>NW_012121821.1:5678063-5730845 GCF_000951035.1 Colobus angolensis palliatus | reverse complement strand
ATAATTACTTTTTACACTTTTGTTTTTTGCATTCAAAACCAGTACCTGGAACACAATTTTCTTTTTTTAATAATGAGTATCCATTAACTCAAATATATAATTACTTTTTACACTTTTGTTTTTTATATTCAAAACCAGTACCTGGGCATGGTGGTGCACACCTGTAGCTCCAACTACTCAGAGGGTAAGACAGGAGGACTGCTTAAGCCCAGAAGTTCAAGACCAGCTTGGGCAACAAAGCTAGACCCTAGCTTTAAAAATAATAAATGATAAATTCTATGCTAGAATTAAATGTAATTTACACACCTACATTACAGTATTATAGGACTGTATATATTTCTATGCATTTACCTTATCAGGAACTTCTATGCTTTGAATATATCATCCCATTCTCTTCTAGTCTGCAAGGTTTCTGCTGAGAAACCTGCTAATAACTAAGAGCCCTCTTGTACATGATGAGTGCTTTTCTCTTGCTGCTTTCATGATCCTCTGTTTTTGATAGTTTATTATGATGTGTCTTGGTGTGGTCTCTTGAGATTTATCTTTGCTGGCATTTTCTTAGTTGCTTTTATAGGTCAGTTTCTCTCATATCTAGGAAATTTTTTGCTGTTATTTCTTTAAATAGGTCTGTGCCTTTTTCTCTATTTTCCTTCTGAAACTCCCATAATGTGGTTCTATTTGATGGTGTCCCATAAGCCCCTTAGGCTCTCTTCATATGTTTTCATTCTCTTGTGCCTCAGCAATTTTGAAAGTCCTGTCTTTAAGTTCACTGATTTTTTCTTCTGCCTTTCCAAGTCTGTTCAATCCCTCTAGAGATTTTTTTCTTCCATTCAGTTATTCTTCAGTTGCAGAGTTTGTTTGGTACTTCTTTACAGTTTCTGTCTCTTTGATAATACTCTCAATCTGTTTATGCATGATTTTCTTGGTTTTGTTTAGCTACCTATGCTCTATTTTAATTAAGCATTTTTATAATAGTATTTCTTAATTCTCTGGCACCTCATTTACCTCCATTTATTTCAAGTTGGTTTGTGGAAATTTAATTGGTTTCTTAAATGTGCCATGTTTCCATTTCTTTGTTATGTCTCATTAATTTTTGTTGGGATTTTAATATTGAAGAATCAGCCATCTCACCCAGATTTTCTCGTTTTCTATATCAAAGACTTTCTCCATTCAGCCTGGCTAGAGATTCTAGAGGCTTCTTAAGCCTTTTCTGGGAATACATCCTCTTTAGGCTTGTGTGGGAATTCTACTTGAAGAGGTTTGCGGTTCTAATCAGAAGTTCCCCTGTAATATTGTGGCGTCTTGGGTGCTATAGCAAGTCATGGAACTGGAGCCTCGCCTAGTGTCTGTCTGTGGTACTGCAGACTCCAGAGCAGTTTGCTCCCAGAGATAACAGCTGGTGCCCCCTTGCTGTTAGTGCTAAGATTCAGGCAAAAATACAGAAAGCGGTCCCTCAGCCAGGCCCCTAACATAGAATGTTGGATATATGTTCTATATATATCTGTTCTATATATGTATGTTCTATATATACCTTTCCCTCTGCAGATAGAAGTTTGAAGGTTTCCTCCCAATTGCTCCACGCTGTGTAGGGGTTGGGGGCTAGGAGTCTCTGGCAAGCGACAGGTCGCTGAATTTACCTACCTGGATTTGATGCTGTTGATTTTAGTCTCACCTGTGGTAAAGCAACCTGTAACTGGTTTCTGGACTTCTCACAGAGGAATTTGGTCTATCATTGTTAAATTCATTTATCCATGACAGAAGAAGGGTCTTGGGCTTCCTGTTCCATCGCCTTGCTGACATGCTACAGTACTCTTTAAAAAAGTACTCTTTAAAAAAGACCATTTCTGGGATGGGCACAGTGGCTCACGCCTGTAATACTCACGCTTTGGGAGGCCAAGGCAGGAGGATAACTTGAGTCCAGGAGTTCAAGACCAGCCTGGGCAACATAGTAAGACCTCATCTCTACAAAATTTTTAAAAATTGCCAGGCTTGGTGGTGAATACTTGCAGTCCCAGTCACTTGGGAGGCTCAGGTGGGAGGACTGCTTGAGCCCAGGAGGTTGAGGCTGCAATGAGCCATAATCACATCACTGCGCATCACTGCACTCCAGCCTGGGTGACAGGACAAGACCCAATCTCCACAAACAAGCAAACAACAAAACTGTTTTCACTATCTCCCCTCTTATTCCCTCCTCAGTTCACTCAAATCACCCTTTTGTCCTCACCACTCCACTCAAACCATACTACTCAGCCACTAGTGAACTTAATTGTCAAATCAAATGGTCAATTCAGTCTTCATCTTAGTCAATCCTTCAGTAGTATGCCAGACACTTAATGTTTCTCCCTCTTTTATGAAACTTTGCTTCAAGGCCACCCACTCCCCAACTTTAAATTTTTTTCTCTTTCTTTCAGCTCTCTTACCTCACAGGTTGTCCCCTCAGTCTTCTTTATTGAGTCACTCTAATTTTCTCTATCTTAAATATAGGAGAACCCCAGGGTTCAGCCTGCTGACCTTTTAACTATCATTCTCTCAGTGAGCTCATCTGGTCCCACTGCTTTAAATACTATTTATACACCCATACTTCCCACAATTTTTTTTTTTTTTCTTTTTTGAAACGGAGTCTCACTCTCGCCCAGGCTGGAGTGCAGTGGCACGATCTCGGCTCACTGCAACCTCCACCTCCTGGGTTCAAGCAATTCTCCTGCTTCAGCCTCCTGAGTAGGTGGGACTACCCGCCACCATGCCTGGCTAATTTTTTTGTATTTTTAGTAGAGAGGGGGTTTCACTGTGTTAGCCAGGATGGTCTTGATCTCCTGACCTCATGATCTGCCTGCCTCGGCCTCCCAAAGTGCTGGGATTACAGGCTTGGGCCACCGCGCCTGGCCCTATACTTCCCACAATTCTATCTCTAGCCCTGACACTGACCTTGAATTCCCAATATGTATATTCAAAGGACTACTTGATGTGTCCACTTGGTGGTCTGTTTTCTCAAACTCAACATATCCAGCATGAAATTTTTGATACCTACCCCCTCAAAAGTTTCCACCCCATTCCCCAGTCTTCTTTCAGTATTAGATGACTTATTTTTTCCTTCATTTTCTTAGGTCAAAAACTTTGGAGATATTTTTTTTTCCTCATATTCACCTATACAGCAATGGATGAAGTTAGCTTTACCTTAAAAATAAACTCGGAATCTTTGTTTCCACTGCTATTATCCTAATCTAAGAAACTGTACTTTTTTCTCTTACTCACATTAAAGCCTTTGCTTTAATTCCAATTGGTCCACCTGCTTCTGGAATTGTTCCCTAACAGCTTATTCTTCAAATAGTAACCAGTGATAAAATGTAGGATTATACCTTATCTGCTCATATGCTTCCAAATTTTGTCATACCATGAAAATACCTGAAATCTTTACCATTCCCTATAAAGCCCTACAAAATCATGTCCCCAAATATCTTCTTGAACCCATTTCTGATCATTCTTCTTTTCCCTCATTCTAGCAGTCTTTTGCTGCCTCAATTACACTTTAGGGCACTTGCACTATTACTTCTGCAAGAATGTTTTCTGTGGCTGGCCACACCTGTAATCCCAGCACTTTGGAAGGCCAAGGTTGGTGGATCACCTGAGGTCAAGAGTTCAAGACAAGCCAGGCCAACATGGTGAAACTCCATCTCTACTAAAAATACAAAAAAATTAGCCAGCATGGTGGCGGCCACCTGTAATCCCAGCTACTCAGGTGGCTGAGGCAGGAGAATCGCTTGAACCCAGGAGGCAGAGGTTGCAGTAAGTCGAGGTCGCGCCATTGCACTCCAGCCTGGGCAACAAGAGCGAAACTCCATCTAAAAAAAAAAAAAAGTGGTTTTCTCCCCGATAGCCACATAACTATCACTCCCTCTCTCTTTTCAGCTCTGTTCAAATCACACCTTATAAGGATCTTCCATGACAAACATATATAGTAATACCTTGCTTTACACTGCTTAATAATTTTTAACACAAACTGTATATTTGATCATTGTCTGCCTTTCCTGACTACAAATGATCTTCAAGAGATGAGGGATGTTATGTTATATTCACGGCTATGTTCATTTTGGTGCCTGGATATGTGACCAGAATATTTGTTAAACGAATCCTACCTGAAGAGAGATACTAACTATATCTTATCTGATTCAGATCCCATAATGACCTCACATAAACTCTTCTTCCAAGACATATGACATCCTGAATACTGCAGCACCACCTCTTTTTGGCTAACCCTGAAAAGTGCATATATGTGAAAGTCCAAAAAAATGAAATTCCTGAGCTACATCTTTTCTAAGTTATCTCTGTAAGATTCAACAAGATCTCAGACATAGCAGATTGGGAGCCCTACAGACTGAGCAAAATAGCTGGGTTCAGTGGCACACACCTGTGGTCCCAGCTACTCAGAAGTCTGAGGCAGGAGGATCACTTGATCCTAGGAGTTCAAGTCTAGCCTGGGCAACATAGTAAGACCCTGTCTCTAAAAAGATTAAAATATTCACTGCTTCATGCAAATATTAGCTAATCTTGAGGTGGACTTTTTAGTTTGACCCTAGCACAGTGCCTGACATCTAATGGGCAACTCAGTAATTCTGAATGAATGAATACACAGAACCCAATAGTACCTAAGGTTTCCCAAATGTTGGAAGACACTATACATCATCACCAAAATCCTGGCTTCCCCAACCCATCTTGGCAAGCTGTCATGTAATGGTAGTTGCTTTCAACAATGCTAAGGTTTAATCTGTCCTATAAAGACTGGTTCTGGTAATCTCTACCTTGGCCAATTTCTCCAGGAAGCAGGCTCCAATTGAGGTCATCATTCTGAGTTTTCAAAGCTGTTAGGACTCTAAAAAGTATTTGAAAAAATGAGATACCACACCACCATAAGGGCAGAAATGGTTTGGCACAGGTAGATTACCAACAGGTGCAAACATGTCAGGAAGATATACAGGCTCAGCAGAGTGGCCCCAAGTTGCGTGAAATCCTACAGCGGTCTGCTTCATAAGGGAGGATGACTGTTAGGTCCCCATTCAGGTACATTAATTGTACTGATCACTATGTCCCAATCAAGACAACAAATAGAGAAATTTTTGTGTGGCATCAACTGCAAATCAAAGTTTCAAACTGTTTACCTTGCTGTGGACCTAGAGATACCATAATCGGTAACTGAAGTCCTCCCAACACCCAGCCCAGTACTTGGGATGCTGGTGACCAGGCCCTTGCCTTTGTCCACCTAGTGCTGTATGAAGACTAATTTTATGGCTCTCTGGAGAGAAGTGGTGTTATATGCTCACTTCCGATAAATATAAGCCTTATACTCTTCTTTGATATTATTTGAAAGAAAATACATCAAAGCAGTAATACTTTCAAAATATGCTTTTTCAAACTACATGTTCCTCTCTCTCGAGATTCTCTGAGAGAGCAGACTGTTTATAACATTAACTATTTGTTACTTCCATGCCCTCATTGGACTATTATCTCCTACTTCAAGTAAAATGTACTAAAACAAAATTTCAGATAATATAAATAGAAAATCATTTTAAAGTAGTATTTGTCAGCTGGGCGCGGTGGCTCAAGCCTGTAATCCCAGCACTTTGGGAGGCCGAGACGGGCGGATCACGAGGTCAGGAGATCGAGACCATCCTGGCTAACACGGTGAAACCCCGTCTCTACTAAAAAATACAAAAAACTAGCCGGGTGAGGTGGCAGGCGCCTGTAGTCCCAGCTACTTGGGAGGCTGAGGCAGGAGAATGGTGTAAACCCAGGAGGCGGAGCTTGCAGTGAGCTGAGATCTGGCCACTGCACTCCAGCCTGGGCAACAGAGCAAGAGTCCATCTCAAAAAATAAATAAATAAATAAATAAAGTAGTATTTGTCATGTTTTTGGAAAAATACCTAAGCATTATTTTAAATATTTATTACTATCACCTTCTAGGTATGATGGTCAAACTCTAGAATTCAGCTAGACATACAATAGTAAGCATATTTCTATTTTATTGATTATAAAATACATCATACTTGTGTATTAAAATATATACTGTTCAAAGAGTAAAAAGGCTTGGGTGCCAGCCATTCTGGTTGGTTATGGCACATGAGCTGCCCTGTGAGACCTCCTCCTTGATTACATCCCTCTACCCTCCTGCCCCTAGAAAACCATGCTGAATTTTATTAATGGTTTCTTACGTTGCTTTTCTAATATGTCTCTAAATGTTAGAATCTCTAATATAAATGGAATACTGTGTGAATTCGTCTGTGACTTGCTTATTCCAGTAAAGAAGTCTTTTTTTTTCTTTTCCTTTTTTTTGAGAGTTTTGCTCTGTTGCCCAGACTGCAGTGCAGTGGCGTGACCTCGGCTGACTGCAGCCTCTGCCTCAGTCTCCGGAGTAGCCGCGATTACAGGGTGCCTGCCCCCACATCCGGCTAATTTTTGTCATTTTAGTAGAGACGGGGTTTAATCATCTTGGCCAGGCTGGTCTTGAACTCCTGACTTCGTGATCCACCGCACCCGGCCAATGTTAAGATCTTTTTATGTTCATGTGTATAACTGGTTCTTACATTTTCAGATTCCACACTATTTTATCGTATGAATGTCCTACTATTTATTCTATTGGTGGATATTTGAGGTGTTTCCAGTTTTCTGCTATTACAAATGGTGTTGCTATAAACATTCTTGTAAATGTCTCCTAGTATAAAGATATGACTTTCTCCTGGGGATATATGCACATTTACTTTACCAAGTAATGTTACTAGATTCCAAAATCGTCGTATGAATTTATACTCCTTCCAGCAGTATTTTCCCTTGCACCACATATTAGCCAATAGATTACATTTTGAACATTTTTTTTGCCAACATTGTAGGTAAAAAATGGCACCTGTGATTTTAATATGCACTTTCCAGAATAAAATTAAATTTTATTTCATATATTTATAAACTTTCTTCCGTGAAATGTCAGTTCATGTCTGTTGTCCATTTTTTTAAAATTTTCTTTGGGGCAGATCTGTTTATTACTAACATGGTGCAGTGTAATTTTAGCAAATTTAATTGTTTTAGTTTCTCAGTGACAATACAGATGGTCAAAAATAGGCAACAAAATCTCTTTGCTAGTTCCTCTACCTGACCACCATTTTAAAAACACAAATTCTTCATATATATAGATATATTTATATATTACTGTATGAGGACGCATTTTAAGACTTCACAGGTCATTTAAAGCTTCAGTTTATAGTCATTCATGTGAAAAATTTCTACATGGAATGTTCACTTAGAATTCCTCACTGGGATTCCAGTGTTCTATGTTAGAAATGCAGAAGTCCTTCTTCAGTGCAGTGCTAGACATTTTACCTTTGTTCATCATAACTTTCATTCAAGGGTTTCCTAACCTCACTTTTGTATCTTCATTTTTGTTTGCTTGACTAATTTCCTTTAGTATATTTTCAGGTAAGGTAGGTTGATATCTGTATCATATAGACGAAGATGACAAACAAGGTATCCTAACTCATGCATAGTTGTAGAATCAACATAGTGAAAGGAAACTGCAAGATCAGAACAGCAACCAGGACCCTCTAGAGGAGGGTAATAGTTGTAATTCCAGTGCCAAAAGGTTCTGGGTAGATAATCTTTAATTAAATATTCTGGCACAAAGGGATGAAAAGTTTCTTTTCCAGTGATACCTCTGGAATCTCCTGCTTCTACATTTGTAATTTCCATGCATCTCCCCGTGCTGTCTTCAACGGAGGAACTAAATGTACACTTGTCTTGTTTTAAATGCATCAACAAATCTCTTCAAGGCTTCTTTGCTTAGTACATATTCTGCACCTCCACTCAACGTAGTCCTGCTTTACATAGGGTTTTAATTTTCTCCTGAAGTAAATGGGTCCTTCATTCAGGGTTATATTTTGAAAGAAGCCATCTCAAATTGTCTAGTATGACATATGTGTAATCATCTGCTTTCAAACACCAATCAGCATCTTCTAAATAATGTTCATGAACATACTGAAAAGCTTTGTTTTCCAGTATAGCTGATCTCTGCCTTCTTTGGTTTTCACTCTCACAGTAGGGAAGTCTTTATTTTCTTCTGCTCATAACAACACTTTGTGACCATGCTAGGCCCACGTAACTTTGAGGCCTTTTTCTCTAGGTTTTAAGGGCTTGTCAAAATCCAGCAAAGGATTTTAACTTTTTGATAGAGGTTTTCAGCGATGTCGGTGTTGGCTAGAATCTGCATTGAAGTTCATTTGTCCTTCTAGATGACTGTGTCATTGTCATCTGAATGCCTTGCATGAGGATCATTATGAAGCGTATTAGGCTGGGTGTCACCCTATTCTCCCAACAAAATACTAAATAGCTGAGAACATTAAAAAAACAAAAAATCCTATTGCCGATCCACAGAAGGCGGCTAACAAATTCAGCTAGGATTTAGAGGCCATTTCCCGAAAGTCTATTTCTCACATCAGCCGCGGCTCCCTCTCGCTCCTCCTGGGGGGCGGAAAGGAAGACGACTCGGGATCGGTGACCTTTGGTTCTCTGTGCAGCCGCAGAAGTGGCTCGTGACCACCAGCCGAAACCGCCCGCTGCAGCCCAAATAATTCAGCAGCGGCGGCGGCGGCCCGAATTGACCATTTTTCTGTCGGGTTTCTATTGTTCTCATACATGTATGGTTTATTACCTATTCTTGATAAAAGTCCTTTGTCAATTATCTGTGTTCCAATATCTTCTCCCAGTCTGGGACTTTTCGTTTCACTCTTTTAATAATCAGTTCTTAATTTTATTCAAATTTATCATTTTTTCCCTTTATAATTTGTACTTCTATGTCTTAAGAATTCTTCCAATCCAAGGTCATACAACTATTTCCTATATTTTATTCTTAAAAGAGTCTGGTTTTGCCTCTTACATTAAGTCCACATTTAATCCACCTAAAATTGACATTTACATATGAGATTCCCATTCTATCATAAATCTAGTTTTTCATAATATGTGGTTTCTAGTCTCTGTATATTGTTCCATGGTCTATTCCTGCATCAAGTCTGTGTTATCCTTCTTACAATACAGCTTAGTATCTGGTAAGGCAAGTCTCACTCCATCTCCCTCTTGGTTATCATTTGCTTTTGAGCTTCCGTATAAAATTTAGAACCAGACAGGCATATTCAGTAACAAAAACAAACTTCTTGGGATATTATTCTGATTTGCATTGATGCTATAGATTCGGGAGGAGCTGTCACATTTAATGATACTGATTCCTCCTACCCAACAACAGAAATATTGATGTCAACAATGCCAGTCTGTAGAACACACTTTCAGGAGCAAACAGATGTCCGTTGATTTGGGTCTATCTTAATGTCTTTCAGTAAAGGTTTAAAACTTTCTACAAAGAGAACTTTGCACACCTCTTATTAAACACTAGTTACATTATATCTGGCTTCCAAATTGACTTTATATTAATTGAGCTTGCTAAATTTTTAAGTCTATTAACATATCTGTAGATTCACAATATATATATCACCTCATATCTTCAAATAATGACCTCTAAGAATCAGTTCTACTGTCATATTCTCTGGGTTGGCTTTTCTGACTCCTAATGTGGATCAATGCTCTGCTACTGAATCTTACAAGATACCTTACCTCACCTGTAAACGAGGAACCCCAATAGGACTGTTTTTAACACTTACATGAAACAACATATGAGAAAGTGACCAGCATATATTAGTCTCTTTAGTTCCTTTCTTCCAGTCAGTCAATTGTTTTTTCTTTGTATGCTCAAGGTATTTTGCACATTGCAATCACTTTGAGTTACTCACTGAATGAAAATTATTTCATTTCCTGGCTCCTAAAAAAACAGAAGTAATATTCATTGGCTTTATATCTCCTTCCTGAATACCACACACATAGACATTCAAATGCTATATATATATATAATATATATACAGCCTATAATATGTTTTGACCTAGGGCTAAAAACAAAAACAAAAAGCAGCATGACACAGCTAAATAAAATTAAGACCACTTTCTTACACCTACCACAAGAATTCTATTCAGAATGTTAAGATACTATAAATTTCCTCAAAGAAAAAAAAAAAAGTTAAATGTATTCTCAGGCCAGGTGCAGTGGCTCATGCCTGCAAACCTAGCACTTTTGGGAGGCCGAGGAGGGTGGATCACTTGAGCCCAGGAATTTGAGACCAGCCTGGGCAACATGGCAAAATCTGCCTCTACAAAAAATCCAAAAATCAGCTGGGTGTGGTGGTGCACACCTGTAGTCCCAGCTATGTGGGAGGCTTGAGCCCAGGAGGTTGAGGCTATGATGAGCCATGATCATGCCACTCTACTCCAGCCTGGGTCACAGAGTGAGACCCTACAAAAAAAATAAGTATTATCTAAGGATTCTCTAAGGTAACAATCTAAATGCAAAATAACTTCTTTTTAAATGAGTCTCATTGTGTGCACTAAGTAAACTTAGAAACATTTTCAGTTTAAGAATGGAAATAAAAAGGGCTTGATTTGATTAGCTGACTCCACCATAATAGTCAAAATATTATTAGGTTAATTCTGGTTTGATAGATTAGAAAAGGATCTTTCAAATCTTTTTTGGTTCCTATATCGGATCTTCAGTTCCTGGGTCTGCCCTTTGCTGGTTGTATTACTGAACTATTTCCTCAATTATTAAAATGGAATTACCAAATCATTATTTACTGATTCATTTTATATAAATGCCTATCTCTAGATGGAAGCACACAACTAAAATTTAAAAATATTTCAGCCACTGTAACAATCAAGAAATAGTTAAAAATAAGATACCCAATTTCCACCACTAAAATAGATTTTTTTAAAGCACTAGTTATTGAAAAGAATGTGGAGAAATACACATTTTCACATACAGGGAGAGTAAAAGTAAATCGGGGCAATTTAATGTGTCAAAAAACTCAAATATCCATACTCTAAATCAAGCACTCCAAGAAATTCATTATTGGAAAACAGGTATTTGCACTAAGATTTACCTATAAGGAAATTCATTGTAGCATCCTTTATAATACTCAAAAACCTAGTGAAATAACCCAAACACCCAGTGGCAAGAACTGGTTAAAATTATGTTACAAGTTGAAACAGCAGGTAGCCATTAAAAGTAGTTTAAAGGCACAATCTGTCAATCTTTAATGTGCATACAAATCACTGGGGATCTTGCTCAAATGTAGATTTGATTTCACATGGTACATTCTGCACTTGTAACCAGTTCCCAGACCAGGTGATGCCAATGTTGCTACCCTGTAGACCATACTTTCAGGAGCAAACTTAGAGCATTTAAGAAAATGTCAATACTCTAAAAGCCCTCAGTTGGCCCCACATAACCTAACTACATTCTCTCTGTAAAACTGACTCAGTCACACAAAATACATCATATCCAAGAACTCATGCTACTAGTAATGTTTAGAGCCAGCTGTGTTTATTTCTAAACAATGTCAATGTAATTTTGCCGTGATTTCATCACAATATCATGTAAACCAATGAAACACTGAATGCAAAAGAGAATTGGTTCGATGAAAACTAAGTTTACTCTGGCTTTTCTTTTTGAGACAGGGTCTCACTGTCGCCCAACCTGGGGTGCAGTGGGACAATCTTCACTTGTTGCAGCCTCGACCTACCAGGCTCAGGCGATCGATCCTGCCACATCAGTCTCCCGAGTAGCTGGGACCACAAGCCTGTGCCACCACACCCAGCTAATTTTTGTATTTCTGTAGAGATGGGGTTTCACCATGTTACCCAGGGTAGAACTCCTGAGCTCAAGCGATCCACCTGCCTTGGCCTCCCAAAGTGCTGGGATTACAGACATGAGCCACTGTGCCTGGCAAGTACTTTTCGAAGTCTCAATAAAAATGAGCTGCTTTAAAAACTGCCATTGACAATGAAATAACCACTTGTCCCCATTAGGATGACTACTATCAGATAAAAAGAAAAGCACAAGTATTGTTGAGGATGTACAGAATCTACAATCCTCATGCACTGCTGGTGAGAACGTAAAATGGTATAGTGGCTGTGGGAAAGTTTCACGATTCCCCAAAAAGTTAAACATAGAATTACCATTACCCAGCAATTTCACTCCTATATAACCAGAACTGAAAATAGGGACTTAAAAGATAGTTGTACACCTGTGTTCATAGTAGCATTATTCACAATACTCAAAAGGTAGAAACAAGCTGTCCACTGAAAGATGGATAAACATGTGGCATATATGTACATAAAATGGAATGATATTCAGCCACATATTGACACATGCTACAACATGAATGACTCTTAAAAACGTAAGTGAAATAGCTGGGCGCGGTGCCTCACGCCTGTAATTCCAGCATTTTGGGAGGCCGAGGCAGGCGGATCAAGAGGTCAGGAAATCGAGATCATCCTGGCTAACACGGTGAAACCCCGTCTCTACTACAAATACAAAAAATTAGCTGGGCGTGGTGGCAGGCACCTGTAGTCCCAGCTACTCCGGAGGCTGTGGCAGGAGAATGGCGTGAACCTGGGAAGCGGAGCTTGCAGTGAGCTGAGACTGCACCACTGCACTCCAGTCTGGGCAACAGAGCGAGACTCCATCTCAAAAAACCACAACACAAATATTGTATGATTCTATTTATATGATGTACCCAGAACAGGCAAATTCAGAGACAGATGTACAATAGAGATGATTGGGGGCTAGGGTAGGAATGGGGAGTTACTGTTTAATGGGTAGAGTTTATTTGGGATGATGGAAAAGCTCTGGAAATGGATAGTGGTGATGGTTGCAAAACACTGTGAATGTATATAATGTCACTGAATTCTATGCTTAAAAATGGTTAGAATGCCAACTTCTATATGCTTTACAATTTTAAACATGCTGACACAGCTCTTACAATAGTTGCTAACAAGACAGTGAGGCAGAACTACAAATCAAGATCGGTCATTCAAATATTAACATTTGCTTGCCCCACACTGATGTAGACACTTGGGATTTAAGATACTACAATAAGATCCTTGCTTTCATGGGACTTTATATTTGAATGAATAAGCAAAATATATAGTTAGGTCATAAATGCTTTTGAAGAGCAATGAATAAAACAGAGTCAAGGGAGGTAGCAGTTTCCATTCAATAGAATGGTAGAAACAAACCTCACTGAGATTCTTCTCAGGCAGCTATCTCCAGCATTCCAGTCAGGGGAAATGGCCCAAAGGCTCAGACGCAAGATGATACCTAGCCTGTTTGAAAAACAAAGGCCAGAGTGGCTAGAATGGAGTGAGCATGGGGAAAGGTACTGGCAGATCTGGTCAGAGGTAAGAGGAGCCAAATTGGTGCTGCAGCTCACGCCAGTAATCCCAGCACTTTGGGGGGCTGAAGCAGGAGCAGCCTGAGTTCAGGAGTTTTGAGTCCAGCCTTGGCAAGATGGCAAAAAGCCCATCTCTACAAAACAGACAAAAATTAGCCAGGCATGGTGGTGCGCACCTCCAGCTACTCAGGAGGCTGGGGTGGGAGAATTGCTTGTGATAAGAAGATGGAGGTTGCAGTGAGCCTGAGATCATGCTACTACACTTCAACCAAGGTGAGAGACTCTATCTCACCAAAAAAAAAAAAAAAAAAAAAAATGGCGGGAAGCGAGAGCAAATCATGAACTTCTGTCAGGAATGCAGCTTTACTCTGATAAAAATGAAGAGCGGGCTGGGTGAGATGGCTCAAACCTGTAATCCTAGTGCTTGGGAGGTTGAGGTGTGAGGATCGTTTGAACCCAGGAGTTCAAGGTTGCTGTGAGCTACGGTAACACCGTTGCACTCCAACCTGGGTGACAGAGATCTTGTGTCTTAAATAAGCCACTGCAGGATTTTTAAGAAACAATATAGATTGAAAGCTATACTGACAACAGACTGTGCAGAGGCAAAGACAGTGAGCAACCCCAGCATTATTAGTAAGAGGTCCCAGGTATCTTCTGGTGGTAGAGACAAAGTATTTCCCTGTAGGGTGTGAGGAGTCAAGAGTGATCTGTTTTGGGTCTACACAAATGAAATGATAGTATTTATATTTGCTGTTGGGTAAGACTGTGGGTTGAGCAGGTAGGTGGTAGGGGAGAGGAGGAGCTGAAATATTAGCCCATCTGAATTGGAAATATAAATTTGGAAACTGACAGCATATAAATCCTACAGCCATGAGATTGGGTAAGAAAACCAAGTGTAGAGACAAGTCCCCTGGAAGTGCCCTCAAAATTAAAAGGTTAGGGGAAACAGCAAAGGAAACTAAAAAGAATATAAATTTGACTCCCTGCTTTTAACCTTTTCTATTAACCGATCAAATAACTAGTCTTAGCCAAATCTAATAATTAGAGGGCACATTCTGTCCACGTGTGTGTAAGCAGAAGAAACAACTGTTAGAAGATAAATTACTCTAGATAACTTACTGCCCAGGTACGCATAATAGAGATGAGAAGTTGGGCCATTCGTCTTTTAGTGTTCATTCATAGATGTAGTAAGTCAAGGAAAACATAAAATGGACTGCTATAGAAGTTTATAGGTAGGCAGTCTCTCACTGTGCACAGACATGCATAGCATGTGTTTACAATGTGAAATATAAAAGGCTCAAGTTTACATACTTCGAGTAGAATGGGCTGCCAGTATCCTTGGATCAATTTCTGAGTTGTATAAAAATGACTTCATCAGAAAAGTGTTTACAAAAGATAACCTAAGATACACCATTGTGAAAAGGCAGCCATCACTAAAATCCTTTAATAACTTATTAGCTCCAGTTTTCACATTCTGCAAATCACTTTTGACTGTATTCTTAGGTTAGATGCCTAGGAAGATTCTTGCATTTTGTGTTAAGGTAATTTTTTCCCCTCACTTGAGGAAAGTTGAAGAGGTCATGATGTAAAAACGATTAATCTATTTCAGGGGGCATAAAGAGCTAAAGTGGTACACAGGGCTGGTTCCTATACTGTACTGGGGAGGGGTCCAATTTCTAATCAGTGCCAACATTTCCCACACGTTATACCCACCTACCTCATATCTAATATGACAGCCATAGTAATTGTGTAGGTAGAACCTGTAGAACTATTTACAGGAGACTACAAGATACCACACTAAAATGCTACGGCCTATCTTACACAAAAGTATCTAACACTGTATCTTGTAGAGTAGATACTCAGCATTTGTGCAAATGAACATTTTAAAGTCATGTGTTCTTAAATGGTTAGTTTGGGTATCAGTAAAGCTTAAAATCTTATGGTGGTGGCAGCTTAGTATCATGACGTTCAGTAAATAATTGAAAATCATTCTAACTTCTACTCACTATATTCTGCTAGTCATAACCTTTCAGAGCCCACCGCCTCCCTTTTAAGACTAGAACACTGGCCAGGTGTGGTGACTCACGCCTATAATCCCAACACTTTGGGAGGCCAAGGCAGGAAGACAGCTTGAGATAGTTAGTTTGAGACCACCGTGGGCAACAGAGCAAAACCCCATGCCTACCAAAACTATAAAAAAAGCCAGGCATGGTGGCATGTACCTGTGATCCCAGCTACTCAGGAGGCAGAGGTAGGAGGACTGCTGGAGTGTGGGGAAGGCTGCAGTGAGCCATGATCACACCACTGCGCTGCAGCCTGAGTGACAGCAAGATCTTGTCTCAAAAAAAGAAAAACAAAAAAAGAATACTGTCTTATAGGATAATTAAGAAACGAATGAAGCAATAGGTACAAAAACAATTTTTTAAAAACACTGATGGGTGACCAGGCACAATGGCTCATGCCTGTAATCCCAGCACTCTGGGAGGCGAAGGCAGACGGATCACTTGAGCCCAGGAATTCAAGACCAGCTTAGCCAACATGATGAAAAGCCATCTCTACTAAAACTACAAAAAAAAATCGGCCAGGTGTGATGGCTCACACCTATAGTCTCAGCTGCTCGGGATGCTGAGGCTCGAGAATCACTTGAACCTGGGAGGCAGAGGTTGCAGTGAGCCAAGATCACGCCACTGCATTCCAGCTTGGGTGAGAGAGCAAGACTGTCTCAAAAAACAGTGTTAATGGCAATCCCTTAAAAACAACAGTACAGCATCAGTGACTGTGTTCTTCAGCTGGGTTGACAACCGTTAAACTGAAAACTGAGGAAGAAAATTACTGCTGTCTCCGTCCCATAGCTTGATCCATCTACCCTCTCCCAGGGGATGAATGTGTTACTAGATGGATTGCCACTATAAAAATGGGCGCTGAATCTTAGATAGCAAATCCTGACAATCTCACAGATCAACACCGTTACTGCTAAACTAAGCAATGCCCACACCACAATGCCCTCAATTTCTATTTCAAAGAAAACATAAGTCACTAAATATGACATCTTAAAATTTCTACCACGCACCTACAGCCCACAAACTTCTATTTTTATCTACCCTTATCTTCTCTCCTGACAGGAAGGGGTGTTTCTCTTTTATCTGTTCTTTTACCAATTTAATCTGCAGCCAGGAAGCTTTTTGAAATGCTGATTGTGACACTTCACACAATTCAGTGATTCCACATGACTCTTAGGACAATCTTTAATATGACCTACAAGCTCTGGAGAGCCTAGCCTTGCCAACTGCTTGAACTCCACACATAAGGTTATGTTCCTCACTCCCTGCTTCAAACTGGCATTCTTTCAGTTCCTACTAGAATGCTCCTCTTGCCAAAAGCCCTTTTTGCAAGTCTGTGACTAAAAGGTACTTCCCTTTCCCATTCACCAAGTAAAGTCATTTTTTTCCCTACAGATCTCAGTATTACATTAAGGCAGTAAATTTTAAAAAAGTTTTTCTATAAAATGAATATAGATTTTTGACAGGTAAAGTATATATCATTTATCTGAAACTGACAACAGCTTATCAGAACTGATGTACCATAAGAAAATCCAAGAACTGTTAATGAACTATGAACGACCAAGAACAGCATTGGAAATCACTTCTAATAATTATTGTTTCATGGTAATGGCTCTGAAACAAAACTAGGAAGACTGGGGAAAATCTGTCCACAAATCTTTTGTAAAAAAAGCTTCTCTCTTTCACCAAATCAGGTCTTGAACTGAGTCTTACGTAGTGTGGCATCTGGCCAAAAAATATTCCTAATGATCTTCTCTTAAAGTTAAATGCCCTCACAGGGCAGGGACGGAGAGTCTCAACTAATTCAATATAAATGGGGATTGATCAATGGAAAGATGTAACAAACAGTAATAGGAAATCTAACAAAAACCTGAACCATAATTTTAGTGGAGGCATGGAAAGGGGTCCCAGTGATGGTAATATTATTTCTCATGTTCATATTCACTTGTTTATATTACCTTTAACATACTACTCTGAAGCTTGCAGGTTGAAATCTGAGACCTGATATTAACACCTGAAACAGAAATATCTATTGAAATCACAAGTCTGTTACTGTTTCAAAAGTACCCCATGTTTCCAAGCTAACTAGTAAAATATTTTTGCTGCAAACATTTTTACTTGATTAAAGTCTAGTGAGGTTAATGATCCTCTAAAACTAGACAAATGCTTTCTGAATCTTTGATTTAAAAACAATATAACAGCCTGGAAATCTGTCAGGCCTCTTAATCCTAATTTTAGCCCAATTATCAGTTGCTTTAAAGAGCACCAAAATGTCAATACACAAGAAAACAACCACTATCTAGGGGGCTGACTTAAAGACAAAATATAGACAACAGTCCAATTTCTGTTATACTGCATACTGCCAATAAATATTAACTATTTAAACCATACACAATGGTTACCAAATCACAAATCAAACAAAAAGGACAAACTGCAAAGTCTTATCAAAAGTTGATTTTATTTTCAATACAAGATAACACCATGCTTGTTACCAGTGCAGTTTAAGGCCGACAATGGCCATATATCAAACTGCCGAACAGTCACCTAAATGCTAAAGAAAGGAAAGACAAAGTAAACATTAAACACAAAATTGCAATTACAAACATTTTAATAAAATGGAATGAGCTTTCTAATAGAAGCTAATATGAAGTCTAATTCTCATGGACAGCAAAAAAAAAAAGAAAAAAAAAAGTCTATTTGATCAATTATCCACCTTACCTTTTTGCACAGAAATCTTATTGTGAAGTCACCATAGGGTCAATAGCTAAAATTTTAAGACTTTCTTTGGCCTTCTGATATTAAACAAATTATTTACAAACTGTGATCAGTAATTCACGGATATTGGTAATATGATACAATTTTGTTAAGGGCTTTCCATTAAAAATTGTAAAACAACTTTGTAAGGCTGTACAGGGCTGTAAACTACTTTGCTAATATACCATGGGATGAAGAGGAAGGAATAATAGACCTTTTTTTTAAGGCTAAAGTTATCAATATTATAGATGCATTCCTTAAAATACATTGTGATTTATACCCAAAGGATCCTTTCCCATTAAATACCACCTGAGTACAATTTTCAAAGTAAAAAAATAAACATGAATTCACCATAGTATTTTAAAATAATTTAAATTACAGAATGTTGAGAAGTGTTACGCAGTAACAGTGCGACAAAAAGAACATACTTTCAAAATAAAATGTTTTTGCTAAATGCAGAAGGGTCTGTCCAATTATGAAATTACTGTAAAACATTTACACCCATGGCAGAAGTTTAGGATACTCCCACATGAATAAAACTCTTGGTAGTATTTACTATGCACAGTTACCACTTCAAGGTGTGTGTGACTTCAATTAAATTCAACCTAATATTTAAGACTCCCATTACAATATGTTAACTAATATAGCAGGAAGTCTTTAAAGACATTAAAATGTATATAATCAAGTATACGTCCCATACAAAAACCATAGTAGCTGCATACTCAGTGAATGCCAACAACCTGAAATTCTAAAAAAAGAACATTGGTTAAGACAAACCTAAATCAATCTGAACAGTGTTGCCTGAATATTTAGAATATTCACAAAAATTCCTATTGCTTCTTTCTAATGCCAAGAAAGAAGAGTATAAGAACTTTCTCCCAGAAGCCTAGACATTTCAATACATTTTCTATTTCAACTTACAATGAAACTTTAATACTGAATCTTGATTTCTCTAAATCAAAAATCTCACATTACGAACACAAGGAATGCCATATGTAAGGCCACATCTTAATAAATTTATAATTTTTGGTTGAATATTTATTGAAAAAAATCAGTCTAAGGCTTCTAAGAGTCAAGTTGCTTAAAAAAAAAAATTCACCAGTGTTTAAACTGAAGGTTAAGGTTAAAAAAAAAAGCGAGCGCGCGCGCACACACACACACACACACACACACACACACACACACACACACAGTAAGAACAGAAAAATAGAATGCTTTGCTACAAAAATCCCACTTAATATATTTTAGCACAAAAATGTCTACTATACACAGTGGATAAGCGTGCATTTACGTACATACAACTAGGGGAAACATTTACAGAGGGCTATGGGATGCAAATGAACTTAATGAGTAAAATTTAAAAACCGGTTATCTGTAAAACAGCGAGAATCTCAATACTGTATTCTCAGTCAAGAATTACAACATAAATTTCCTCTTAAGCTGAAGCTTAAAACACAAAATTGGAGCCATTGTAGAAAATACAGAAAATGCAATGATCATTCAGGTATGAAAACCAAAATGTCGAGAGCACTCCAACAGAAAAGTCTTGTAATGCATCTCATTGTATAAAACAGTATGTATTTAGATTGGCACAGTTAAATACATAAGGGAAAGAGAAAGTCTTTACCCTTTCAACAATTTTCCTTCACTATAAAATATTATACAACATTCATTAAAACCTCCATGTTTATTTTAATAACTGACCTGAACTAGTAAAAAATAAAGCAATATTCTCCACAGGAGAATTAAATGAAAATAGTATCTTAAGCTACAAGTTATCTGTATATTCCAAATTGTCATTAACTGCTTAAGAACATTCTAGGAAAAAGGACCATTAAACGGGCTAAACTATGATCAAAAGCCACCGCAACTTACTCCAAATCTTATGAAAATTGACAAAATACAATACACATCTGCAAATTTACACTGGAATATACTTTCCACAACATAGTTCCTTTAACCAAAAGCAGCACTTTCAATCCAAAGTGCTGTCTGAGAAGCAGTACCATTCAGATACCGTATCACTCATCTGTTTAACTTTACTACTGGCTGAAAGGAATGTGACTGTATAGCATTAATAAATGCTATGTTTTAAAATTCAACTCGTTTTCATATCCACTACAGTTATTAACTAAGGAAAAAATGAAAAGGTCTCTGAGACACTGTTTTTGGTGTCTATGCAAGGATTTATCTCTTTGGATTGTTTTTACACATAAAAAAACGGAAGAGTTTTCAAATAACATCAACCCATAAACAACTGAAGGGGGTATGAAGAATGAAACAAGGCTTGCAATTTTCACCTTTACTGCTGTACATTCATGTGTTATCAGGTAGAGAAGGACTTCGCAAAATTACTTGGTCAAACCAAGAAGTTATTTCCTTCTGACAACACTTAAAATAACAGATTAGCAGCAAACAAATCTAGTACCACTCACACTGTCTGCAAACAAAAGTCACGTAATGAGATCAGCCAAGCAGGGAGAAGAGTGATATAGAAGGAGCAATTAAAAGGTTCCACTGATAAAAAACGAAAAGGTAAATAAAGGATTTAATTAGTATAAAATTTCCAGTTTCATTTCAAGTGTAGTTAGATTTTTGTGATTACATTTTCAAATTGTTCAAAGAAAATTTTATTTTCATGGACATTTCACTTACCTTTTAACCTTACTATTAACTAATTTCTCTTGTAATATTTATATGTCCATACTTCTTCGCATTAGGGTATTGTAGTCAAAATATTAAAAAGCCAAGAAATGACAAAAACAATATACAGAAAACAGGAAAGTTTTGATACAACTGTAAAATAATGTTAAAAAAGCAACTGCATTTTCAACAAAACGCTTAAAAATTCATTTCTGAAAGCGAACAGTTCTGATAAATATTAATGATCCCATGCAGATACTTCAAACACAAAATATTTTAAAATAAAACTGGCAGTGATATGGGTAATTCAAAACAGCTAATTTTGTCAGAAGCGGTTTGGTAGCAGACAAGATGAAAGTGAAGAACAGCAGTGGAAATTTCTGGAGGGTTTCTACAGTTGCACATAACATAGTATCTAGGGTATTTTAACACTTTAAGCATTGTCCTAGAATTTGGGTATACTTTAACAACCAATGTGTATCAACAGAAGATCTCTCAAAGATAATCAGATCTTAAAAATATATTAACGTGCTCAAGAATTTTAACTCAAATTTCTGAAGTAGTGATTTCAAATTACATTCCCATAAAAACACCTAATCAAGTTGACACCCTGCCTCTAACAATTTTGCAATCAAGAACACATGCTAGCCAGGTGCTTTTAAAGTGGGCCTGTATGTAAGGCAGGTTTGAGAAAAATCTTTGATTAAGTAACTATAGCATGAAACAATACACTGCATGAATGCATATAGTATTCCTTAAACTATGCAGACACGGTTTATCTGTAATTTCCCATTACAAATACTGGGGAATACAACCGAATATTAATGAACATCACATCCTTCAAAAATTTATACCAATTGGAAAATAAAACTAAGGTTCTCTTTACTCACATTTATCTGCTGCAGGGCTGTATTTACACTTTATGGCTTAAGAAATAAACCATAAGATCAATAAAAACAGCAAGTAATTGCAGCATCAAATCAGAATTGTCAAAATTTCTTCAATGTTAGCAGTTCACAATTAAGTGTTTCAGTACATCTGTGTTGTAATTAACCTGCATTACACATCAAATATGTACGGGTTTTTACTTATGTATTAAAACCTCTGCTTTTTTGATCCCTTACACATTGACTGGATTGCTATGTCCGTCAAATTTCAATTTTTACAAGTTTACATACCATTAAGCAAAGTCACAAGCTAACTAGGTAAAAACAGCTAGAAAAGCAGAATATAGAAATATTAAATATCCATGTAATCGCCTATTCTAATATCAAAATCAAGGGCAAAAGACACTTAATTACTATGTTTAATTCGCTGAACGCAAGATTAGATTGATGCATATCCAAAAACGCTATTGCAATGCTTTAAAGGACAGTAAAAATGTTGTCATAGTAACATTATCTTTAGATATTGCTGAACACAAGACTTTCCCTGAGGTGTAAACATCAAATAACTTGAACAGCTTTACACATCAGCCCCATTAAACAGTTTATTACAACACTACATCTATTGTAATCAAAGTGATGCTGTTTACAGACATTATCATATAAACATTTTTAACAAGAACAAACTACTACAAAAACAAGCATTTACTTGACTTTTTTTCCAATTGCTTGCACATTATAATGGCCAAATGTATATAACCAGTAATAAAGTTGCAAAAGCTATAACTTTTTAAATCACACAGGTTTCCTTCAAATAAAACAGTTAAGCAACATAAAAAATAAAAGTAGAGCTACTGGTTACCATTTATGCAGATTTGCTTTATTCAGATCTATTCCTGTTCATTTTATCCATGAATCCTTACAGGTTCAGTTCAATCACAAGAAGCAAACTGCTGGACAAGCGTCATTTTTCCCCCATGAAGACTGTTTTGTCTTGGAAGGTGATCCTCTTCCTTCAGCTGTAATGTGTCAAAATTTGTGATGTAGATTTTGCTATTCCCCAAAATACACAGAAAAACGCTGGCTTAACTATACATACACAAGTCGTGCATCTACTTCACTGTTACGTATTCTAACACAAAGTAAGAATTAACGGAAACAGTAGCTGCCTTTGTGGTGGTGAAATGTTCCAATTTACTTGATGATTAAACTGAGACATTCTGATTTCATTCTTCTTAGATATTATTGCCTTATAAATTTAATGACTGAAGCAGTAATGAAAACACAGCAGCTACTGTTTCTGTGATGATGGAAACATTCATAAGGCATTTTCTAAAATATGCAAGCTACAAAAATAAATGGAAAATGCTTGGATGATTTTAATGTAAATATTTTTCATTCACCCACATTATCAAGTCTATAAACTCATTTAACAATTAAATGCTGAACTAAATATAAAATTCAAAATTATTTTACAAATTAATGTATTTAACAGCATACAGGAACGTCTGCAAGTATTATAAATCAAATGGTGTTCCATGTTACAAAATTTATAAATAAGATTTATAAATAGAGTATGGACATTTAAATTAATGACATCCACGTACAAATCTTTAGACATAATACAAATTTAAAACATTTACTTTACTTTTACTCTATTCCACCTATATAGAAATACCTAATGTAGTATAAACTAACCAAAACAAGCTAAATGGGAATCTACAATGATAAAGTTCATTTAAAACTCACATAAAATTAAAAAAATAAAGTTGATAAATTAAAATTTCAAGAATACATATATATGCAAACTTCAGGTAGAGGTTCACAAGAAACATTCAATTAACTTGGATATAAGTAACCATTGAAACATTAGGTAATTAAAGTATAAATGACAAGAAACCACTTCAATAATAAAGTGATTTAAGAGTCAAGAGGGCAGAAGGTTTCTCAAAAAAACTTTTTTCAATTTGAATATGTTCATAGGGCAGTGTTTAGTGATATTTTGCCATAAAAATAACTGAAAAATACTTTCTGCTCTACAATTAAAAGTTATTTCTGCCACTGCTATAAATTTTTTTTTATGTCCTTTCCTCCCCAACTAGGTTGTAAGTTATCTTAAGAACATCAGTACATAGATGCATTCACACTGCCTAGCAGTAATAACTTAAAATTTTAAAACTGCAAAAGAAAAAAAATAGATGGTACAATCCAGGACTTCCTATTTTACATATAATAGTTTCTATATACCCATATTTTTCAGATAACTTCAGCCATTGCTATTGTTATCTTTTTTTTTTTTTTTTGAGACAGAGTCTCGCTGTCACCCAGGCTGGAGTACAGTGGCTGGATCTCAGCTCACTGCAAGCTCCGCCTCCCGGGTTCACGCCATTCTCCTGCCTCAGCCTCCCCAGTAGCTGGGACTACAGGCGCCGGCCACCACGCCCGGCTAGTTTTTGTATTTTTTAGTAGAGACGGGGTTTCACCGTGTTAGCCAGGATGGTCTCGATCTCCTGACCTCGTGATCCGCCCGTCTCGGCCTCCCAAAGTGCTGGGATTACAGGCTTGAGCCACCGCGCCCGGCCGCTATTGTTATCTTTTATTGCATCTTCATCTTATATTGATGAAGCTATTTAGCAAAATTATTTAGTGGGAAAAAAATCTAAAATGGTAGCTTTCAAATGTTTTATTTTTATTATGTGCAATATGCTTTTAAAAAACGGGTTTATGTATTAAAGAAAGACAAGGCATATGTTCTAATCTTAAATAATAACTACTGGGAAATTAATAAATTTAACTGCGAAAGAATGCTATCTCCCTAAATTTTCTGTTGTGCTGGAAGGGATAAAAAGAGATCAGGTCATTAAGAGGGAAAAACTATTTAAAATCATAGCAAAACAAAAATATTCCATTCTTCCATAAAACATATCACATAAACTGCATCTTTGTATCATTATCACTCCAGTGGAGAATTAATACTATTTTTATATAGAGAATCCTGTTTGTAAAATGGCAACACACATCTTTTTCCAGGACTAACGCACTCATTTGTTTGATACTTTATAGATAGATCTTTTCTATTAATAAATTAATTTTCACCATACAGACATAAAATATGGGGGATAGTCTAGCCGTTTTTATTTCTATTTCTAAACATTTTACATTTATGCACTTGGAAATACAAATTTTACAGTCTTAAACGAAAGTGACTTTGAAGGCAATACAACCCATTTCCAATAATCCAATTCCATATTATACTCTCAAATGTCTAAGTAGGCAACTACATCAACAAAGACAGCAAAAAGCAGCTTAAAAGTGACAAATACATTCAATGCCCATGTTTTCAATGTATCATTTGGTAAAATCTGTAACGTCAAAGCCACACAATTACTTGCTTTAGCTATTAATTATAAAAGAAAGGCCTACGTAAACAGATGTTAAAACAACTAAAAGATAAATGGAATCTACACCTTTTTAATAGTCTGTAAACTAAAGTGAACACTAAGTAAAATTTCAACACACAGAGAAGTACCTGTATTTTAATATATCAAGCCATTATTAACAACTCAAATTATAATCGTTTCTGTTAGAAATTTACGCACATTTGCTAGAATTAGTATTTTAAATTAATGGTAAATTCATCTTCTAAGATTCAAATAAATACTTGATAGGGCACTTTTATAGATTTTCACATTAATATACTGAATTAAAAGGATTCTCATATAATTTTAGAGATGTACTATTAATGAAATAAAATTCACTTTTCTCTATCTGAAAACTTCTCCTTAATAAGAGGAATGGAAATGAGGTGGGCAAGAGAAATAATTATCTACACACGAGTTAACTCTAAAATTAAAATTCCTTCTGGTGTTGACTAGAACATATTACATAAAAACAATTCTAGTTATTGTAGATATTTACAAGTCCTTGCTACCCAAACATTCATATTTTCATCTTTCTGCCTCTGTACATAGTACTTACCTCATTTTAACTAAAGCATTTTATTACTCTATAAAACACATACATAATTGTTGCTCTTACAATCCAGTAAAATAGTAGAAATAAACTTAATCACATTCAAAGAAAAATGAGCTTTGTTCCCAAAATATTTACAAAATGAACATCTCAAAATAACCTGTTACTTATAATTCATGGAGAGTTAAAACATGCTACCACAAAAGAAAAATTCCTAAAATTTAGATAGCATAAATGGCACCCTTACCCCTTTTTGGTTATTAGGTTTCTTTAAACAACGTTAACTAAATATTCATTCAAGACAAAATTTATTCAAAACAATCTATTTTACAAACTAAAACAATGGTAGTAAATTTAACACTGAGATGAAGGTGAGAGAGCAAGATGACTCACACTGGCATTGAATTTTTTTTTCAACAGGGAACATTAATCATTTGTAAACAAAACTATATTCTTAAACCACAGTGAGCAAAACACACTATACATCCATTCAAGGGATCACTTTCTACTCCCTCTTGTAACTTCAATTAACTCAGCTGTGCAGTGAAACAGGTTTTGTAATACTCAAAGCAAGAAAAATCAGAGCTAAAGCAATGAAAGCTAGCATACATATCCAGAGGAAGCAGAGCAGTTAGGATATATTAGAAAACATACAGAAACAGGGCTGGGAGCTATAAGGCAGACCTCACATAACCTAAAGAGCTGCAGAAACAATTTTAAAATCTTATTACAACCAGTATCATTCACCAGGTAACTAAGATAATTTAATTTTCACATAAGCCTCAAAGCAACACTAAGAAGAAAAAGAAACATCGTCAACATGTAAGAATTTTTTTTTATTCTTTTGGCTTTTTTTGGTTGTTTTCAAATTAACACAAAGTTAATAAGCTGAACACACAATGCAAAGCATCCTAATCTTGGGCAATAACAAAATCTACGATCCTAAGATCATATTTAAGGTAGTAGAAAGATAATCAGACGAGGCTGGCCTTGGTGGCTCATGCCTGTAATCAATCCCACCACTTTGGGAGGCTGAGGTGGGCGATTCACCTGAGGTCGGGAGTTCGAGACCAGCCTGACCAACATGGAGAAACCCTGTCTCTACTAAAACTACAAAATTTGCCAGGCATGGTGGCACATGCCTGTAATCCTAGCCACTTGGGAGGCTAAGGCAGGAGATTTGCTTGAACCTAGGAGGCGGATGTTGCGGTGAGCTGAGATCGCACCATTGCACTCCAGCCTGGGCAACGAGAGTGAGACTCCCTCTCAAAAAAAAAAAAATGTAATCGGACAGCAAAGGCAAGTTATTTAATCCAGACCCCATACCCAATGCTTAAAAATTGTCATGGATAATAAAGATTTGAGAATTGTAAAACTTCATAAAACAGGCAGAGGAAAAGCATGAATAAAGAGTATAAAAAAATAATAATTTGGTTTCAGTAAACAAAGAAAAGCTGAATTGTTAACACAAATTTGCTGAGCAGAGATGTTCCAAAGAAGTAACAAGAGGAATGCAACCTTTTAAGTAACTCAACTATGAAACTAAAATTATTTCAGTAAGAAATGTACAATCTTAAAGCATTGAACTACTTTTATTTTGCTCAGAGTGGTCTGAGAATAGAGGCAGAAATTACAGAATATGAAGCACAACGTATTTACATACTGAAATTTACAATATTGGTATTTGCTCATTAAAATATTATCTATTTGAACTTAGATATTGAATACTTTTAGAAAAACCAATACATTTTAAAATGAGAGAATGCAATTAACATTACCAACAGTTCAAACACAAAAAAAATTAAGATGGGACAGACATTAACAGCTTGCCAAGATCATTAAGTTTCCAGTTAAAAAATTAAGAACTTGCCCTTTTAGCCATTCCTCATCACTTTAATAGATTACATTAGTATTTTATTTGTATACAGCCTTACTAGTGACATTCACTTTAGCTTTCAAATCACTCATTCCATTTAGTCCATTTAAGATTTACATGAAAGCTCAAAAGGACTCATATTTTAAAACTTCTAAAAAGGTCAACAGACCTTACTATGATGGTGATCAAATTTGCAGATAGCTTTTGTTTTTATTAAAAAGTTTTACTTGAATATATTTAATCCCAGTCCCCACCCCTTTATTCATGTCTACATCCACAATAAATACTGTTTGATATAGCAAATGTACAATAATCCAGGATAACAGAATTTTTTGCACTAGAAATGCTTATGTAAAATTTTGCTTGGATGAAGGCACATACAGTATTACAACTCAATTCTGATTAATGTACAAACAAAACATGGAAATTCTGGTATGGTACATCGGTGATTAAGAAAAAATGTCAACAATAGTTTGCACATTAGGAATTTGTAGCTAATGTCTGAATGGAATGAAACTCAAGTCATGATATAGTTAGGTGTACCCATTACTAGAATGTAATGTTAGCTAACTCAAATACTTTAAGATTAACAATGGATTTTGTTTACTTGGCTGACTATGCTAGTTTTACTAAAACCAGTAAGAAATTGTAATTAGTTAACTTTGGGTTTAAATTGGTTTGGAGGCCCCTTGATGGGCACATGCAATTTTGCAGATGAATTCAGGTTTCATTATCATGTCTTTACTAACTAGAAGCTTGCTGATAATTTATAAAGTCTAAAAAAAAAATAGGTAACTTACAGAACCTGTACCTTTCTATAATGGAAATGAGTGACATAGATAAGCATTTCAACTAATAACCCAGTCACAATCCACCTTAAGCAACTGATGGATACTGAGAATTTTTTTTCATTCAGATGGGATCAGATGTATTTAACTCAGGGGGAAAAAGTGCTACATCTTTAAAATTTAGTGTTTAGATTTACACAACACAATATTCAATTTTTACATTCAAAAACAGTATCAATTTCAATAAGCTTAGTTTTAAAAGTGTAAGATATTTTTTGCCTCGTATTAAAAGAATGTTTTGAGATTTATATTAAATTTTGTAATACATGGAAAACTATACAAAAATCAAAATTTTGATATTCAATCTGCATATTCAAAATGCAAAGTATCAAAACCAGCTTTTTAACTTAAAAAGTCCTTAAAATTGTAAATAGTGTTAAGAGCTTATTTGTGTTCCATAAAAATAGCACGCTTATTTTCTAGGCATTTAAGGACCTCATTTGCATATCTGTTATGGTTAAAGAAATTGCTATTCTGTCACAGAATTACATACACTTGATAAAGCCTTTAACTTTGCCCATAACAATTTAAATCCTAACAATTACCATGACTGAATTTTCAGTAAGTTTCCCATGATTACTGAAAATAATCATATAAAGAGTATTTACCTATGAGGGGTTTGTTTAGCCTTAATTTAATTTGAATATGCCAACCAACATATAAAGAAAAAAATATTTTAATTTACAGAATAACCTTTGTGTCACATGCATAAGCCTTATAGTGCCCTCCCCCAGCTCTTCACATGAATAAATGCTATTAACAAATATAAAAAATAAAATTACATGTGAAAATGAAGCATAAACAGACAACTCTTCCCACTTTATGAAAAATGTACACAAGAAATAGTTTTAAAATACAGAAAAAAAGACAATGATTATGATTTATGAATGAAACATCAAAGAAAATTACTTCCAGTTATTCTAAACTTGGGTATATGGCTTGACACAATTTAAAATTTTTTAGATATGGTGCACCTGAACCCATTTTAATTGAATAACATCTTCTTTGCAAATTAAAGGATACTGTTTCTTTTAAAAACAACCAGATGTCAGGATAGTGTCTCTTCTAAAAAAAAAAAAATTTCTTTTCTTTTCTTTTTTTTTTTTTTTAAGGAAAAGTCTCTTTGAATGTTGAGGAAACATCCTCCTATATTATAAACTATTATTGTGTCAGATTTTCTCATAAATTTTTAGGGACAAATAAAACTAGTTCAGGAATAGTAACTTTCCATTTATTTTAAAAAATCCAAACACATAATATATATGTGAAATAACTCCCTGTATTTTGTATTCTAAATTACACACAACCTAAGTATGTGATTACAAGAATCCCAATTTTTAGATTTTAGAAGTACACAATGAGTCCTCTTGATTATTTCGTTGCTTTGTTAAGACCATTAACTATTTGAAACCTAAAAGTGATAACTCAGCAATATTCAAAGATAAAAGGGTCAAAAATTTACCTGTCATTACTTACCCATAATTTGTTTCAGATGTTTCCAGAAGATTACATTCCCAAGTAGTTGGACCATTTAAAATGTAGGTATATACTGTACAAACAGTAGCCTTGGAGTTATAATTACTGTTAAGAATACACACACATTTAACAGGAACAAGGAATACCCACCTTCTAACGATGACGATACTCGCGCTCTCGGTCACGCTCTCGGTCACGGTCTCGGTCACGATCCCGGTGCCTCTCTCGTTCTCTGCTTCTCTCTCTATAATAATCGTCATGACGGTCTCTACTACGGGATTTATGACGCCGACTCTTTTCTCGTGATCTACTATGGTCCCTCTCTCTTGATCGTTCACGTCTTCTAAAAGAAATTACTGGATTAATGCTCTCCATAATTAGATAGCTTAAAAATATTCAATTTTTTGATGTCTAAAAAAATCTAAGGGAGCAAAAAAATTCTTCGTAAATCTGGTTTAAATTTACTATCCTGAGCTGCCAATAATGATTTACCAACTCACCAGTAAGCATGAACCAGAAATTTCATTATTAAAAACACTACCAAAAAATCAGCAACCGAACACATCACAGAAATGCATCACATCATCTATTTAAGCTAGTAGCCTAAAACAGACGTGTAGTATTTACTGAATGAACAAATAGAAAGGTACAGGGAAAATTTCAAAGCGCTCGTGTTTTAAGCTAAACAACATCTACAATACGATTTTTTAGATATAAGAGTCATGAAGTCGTAACATATGATGGGGCTTAAATATATGAAAATGACAACCTATTAACATACGGTTCACGAGGAGCAGCGTTCAACACAAAGAAACTTTCTAATATGCATGTTATATTCAGGGAAGGCGAAGAGGCACAGGAGAGGGCTAACAATTACGACCAGTAGCAAGAATTGATATAGTATTCACACTGTATTTAATATGTAGAAATGTTTCATGAACTGCCATTTTTTAAAAAGAAATAATTTAACCAAAGCTTATTGCCTAAAAGACTTCTACAAATTCTGCTAAATTTACAGTAAGGAAATAATAACTGTCTATTAAATAATATTTATGTCTTATATTTCTACACCAGACAGCTAAGCTCCTTGATCAGGGCCTAAGTTATTACTTTTTTTTCCCCAAGATAAGGTCTCTCTCTGTCACTCAGGCTGGAGTGCAGGGACACGATCACAGCTCATTTCATTCTCGACCTCTGAGACTCAAGCAACCCTCCCACCACAGCCTCCCAAGTAGTTGGGACTATAGGCATGCACCACCAGGCCCAAGTATTTAAAAAAATTTTTTGTAGAGATGAAGTTTCCCTATGTTGTCAAGGCTGGTCTCAAACTCCTTGGGCTCACGTGATCCTCCTGCCTTGGTCTCCCAAAGTGTTGGGATTTAACAATTATTACTTTGGACTTTAAAACTTAAAAAAATGATACAAGATACCTATATCTATGACAAATTTATTCAGACACAAAGATTCTTACACTGGGTCAAAAAGGTAATAATTACAAAATTGGGGACCATGTCAAAGGCAGGCTCCTTTCTCTTAACTTAAAGACGACGACTACCAGATAGAGTACACTAAAGACACATCTAAGAATACCAAGTGAAGCTTAAAGGTCTGTCTTTCAAAAATATATAAAATTTAAAAGTTAGCAGCAATGCTTAAAAAAAAAAAAAAAAGGGAACTACCTAAAAGATAGATCATTAATTTTTTCCGTCACTCCCTCATTCAAGAAATTTTTATTTAGCACTCATTCTATACCAGACACTCTGTAGGCATTAGAAATATTATAACGAGCATGGGTGAGCACAGTGGCTTATACCTATAATCCCAGCACTTTGGGAGGCCAAGCTGAGAGGATCACTTGAGCCCAGGAGTTCAGGACCAGCCTGGGTAACTTAACAAGACCGCATCTCTTAAAAGAAATACAGTGAGCAGGATAGATAAAGCCCCTGCTTTATCTCATTAGAGCACGTGTTTATTCAACATGTGTTCTAATGAGGAAAAAATATGCCTTGATAACAAGCATTGGTTACGGTAAGTACTATGGAAGAAGTAAAAAGAACAATATAACAGACTAACTTGGGAGAAGCCCCCTCCTAAGAAGTTAGAAGGAGACGTGAAGAATAAGGAGTCAGCTATATGAAGAGACAGGGAAAACTGCTCCCAGGAGAAGGAATATAAAGTGAGGTGGTCAAACATTTGATGTATCTAGAGAAAAAGGAGAAATATGGCTGGAGAACAGTAAGGGAGAGGTACAAATGAGGCTAAAAAGATAGGCAGGGGCTTTATCACACAGTCCCTCAATCTTTACAGTCTTGTTTTAAGACTGAGTAGAAGTCTTTGAAGGGTTTTAAGCAAGCAACTAATATTTAGAGTTAAAAAAGAAAAAATTCTCCAGATGCTAAATAATCAGTAAGTAAAAGCAAAGTCCTCTTTTTAAAGTCTCACAGTATTTTTTCCATTTGTAAACTAACAGTTTTTTTAAACGGAAATGAGACAGGAAAGTTTTACCTTGATCCAGAACCATAAGACTTGGACTCAATTCCATGAAGGCAATCTTGCAAAGAACTAATAAGAACTTTGCAACGATCATCAGCGGACACTTTGGATTGTTTAATTAAAGAAATTGCTGTTACCAATGTCTCAATAGCACTCCCATAATCACCTGTGAGGGAAAGGAAAGAGTTTCAAGTCAAACAAATTTTGTTTTCAAAATACCATCAAACCACTTGAGATAAGAGTGATAAGGCATTTTACAAAAGCACTGTGCTATAAAATAACTATGCAAGGCAATGTCTTCTTTTACGGTTTCACCATTTGCAAAAGATTTTCATGGTCATGATATTAACTCAACTTATTATTACAGGTGTGTAAAGCACATTATCATTTTGCAAATATAAGAATAAGGTGTCATAAAGCCCCGGAACCTTTAAATGTCAAGGGTAAGACTTATATCTATACCAAATAACTTAAAATTTGGATTTTCCCCACTACACTGTGACACACAGCTTTTTTCAATGCTTTTTATTTTTATTTTTATTTTTTTTTTTTTGAGACGGAGTCTCGCTCTGTCGCCCAGGCTGGAGTGCAGTGGCCGGATCTCAGCTCACTGCAAGCTCCGCCTCCCGGGTTTACGCCATTCTCCTGCCTCAGCCTCCCATGTAGCTGGGACTACAGATGCCTGCCACCTCGCCCGGCTAGTTTTTTGTATTTTTTTAGTAGAGACGGGGTTTCACCGTGTCAGCCAGGATGGTCTCGATCGCCTGACCTCGTGATCCGCCCGTCTCGGCCTCCCAAAGTGCTGGGATTACAGGCTTGAGCCACTGCGCCCGGCCTTTTCAATGCTTTTTAAATAAATCACAGGTAATGATTTCGGAATACAAAAAGAACATGTAAATGACCTATCTTCTAGATTGTACTTACATTTTTAGGTCATTCCTAATAACATAAATAAGAAATTTTATTAATACAAGAAATATACAAACCAGCACTGGCATCAGATACAGCTCTCGAAATAGCACTGCTTGAGATTGCCCTATTTCTATTCATGATTTCTTCAAATTCAGCTTCACTTAATGGCGTTCTTGCAGTATCCATTTCCCTGTAAAATAAACACACAAACCTTAACTCATACTCAAGAGATTTCCTAAGTTAGTCACAATAGTGTATAGCAATTCATACTAGCTGCTTCTGACATGTGCTTTAGCGACAGTACTTTTCCATATTGAAGCATGCTACTTTTGCTACAAAGAGAACATGTCTAAAAATCCTTCTATACCAGTATCTTTCAGCTAAAACAGAGTAGCAGCTTAAACACCTCATCTTCTTGGAAGGCAGAAATAACATATTTATATAGCTACAATCTAATTATTGAGTCATTGTTCCTATATTTATCATCAAGTACTTGCACAGATACACACTAACCTACCTTCCAGGGGGGCCATAGTCACCCCTATCATATGGTGGAGGTCGACCATATGGGTCTGTTGGTGGTGGACCTCGGCTATCTGATGTAGGCATGCCGCTGTTAGTTGGTGGAGGAAAGAAAGCTGGGTTCACATGCGGAGCTGGTGGTGGGGCACCTGGAGGTGGTCCAGGAAGATGCGGAGGAGGAGCTAGTGTAAGGGGTGGCCCAAGTGGACCGGGTGGACGAGGTGGAAAGGGGCCTGGAGGTGGAGGTGGTCCCTGTTGTGGAGGTGGTGGGCCAGGAGGGGGGCCGTAGCCTGGAACTGGAGGTGGAGGGCCAGGAGGAAGTGGACCCAATGGAGGCTGCCCAAAAGGTTGTCCAGGAAAAAGAACTGGTGGTGGAGGGCGATCTCCTCGATTAGGAGGCCCAGCTAGAGGAGGAGGCAGAACCTGACCAGGAGGTGGAGGACCTGGCGGACCAGGTGGGCCTGGCGGACCTAAGGGTGGACGTGGTGGAGTCTGTCCAGCTAAAAAACAAAGGAGAAAGAGAAAAAAAACCACTTCACTAATAAGATATTTTCTTTCATATGCCAAGATTATACTTTAAAAGCATAAAGCATACACCAAGTCTTTGTCTTTAAATAAAACCCGTATGGTAAATATTACACTACCAACTACAATGAAGTATATCCTTACAAACTTAACTAGCTCCATTTATGCTTAAGAAAAATTACTGAAACAAAAACTTTAATAAAAAAGATTACAATGCCTAGAGATATTTTCCATCTTTCAGTGTACACACACTTCTTACAGTGAAATCACCCACCTTATATTCTACTCTGATGCCAAGCTAGAAAGTGAAACAAGGAAAAATGATCTTGAAAGGATTTTTTTAAGAGGTAAGAAAATAAGACGGATGTAAATATTCTATATATAAGTCAAGCAAGTTTGGAGAAAAATAAAGACCTTTTAGGCCAAAAATGGGTATTTCCTCTATGCTGTGCCCCATATGCCATGGAATCCTAGTTTCCAGGAACAAAGGCCGAGTTCCTTTAACAAGATGCTTGATCAAATTTCCTGGATTCCAAAAATAGCATAACAAGGAGAGTAAGTCACATTAATAATGCATTACTTGAAAAAGAGAGAAAAGGAAAAGAGGTATTAGGTAGACATGTTTTATCCATGGTAATTTAAGAAAAGTTTTACCTGGAAAAGGTGGGGGTGGCCCTCCTGGTCCTGCTGGCCCAGGAAATCTGTCCCCACCAGGAACAGCCCCTGGAAAACGGCCCCGTCCTCTACCACCTTGTGGAAATGCTGCACGGGAACTGCCTCCTGGAGGACCAGCTTTACCTTCCCCAGACATTTGTCCTGATTGTGTAGCTGCAAATATCCAAATACTCATAAATAGCAATTATTAAAAATAGTATTCTGAAATGTAACCACTATTATTAAAAACAACTCTATTTCTAACATATTAACTTGCAGATGCCTTGTGCCTATGCAAACTACATAAGGAAGTATGGGTTAGGAAAAACATTCACATCTATTTGGGTACTTTTAAAGACTCAAATTTTTCAGGTTTAAATATATTTTCCATAAGTAATCACGAATTACTTTCAAAATACCAGCACTCTGCAGCAGCCAAGACCGAAATTCTTCAATAGATATCTTAATTTCAGTATTACATCATTTAAATTTTGTAACATACTTCTTCTTAAGTCTTAAGTGCTAAAACATTAAAAGAAAAGGAACCACTTGAATTTCTGTTAATTACATAATCATCCATCTTATCTCTTTACATAATAACATCCTTAAATGTGTAATGACAAATCTTTTCTATATTTAGTTTACTAAGTGGTGAAAGGTCTTGTTGCCAAGCAGAAAAATCAATGAACGTTTTCTGGTTATCAGTGATCTCTCCCCCACCATAATACACATCCACATAGCTTTCCTTTAATCTAAGAATTAGAATATAGTTTCCTTCTGTATCTAAGATGGAAATAATAGGACAAGAATGGCAGGGCTACAGAACTTGCACATTGTTGTGTAGTATTGGGTCTGTTATTATATCTGGAGAAAAATGGAACAAGGGTAGGTTTCTGGTTATTTAATCACAGTCATAACCAGTGATTAAATTTAATTCAAAGCATGGACTTTGTGAAATGGAGTTTCTAGTGAGCAAGTATTAAGATGACTTCTCTAGTATAAAACACCTAACAAATGCACTGGTTAAAATGTACATATTTTAATAAAAGCCTCTGAGGACTGCTTACTTTTCCTGGACTGCATTTCAAATTGACTCAGGAACTGTTTATTGCATGGAGTTACAACAGGATTCTGACCATGAAGTTCTCTTTTAGGTAACAGATCCATTAACTTTTTTGAAGACGCTTCAGATCCAACACCAACAAGGGCAAACCTAAACAGTGTTTAAGGGGCGAGGATACAAAGTAAAAAGAGATGAATATTATTACTGTTATTCTTCTGTAAAAAGGTCTTAATCTGCTTTTGTCTAAAAAAACAGCTGGGCACAGTGGCTCATGCCTGTAATCCTGGCTGCTTAGAAGGCTGAGGCAGGAGGATTGCTTGAGCCCAGCAGTTTGAGGCTACAGCACGTTATAATCACAGTACTGCACTCCAGCCTGGGCAACAGAGTAAGATCCTGTCTCTAAAAATAAATAAATAATTTTAAAAACTGAAAATATTTCTTAAAACTATATGAGTACACATTTTTGTTCATATTCTATAACATACCATAGAATTCAGTCATTCAAAATACATAATTTGGTGGTTTTTAATATTTCACAGTGTTAAAACCACCACCATAATCAATTTTAAAACATGTTCATTACCCCAAAAAGAAACTCCATATCCATTAGCCATCACTCCCATTTCTTCCCATCCCTGTACCCTATGGACCCACTAAACCTAATTTCTGTCTCTGGACTGGTCTATCTTGGACATTTCATCTAAATGGAATCATACAATAGGAGGTCCCTTATGGCCAGCTTTCTTTGACTAGCATGTTTTCAAGGTTCACCCATTGTTACAGCATGCATCACCACTTCATTTATTTTTATGGGTGAGTAATTTTCCATTATAAATATACAACATTAAAAGAAATCTATCCATCAGTACATGGACATTTGGGTTGCTTCCAATTTTTGCTACAATGAAAAGATGTACAATACCATTAACCATTGGGCAAGTGCAAATCAAAACCACAGATACCATCACATTCCCACTAAGATGGCAAAAATCAAAAAGACAACAAGTATTAAAGATGTGGAGAGGCCGGGTGTGGTCGCTGGCCTGTAATCCCAGCACTTTGGGAGGCCAAGGCAGGCGGATCATGAGGTCAAGAGTTCAAGACCAGCCTGACCAACATAGTGAAATTCCATCTCTACTAAAAATACAAAAACTAGCCGGGCGTGGTGGCACACGCCTGTAGTCCCAGCTACTCAGGAGGCTGAGACATGAGAATCGCTTGAACCTGGGAGGCAGAGGCTGCAGTGAGCCGAGATCCTGCCACTGCACTCCAGCCTGGGCAACAGAGTGAGACTCTGTCTCAATAAATAAATAAATAAATAAATAAATAAAGATGTGGAGAAACTGTAACCTTTGCACATTGCTGATGAGCACGTATTAATAAAATGGCACAATGGCTCTGGCAAATAATCCGGTAATTCCTCAAAAGTTTAAACACAGAGTTACCATATAACCCAGTAATTCCATTCCACGTACACATCCAACAGAACTGAAAATAACACATTCACGCAAAATGGGTACACAAATATTCACAGGGGCATTTTCCTTAACAGCCAAAGGTGGAATTAACCTAGACGTTCATCAACTGATAGATTAAAAGAAGAAAGTGCTATATCCGTGTAGTGGAGTATTATTCAGCCATAAAAACAAACGCTGATGCATGCTTCAACATGGATGAACCTTAAAATCATTTTGCTAAGGAAAAAAGCCAGTCATATAGGACTACATATTTTATGATTCCATTTAGATGAAATGTCCAGAACAGGCATATCCAGAGCACATTAGCAGTTACCAGCAGACAGAAAATGGGAGTGACTGCTAATCGGGTATAAGGTTTCTTCTTGGGGTGATGAAATGTTCTGGAATGAGACAGTGGTAATGTTTGCCAAACTTCATAAATATAATAAATATCCCTGAATTGTACATTTTAAAAGGGTGCATTTTATGACATTTGAATTATACCTCAATAAGAAAAATAAATTTAAAATAATCAGAATGATTACCAATTTGTACAGTTACAGGATATTCTAAATTATTTGAGGGAGGGAGGGTCTTAGTAGCTTAAGAAGCTTAAGCTCTTTTCCCCCTAATGTTCAATATGATCTTGTAAACTATACTTCTTATTCTAGTCAACAAGTTCTGCTGTTTGCACCAGGATTATCTTGGGTCACAGCATTTATGAACAACTAAATTAATTTAACAAGTATTTATTAAGCACTTCTTATACGCAACGTACCATTCTAGAGCTGGAGATGTAATAGCGAACAAAAAATCTCTGCTCTCATTAAGCTTAAAGTCTTGGAAGAGACAACAAACAAGTAAAATATATCAGAGCGGAAATAAAGGAAAGAGGATAGGAAGGTGCTACTTTGCACAAGGTGGTCATGGAAGAAAACTCTTGAACATTTTGAGTCCTGAATGAAGTGAAAGAGTAAGCCATGTAGATATTTAAGGGGGAAAAGTAAACCAAGAAGAGAAAACAGCTAAAGGTTCTAGGTAGAAATTGGTCTGGCAAACAGCAAAGAGACTAATGTGGCTGAAAGAGAGTGGTAGGATAGGGTTAGAAAGGTGGTGGGAAAACAGATCACAAAGTACTTTGTAGACAATGGTAAAGACTGAGACAGAAAGGAAGCCATGAGAAGATTCTGAGCAGAAAGAATGTCATCTTTTTTTAGAACTTCTATAATGTGGAGCATAGACTGTAGGGGGCAGTCTATACTTCCAGTTATGAAGCTACTGCCAAGTTTAAGTGAGAGGTGATAGTGGCTTTGACTAAGTGGTGTAAGTGAAGTTAGTGAAGTGGTGTTTTAAGAGAAGTGTTCAGACTCCGCATACATTTTGAAAATATTCTCAGTTTAGTATAACCTTCTAAGATAACTAAGCAATATATGAAATAAGCACATTCTTTATCATTTTGCATCTAACAATTTATCCTTAAAAGAAAATCCAAAATCTTTACCAAGACTTATATAAAATGATGTCTGCTGCAACATTATTTACAATAGGCAAAAGTGGAAACAACCATGATAACCAAAAATAAGAGGTAAATTACGGCAGCATACCAGCTATGATGCGAAAGAATTAGACATTAGAGATGTGTATTTATTTTTATTCCTTATATCAAACATATAAACACATGAATTATAATTCCATTATTTATTTATTTTTAGGAAAAAGTCCAAAAGAATCTTCACTAAAATGTTAAAAGTAAACATCAATGGATGGTAGGATAGTGGCATTTTATTTTCTTACTTTTGGATATCTGTATTTTATAATGTTCTCATTCTGATCCTATCTCACTTGTATAGTTTACTAGTGAAATACAGCAAAACATTCATGTAACACACAGTATTCAGCTGCCCATCTTCTCCCATCTCTTAATCACAGGGAGAGTAATGGTTCCTAAACTGTGATTTCAACAACCATTTCAACCACAGATAGAGAAAACTTGGGAAAATTAGAAAACAGATCTGTCCACATCTCCATTCTATTGGTTTTAGTGTGCTAGGTAATAGGGTACATAAAATGAACAGTATCAATCTCCGCTCAAGAACCTCCTTCCAATGTAAACAATCATGTGTTGTATGCACGTGTAATTAACATTAACTTAAAGGAAAGTTAACTTGTTAAAAACTGTATCACTAGCTACTAAATCAAAAAGAAAGAAAAAAATCTTACCCCTTTGACTGGCCGTTTGCCCGATTTTCAAAAAATTTTATCTCCAAAATATCATTTACTCCCAAAGAATGAACTGCTTCAGTTAAGTCTTCATCTGTTGTCCACTGCAAGATATTTTTCTCCTCATTAACCATTAAAATATAACCAAGATTTTTATTATCCCAGTTTAGTTTTTAAGGGGAAATTTAGGACATACAAAATAAATGCTGAGTGCAAATCTAAGTCTAGTTAGGGCCAGTCAGGCTCCAATTTTTAAACAGCACAAAAAACATCTGGGAACCTAACTTCATTCCCTGATACATATTTCAGAAACTAGAAGGTACCCTTGGGGTTACAATAGGATTTGACTCTCAAGAGTTTCTGGTACAGCTTTAAATTGCTATGATTTTAAATTGTGAATAAAACCAATTTCACTTCCTCCCATTAAAGGAAAATATTTTGAATTTCATCTTATTTTTGAATTAAAACGTAGACAAGAAAAAACTAACATGTATTTAATATCTACCATGCACTTTATGTATTAACTATTTAACTCTTCTAACAACCCTATAAGCCCTATTATTATCCTCATTTTACACATGATACAATAGAAGTTAGAGTTTGCCCAAGGTGATAAAATTAATAATAGATGGTGGAGCTAAGATTCAAATACTTACTTAGCAACCATACTTACATAACTACACTGCTACTATTTCCAATACTATAGAATACTCAGACTGGGTGGTGGGAGATGTGTTACAAATTAGTTTTAAAAGAAATGTGAATAGGCTGGGCACCATAATGCCAGCACTTTAACAGGCTTGGTTAGGAGGATAGCTTGAGGCCAGGAATTTGAGGCCAGCCTGAAGCAATATAGCAAGAAGTCAGCTCTACAAGTTTTTGTTGTTTTTTTAATTAGCCAGGTGTAGTGACACATGCCTGTGTTCCTAGCTACTTAGAGGCTGACACAGGAGGATCACTTGAGTCCAAGAATTTGAGGCTTCAGTGAGCTATGATTACACCACTGTCCTCCAGCCTGGGTGACAGTTTTGCAAATTGTCACCCCCACCAAAAAAAGAAATGTAAATAAAAAGGTTAAAAATACAGTGTTATTAAGGAAATGCAACGGTGCCAAATTTTACTGATTTTTGGATATACAAGTTTTTAACTTTCAAGTATACATAACTAAGTAGAGATATAAAAATTCTATAGGACTATTTTAATGATATTTAAAATGTAATGTTAATAAAAATATAAATATACATATGTGCATTTAATGAAGTTCTAAATCAATAATCTTAGTCTCATGACAACCCAAATTAAAATATAATTCATACAGCAGTGCTTCTATAAATCAGATTTCAAATTTAAGAGCAGAAATAAAACTCAAATTTGTAATACAAATTAAATAATGGACACTATTTTTTAACCAGGAGTGATACTATGTCTCTTGCCTTTTACACTTGAATCCTAGTTTGAGACCCCCATGTGAGCATTATTTTTAGTGAAACTGCGCTATCTGAAGCAAGGTAAAGTGGTAGCATAAAAAAGGTAACTGAAGACAAAACTAATTTAACTATATTTAACTAGTTATCTCCACTAAGAAAAGCTGAATGACCACAAAACTCAAAACTAGAAGAACTGGAATTAATGATGTTGCAAAGATATCTGTATTTCCCTCCTCACTGGACAAGCAAACACGTATAGAAAAACAAACACAGTAACTTCAAACTTATAAAAATCTGGAGAAAAACAATTACTAGGGCAGTTCAAAATCAATTACCAATAATTTAATTCATATATTAACTTCACTCACCCATGTTAGATTTCCAATATATAATGCAATTCTCTTTCCAGTATATGTATAGACAACATTTGGTGCCGCTCCTTTACCGACATCATCACCAACTGTTGGTGGGAGAGTATCCATGTAATCCCGGTCTTCTGGGGCATCTCCATTATTTGCAGATGGAGATATGACATCGTCATACAAATCTATCTGATCATGCCCACCATATTCAGCTTCCTGAGATACAGAAATAATGTTCTAGATTATACAAAAGTCAAAATACTACTAAAACAGATTTGAACATAAATTCAACTTTTTGTTTTAAAAATCTGATAGAAAAAGGTCAAGGATGATTTCAGTACCAATTTTTTTCCATTTTATGCAATAGATGTATTCTTGAACAGGCCTAAAAAGTGAATTTCTTGCTGGGCATGGTGGCTCATACCTGTAATCCCAACACTTGGGAGGCCAAGGCAAATGGATCACTTGAGGTCAGGAGTTCGAGACCAGCCTAGCCAACATGGTGAAGCCATGTCTCTAGTAAAAATACAAAAATTAGCCAGGCATGATGGCTCACGCCTGTAATCCCAGGTACTCAGGAGGCTGAGGCAGGAGAATTGCTTGAACCTGGCAGGCAGAGGTTGTAGTGAGCCAAGACGGTGCCACTGCACTCCAGCCTGGGCGACAGAGCGAGACTTCATCTCAAAAATAAAAAAGTGAATTTCCTTTTTTATTTTTTATTTTTATTTTTTGTAGAGACCAGGTCTTGCTACAATGCCCAGGCTAGTCTCAAACTCTTGAGTTCAAACAATCCTTCTGCCTTGGCCTCCCAAAGTGCTGGGATTATAGGCTTGAGCCACGGCACCCAGCCTAAAGTTAATTTCCATATAATGAATCCTACTTTTCCACTGATACTTATAATATAAAAAATAAGTTCTTTTGGAAAAAGAAAGACATGGAGACAAATAACATGAAACTTTCCTTGGAAATACTCTTAAGTAATAACACATAAATGCAAATAGACAAGTTTTTTTTAAACTGACATTAGAAAAATCACCCCAAAATCCAAAGCCATTATATCTTTAATATTTGATCACAGAAAAATAGTTATTATGTTCTATAGTATTCAGATCTTGTTTTCCAACCTTGAGGAATCTACTAATTTTTTTTAAAAAGCATAGTGAGCTGAGGCATAGGAAAGAAGAAATATGGGCACGTAAATAATTCAAAATGTCATAATGAACAAGGGAAAGAGAAATAACAAATGAAATACATGTAGAACTATCCAAATTAATTATCTTCCAAGTTGTATCATTCTCAGTGAACAAAGAGCTAATGCTTACCTGAATTCTTAGTTATCTAGTCAAGTAAATTAGCAAGAGAAAAGCAACAGACCACAAAACAAAGAGTAAAGCTCTGGCACTGTTACCAACAGAATTAAAGCAATGCTACTGGGTGTCACATGCCTAAATGATAATTAGAGAAAAGGAAAACTAAAATGAAACAGACATAGGAGCAGGAAAAAAAATAGAAAAGAGGGTTCAATTTGTGACCAAGTACATGAAAAATGAAATGTAGGTAAAAGCAGAATACTCAATACTATTTAATTGCCTTTGATAACCATTACTAGACCATAAGCTTGACTGAGCCTGTAGCACAGGAAAATTTCCATTTTTATCTTCTACTCTCCCTTTCCACAACTAAGTACCTGTATTGGTGTGAACCATTTTATTCTTATGACGTAGTACATTTGACATAAGGAAAAAGACAATTACAAGACAACTTAAAAGTTCATATATAACTTACAGATTCTCCCACTAATACAATTTACTACAGAAATATACAAATGGCACATATGGAGGAGCTAATGGTTTTAGGGGCCATGAGCCAAAATAGTCCCTAAATGGATAGAGAATGACCCAGAGAAAAGCATTTGTTATATGATGGTAAACAGAGCAACAAGATATTATTATGGGCCCGGGCTACTGTTTTGTTATTTAAAAGACAGCCAGAATAAGATCTTTTTAAAAGAAAAAGAAAAAAGCCTAGAAGGGGAAATATCATTTATATACATAAAGGGACCTCAAGTAATCATCAGGTAATCTATGTAATTAATGACATATCCAATTTACTAGTTACAGGATCTTTACATACCAATTTTACTTGTTATGAGGTATAATATCTAAAAGACTTATTTAATAAGGGGTCTGGGATCTCAAGGTTAAATCAGAGAACAAAGCTAAATTTAACAAAGGGCAGAAACTAAGACCACAAGTCACCGAATAATGCCATAATTTTATTGTTTGTACAGCAATCTAAAATAATCTTCAAGAAATGAGTTTTTGTTAAACAAAGTAACATGCTCAAATTTCAATGACCACAGAAACTAGGAAAAAAGAGGGTAAGTTTTGTTATGAAGTTTCAGTGTAGCTGAAGCTTCAGGCGGTGTGAATGCAGCAGTAGTTCCATGCACTTAAGATACTAAAAAGCTTCCCACAAGGGGTGTTGGGCACTTTAATCTCTCTTGAAATCCGATTCTGTACATCAAGTAGAATTATTAATATTATTCAAAGGGAGTTGAGTTTCCATCCTCCTCAGCAGAAACTATAATCACAATATATGGTCTGAGGGAAAGTAAAAAAGAATGGAAGGGTTATTAACAGCAGTACTAAATGTATTTTTAAATTTACACTTTCACTTACATAAATAGGTGAACAGATTATTTTTCTTCTATTAGCTACAAACCTGTGAAAATGTTTACATAAGTAGACAAAAAATTTACAAGCATAATTGCAGCTACACTAACCTGGTACACCACAATCACTATTTTTGTCCATCCATGAATTCCTATGTTGACACAAACCAATTTTCCATATTGGTATGATTCTACCAATATTTAGGATCAGCCATTTTGTCTGGCAGTTGTACTGCTTCCAAGTGGTTGTAGTACGATCCTAATTAAGACCATTGTCCCGGGGTCCATGTGGACTAGTTAGCTTCTCTGTTCCAAGGCCACAGCCTGTACACTTAGCCCCAATGGTATACATTTAAACTTTGTGGAAAAAATATAATGAATCTGAATACATTTGCTGCCATTACTAAAAATGAAACTCAAAGCACACTCTCATGTAGTATCAGTAATCTTCCTTTTAATCAGCTTCATATCATGTCAATCCTCCAGAGTAAAAAAATACAGAACACACTGAACTTTGTTCTTACTTCAGAAAGTGAGAAAACATGCATGATGTTTGCATGAGAAATTATGAAAAATGCATATCACAGGTCATACAGAAATAGAGCTCTGCAAGCCTACTGAACAAGCTAAAAAAAAGGTTTCCAGTTTTAAAGAAATATTTAACAGTATCATTTTTTATTACATAGTCTTTTCAATTATTACTTTTAATTTTAATGACATTCAAAAACAAAAAAAATCATCATCCCTCTAGTTATCTCTGATACCAAATGCTGCCCAATCTTATCGGCTGTTCATAGTAGCTAGCTAGCTACATTACATAAAGATGGGAATAAACAACAGCTCTTAGGGTTAAAAAAAACTCACTAATCTTTTTCATTCCCTACCATTCTAAATCACTACAATCATTCTAAAGGCAAGGTATTTTCTCAACATTTTACGAAATAAGATTACGTTCTACATGACATACAAGTATCTGTTGCCAAGCCAGAGAAAATGGATGGTAAAATGACCAAAATCCTGTTAGTTCCCTTAAAGTAAGGCTTCTCAACCTTTTCATTATCCCTGTCTACTCCCTCCCTTCAAGAAGTTACTTTTAGACATTTTTTCCCCTAATTACCTGTCTTACAATTTTAATATCACAGATACATGATACATATTGTATACCACTATTGGGATGAACTTGCTAGCTGTCAAAATATTCATCATTCTCCCTGACAGACCTGACATTTTTTTGATGGTTCTAAAATTACAGTAACATCATTTGAGGCTAGGCATGGTGGTTCATGCCTGTTAATCTCACCACTTTGGGAGGTCAAGGCAAGAGGATCCTTTGAGTTCAGGAGTCTAAGACTAGCCTGGCCAACTTACGGAGATCCCATCTCTACCTGCCCCTCTCCATATATATATACACACACACACACACACACACATATATTTTGTGCATTATATGATACTATCAGTAAATGCACAGCAAAGGCCACTTGTTTCAAAGCGTATTTTAAATTATTTCCATTTAGAGAAATATATGAAGGGGGGGAGTTACATTTTGCATTTACAAAATATATCCTGTACCTAGGAAAAGAAACACTAGTATGCAAAATCCAATAGCAAATAACCTAATGCATATATTTTTAAAGAAAATATAACATTTTATCTAATTATGTTCTGAGTAGGCATTAAAATTGGCTAGTAATCCCTGTAAAAATCCCTTCCTTAACTAATGGTAAGGAAGCCAATTTGGTACTAAAAATACGCCACATAAACCATAGTGGACAATTCATAGGCAACTAAATTAACTGTACCCATAAATAACAAAACAGAGAAGAGTTCTAGCTTCCTTGAACATTCCTATCCATTTTTCTGAATCCATTCTAACTAGTTCATTCTCAACCTGACAGCTTTATTTCAGATGGTTTCCTAGTAAACATAAACAAATCATAAACGACGTTTCTCTGATATTTGTCCAAGAAACTTACTTTCATTAACTGGCTAAACAATTGGCTAGAATACACATATAATGACTGAATGTAAAGCAAAATGATTCATGACATAAAAACTGACTTATCGGATGTTCAGGTCCGTAACTCCTAAGTGAATTTTTCGTTTCAACTACCACCTCTATACACCTCCATTTTTTAAAAAGTAATTATTTCTGTGTGTGACAAAGTCTTGCTCTGTTACTCAGGCTGGAGTACAATGGCCTGATCTCAGCTCACTGCAGACTCTGCCTCCCAGGTTCAAGCAATTCTCCTGCCTCAGTCTCTGAAGTAGCTGGAATTACAGGTGTGCACCACCACCGTCCAGCTAAATTTTTTATTTTTAATAGAGACAGCGGTTTTACCATGTTGGCCAGGCAGGTTTCAAACTCCTGACCTCAAGTGATCCGCCTACTTCAATCTCCCAAACTGCTGGAATTATAGGCATGAGCCACCACACCTGGCCTACACTTCCATTTTAAAGATGGGTGGTCAGATTACTAAATTTGTGCTCAGCGACCAACTGCCTGACAGGCCAGAAACTAAATCCCACATTAAGAGTTTCTGACTCCCAAACAAGCAACAAAATACACTACTTCAATGAACACAGTGTAAAGTTCACAGAATTTCTTTGACTTTCCTCTCCAGATCAACAAAACTCTACAGATTAAACATAAAGGGATAGTAACTATAATATAGGACCTGTCAGTGTGCTATAATTACAGTAGTCCCCTCTCATCTGAGGGGGATATGTTCCAAGACCCCCAGTGGATGCCTAAAGCCAAGGAAAGCAAGGAACCTTTCCTTGTATAATGTTTTTCCTTATACATACCTATGATAAAGTTTAATTTATAAAGTAGGCACTGTAAAAAATAACTAATAAAAGAGAACAATTATAGTCATGCATGACAAGGTTTTTGGTCCAGGTGGTCAGATTAGAATGGAACTGAAAAATTACTATTGTTTAGTGATCTTAGCCCAATGCATTATTCACACATTTGGGCTGGTAATGCTGGTGTAAACAAACCTACTGTGCTCCCAGTCATATAAAAGAATAGCACATGCAATTATGTACAGTACATGATACTTGACAACAAGCGACTGTGTTACTGGTTTATATATACTATACTTTTTTGTTTTTATTATTATTTTTTTTAATAGAGACAGGGTTTCGACATGTTGGCTGGGCTGGTCTCGACCTCCTGGCCTCAAGCGACCTGCCACCTCAGCCTCCCAAAGCACTGGGATTACAGGCGTGAACCACCACACCAAGGCCAATTACACCATACTTTTTATCATTATATTAGAGTGTACCCTTCCTACTGTAAAAAGTTAACTGTAAAACAGCCTCAGGCAGGTCCTTCAAGAGGTATTACAGAAGGCATTGTTTCCCTTTGAGGAGAGCCCATGCTTCTTACTGCCCCTGAAGATCTTTCCAGTGCGACAAGATGCAAAGGTGGAAGACAGTGATACTGATAATCCTGATCCTGGGCAGGCCTAGGCTAATGTGTGTGTCTTCAGTTTTTAACAAAAGTTAAAAAATAAAAATAAAAAAGGCCAGTTCATGACTATAATTCCAGCCTCCTTTGGGAGGCTGAGGCAAGAGGATCACTTGAGGCCAGGAGTTTGAGACCTGTGCAACACAGTAAGACCTTGTCTCTTCTAAAATAAAATTAATTTTAAAAGTTTTTAAAAAAAATATAATAGAAAAAAGTTTAGGCCAGGTGTGGTGGCTCACGCCTGTAATCTCAGCACTTTGGGAAGCCAAGGCGAGAGCATCACTTGAGGTCAGGAGTTTCAGACCAGCCTGGCCAACATGGTGAAACCTCATCTCTACTAAAAATACAGTAGTTAGGCAGGTATGGTGGTGAGTGCCTGTTATCCCAGCTACTCGGGAGGCTGAGGCAGAAGTGCTTGAACCCAGGAGGCAGAGGTTGCGGTGAGCCAAGATTGCACTACCACACTTCAGCCTGGGTGACAGAGCAAGACTCCATCTCAAAATAAAACAAATAAGACAAAAGTTTATAGAATAAGGATATAAAGATTTTATATAGTTATACAATGTGTTTGTGTTTTAAACTGTTATTATTGAAGAGTCCAAGAAGTATATAAAGTAAAAATGGGCCAGTCACAGTGGCTCATGCCTGTAATCCCAACACTTTTGTAGTTCAAAGCAGGAAGACAGCTTGCACCCAGGAGTTGCAGACTACCTGGGACCACACGGTGAGACTGAGACCTCATCCCTATAAAAAAATAAAAATTAGCCAGGCATGGTGGCACACGCCTGCAGTCGCAGCTGCTCTGCAGGCTGAGACAGGAGGACTGCTTGAGCCTGGGAGATAAGGGCTGCAGCGAGCCACAACTGCACCACTGCACTCCAGCCTGGATGACAGTGAGAAAATAATCAACCAATCAATCAATCAAGTGAAAACACTACAGTAAGCTAAGGTTAATGTATCATTGAAGAAAAACGTTTAAATAAATTTAGTGTAGCCTGAGTGTACTGTACAGTGTTTATGACGTCTACAGCAGCGTACAGTAACGTCCCAGATCTTCACATTCACCCACCACTCACCTGCTGCCCCTCCCAGGGCAACTTCCAGTCATGCAGGTTCACGATGAGTGCCCCATACAAGTGTGCCACTTTTTATCTTTTATACCAAGATTTTCACTTACCTTTTCTATGTTTAGATATATTAGATACACAAATACTTACCACTGTTACAACTGCCTACAGCGTTCAGTACAGTAATATGTTGTACAAGTTTGTAGCCTAGGAGCAACAGGCTACACCATATAGCCTACATATGTAGCAGGCTGTACCTTCTAGGTTTGAAATGCAAAAGCACTCTATGATCACAAATGATGAAAGCACCTAAGACGGACTTCTCAGACATACTGCCATCGTGAAGCGACACGATTGTATAAGTTTACTGTAATAAAAGTTACCTAAATATAGTATCTCTCAAAGTACCTTACTGTATGTAATATTTTCAGCCCTCAGAACCACGAGTAACTGAAACCACAGAAAGTGGAACTGTGGATATGTGTGGACTACTGTATGTAGGTATCTCTCAGTTCCCCTACAGTGTACTTTAAGGGTAGAGACTACCTAAACTTTGTATCCCTCGTTGCTGGCACATAACAGACACTTAAGAAATGTATTTTCGCTCTTTTTTCCTCCCTGACTATCTGAAGATAGGCCGCCATCATGAATGACACCGTAACTATCCGCACTAGAAAGTTCATGACCAACCAACTACTTCAGAGGAAACAAATGGTCATTGATGTTCTTCACCCCGGGAAGGCAACAGTGCCTAAGACAGAAATTCGGGAAAAACTAGCCAAAATGTACAAGACCACACCGGATGTCATCTTTGTATTTGGATTCAGAACTCATTTTGGTGGTGGCAAGACAACTGGCTTTGGCATGATTTATGACTCCCTGGATTATGCAAAGAAAAATGAACCCAAACATAGACTTGCAAGACATGGCCTGTATGAGAAGAAAAAGACCTCAAGAAAGCAGCGAAAGGAACGCAAGAACAGAATGAAGAAGGTCAGGGGGACTGCAAAGGCCAATGTTGGTGCTGGCAAAAAGTGAGCTGGAGATTGGATCACAGCCTAAGGAGTAAAGGTGCTGCAGTAAAGGCTACCTGTGTCCATTTTGGATTTTTCACGAGCAGATTAATAAACTAAAAACTTTCATGTGTAAAAAAAAAAAAAAAAAGAAATGTATTTTCAACATTTTTTTTGTTTTTTTGAGACAGGGTCTCGCTCTGTCATCTAGGCTGGAGAGCAGTGGCCTGATCTCAGCTCACTGCAACCACTGCCTCCCAGGTTCAAGCGATTCTCCTGCTCAGCTTCCTGATTAGCTGGGATTACAGGCAGGCACCACCATGCCCGGCCAATTTTTGATAGAGATGGGGTTTCACCATGTTGGTCAGGCTGGTCTGGAACTCCCGACCTCAAGTGATCTGCCCACCTCGGCCTCCCAAAGTGCTGGGATTACAGGCATGAGCCACCACACTCGTCCTAAACAATTCAACTTTTAAATTATTTAGTTTTGGCCAGAATTTTAAAATCTACAATTACTAAATATTGGGCTAGTAATTACTACACTTGAGTATAAATCCCAGTTTAAACTGAATTGACACACTATTGAGTGTGAGACAGAATCACTTTCTTCTCAACTTCAAGTAATATGGAGGTTTGGAAGACGTTCAAATTGCCCTTCCAACTGTTCTCAACTTGGTGACATCCAAAGACCTCTAAGAACTAAAGAGAACCCATAAGGATTAGTCAGTCCCTTGTGCCTCCTCCCCCTTCATTCTCCATTCTTAAGTTCACCTGGTGAAGAAAGGAACTCTATTAGAGCTTCACTAAATTCTTATTCTCAATCTATCTCCAAACAAATTAGTTTCTGCTAAGACTGTTGAATGCCTCACTTTTTTCTACTACAATAGATGCAAATCACTTTTTGAAATAATACTGTGCCTTACCAAAACACAAAAAAGCTTCATAAAAGTATGACATTTAAAACAGGAGACTCAGCAGGATACAGACAAAAAAATAGTAGAAAATGGAAATAAAGACTATGCCGAATTTCAAAGTACACAAATCCAATTAGAACTGCAGTTTACACTGGAAAAGTTTTTTTTTAATGTTTACAACAGTTTTGAAGCCAAAATAAGTCAAAACTGGCTAATACTTAGGAAAGTATTTTACTCAACGACAATAAAACAAGAGGTCTAGTCTACTATAGCAACTAGTAGAAATAAGGTCACCAGCTAGTAAAGATTAAATCAGTTGTAAATTATTTTGTGGTTGCCTCTAATGCTGGTAAGATTTCGGAAAAATATTTCAATGACAGTAACATTTTTAAAAGCAGGATAAGCTCTGAAAATAACCAACTATCCTTTTGTGACTTTTTTTTTTTTGGTGCAGGAACTACCACAGCAAGCAGTGGTACTGCAAAAGGATATACAAATCAATCAATCATTGACTGGCCAACGATATGCAAAGTAGCACAATCAATGCCTCTATGTATACTCCCCATTAATCTATTCAAACATATAAAGATTTTACTGGTAAAATTATACAACTGTGTTAGATATGTGGTACGTACCTTATACAAATCGTTGAAAAGTTACATTTAAAAGGAGTCCCTCACTGGGTCCACAAAACTAATCTCTTACCTCCCGCCCAGTCAACACTTGCTACTGCACAGGGATAAGAATCCACCCAGATATCCGGATAAGGGAGATGTCCCTCTCAAATTAAGTATGCAAAAACCCAAACATATTTCATTAAGAGGTACTGAAAAATGCTTAACTTCTAAAATTGCGTCCCAATTCTTCTTTTATTGTGCATAGAAAGGTGAGGCAATGTATTCTCTTGTAAGAAACGCTAATAAGGGCAGCCTTGAACACTTAACCGTTGTTCCTTGCAGTTACGGCCCTCTTCTAAACGCACTGTTACATTCACTTGATAAATAAAAGGAAAAAAATTTCCTAGAGGTCTTATAAGCGTTAGAATCTGTATTGCACTCGAGGAATGTATCTGATTTGTAACTGACACAATTCAAGCATTATTATTTAAAACAAGCACAATTTTAAAAACACAAAGATTTAAAAACTCAACCTTTGATTACAATGTATTACATTTAAACAAATCCAGTCTTCAACGGAGTAGCAAACATTTAAAGCCAACTGGTAGTTTTCTGTTTTCTACTATTTAAACCAGAACAAAGTCATTCCTGAAAAATAAAACAGTAAAGAGCTCTTGAGTTTCCTTGTTTTTAAAAAGCCTAAGCAACTAGTCACGAATATGACGGTTAACGGAGGGGGGAAAAAACACATTAAGCCAGTATTATTTTATTAAGCTTCTCATAAGGACCTGGGAAATACAAAAAAATAAACCTTTTAGGAACACCGCAGTTAGGCACAATTTGTTTTAAATGTGTTACTACATAAAATGCAGTAAAGATACGACCAGCAGGTTCAAACCTTAAACGTCACTACTCTAGCAACAAACGACATCTTTTGCAAGGATGCCCATTATCAGACATCACAGCTCCGCGTTACCTCTAAGCAACGTCGTTCAGGAAAACCTTGCATTCTCACTTTCGCTCAACCTTTCAAAAGGTAACGCAGGGCCGGGGGATTTAACACTTTGTTTTCGAAAATAGGGTCTTATCTACAACTCTATTTTTAAACCACATCATAGGATTTGGGGTGAACGTTCTTTCATTTTAATCACTATGAGACCTGTGGGTGAGCTAACATCTTTCTGTTCCATCCAAATATCGCGCTTCCAATCTTCCTTTTGGTCCCCGTCCACCCATCTTCACAGGTATTTTCATCACAAAGGCGAAAAACGACTGGGCTTCAAAGGCACTGCAAGCCCTGAATTAACAAGGCAGGACCAGCGCACCGACTTTTATCTGTGGCTCCAAAAGTCAAATGACTTGTTGCAAATAAGCCCGCACCTCAGCCGCCTTCATAAAGTGTGAAGGGAGGAGGAAGGCGCCACGCGGAAACCTGTCGCAAACCCGAGGAGAGCCCCAGGGACTGGGCGCGCGGGATACAAAGGGCCGTGAATGCGGCCTTCCATGAGGCGATAGTGCGCGGGCAGGGAGACAAAATGGAGCAATGGGAGGAATCTGAGCCCGAGCG
>NW_012121821.1:5663220-5677550 GCF_000951035.1 Colobus angolensis palliatus | reverse complement strand
CGCGGCAGCAGCAGCGGATCTAGCGGCGGTGGGGGGGCGCTTGCGTCACTTCCGAGGCCCGAGGGATGGAGGCGGGAGCGACAGCGGCCGGCCGGGGGCGGGGACTGTGCAACCCAGCCGCTCGGCAGGCTGAGGAAAGGCTGCGCCTCTAAGGGCAGAGGGCGTTTCTTTTGTGTCTGGGTGAGGCCCGGGAGTGCGGGGCAATTTCTTTGTCCTACTCGCGCATCCAGTTTACCAGTGGGTCCCACCTGTTTCCACACATCGTCTTTTCACGTGGCCTCTGGCATACTCAAACGTTTTGTTAATATTTTCATTTATCCGTTTTTCTTATCTTTCACACATGCAGGACCTCTAAAGGTGGAAGTTATATGTTTATGGTTGAATACAAAGTGTAACCCCCAGGCATTCTGTGAGCGGCTTAAGACCAAAAACAATGTGCTGTTTCTGCATCCTCAGAGACAAGCAGAGTTTTATTTGCATGTAAACGCTAGATACCCGTCAGTGGTTATATTTTGCACGCTGTTTATGTTGCCATTTCCATCTCTGATCTTCATGGGCTTCTTTCCTCTCCCCTTCCTCTCGCATTCATTGCCTTTCATTTTTTCTTCCGTAGATCTACAGTAGGTTGTCTCTGGCATAGTTCAGACGCTTGTAAAATGAATGCAGTCATCTTAGAGCACACCCAAGAGAGTGGAGGTCTCTTGAGGCCAGGGGCTTCTTTCTCAGAATCCTAGAATGTCCCAGCGGGAAGGGAACTGGAAAGGTGTCCTTAGGTCCAAACATCTCATTTTACAGAAGAGAAGACTGAAGCCTAATAGAACCTAAGTGATTTAACCAGGTCACATGGTCAATAAAGCTAGGAACATTCAGCCACGATACTTTGCTCAAGGATGTCTCTCCAATTTGAAACTTTCCCCTCCGTTCTTTATTTCTTTTTCACTCATTAAGTATACTACAGTAGAGCGTGTTTCCTGAGAAACTGGCCAGAGATCATCCATAGAATAACCCAAACAACATCTGTAAGGTTGGGCATCTCTAATCCAAAAATTTGAAACGCTCCCAAATCTGAAACTTTTTGCGCACTGACATGATGCCGCAAGTGGAAAATTCCACACCTGATCTTATGGGCCAGGTTGTAGTCAAAATGCAATCAAAACGTTGTTTCATGCACAAAATAACTAAAAATATTGTATGACATAATCTTCAGGCTATGTGTATAAGGTATATGTGAAACATAAATGAATTTCGTTTAGACTTGGGTCCCATCTCCTAGATATCTTATGTATATACAAATATTCCAAAATCCACCAAAATCCAAAATCCAAACACTTCTAGTCCCAAGCATTTTGCATAAAAAAGACTCAATCTGCACTTGGTATGGTGGAAAAAGCTTGGTTGCAGTCATGGAGACCGGTCTGGTGATCTGGGTACCCATTTCTAATCAGACATTTTATCAGCCAGATGACCTCAGTCAAGTTTTCAACTCTCATTATCAGTCTCAGAATCTTTAAAATCCAGGCAATAATACCTACCTCACCAAGGCTGAAGGTTGGTGATACTTTAAATGAGTTAATATGAGTTAATATGCAAAGTGCCCTGTCCTGTTCCAAGAATCAGTACTTAAATACTGATTCACTTTCTTTCATAGGGCATTATAGAAGAAAAGAGACACTGAAGTTTAAACATGAGAGCATTTTCTAGATTGGTGGTGTGGTAGAATGATGGCCCACCATAGATGTTCATATTCTTATCCCTGAAATCTGTGAATATGTTACCTTTGCAGATATGATTAAGTTAAGGATCTTGAGAGAGAGATAAGGATACCTTGATTGCCCAGTAGGCTCAAAGTAATTACAAGGGTCTTTAGAAGTGAGAGAGGGAGGCAGTAGAATCAGAAAAGATGCAAAGATTTCTATTGCAGTTTATTTTCTTTCAATACAATTAAAAACCATTCCAGCCAGCATGGAGGCGCATGCCTGTAATCTCAGAACTTTGGGACGCCATGGAGGGAAAACTGCTTGAGCCCATGAGTTTGAGACGAGCCTGGGCAACATAGGGATACCTTGTCGCTACAAAAAAATAAAAAAATTAGCCAGACATAATGGTGTTCACATGTAGTCCCAGCTACTCAGGAGGCTGAGTTGGAAGGATCACTTGAGCCTAGGAGGTTGAGGCTGCAGTGAGCCATAATTGCACCACTGCATTCCAGCCTGGGTGACAGAGTGAGACCCTGTCTCAAAAAAAAAAAAAAAAAAAAAAAAAAAAAAAATTATTTCAAGGCTCTGACTTTTATTGTTGTCTGTAAAAAGTCAGCTGTCAATTGACTATTGCCTCTTTGGAGTTAATTGGTCCTATTTTTTCTGGTTGTTAAGATTTTTCTCTTAGACTTTAGTTTTCTGTTCTCTTACCATGTGTGCTTGGAAGTGTATTTCTTGTTATTTGTGATGCTCAGGATTCACTGAACCTCTTGAATATATATATTGATGTGTTTCATGAGTTCTGGAAAATTCTCAATCATTATCTCTTCAAATTTTGTTTCTGCCCCCACTCTCTTCTCTCCTTTCCTGACTCCAATTAAATATAGTGGCCAGGCACAGTGGCTCACACCTGTAATCTCAGCACTTTGGGAGGTCAAGGCAGGTGGATTGCCTGAGGTCAGGAGTTCAAGACCAGTCTGACCAACATGGCGAAACCCCATCTCTACTAAAAATACAAAATTAGCCAGGCATGGTGGTGCATGCTTGTAATCCCAGCTACTCAGGAGGCTGAGGCAGGAGAATCACTTGAACCTGGGAGGCAGAGGTTGCAGTGAGCCGAGATCGCACCATTGCACTCCAACCTGGGAAATAAGAGTGAAAGTCCATCTCAAAAATATATATATACACATATATATGCTATGTATATTAATATATATTATATATGCTATATATATTTTAGTATAAAATGTACATATACATACATATGTGTGTGTATGTTAGATCTTTTTATTCTATGCACTATTTCTCTTACCCTCTTTTTAAAAGTTTTCCATCCGTTTGTCTCTCCATGCTTCATTGTAGGTCTCCATGCTTCATTCATTTTTCTGATATATTTTCTAGTTTACTAATTCTTCCTCCTATGGTGTTAATCTCATCTACTGAGACATTAATTTTGTGTTTTTTATAATTTTCGATTATAGAATTTCTACTTGATTCTTTTAAAAATCTCTTAGGTTCGTTTTTATGGCATCTAATTATTTGCCAAAATTGTCAGTCTTGGCTTTCATCTCTTTGAATATAGTAGGCATCATTGGTTTACAATCTGGGGTCTCTGATAATTCCCATATCTGGAATTCCATTGGGATTGCTATGTGTTATATATTCTGACTGTGGCTCACTTCCAGAAATCAAAATAATGTAAACTCAAATATTTAAGAAGAGCAGGAAAGAGGTTGGAAGGCAGGTAATGTTCTAAGGTTCTCCATATGTCTGCTTTTTCTCTGTACAGAAGAACTTTCTCTTCTTTTCCGTGTGCATGGCAATGCAATGTTGAAACCTCAATGCAAGTTCCAGGGTTCAAACAACCACTATTTAAACAAATATTCAGCAGTCTTAGTTTCAATTACAAAATCTAAGGAATGTCAAAGTAAGGTTCTCTGTGCTGGAAAAAAAAAAATCTAGGGAAAAAGGAACTGATTGCAACCCAATTTTTATGAGATTCTACTCCCATGCCAATCAAGGTTTTTAAAGGGAATGGAGTCCAGAGTAAAAACATGGCTGACAAATCCTACCCTGTAAGTCAGGAAATGGTGGAGAATTCTCCATAAAAGATGGTAGCTTTGAGCCAGACAGACATCTCAAAGAATGTCTAACACATTCTACTTATTAGACGACAATATATAAAGTCATCATGGTTAGGGAAGACAAATGCAAATCCATAAATATTTTACACTTGCTATCATTCCAATTTATGCCAAACAAGTCAATGCCATAATATCCATAGGAACAAGATTTGCATTCCAATATACTACGGGCCATAGTTTAGCCCAGTGGTCCCCAAACTTTAAAAAATACTTACTTCTAGTCAGGCGCAGTGGTTTACACCTGTCATCTCAGCTGCTCAGGAGGCTGAGACAGGAGGATCTCTTGAACCCAGGAGTTTGAGGCTGTAGTGAGCTGTGATCACACAATTGCACTCCAGCCTGGGTGACAAAGTGAGACCTCTTCTCTAAAAACAGAAAAGAAAATTAAAAAAAAAATTGATTGGCCGGGTACGGTGGCTCATGCCTGTAATCCCAGCACTTTGGGAGGTTGAGGCAGGCGGATCACGAGGTCAGGAGTTCGAGACAAGCCTGATCAACATGGTAAAACCCCATCTCTACTAAAAATACAAAAATTAACCAGGCGTGGTGGCAGATGTCTGTAATCCCAGCTACTCATGAGGCTGAGGCAGGAGAATCTCTTAAACCTGGGAGGCAGAGGTTGCAGTGAGCCGAGATCATGCCACTGCACTCCAGCCTGGGTGACAGAGCAAGACTCCATCTCGGAAAACAAAAAAAAGAAAAAAATTTAATTAAAATACTTGTATCAGTATAACATTTGAAAACATGCAGACATAATATATATAAATGTAAACATTTTATTAAAATTTTTTATGCTAACACCATGAACACAATAAAAATACAAAATTTTAAATCATGAAATGAGATTTTTTAGTATCTTGCCATGCATAAAGGCCATAGATTATTATTAGTGGATTTAATCCATATTTTGAATAGTTTTCATTTTGATTTTTTAACATTTTAACATTTTTAATTTTTGTGTGTACATAGTAGGTGTATATATTTATGGGGTACATGAGATGTTTGATATAGGCATGCAATGTGAAATAATCACATCATGGAGAGAATGGTCAAGCATTTATCCTGTGTGTTAAAAACAATCTGATTACATTCTTTCAGCTATTTATAAATATACAATTAAGTTATTATTGACTATATACTCACCCTAGTCAAATAGTAAGTCTTATTCATTCTTTCTATGTTTTTGTACCCATTAACTGTACCCACTTTTGACCCCCAAACCCTCATTACCCTCCCCAGCCTCTGGTTACCACCCATCTATTCTGTATATCCATGAGTTCGATTGTTTTGATTTTTAGATCCCATAAATAAATGAGAACATGCAATGTTTGTCTTTCTGTACCTGGCTTATTTCACTTAACATAATCATCACCAGTTCCATTCATACTGTTGCAAATGACAGGATCTCATTTTTTTTTTGTAGCTGAATAGTACTTCATTGTATATACGTATCACATTTTCTTTATCCATTCATCTAGTGATGGACACACTTAGGTTCTTTCTATATCTTGCAAATAATGCTGCAATGAATATGAGAGTGCAGATATCTCTTTGATAAACTAATTTCCTTTCTTTTGGGTATATACCCAGCAATGGGATTGTTGGATCATATGATAGCTCAATTTTTAGTTTTCTGAGGAACCTCCAAACTGTTGACCATAGTGGTTGTACTAATTTATATTCCTACCAACAGTATACAGGTGTCTCCTTTTCTCTACATCCTTGCCATCATATGATAGCTCAATTTTTAGTTTTCTGAGGAACCTCCAAACTGTTGACCATAGTGGTTGTACTAATTTATATTCCTACCAACAGTGTACAGGTGTCTCCTTTTCTCTACATCCTTGCCAACGTTTGTTATCTCCTGTCTTTGAGATAAAAGCAATTTTAACAGGGGTGAGATGATGTCTCATTGTAGTTTTGATTTGCATTTTTCTGATGATCAGTGATGTTGAGCAATTTTTCATATACCTGTTTGCTATTTGTATGTCTTCTTTTGAGAAATGTCTAGTCAGGCTTTTTGCCCATTTTTAAATCAGATTATTAGATTTTTTCTATGGAGTTATTTGAGCTCCTTATATATTCTGTTTATTAATCCTTGGATAATAGAGATGGGTAGTTTGCAAATATTTTCTCCCATTCTGTGGGTTGTTATATTAGTCCATTCTCACACTGCTATAAAGAACTACCTGAGACTGGGTAATTTGTGAAAAAAAGAGGTTTAACTGACTCACAGTTCCACAGGCTGTACAGGAGGCATTGCTGGGGAGGCCTCAGGAAACTTACAGTCATGGCAGAAAGGTGAAAGGAAAGCAAGCAGGTCTTCACACGGTGGCAGGAGAGAGCAAGTGAAGGGGGAAGTGCCACATTTTTAAACAACCAGATCTTATGAGAACTCACTCACTATTATGAGAACACCAGGGGGGAAATCTGACCCCACCAGTGATTCAGTTACCTCCCAGGTCCCTCCCCCAACATTGGGGATTATGATTCAGCAAGAGATTTGGGTAAGGACACAGACACAAACCATATTATTTCACCCCTGGCCCCTCCCAAATCTCATGGCTTTCTCATATTTTGAAACCAAGCATGCCTTCCCAATAGTCCCCCAGAGTCTTAACTCATTCAAGCATTAACTCAAAATTCAAGTCCAAAGTCTCATCTGACACAAGGCAACTCCCTTCCACCTATGAGCCTGTAAAATAAAAATAAGTTAATTACTTACTTCCAAGATACAAAGGCGGTACAGGCATTGGGTAAATGCTCCCATTCCAAAAGGGAGAGATTGGCCAAAACAAAGGGGCCCCATGCAAGTCCGAAACCCAGCAGGTCAATCATTAAATCTTAAAGCTCAAAAATAATCTTGTTTGATTTCATGTTTCACATCCAGGTCACACTGATGCAAGGGGTGGGCTCCCAAGGTCTTGGGCAGCTCCACCCCTGTGGCTGCTTTCATGGGCTGGTGTTGAGTGCCTACAGCTTTTCCAGGTGTACAGTGCAAGCTTTCTGGGGACTGGAGAACAGTAGCCCTTTTCTCACAGCTCCACCAGGCAGTGCCCAGTGGGGACTTTGTGTGGGGGGGCTCCAACCCCACATTTCTCCTCTGCACTGCCCTAGTAGAGGTTCTCCATGAGGGCTCTGCCCCTCCAGCAGACTTCTGCCTGGACATCCAGGCATGTCCATACATCCTCTGAAATCTAGGCAGAGGCTCCCAAACCTCAACCCTTGGCATCTGCATACCCACAAACCCAACAACACATGGAAGCTGCCAAGGCTTGGGGCTTGCATCTTCTGAAGCAATGGCCTGAGTTGTATCTTGACCCCTGTTAGCCATGGCTGGAGCTAGAGCAGCTGGGATGCAGGGTGCCACGTCCTGAGGCTGCACAGAGCAGTGGGGCCCTGAGCCTGGCCTGCAAAACCATTTTTCCCTCCTAGGCCTTCAGACCTGTGAAGGGAGGGGCTGCTGCGAAGGTCTCTGAAATGCCCTGGAAGCATGTCCCCCATTGTCTTGACTATTAAAATTTGGCTTCTCTTTACTTATGCAAATTTCTGCAACCTTGAATTCCTCTCTAGAAATTTTTTTTTTCCTATCGCATGGTCAGGCTGCTGCAAGTTTTTCAAACGTTTATGCTCTACTTCCCTTTCAAATATAAGTTCTAATTTCAGACTATCTCTTTGTGAACACATATGAGCATGTGCTATTAGAAGCAGCCAGGTGGCACCTTGAATGCTTTGTTGCTTAGAAATTTCTTCCACCAGATACCCTAAATTATCTCTCTCAAGCTAAGTTCAACAGATCCCAAGGGCAGGGGCACAATGCCATCCGTCTCTTTGCTAAAGCATAGCAAAAGCAGCTTTTACTCCAGTTCCTAATAAGTTATTCATCTCCATCTGAGACATCCTCAGACTGAACTTCACTGTCCATATCACTATCAGTATTTTGGTTGCAGCCATTCAGCAAGTCTCTAGGAAATTCAAAACTTTCCCTCATCTTCCTGTCTTCTTCTGAGCCCTACAAACTGTTCCAACCTCTGCCCATTACCCAGTTCCAAAGTTGCTCCCACATTTTCAGGTATCTTTATAGCAATGGCCTGCTTCTCTGGTACTGATTTTCCATATATTAGTCTGTTCTCACACTGTTATAAAGAACTACCTGGTACTGGGTAATTTATGAAGAAAAGAGGTTTAATTAACTCACAGTTCTGCAGGCTGTACAGGAGGCATGGCTGGGAAAGCCTCAGGAAACTTACTATCATGGCAGAAAGGCAAAGGGGAAGTGAGTATGTCTTTATATGGTGGCAAGAGACAAAGAGAGTAAAGTGGGAAGTGCTACACACTTTTAAACACCAGATCTTGTGAGAACTCACAAGTACAAGAACAACAAGGGGAAATCTTCCCCCATGATCCAATCACCTCTGATATGGTTTGACTCTGTGTCTCCACCCAGATCTCATTCAAATTGTAATCCCCATGTGTCAAGGGAGGGGCCTGGTGGGAGGTGATTGAATAATGGGTGGCATGATTCCTGAAACAGGAGGCATGTCTGGGAAGGCCTCAGGAAACTTATCATTCATGGTGGAAAGATGAAGGGGAAGCAAGAGACATATTACATGGCAGCAGGAGTGAGAAAGAGTGTAAAGGGGGAAGTGTCATATGCTTTCATCCAGATCTCATGAGAATTCACTCACTTGATCATATGGACGTTTTAACAATATTGATTCTGCCAATCCATAAACATCAAATATTTTTCCATGTTTTTGGTGTCCTCTTTAATTTTTTTCATCAGCATTTTATGGTTTTTATAGTTTTATGTAATTAAATACCCAGGAATTAACTTAACCAAAGAAGTGAAAGATCTATAGAGATCTTTCTATATTTTATGTGTGGCTATTGTAAATGGAATTACTTTTTTATTTCTTTTTCAGATTGTTCACTGTTGGCATGAAAAAACACGACTGATTTTTACATGTTGATTTTGTGTCCTGCAAATTACTGAACTTGTTTATCAATTCTAGTACTTTTTTGGTGGAGTCTTTAGATTTTTCCAAATATAAGATCACACCATCTACAAACAAGGATGTTTTGACTTCTTCCTTGCCAATTTGGATGTCCTTTATTTGGCTGATTGCTCTAGCCAGGACTTCCAGTACTATGTTGAATAACAGTGGTGAAAGTGGGCATCCTTGTTGTGTCCCAGATCTTAGAGAAAAGCTTTCAGATTTTCTCCATTCTATATAATAGTAGCTGTAAGCCTGTTATATATGGCCTTTATTATGTTGAGGTATGTTCCTTCTACACACAGTTTTTTTAGGGTTTTTATTGTGAAGGGATGTTTAATTTTAACAAACACTTTTCCTGCAACTATTGAAATGATTATGTTTTTTGTCCTTCATTCTATTGATATATCACATTGATTGATTTGTGTATGTTGAACCGTCTTTGCATCACAGGGATAAATCCCACTTGGTCATGATGAATGATCTTTTTAATGTATTATTGAATTTGGTTTGCTAGTATTCTGTTGAGGATTTTTGAATCAATATTCATCAGAGGTTGGGCAAAGTGGCTCATGCCAGTAATCCCAGCATTTTGTGAGGCTGAGGTGGGCAGATCACTTGAGACCAGCTTGGCCAACATGGTGAAAACCCATATCTACTAAAATTACAAAAATTAGCTGGGTGTAGTGGTGGATGCCTGTAATCCCAGCCACTTGGGAGGCTGAGGAAGGAGAATTGATTGAATTCAGGAGGTGGAGTTTGCAGTAAGCTGAGATTGCACCATTGCACTCCAGCCTAGGCAACAGAGTGAGACTCTGTCTCAAAATAAAATATATATGTGTGTGTGTGTGTATATATTTATAAAATATCTATGTATATATGTTTATCTCATATATATTCATCAGAGACATTGGCCTATAGTTTTCTTTTTCTTTTTTTTTTTTTTGAGACGGAGTCTCGCTCTGTCACCCAGGCTGGAGTGCAATGGCCGGACCTCAGCTCACTGCAAGTTCCGCCTCCTGGGTTTACGCCATTCTCCTGCCTCAGCCTCCCGAGTAGCTGGGACTACAGGCGCCTGCCACCTCGCCCGGCTAGTTTTTTGTATTTTTTAGTAGAGATGGGGTTTCACCGTGTTAGCCAGGATGGTCTCAATCTCCTGACCTCGTGATCCACCCGTCTCGGCCTCCCAACGTTCTGGGATTACAGGCTTGACCCACCGTGCCCGGCCTTCTTTTTCTTTTTTCTGATGATTACCTGGTTTTGGTATCAAGGTAATACTGGCTTCATAGAATGAGTTTGGAAGCATTCTCTCCTCCTCTATTTTTTGGAATAATTTGAGTAAGATTGTTCTTAGTTATTCTTCAAATGTTTGGTGGAATTCAGCAATGAAGCCATCAGGTCTTGGGCTTTTCATTACTGGGAGTCTTTCTACTGTAGCTTCAATCTTGTTATTTGTTATTAATATGTTCTGGTTTTACATTTCTTCCTGGTTCAGTCTTGCTAGGTTTTATGTATCTAGGAATTTGTCTATTTCTTCTAGATTTTCCAATTTATTGGCATAGAGTTGCTGATAGTAGCCACTGATAATCCTTTGAGTTTCTGCCGTATCAACTCTAATATCTCCTTTACCATTTCTAATTTTATTTATTTGTATCTTCTTTCTTAGTCTAAAGATTTGTCAATTTTGTTTAACCTTTCAAAATGCCAATTTTTTGTTTCATTGATCTTTTGTATTGTTTTCATTTCATTTATTTCTGTTCTGATCTTTATTTCTTTTCTACTAATTTTGGGTTTAGCTTGCTCTTGCTTTTCTAGTTCTTCAAGATGCAGTTAGATTGTTTATTTGAAGGTTTTCCTCTTTCTTGATGTAGGCACTTATAGCTGTAAACTTCCTTTTTAGTACTGTTTTGCTGTACCCCATATGTTTTGGTATGTTGTTTGTGTTGTCATTTGTTTCAAGAAATTTTTCAATTTCCCTTTTAATTTCTTCATTGATCCACTGGTCATTCAGGAGGATATAGTTTAATTTTTATGTATTTGAATGATTTCCAAAATTCCTCTCATAAATTTCTAGTTTTATTCCATTATGGTCAGAGAAGGTGCTTGATATTATTTGAATTTTTTGAATGTTTTAATACTTGTTTTGTGACCTAACACATGGCCTATCCTTGAGAATGATCCATATGGTAAGGAAAGGAATATGCAATCTACAGCTATTGGATGAAATGTTCTGGAAGTATCTATTAGATCCATTTGGTCTCTAGTGTAGATTAAGTCCAATGTTTCTTTGGTGATTTTCTGTCTAGAATATCTGTCCAATGCTGAAAGTGGGGTGTTGAAGTCTCCAACTATTATTGTATTGGGGTCTATCTCTCTCTTTAGCTCTAATAATATTTACATATCTTGGTGCTCCAGTGTTGGATGCATATCCATTTAAAATGAGTATATCCTCTTGCTGAATTTATCCCTTTATATACCTCATTATATAGTGATATGGTTTGGATTTGTGTCCCCACCCGAATCTCATGTCAATTTATAATCCCCAATGTTGGAGGTAGGGCCTGCTGTGAGGTGATCGGATTAAGGGGGTGGATTTCCCCCTTGCTGTTATCATAATGAGTGAGTTCTCATGAGATCTGGTTGCTTAAAAGTGTGTGACACCTCCCCGCTTGCTCTCTTCCTTCTGCTCTGGCCATGTAAGACATGCCTGCTTCCCCTTTGCCTTCTGCCATGATTGTAAGTTTCCTGAGGCCTCCCCAGAAGCAGAAGCCTGTACAGCCTGCAGAACCATAAGCCAATTAAACCTCTTTTCTTATAAATTATCCATTTTCAGGCATTTCTTTATAGCAGTGCGAGAACAGACTAATACATATAGTGACCTTGTCTCTTATAGTTTCTGTCTTAAAATCTATTCTGTCTGATATAAGTATAGCTACTCCTGCTCTTTTTTGGTTTCCATTTGCATGGAATATCTTTTTCCATCTCTTTAGTTTCAGTCTATGTCTGTCTTTACAGATGAAGTGTGTCTCTTTTAGGCAACAGATCAATGGGTCTTGTTTTTTATACATTCAGCCTCTCTATCAAATAGTCTTAAATTTTTGATGTTTTGGGACCAAATCTTGTTAAATCTGATTACATTATCATTTTCGTCTCATTATGTAGATCATAAAAATTCTTACCAGAAATAGCACAAGCATTGGCCCTGCCATTTTTTTGTCTTTCACTTGTACTTTCGTTATTGGTGTTAGCTTTGAACCATGTGTTTTTAGGAATCTTCATAAGACACTTGGACATGGGTACTTTGTGATGGTTAATTTAGGTAATCTAGAAAATATAGTCTGTAAGTCTAAGTATGTGAGCTCTCATAAACTGCCATGTATCATACTATACTGCAAACAAGGTGTATTATGTGCCTGTGTGAGGGAATCACATGAGAATCCTCTGCATTGTAGAACTTCTCCTCTTCCCTTATAATTGTGCAAATACCAGAGGAGGGATTACTGGGCAGCTAAAGTAGTTAATGATTCAAAACTCCTCACTTTCATGAGTACCTTCCACAATTTGTTTAAGATGACTGTTTCCTTTCACTCCACTTTCTTCTTTCATAAATCCTCTCATGTAGGGTAGAGTTGGAGGGGCAGCAGCATCTTTTTGTATCTAAGTGGAATTTGAATAAGGGATACATTTACTTGGGTTTTTTTTTTTTTTTTGAGACGGAGTCTCGCTGTGTCGCCCAGGCTGGAGTGCAGTGGCGCGATCTCGGCTCACTGCAAGCTCTGCCTCCCAGGTTCATGCCATTCTCCCGCCTCAGCCTCCGAGTAGCTGGGACTACAGGCGCCCGCCACCACGCCCGGCTAATTTTTTGTATTTTTAGTAGAGACGGGGTTTCACCATGTTAGCCAGGATGGTCTCGATCTCCTGACCTCGTGATCCGCCCGCCTCGGCCTCCCACAGTGCTGGGATTACAGGCTTGAGCCACTGCGCCCGGCTTACTTGGGTTTAATAGGAAATATCTGTGTTATTGTTAGCCATCTTGGTATAGTGATAATTCCCAGAAATATTTTTACTGCCACTGTAGTGACTCACACAGCTTCTGTGATACAAAGATACAAGGCCAGGGATCCTCTTGTGATCTGAGTATGTCCAACATGGTAGACTCTAGAAGTATGTGTGCAGTGGAGGAGAAACAGTTGAAAATGTCTAGAGCCAGATATTACTAGGTGGAAAAGCAGTTTAATCATGAGACATGCAAAATTGTAAGTGGAAGATATGGTTTTCATTAATGCCCACTCAAAATGGAAATCTCTAGTGGAGGGAGTACCCTAAATAATGGGGCACATAAAATAATCACTTTTTTTCCTCTTTGTGATAAAATCACATGAAATTTCTGTTTTTCTTTGTAAAATAACTATTTATATTCATACCTTATTTTGTATTCATTTAAAAAATTATTTTTCTTTAAGAAAGCCCCCAAAGGATAGAAATATTAGGCCCCATAAAACCTAGATTCATATCTGCCTCATCGCTTAGCAATGTGAAACCATTTGACATCAGTGAGTGAGGACATCAGTGTCAATTCATATATTAAATATTAATTATTTAATTTTTTTTTTGAGGTGGAGTCTCAGTCTGTCACCCAGGCTGGAGTGCAGTGGCGCGATCTCGGTCACCGCAAGCTCTGCCTCCCAAGTTCACGCCATTCTCCTGCCTCAGCCTCCTGAGTAGCTGGGACTACAGGTGCCCGCCACCACGTCCGGCTAATTTTTTTGTATTTTTAGTAGAGATGGAGTTTCACTGTGTTAGGATGGTCTTGATCTCCTGACCTTGTGATCCGCCCGTCTCAGCCTCCCAAAGTGCTGGGATTACAGGTGTGAGCCACTGAGCCTGGCCTAATTATTTAATTTTTAAAATAAAAATATAAAAGTATATAATCAAGTAACTTTTGTTATCCTGATGAATAGATGTGTATACCTCACTTCAAGACAATTGATTAAACCAATTATTTTACTATGGCTAAATTTAAAAAACATTCTAAGCTCAGAGAAGTGTATCATATGTTCTACTAACCCTCCTTGATTCAGTCAATCCCACATTTCAAGCACTACAATTCCTGTTACCAAATTCTGTTAGGTTGAACCATATGAGAGAGTAGCTTTTTGGTTGTTTGTTTTGAGACAGAGTCTTGCTCTGTCGCCTAGGCTGGGGTGCAGTGGCGTAATCTCGGCTCACTGCAAGCTCCACCTCCCAGGTTCACGTCATTCTCCTGCCTCAGCCTCCCAAGAAGCTGGGACTGCAGGCACCTGCCACCACGCCCAGCTAATTTGTTTTTTGTATTTTTAGTAGAGACGGGATTTCACCGTGTTAGACAGGATGGTCTCAATCTCCTGACCTCGTGATCCACCCGCCTCAGCTGCCCAAAGTGCTGGGATTATAGGCATGAGCCACCATGCTTGGCCAAGAGAGCAGTTTATATATATATATTTATATATAAT
>NW_012121821.1:5629901-5662080 GCF_000951035.1 Colobus angolensis palliatus | reverse complement strand
GTAATATATAATATTATATAATATATAATAATATATTTGTGAGTGGACTCACAAAATTGACTAAGCAGCTTGAAAACTAAGCTTGGAAAACAAGCAGAAACTAAATGAGGCATAATAGAGTCAAGATCATGCCACAGAGATAAACTGCTTAGAAAACTACTACTTGCATCATGTCACTGGACTCTTGATGTCACTTTTTTGTACTCCACTACTTGTAGCACTCACTGCCAGACTGCTGCAACTTTGACAGCTGTAGCCACTTCATGTAACTCTGAATTTGGTTCCTTCACACATTCTCTCCCAGATTCTAAGTTGGAGGCTGAACATTAAGCCCATATCACATGCTCTTGTACACACTACCAGGGTGATCAGATACTGGCCAAAAGAAAAGTTTTTCTTATAAAGAAAATATTGAATAAAAATACATCCAAATGTTAGTATTAGTTTTGGGCAGTGTGATTATAGGTATTTTATTTTCTTATTATTTTTATTTTTTAAAAAATTCTTTCTAGAGATAAGATCTTGCTCTGTCACCCAGGCTGGATTGCAGTGGTGTGATCATAACTCAGGGCAGCCTCAAACTCCTGGGCTCAAGGGATCCTCCCACCTCAGCCTCCCGAGTAGCTGGAACTATAGGCTCTCACCACCACACTCAGCTAATTTTTCATAGAGACAGGGTCTCACTGTATTGCCCAGGCTGGTCTCCAACTTCTGGCCTCAAGGCATCTCCTGACTCAGCCTCCCAAAGTGCTGGGATTACAGGCATGAGCCACCATATCTGGCCTTATTTTTGTATTTATTTACACATTTCTATGTTTTCAGTATTGTTACAATATATATTTATTGGCTTTATAATTTAAACATTTTGTAACTTTATTTAAAATAAAAAGGCATAGACTTGGTATGTTATTATGCATTATAACCATACATTTGGACTCAAGATGGAGCTTGGCATTTAAAATTTGTAATCGTAAGTCATACACCCGATTTAAAAAATAAAATAATCTGAAAGCTACTCTGTACTGTGCCATAAGATACTTTTTCAGCACTTGTATGAACATGTGTTTGAAAAATAAACAGTTTTTAACATGACTTTAAAGCATATTGCTTGTTACAAATGGTCTTTTTTGTGCTTTGTAAAATTATACTTGTCTTTGTGGTTTTTAATAATTTATTTCTGGAAATTACTGAAGGTGAAATTGGAATGTCAAGTCCAAGTGAAGGGCTGGACATCAGCAAACACAGTAACATTAATAGGAGTGGGACTATTTTTCAACATCACCAATTGACCTTTATTTGCTAATGAGATTCAAAACTAGTAATCATACTGTTTATTTTTTCCCTCAACATATATAGTAACTAAATAAATGTGTAAGTGATGACAGAATGTATTCATTCCACTATTCAACAAATATTTTTAATGTGCTACTCTGTGGGGGCCACTGTAGGAGGCAGTGCAGAGGGAAAGAAATGTAAATAAGATTCCATCATGATGTGGTGAGAAGTGGTGTGATAAGGGTCCATGTGATAGATCTTGGTTTCAGATCCAACTCTGTCACTCTGTTCCTGTGCATTTTGGGCAAGTGTTACTTAACCTCAGTAGGACCTATTTAAAATATATATATAGGGATAATAATACCTACCTCAGCTGGGTGCGGTGGATGCCACCTGTAATCTCAGCACTTTGGGAGACTGAGGCAGGAGGATCGCTTGAGCCAAGGAGTTGGAGACCAGTCTGGGCAACATGGCGAGACCCCATCTCTACAAAAAATTTAAAAATACAAATAAATACCCTAAATTGTGTATTAGGTTGGGGATGACAGGAACGGAAAGGAGGTAACAATTATCAAGTATATAGTAATATCTACCAGCCCCTAAGATAAGTGCCTCATAAGCACCTACTCAAATTGCAAACTCTATGTAGTGTGGGAGATGAGGGAGCTGGTGATCCTTGGAGGCACAGACGCTATTTTGAAATTCCCTGGGAAAATGTATCAGTCAGAGCCTGGCAGGAGCCGGATGGCACACAGAAGAGGGAAAATGGAGAATTTGAAGGAGTAACCATTTATGAGGATGAGGGCAGGATTAAGAGAAAATAATAAGGGAGGATAAGGCTCTGTAGGGTAAGTAAGGGCCGGTAGCCTGAAGAGACAAAGGGAACAATCAGTTACCAAAACCCAGCAGGAGAACTGTAATTGTAGGAGAGGGATGCCTGACTCAACCTCAGCCTTCAGTAGAGCCCCACAGGTGGGAGAACCTGGGAGGTAAATACCTGACGTTACTTCCTCTTGACCTCAGATCTCCTGATAGGCATGCCCCTTGGTTGAACCCAAGTCAGAAAGGAAGAGGTAACCATTGATAGAGTTTATAACGATCACCCCCTGGGGCAGAGAGCAGGCTGGAGAAGCTGGGGAAATGAATCTGGAGAGGCAGAGCAGAATATCTGGCATAGAAAATAGAAATGAGAAAATCTTACCTCCCATGTATGTTCACTTGTGGGATCAAAGAGCTTTAATCCGCTTTTGGAGACTAAGAACTTCAGAGAAGGGATCATTCCAGGCTGGGCTTTACCTCAGTACCTGCCCTGTTCTAAATTCTAACTCAGGAGTGATGTGATTAAAGTGATTTATTCAAGTTTGGTGAAACCTTCAACATGGCCTATTTAGTTATTAAATTGTTCAATAAACAGGGAGCACTTATGCAAGTTTAAACAAAAAGTCTCTTCCTCACTCAGAACCAAGAAATGTTTCATCTCAAGAGCTTGCTTGGTAAGCCATTGTGAAGCATGAGTTCTAATAGGCTATTGCATCCCCTATTCCATTGCATTTTCATGGGCTCTATCAAAATGAAGCAATCTTGCCACTCCTTTTTTGTATACTGTCTCTCTTCTTCCAAAAAACTCTTAACCTCAATTACATGGAGGCAGAAATGGAAATAGCTAGGGTCAAATTACAAAATGTCTGTGCTCTAGGTGCTAACAATGTTCACATAGGCTTTGGAAGTGAGCAGGCCTGAACATAGTTGATGATGATGTGGATAAATCTTTAAGTAATACTTATTATACTGTAAACTCCTTGAGGTCAGAGTACATATCCTATCCATCTTTATACACCCATAGCATCTGGAAGAATGTCTTAGGTGTATAAAGTATTTCATAAATGTTGGCTGAATTGAATTGTTAAAAAGAATCAACAAACTTCAGATCTAAAAAGGACATATAATCCCAGCCCCCCCTTTTTCTTCACAGAAGAGGAAACTGAATCCTAAAAAGGTTAATAGTAAAGCACTGCTGGTACAAATTATTGAAAAGCCTGGGTTCACTCAGTTTATGTTGAATTTTCCTTTCAGTATTTCTCAAATACGTTCTATTCTGCTATCATTATTCTGATCCAGGCCCTCATTACCGTGTATCACCAGCAAAGATAATCTAATCCAATGTGTTAATTTTACAAGGGAGGGAGGTGACTTACTGTAAGACATTAGAAGGGATGTATTTTGTTCCGTCTTTATGCACCATTTTCAAGTTTTACTCAGTGGGAGTGGAATTCTAATCTACTGGCAAACACTTTCATTGCCTTTCCTTTCCTAGCCTCCTTTGCAGTTAGGGTAGCCATTTGATTCGGTTCTGACCAATGCAACCTAGTTGGAAATCTACTTGTAGCATATAAGGACATTTTTGCTTTCATAATCAATGGGATGGATATAACTTTTAACCTTTCTTCTCCTTTTTTCTGCTTTGCATGTAAACTTGATACCTAAAGGAGTTATACCCTCCGTATTGTAACTGTGAGGCAATAAACATCTAGGCAAAAGCGACTGTGCTAAAGAAAGTGAAATAGAAATAGTCTGTGCTAAGGTTCTGTTCTGGAGTATGACAGAACTATTGAATAATGTCAGACGTCGTTTAAAAATATAAAGTTAAATATGTTCTTTAAAAATTAAAGGTAACGTGCAAAACCAGAGATATAATTTATAGCTTTTGACATCAGTGAGGATAAAAAAATGTGGGCTAATGGAAACCTTTTGTTAACCTAACAGGAACCACAAAAGGAGAAAAAAAAGAAAAACAAAAATGTGAATAGAAAACACAAAATAAGATGAGAGTGTGTCCGAAAACATCGGGACATAGCAAATGCATATCAAGCTAAACTCACCAATTAAAAGACAGAGATGATCAGAATCAATATGATCTTGAAATTACATGACACATGCCCAAAGGCTCACAGGGGGTTAAAAATAAAGGGTGTAGGAAGCAAATATCAGCCAAAATGAAGGTGGCGTAGGCATAGTAATATCATATAAATGAAAATTTAAGGAGTAATTATTAATAAAAATATATTTAAGATAACATTTTTATTAATATTTCTTTTCTCTTTTTTAAAACCATATTTACATTGAAGAACTAAATGTATCTTCTTTAAAGAAGTGTTGGACAGGCACAATAGCTCACACCTGTAATCTCAGCATTTTGGGAGGCCTAGGTGGGAAGATCATTCGAGTCCAAGAGTTTGAGATCAGCCTGGGCATTATGCAAAATCCCATCTCTACAAAATATACAAAAATTAGCCCTGCATGGTGGTGTCCACCTGTAGTCTCAGCTACTTGATAGGCTGAGGTGGGAGAATCACTTGAGCCCAGGAGATCGAGCCATGATTGTACCACTGCACTCCAGCCTAGGAAACAGAGCAAGACCCTTTCTCAAAAAGAAAAAAGAAGGAAAAAAATGTTGGCATGAATAATATAAAAGTATAAGGTAAAAGAAAATAAATTACTGTATGGAGGCAACTACTGTTAACATGTTGGGTATTTTGTTTCAATATTTTCTTTTGCTTTTTTCCCCTGACTGGAAATAACTATATATTTTTAAAATTCTGTAGAAAACTAATCTATTAATATATGACAATCATAAAGAAGTTTAGACAATGCTGAAAGCGGAAAGAAATAAAAATTAGCCTTATGCCTGGAAATAATCCTATAATTGTTTCATGTATATCCTTTCAGATATTTCAATGCACATGTATACATGTACTTTCTTTTTTAAAAATAGCATCATAGGTAGGGTGCCGCACTTCACTCCTGTAATCCCAACAGGTAGATTGGTTGAGCCCAGGAGTTTGAGACCAGCCTAGGCAACATGGCTAAACCCTGTCTCTACTAAAAATACAAAAAATTAGCCATGTGTGGTGGTGTGCATCTGTAGTCCCAGCTACTCAGGAGGCTGAAGTGGGACTCACCTGAGCCCTGTAACTCAAGGCCACAGTGAGCCATGATGGTGCCACTGCATTCCAGCCTGGGTGACAGGAGTGAGACACTGTCTCAAGAAAGAAAAAAAAGCATCCTAATATATGTCCCTTTTTCACCCAATGATGCAATGTAAGACATCTTCCTGTAGCAATATTATATAAATATTAATACATACATTAATGTATATATATTCTCCATTCTATGATTTACCCTAATATTTCTCAATGTATTATTTTTTTTTAGACACAAGGTCTCAGTTCATCTTGCAAACTGTAGTGCAGTGATGCCATCATAGCTCACTGCAGTCTTGAAATTTTGGCATCAAGTGATACTCTTGCTGGGATTTCAGGCACGAACCACCGTGTAGGCTAATTTTTAAATTTTTATTAGAAACAGGGTCTCTCTATGTTGCTCAGACTAGTCTTGAGCTCCTGGCCTCAAGCAAACCTCCCACCTCAGCCTCCTGAGTAGCTGGAATTAACAGGCACAAGCTACAGCGTCTAACTCTCCATGCATAATTTTTCAAAGTTGAAATAATGCTGTGTATCATTTTCCATCTTGCTTTCTTCATTTACTATAAAACACTTTTTAAGATTTTTTAAAAGATATATTTGAATGATCAAATGCTTTATTTTATATCTATGCAAATTTACTTAGCCATTGTTCTATTGTTGGATATTTAGGTTGTTCACAATTTTTCACTTATAGGTGCTCTCTTTGCATTTTGCTGCTATAACAGAATATCACAGCCTGGGTCCAAAGCACGATGCTGGCATCTGGCAAGGATCATCCCATGGTTTAACCTATTATTTTATCAGGAGCCCAATCGCAAAATAACCTACTCCCATGGACACTGGCATTAATTTCTTCATGGGGTCAGAGCCTCTCAAAGGCCCCACCTCCAAATACCTTTACATTGACAAATTTCAATATGAGTTTTGGTGGGGACATTAATCCATAACAGATACTACAACAATAATTACTTTTGAGAATAACTTTTAATAAAACTTGGGTCTCCTGGATTTTCCTCAGAATTACTTTAAATACAAGAAAGCCACCAGCAAAGCATTAATTGAATGTCTAACTAGTAATTAATATTTATGTACTTCACATATTTGCTTAAGTCAAATTTATGACTTAGTAATGTTGATTATATCCAGTAATGGGCTGATTATATCCATCTTTTTTTTTTTTTTTTGAGATAGGGTCTTGCTCTGTTGCCTAAGCTGCAGTGTAATGGCGTGATCATGGCTCATTGCAGCTTCAATCTCCTGGGTTTAGGTGATCCTCCCACCTCAAAGTATGTGACACCATACTACAGGTGGGACTACAGGTATGTGACACCATGTGCAGCTAATTTTTTAATGTATTTGTAGAGATGGAGTCTCATCACATTGCCCAGTTTGGTCTTCAACTCCTGGTCTCAAGCAATCCTCCTGCCTCAGCCTCCCAATGACTGCATTCTTTTTTTTTTTGAGACAGGATCTCACGCTGTCACTCAGGCTTGAGTGCAGTGGTGTGATCATGGCTCACTGTAGCCTCAACTTCTTGGGCTCAAGTGATCCTCCTGCCTCAGCCTCCCAAGTAGCTGGAACTACAGGCTCAACACCACACCCAGCTAATTTTTGTAGAAATGGGGTTTCGCCATACTGCCCAGGCTGGGCTTGAATTCCTGTGCTCAAGCAATCCTCCCATCTCAGCCCCCCAAAATGCTGGGATTATAGGCATGAGCCACTGTGCCCGGCCTGACTATAATCTTTATAGTACAGTCAGTCTTAGGAAATCTATGCAGATAGGCATTTATTTATGTTTTATAAGGCTTGAGCAGCATATTACAATTTTTAGTTGTCACAGACTTTTACAGTTGTTTATGTGCTTTTTGGATATTTCATGGGTCAAATCTGTGTGTGTTTTCCTGCTAAATCCTTGGTAACACAATCCCCCAATCAGTGCATCATTTTCCCCTGAATTTCTGCTTCCTTTAGTCCTAAGGACCAGCCAGGCTGGTGGGAGTTCTGTAGCACCAAGGATGGTGAGGCAGAAGGTCTGTTGCCTGAAGCTGTAAATGTCACAGAAATCAAGGGAACATGCCAAACACAGCTATATGGAGAGCTAAGCTGAGTGAGCAGAAGAGAAATCTGGATCTTTGCAACCTGAGGGCAAGTGGCATCGGCAGATATTATGGTGGCTCACACCTATAATTCCAGTGCTTTGGGAGGCCGAGGTGGGAGGATAGATTGAGGCCAGGAGTTCCAAATCAGCCTGGGCAACATAACAAGACCCTGTCTCCAAAAAAAAAAAAAAAAAAAAGAAAAGAAAAGAAAAAAAGTCAGGTGCAGTGGTACACCTGTAGTCCCAGCTACTTCGGAGGCTGAGGTAGGAGTATCTACTGAGCCCAGCAGTTTGAGGCTGCAGTGCATGTGGTAGTGGCACTGCACTCCAGCCTGTGCAACAACATGACACTCATCTCTTAAAAAAAATAAAGTTAGAAATTAGAGAGTTGTTTCAGGAATTTAAAAACCAGGAATCAGGCTGGGCACAGTAGGTCATACCTGTAATCCCAGCACCCTGGGAGGCCAAGGCAGGAGGATTGCTTGAGCCCAGGAGTTTAAGACCAGCCCTGGCAACATAGCGAGACATTGTCTTTAAAAAAAAAATTTAGTTGGGCGTGGTAGCACACACATGTAGTCTCAGCTACTCGGGAAGCTGAGATAGGAGAATCACTTGAGCCTGGGAGATACAGGATTTGGTAAACTATGGTCATGCTACTGCACTCCAGCCTGGGTGACAGAGCGAGACCCTGTCTCAAAACACACACACACACACACACACACACACACACACACACACACAGACGCCAGAGATCTAAAAGTGGAGAAAAATAAATAGATGCAGTGAGGAGTCCAGAGTCCGGGCCTGTCCAAATTATACCTGGTAGGAGGTTGTTACTGCTGGACTTATTGTGCTTGTCTCTATATGGCAAAAGAAGGTGTGCTCAAAGAGCCATGGTGGCTCACACCTATAATCCCAACAGTTTGGGAGGCTGAGGAGGAAGATCGTTTGAGCCTAGGAGTTCTAGACCAGTCTGAGCAACATAATGAGATCCCATCTCTACAAATATAATTAAAAAATTAGCTGGGCATGGTGGTGTACACATGTGGTCCTTGCTACTCAGGAAGCTGAGGTGGGAGAAGTGCTTGAACACAGGAAGTTGAGGCTGCAGTGAGCTGTGATCGCACCACTGCACTCAGCCTGGGAGACAGTGCAAGACCCAGCCTCAAAAAAAAAAAAAAAATGAGCCAGGGCAGAGCTGTCACAAACATGCCTCTTCTCACCTCTCCAACTCACCTCCTTCTACGGGTTTGGTAGTATCCTTCTACGGGTTTGGTTAGTTAACATCCATGTGTTAACTAATAGAAAGCTCTTGTATCAGTTTCCTATAACTGCTGTAACAAATTACTAAGCCAAATGGCTTTTTTTTTTTTTTGAGATGGGGTCTGTGTTGCTCAGGCTGGAGTGTAGTGGTGCAATCTTGGCTCACTGCAACCACTGCTTCCCAGGTTCAAGTGATACTCCTGCCTCAGCCTCCCTAGTAGCTGGGACCACAAGTGCATGCTACTATGCCCAGCTTATTTTTTATATTTTTGGTAGAGACGGGCTTCTACTATGTTGCTAAGGCTGATTTCCAACTCCTGAGCTCAAGCTATCCACCTGCCTTGGCCTCCCAAAGTATTGGGATTACAGGCATGAGCCACTGCGCCCAGCTACCTAATAGCTTAACACACACAAACGTATTACAGTTCTGCAGGTCAGAAGTCTAAAATGGATCTCACTGGCCTAAAATCGAGGCATTGGCAGGACTATTCCTTCAGAGAATCTGTTTCCATGCCTTTTCCATAAAAGATCAGTCTTCTGACTTAAGAAACGTGTAGTATACCTATGTACCCACAAAAATAAAAAATTTTAAAAAGTTTTTTAAATGTTTAGGGGAAACCTTTGGCTGTGTGATTAGTTGCATGAAGGCCCCCAAACCTGCACCACACAAGCCTCTTTTGAAAACTGGGCAGCCCCAAGTACAGTATATTCTACAAAGCATACTTCAGATGCAGCCATAGAGAGGAATGGAGAAAAGGAACTTCCCATAGGACAAACTTGGGGCCATGGAAAGGAAAGGACAAAGATTCACAAGAGAAGTCTCAGCTTCCCCCATTTACCACTGCCCAGGGGGCAGGAAGAACAAATGCCAGGTAGGATTATCTAGGGGCTTCCTCTGCTACCAGGGCAGGAAGTCTTTGTGATCACTGCTCTGTGGGGTTTGATGATGCTATGAACCTGAGGCTGCTATGTGTTTCCCATTCTTCTCTTTTTCAAAGAATTTTTTTTAAAAAAATTAGCGATCCCATTTCTACTCCACAATTTATAAAAGTAAGGTGTGAGGCAGGTAACTCATGTTTTAGTTTACAGGCTACCAGTTACATGAGGAATTGCATACAGACATTAGAAAGAGGACAGAATTAACCAGAGACTGAACTTTGAGCTCGATGCAAACACTGGATGGTTTGACAGTTTCTGACCCAAGAGAGGAAATAAATGTGTGGAAAGAAGGTACACATGGATATTTGGGTGACTAAAAGGGCAGAATAGGCCGGAGACTATTAGTTGCCTCTCAATATCCCTTCTTTTCCTAGTATTAGAAGTCTTTAGCTTGGCATGTGTCTACCTAGAAAAACTATATTTCCCAGCCTTCCTTGCAGCTAGATTACTCACATGATTAAATTCTAGGCAATAGGATCTGAGTGGAAGTGATGTTTGCAACTTCTGGGTTGTGCTCTAAAAACAATGGCAGGCTGGGCGCGTTGGGAGGCTGAGGTGGGCAGATCACGAGGTCAAGAGATCGAGACCATTCTGGCCAACATGGTGAAACCCCGTCTCTACTAAAAATACAAAAATTAGCTGGGCATGATGGTGTGCACCTGTAGTCCCAACTATTTGGGAGGCTGAGGCAGGAGAATTGCTTGAACCCGGCAGGCAGAGGTTGTGGTGAGCCGAGATCGCACCATTGCACTCCAGCCTGGGCAGCAAGAGTGAAACTCCATCTCTGAGAAAAAAAAAAAGAAAAGAAAAGAAAAGAAAAAAAAAGAGTGGCATACCCACTTTGTCTTTTCCTTCTTGCTGGTCAAAATGTGATATTGAGTGATGTGGGACTATGAAGACCAAAGGAATAGTGGAGCAACAAGATAGAAGGAACTTGGGCCCCTGACCCTGGGGAGTGCTATACTAGACTTTTACATGAGAGAAAAAGATCTTTTCTCCTCTAAAACTGTGTAGTATTATTTGAGGTCTCTTTTCATGTGGCTGAATCTCTATCTTTTTTTTTTTTTTTTGAGATGGGATTTTGCTTTTGTTGCCCAGGCTGGAGTACAGTGGCATGATCTTGGCTCACTGCAGCCTCCCCATCCTGGGTTCAGGCAATTCTCCTGCCTCAGCCTCCCAAGTTACTAGAATTACAGGCACCTGCCAACATGCCCAGCTAATTCGTGTTATTTTTAGTAGAGATGAGGTTTCGCCACATTGGCCAGGCTGGTCTCCGACTCCTGACCTCAGGTAATCCACGTGCCTCGGCCTCCCAAACTGCTGGGATTATAGGTGTGAGCCACTGTGTCAGGCTGAATCTATACCTTAACTTTCACAAACATGTTGAGTTCAAAGTGCCTTTAAAAAGGTTTCTTATGAAAAGTGTCAAATATACACAAAAGTGCAAAGAACAGTATAATAACATCATATATACTTACCTTCAGCTTCAACAATTTATCTAAAGGTTCAGCCATACTGACACCACTCCCTCTCCTTCCACTGAAATATTCTGAAGCAAATCCCAACTGTCATTATCATTTCTTCTGTAAAGATTTTACCATCTACCTTTAAGAGATAAGGATTCTTTTTAAAAAACAATAGTTTGGTGGCTGGATATGGTGGCTGACACCTGTAATCCCAACACTTGGGGAGGCTAAGGCAGGCAGATTGTTTGAGCCCAGGAGTTCAAGGCCAGCCTAGAAAACATGGTGAAACCCTGTCTCAACCAAAAAAATACAAAAATTAAGCTGGCATGGTGGCACACACCTGTAGTCCCAGCTACTCGGGAGGCTGAGGTGGGAGGATCACTTGAGCCCAGGAGGCTGAGGCTGCAGTGAGCCAAAGTCATGCCGCTGCACTCCAGCAAGAGTGAGACTCTATCGCAAAAAGAAAACAAAACCCCACAATAGTTTGAAATGCTTTTGAGAAAAACAAATGTTGGTATCTAGTCGACAGTTGAGAACATCTTTTTTTACATTCAGGAGAAAAGTCTGGACTGAAAGGACTTCTTTAAAAGGCCTCGTCACATGGATGGTATTTAAGGCCTTGGCAGTAGATGAGATGACCTAGTGAAAGTGACCCGCTGAGTTAAAAACAGCAAAATTATATCAGTTTAGATGAGCAAGGGTTCTCAGGTAGAGCAGGAAATTATGGAAAACAGGGTTAATGTACACAGGGTAGGAAGATTTGATAGACATTGTTTCCACTGCCCCAAATTCATTCCTTATCTTGATTTTCTTTGGGGACAACTACCCTCAGCTCCAACCTCATTTCCTAGGTACCAGTTATTAGTTTAGGGATGGTCATGTTCAATACAGCTGATGAAGCTCAAGGAAATGTCTGCTTGAGCTTCTAGAAAAGCCTCTCAGTTCTTCAGAAACTACGTGCATCTGGCTGGATGGTGTGCTGTGATGGAATGTGCTGGAACTGCTGCAGCCATTTTGTTATTAAGAAAATTCTAGAACCACCCAAGGGCTGTGGTGTGGAAATGGAGGATGAAGCCAACACCGAGTGGAGAGAGAGAGAAATCTGGCCCTTGGTGACATGGTTTGTACTGTAGGCTCAAGCCTCTTTTTAGAACCAGTTCTCGCTCTTAGCCTGTGAGTTTCATGAGTCAAAAATTTGCCTTTGTTATTTAAATCATTTAAAGATGGATTTTCTGGCTGGGCACAGTAGCTCATGCCTGTAATCCCATTACTTTGGGAGGCTGAGGGGGGCGGATTGCTTGAGGTCAGGAGTTCGGGACCAGCCTGGCCAACATGGTGAAACCCCGTCTCTACTAAAAACACAAAAATTAGCCAGGCATGATGATGGCAGGTGCCTGTAATCCCAGCTACTCAAGAGGCTGGGGCATAAGAATTGCTTGAACCCAGGAGATGGAGGTTGCAGTGAGCCGAGATTGTGCCACTGTACTCCAGCCTGGGTGACAAAGTGAGACCCTGTCTAAAAAAAAACGATGGATTTTCTGTCACTTGCAATACAAAGTGTTCTGGCTGATAGAGGAGGCCATGAAGTCAATATTTTTTTTAAGATCTTGAGGAACCCCAGTGCCAGTCATCTCAGTTTTATCATGGGTAATTATGTTTGCATAAGAAAAATAACTAGATGTTTCCCACTTGAATATATTTTCTTAGTGCTCAGTAGCAATTAACACGTATTGCTCTTTGCCCAGAGATTTCCTGCAGGCTTTCTCTAATGACTTAGGGCTTCTATGGGTAATGGCCTGTTGCTGAGGTAATAGGGGCGCTTACAGATACAGGGGAAAAAGCAGATGTGGAACCAGTTTCTATGAAAAAGCGTGTTCCGATTAAAGAAATGCAGTGAGTTGTATATAAAATCTGCTTTGGTTACGGGATAGACCTAATTATTCTCTGTAGAAGCACAGCATGGAGGTTTTGCTCTAAGATTTTCTTAATACAACCAACTGGGAGGACAAGAAGATGCAAATTATGTTTTTGAACTGTATCCTTCAGAACAGCAGCGAAAGTCATTTAGATAGTTCTTAATGGTGGATATTAATTTGACAAAATGTTAGGGGAAGGGAGGATAGATGGTATTACTGAAAGGCTAGAGCAGATGAAAGGTACCATATTAGAGAGGGGTATCCTCAGCCTTTGAGGTGTGTTGAAGTCATGGGGCCATCATCACCTGAATGTGGTTTTATTCTGCAATTCGAGCAATCACTTCGAGCAATCACTGAGCACAGAATGCTCAGTGGCAGATGATGTGGGTGTGTCAAAGAACAGTTGCTAAAGTCACCTCTAAATGATTTTCCTATATGAGAAGAGGAAATGCTTTCTCTTGTTATGTTACATTTAGAAAAATGACAGCCATGACGATTATTTGCCAGGAAGAATAGTCACACTTTTTGACAAATGATTTGCCAGGGAAATTAACAGAGGTCACATATCTCTTATTAGGTTGATGGAAGACAGCATATTAATATTTTTAAAAAGTAATGTAGACCTATGTAAATTTAGCTGAGAGTACTATAGTTTATTAAAACTCCATAGACAAGGGCCTACGGAAGGGCAGGCTTATTTGCATTTTTGTTATGAGTGCCTGGAACCCAGCGTTTAGAGAAGCCAATAGGGATTTTTAAATTTAATTACAAAGCATTTATGAATATTTACATTAGCAAATCAAGCATCTGCTTTGGAATCTAGATTCTAGAATAATGGAATTAATAAACACACTTTCCAGGAATGTTGCAGAGTGGGTAAGGAAAACTCTCTTAGAAAAAGGGCAAAATATCTTAAGTAATAGGAAGAACTTTAAAAGACAAGAGAACAGAACCTGAAGGATAGTAGAAACTTTCACAGAAACACTGTCAGCAATAATGACATGGGCCAGAACGCCAAGGCTTATGGTTAACAAGGAAGATTAGATTTATTGTCACCATTGGCAAGAGGAGAATCTGAGAATTCCCAAGTTTGGAGGACACCTTGGTGCGTCCTAAGAGACAGGCGTAAAAGTTTACCTAATTGATACAAAAGAAGACTATAGAAGACCTGTGTAGGAATCAAAGAATCAGTATGCAAGTAGAACCTAGCAGCCAGGTCACAAACCAGGGAGTTACAAGTGTTCGCCTCACAGAGGATAAACAACTTGGTCAGCATAGAAGGGGTGATCCAGGTCAAAGGGACAATTTAAACAATTTCTCTGAAACTGGGAGGAATTTTTGAGATGGTAGCCTCTGGAAGTTTCTGGCCAGGAACCTAAAGATCATATTCATCTAATATCTGCTCCCCACTTCCTTCCTTCAGCTTATTTATGAGACAGATTAAGAGATCTGGTTTTGGGCAGGGCGCGGTGGCTCAAGCCTGTAATCCCAGCACTTTGGGAGGCCGAGACGGGCGGATCATGAGGTCAGGAGATCGAGACCATCCTGGCTAACACGGTGAAACCCCGTCTCTACTAAAAATACAAAAAACTAGCCGGGTGAGGTGGCGGGCGCCTGTAGTCCCAGCTACTCGGGAGGCTGAGGCAGGAGAATGGCGGGAACCCGGGAGGCGGAGCTTGCAGTGAACTGAGATCCGGCCGCTGCACTCCAGCCTGGGCGACAGAGCGAGACTCTGTCTCAAAAAAGAAAAAAAAAGGAAATCTGGTTTTATGACGTCTATGGGACCTCAAAGATGTCACTATTTGAAATCATTACCTGCTGCTACTGAGTGCTAAATTTCTGGACCACCCTCAGATATTCTGTTTCCCTGAGAGCAAAAATTGTGCATTAAAAAAAAAATCTTTTCAGCTGTGACTCTCTCTAATATAATGCCTGGTTCAAAGTAGATGCTTAATCCATTTTTTTTTTTTTTTTTTTTGAGATGGAGTTTTGCTCTTGTTGCTGCCCAGAATAGAGTGCAGTGGCACAATCTTGGCTCACTGCATGCTCCGCCTCCTGGGTTCAAGTGATTTTCCTGCCTTAGCCTCCTGAGTAGTTGGGATTACAGGCCCCTGCCATAATGTCCAGCAAATTTTTTGTATTTTTAGTAGAGATGGGATTTCGTCATGTTGGCCAGGCTGGTCTTGAACTCCTGACCTCAGGTGATCCACCCGCCTTGGCCTCCCAAAGTGCTGGGATTACAGGCGTGAGCCATGGCACCCAGCCTTAATCCACATTTCAATCATTAAACCAGACCTATGGGAGGCCTATAATTTGCTGAGGTCTCACAAGGGTAATTTACTTATTCATATCTTCATCAATCTCTCTTTATGATTATTATGGGCCAGGCATGATGGCTCATGATGGGAAGATCACATGAGCCCAGGAGTTCAAGGACAGCCTGGGCAACATAGGGAGACCCCATCTGTACAGAAAATCAAAAGATTAGCTGGGCATGGTGGCACTTGCCTGTGGTCCCAGCTATGTGGGAGGCTGAGGTGGGAGGATTGCTTGAGCTCAAGACGTCGAGACTGTGGCGAGCTGTGATTGCACCACTGCAATCCAGCCTGGATCTCAGTGAGATTCTGTCCTTTAAAAAAAAATTAGTATTATGTTCTCTTCTACAAGGGATTTGAAAAAGCTGAAAATAATACATTTGATCAAACATAAAATATAAATAATAAAGCCAGGATTATGAGAAACATACATTAGGGAAAAAAAAGCGAGTGAATGGAATAAAATGAGATATACAAGCAATGGGGCTCCATATAATTTTTGAAGCTGAGCCACGGAGTTGGATGTGAGTGAAGGCTAATCGTAATTCTCTTGACTACAAAGGCAAAAGGCAAAACATTCTAGTTCTCAAGTTTTTTTGTTTTTTTTTTCTCTTTTTGAGACAGAATCTTGCTCTCTTGCCCAGGTTATAGTACAGTGGCGCAATCTTGGCTCATTGCAACTTCTGCCTCTTGGGTTCAAGTGATCCTCCTGCCTCAGCCTCTCGAGTAGGGATTACAGACACTCACCACCACTCCTGACTAATTTTCATATTTTTAGTAGAGATGGGGTTTTGCCCATGTTGGCCAGGCTGGTCTCAAACTCCTGACCTCAGGGGATCCACCTGCCTTGGCCTCCCAACATGCTGGGATTACAGGCATGAGCACCACTCCCCACCTTAGTTTCTCAAGCTTTTATTGGAACTTAGCTCTAAAAGAAATTTCTAATATGGAATTTTATATCTGGGACATTGACGGATGTGGTAAACAGTGTCCTCAATGATGTTTGTAAGAATATCCCGTAGCAAATGCAACAGAGCTTTCCTAAAGCTGTCTTGTAGCACGAACCCTGCAGCATAACCTACAGCCCAACTCACCGAGAGCAATTCTATCACAGACCAAGGAAATATGGCTCAAAACGGAAACTTTCTAAAATTGTCGTTAAATCAAAGAATACTTCTAGAAAATCCAGAGGAGTACAGGTCATTCAAACACTTCTCCAGTGAGATCACCTCACTTAATAAGACCTTTATATTAGTCCCTTCCCACACTGGTATGAAGAAATACCTGAGACTGGGTAATTTATAAAGGAAAGAGGTTTAATTGACTCAGAGTTCAGCATGGCTGGGAAACTTACAATCATGGCAGAAGCGGGAGCAAACATGTCCTTCTTTACATGGCAGCAGCAAGAAGAATGAGTGTCCAGTGAAGGGGGAAGCCCCTTATAAAACCATCAGGTTTCGTGAGAACTCACTATTATGAGAACAGGATGTGAGAAATCACCCTTATGATTCAATTATCTCCACCTGGTCCCTCCCACATGTGGGGATTATGGGAACTACAATTCAAGATGAGATTTGGGTGGGGTCACAGCCAATTCATATCAATCTTTGATTGGGGTTGGGAGCAGATCATTGGAGTTTATACTCTTTTTTTTTTTTTCAATTTTGTAACTTTATTTGATGTATTTGACGATCAGCGATTAGTTCTCATCCACATTGACTGTCTGTAGATTTTTGAAAGTGGTAACAGGTACATAGGTAACCAAAGTATAGAGCTTATTTGGTGAATCTTCATCCTCATTACGTTTTCTGGACAGCCGCACACGGATTCGGTATGGGACATTCCTTATTCCTTTGGCCCAGACAGCTTTGTTGACCCTGGTATCGATGCGCACATCTGGAGTTCCCATCTCCTTCATGGCAAATTTCCGAATCTCTTTGAGTGCCCGAGGGGCACGCTTCTTGAAGCCCACTCCATGGATGCGCTTGTGAATGTTGATGGTGTATTCTCGGGTCACCACCTCGTTGATGGCAGAACGGCCCTTTTTCTTCTCACCACCCTTCTTTGCGGGAGCCATTCTGCCGGGTCCAAGTTGGAAAGGAAAGCGGAGTTTATACTCTTGAAGGCTGGTGGTTCTGTGTTGTTGCTTTAAGGTGGTAGTGTATATCTTAGTTAACAAATGGGATTTTTTACAAGTGATATGGATTGGCTGTGTCCCCACCCAAATCTCATCTCATAGCTCCCGTAATTTCCATGTGTTGGGGAGGGTGGGCAGGGGGGACCCAGTGGGAGATATTTGAATCATAGGGGCAGTTTCCCCCATACTGTTCTTGTGGTAATGAATAAATCTCATGAGAGCTGATGGTTTTATAAGGGGAAACCCCTTTTGCTTGAGTCTCATTATCTTTTTGCCTGCTGCCATGTAAGACGTGCCTTTTGCCTTCCTGCCATGATTGTGAGGACTCCCCAGCCACGTGGAACTGTGGACCCATTAAACCTCTTTGTAAATTACCCAACCTTGAGTATGTCTTTATCAGCAGTGGGAAGACAGACTAATACAACAAGGTTTTATGAAACGTAAGTCATCTAACCTTCTTTAGGATAAGTGGATGACTAGCGCTCTGTTTTCATTATCTATTGCTGCCTAGGAAGCCACCCTAAAAACTAGTGGCTTAAACAACAGTGGTCATTATTATCTCTCATGGTTGTGGGGGTTGACAGGGCTCAGCTAGGTAGTTCTTGCTCAGCTTTTTTCATGCAGTTACAGTCAGACAGTGGTTGGGGCTGGCATCATCTGAAGGCTTGCTTACTCACATGTCTGCTGCCAGGTTAGGAATACTCAATCAGCTGGGGGCTGGAACAACTGTCTCCTTGGACAACTCCACTTCTATGTAGTCTTTGCATGTGATCTCTCCAGCAGTCTGACTTTGGGATAGCGGACTTCCTACAAGGTGGCTCAGGACTCTAAAGGTGCATGTCCGAGAGAGATAGAGAGGGAATCAGATAGAAGTTATATTATCTTTTATGACCCATCCTTGGAAGTAATGCATTCATACTACATTCTGTTCACTGAGGCATGTACAAATGCCTGCCCAGGTTCAAGGAAAGGGGATGTAATTCCAAGTGTTCATGGGGAAGTGGCAGGGTTAAGAAGAACATGCAGGGCTAGAAATACTATTGCAGCCATTTTTGTAAAATACAATCTACCTCATTTCAAAGGTACACTGAGAGAGTTCCTATAATCAAGGGATGATCAAGCCTATTCTGGGCCTTCCATAACTGAACAAATTCAAGTCCCCCTAGTTTTTCATTCTAGAGCATGAATGAGGTGACTTAGCATGGAAGATTTTCAAAGAAATTTTTACCAATCACTCACAACAGATAGAAAAAGCCACAAAATGCTTCCAATTGTGAAAAGTTCAACTTTGTGCAACATTAAAACCATTCCTAGTTCATGCCTCCGGCAGAGGGAAATGAACCCAGGTCACTCAACAGTTTTCCACCATTCAAAGAGTGGTGAAAAAGAAAGTGTGGGGACATAGACAAAGCTTGAGGACATAGGCTAAGCAAAATAAACTAGTCACAAAAAGACAAATATTATATGATTCCACTCATGAAGTATCCAAAGCAGTCAAAATCAAGGCCAGGCACAGTGGGTCGTGCCTATAATCCCAGCTACTTGGGAGGCTGAGACAGGAGAATCACTTCAACCCGGGAGTTGGAGGTTGCAGTGAGCCAAGATCACACCATCGCACTCCAGCCTGGGTGACAGCGAGACTGTCTCAAAACAAAACAAAGTAGTCAAAATAATAGAAACAGAAAGTAGAAAGGTGGTTACCAATGGCTGGAGGCAGGGAGGGGGAATTTGTGTCTAATGGGTATAGAGTTTCTGTGTTGCAAGATGAAAACATTCCAGAGATCTGTTGCATAACAATGTGAATATAGTTAACACTACTGAACTGTACACTTAAAAATGGTTAAGATGGTAAATTTAATGTTATGTGTTTCTACCATTAAAAAAAAAAATCAGAAAAAATGTGGGAGTCAGACTCATTGTCCTGCTTCAGGGCCTTCAATCTAGCTACCTGGTTTATCAAAAGGCAGATTATTAAGAATGCAGATATTGACTCTTGCTAAAATGTTAAAATGCAGATTTTGTACAAGAACCAGGTCAGGCGTGGTGGCTCATGCCTGTAATCTCAGCACTTTGGGAGGCGGAGGCAAGCAAATCACTTAAGGTCAGGAGTTCAAGACCAGTCTGGCCAACAAGGTGAAACCCTGCCTCTACTAAAAATACAAAAATTTGCTGGGCACAGTAGTAGGCACCTGTAATCCCAGTGACTCTGGAGGCTGAGGCAGGAAAATTGCTCAGAATTGGTTAAACTCGGGAGGTTGCAGGGGGGTTGCAGTGAGCCAAGATCGCACCACAGCACTCCAGCTTGGGTGACAGAGCAAGACTCTGTCTCAAAATAAAAAATGAAGATCCAACTGGAAGTTAATACTGCGCTCAGGCAGCTTACCCTAGAGTCATTATTGTCCAGAGTTAAAGGCAGAAGAGAGGTAAGTTAAAAACAAACAGGAAAAACCAACTCTATAATTCTCTTATTTGAGTTTTTTAAAGCTATGCCCATTTAATTTCAAGAAAAAAGTGAGGCAACTAACAATCTATTATTCCTGATACGTTTTTCCATTAGGATATAATGAAGTATCAGGACTTGTGACTCTATTGAGTCTTGTGTAAAATACTGACCCAGAAATCCTCAGTCTGACATTTTTAGGGAGAAATAGGCATTAAGTTTAAATGAAGTGTTTAACAAACAGATGGGTCTGTATTTTGGAGGAAGTCATTTAGAAGAGGCTTTGAATACGTTTCATAGGAGAAAGTCTTCACCTGCTGCTTTAAATTAAGACTGCTAACCAAATAAAATGCATGAGAAGATATTTCTGGGTTCCAACCAGTGAAGACCTTAGGAACCACATATTTCAATGTAGACTTAGGATGACGACAGCAGGAAGGAAAGGAGGCCTCCCAGTTGTCAACCAAAATTCTGATTGTTTGTGCTTACCATAGATAATTACATTTCCAGATCTATCTTCACTATTGGCTCCAGCAGTTAAAAACTCAGGTCTCCCACGGTGCTCATGAAATTGAATTTTAAGTCATAGGCTTAAATTTGAAGAGGTCTGTCTGGTCCTTCTGCATTCTTTTTACATGTGGCTGTTCTAATTATTCCAATGCAAGTAGCAATCACAAGAGTCCCACCAGCCTCATGGGTAGATGTCCTGAGAACATGCTCTGTAGATCCTTCTCCTTCAGAGGGTCAGTGGGACAGGCACCGGAGGTAGATAGTATAGGAAGACTAAGATCCTGAGTTCTCAGGCCCCCCTGAAGTGGGTATCACAAATACTGTTCCTTGCTTACCTAATAAGTTTCTTGTGAATAGAACCCTCAGTAATTTTTTTAATGTTTCTAGATGGATAATACACATATACCCAAAGCACCAATCCTAATAACTTCATGAATTATTGCATGTGTATACACTTATGTCATCACCGCACAAATCAAGATATTGAAAATTCCCATCACCTAAAAAGGTTTCCTCTTGCTGCTTCTCAGTCTGCATCCCAACCCCATGGGGAAGTAATCATTATTCCAACTTCTATCATCGAGTAGTTTTACCTATTTTTGAACTATGTATGAGTGAAGTCATACAGTACGTATTCTTTTACATTTGGCTTCTTTCACTCAATATCTCTGAGAGTCATCCACATTGTTGCGTATTTCAGTAGTTTGTTCTATTGATTGCCTGTTTCATTTTATGAATATACCATGATGAATGTATCTATTCTGCTGATGGGCATTGGGTTGTTTCCACTTTGGCTAATATGACTAAAACTGTGATGAACCTGTGTGGCCAACTCCCACGGTTACTACTTGAGACCATCATTACAGCAGTTACTACTGTTACTGCTTGAGACCATCATTACAGGACTGAACAAAGGGACGAAAGTAGAAATGATAAAAAACAAAAGTAACTATTTTAAGGAAAGGCTAGCATGGAGAAGAAGAGAGCTCCCTGCTTCTAGTGAGCAAAGGCAGCCCCTGAGCTTCTACAGCCCTTTGTATTTATTGGGTAACAAGAGCAAGGAGGAGGCAACAATTGGTCAGCTGCTTAATTGATCACAGGTTCATATTGTTACAGACAGGCTTCAATTATGCCTAATCATAAGAAACATTTGTGCAGCCTCCAACATCTCCTCCTTTTTGTTTTTAAATTAATTGAGCAAGGCAATTGCAGGCTGTGTAGCCCTTAATTGCCAGTTGGTGATCCAGCTTCATTTTTCTTAGGCCTTACTCAAAATGTAGTTGCTCTGGTTTGAATGCGTCTTACATATTTCCCCCTTCCCTTTCACAAGAGGACCTTTAATCCTAAGGGTTGCAGAAGGACGAAGGTCCATCTTCTGCAACTTCTTCATGCTGAATAGGAGCGATGATATTCCTGCCTGCCTATTAGGGTCTCCTGTATTCAGGGTAGAGAGGAGCTCAATCACAAAGCATTGGTCCATTAAGCATCGACTGTACCTCTGAGTTCCAGCAAAAGGTGAAACCCTGGTGCTCCAGCAGTTTTTCAGCTTCCTGTGTGGTTTTCTTGATCTGTCCCCATGTTATAGGGGTTCATGTCAGCGTGACTCTGGTCGGTCCTCATTCCATCTTCACATTCAGATTCAGCTGGCTCGTGGTTCATACTAGGGGAACCAGGTCCATGGTTGGGATCCATGGGTCCCTCCAGCCTCCTGTTCCATAGTCATACATATCTTGAGGGCACCCACACAGTTTGTTCATCTCCTGCAAAAACACAAGCATAGCTTGGATCCCACATTAGTAAATCTAGTGAAACAGAAGCAAAAGTCTTTTGTGGCTGTAGCCAGCAGCATGCTATTGCTGAAGGATTTGTTCTACAAGCTACAACTCAGCCTCTGCCTCTTTGGTTAATTGCCATGGGGTAAAACTTTCCATTGATAACAAAAAACAGGCTGTTTCTGATTAACAAGACACAGAAAAAGCAAATCAGGGCTTATCCTTCTTATAAACAATCCTCAAGATCTATTACCATGAGAGACCAGTCTCTTGCTCCCGTATCCATAAACCCACAAAACTTTTCTTCAGTATACACTGCACAAGTGGGTCTATGAGATGCTATGGGTTGTGAGAGAGAAATCTCCCGTGTAGTTGTACTTCCAAATCCCTGACCTCCTTGCTTCTTCTTGCATAGAGAAGGGTATAATTTATAGGGAATAAGCAACAACAGAGCAATACACTCTCCCAGTTCAAAAACCCAAAGATCTTATGACATTACTACTATCTGAATTCTCCTTCACAATCAAAATCAATAACTCCTGGGCCTGTAAGTTAAGACAGCTTTTACTGAAATTGGTACCGTGTATCTTGTTGGCAAAGATCCCTAAATACCAGTGTGAATCTTAGTGAGTTTCTTTCAATTAACGTAATTTGTTCTCTAGGAGAGCTAATCCTGTGTTTCCAGGTGTTGGGGAGAGGGAATCAATGTGCCTTTGGAAACCAACCCCTGAGATGGAGTTGTGGCCTGGACATGTCCAGGGAATGTCCTCTTAGTTTGAGGTTCCCGGGTCCAGGCCCCCTTCTCACTTCCCAACAGGGGGGTGCCATTTTGATGAAATTTTGAGTGGCATCGATTAGCCAATGGTTTCCTTTATTGCAATGAGGGCAAAGTCCTGACACTTCTTGTAAGAGGGGAACTGTTGTTACAAGATCTCTTTTTGCCAGAGGTCTGATGGCCTTCTCTTTTGAAACATCCAATTTTTCTACACTTATAACACTTTCCCACTTTAGGGCTTGACCCTTGGCTTCTTTTAGATCTGTCAGTTATCACCTTAGCCATTGCCTGAGTCAATAGTGCAGAGCAACGAAGCTCAGTTCCCACATCCTGACAAGCTCCAAGAAAACCTCTCAAGTCCTCTGTACATCTCACAGGTGCCAGTGCATGTTTACAATCCACGAAAGCCAAAGCTAAAGTTAGCCTTTCTGTAGCCACAAAAGATGGTACAAGCCAATTTTCATCCTCCCTTTCCTGTTCACCACTTTTGATAGGTGCTGTAGGTGGGGCAAAATTTTTTCTTAAACCCTGAAATAAAAAGATGGTACATACCAAACTCCAAACAAAAGAGAAGAAATAACCAAGTTCTTCTTCATGTTACCCTGATTCAAAAACTTTGTGTTCTTCATACCCCTAGGACACTGACCAGTACCTTTTTAGAGCACTGACCTTATATTGCTGCTGGCAGACTTTTAATAGGGTTTCTAGTTCATCTGGTTGGTTTTAGTTTTTTTCTGGGCTTTAATTTTTTCTGTTCCAGCAGTCCTTCCTCGTTCAAGTCCCTATGGGACCCTGTCTGTCCCTGCAAATCTCTGCTAGTCTCTACTTTTGTACCTCTTTAGGGCACTGACCTTATATTGCTAATCTTTGCTAGCCTTTATCCCTGTCTGTCCCTACGGCACCTGTTAGTTTCCTGCAAGTCCCTACCTATCCCTTACCTGTCTCTTCCGTATCCCCTACCTATCTCTTCCCTATCCCCTATCTCTTTCTTACTTATCTCTACTTGTCCTTGCAGGCCTCTCCAGGTCCCTTCAGGTCTACTGTCCCTGATAGTTCCCATTAGTCCCTCTTCGGGCGCCACTTGTGGCTGACTGCCACTACTACTACTTGAGACCATCATTACAGCAGTTACTGCTGTTACTGCTTGAGATCATCATTACAGGACTGAATGAAGGGACGAACATAAAAACGATAACAAAAAACAAAAGTAACTATTTTAAGGAAAGGCTTGCATGGGGAAGAAGAGAGCTCCCTGCTTCTAGTGAGCAAAGGCAGCCCCTGAGCGTCTACAGCCCTTTGTATTTATTGGGTAACAAGAGCAAGCAGGAGGAGGTAACGATTGGTCAGCTGCTTAATTGATCACAGGTTCATATGGTTACTGACAGGCTTCAGTTATGCCTAATCATAAGAAACATTTATGTGGCTTCTAACAAACTGGCTCTTACCTGCCTTATGCAATACATCTTTGGTTGAGGTTTGTCCCTATGGTGTTAATTCTCCCTGTACTTTTGGGCTGTCCAGCATATGGGCTGAGGGAGCTCCTATGGCTTCAGGGAAAAAAAACACAGAGCAGAATAACTGAGAGTTACAAGGCCACTAAGTGTGGGTCACTGGACACTGAGCTTGGGAACTGTTCAATTTAAGCTGAAGTTAGAGGTGGACTGAGGGGCTGTGCCAAAAGGAGTCTTTTACATCCTATCTTTAGAGTGGGAGTTTTGTCCTAGCATTATGAGGCTTGACTATGGGTCCTCCAAAGTAGGGATCATAAAAGGATATATTGTAATCCCGTGTAACAGAACTGCTAGCTGCTAACCAAAATTCATGTTCTTTTCTTCCTGGGTATTCAGCTGGCTCATATTTCTCAGCCTCTCTTGTAAAATTAGGTGTGGCCAATGGACTGAGTTCCAATCAATGCAGTATGAGCAGAAGCAATGTGCAGCACTACCAGGCCTGGTCCACAACAATTCTCCTAGGCATACTTCTTCATTTTCCTCCCCCTTGTGCTGGCTGGATGTTAATTCTCAGGTGACCTTAACCACATGCTGAAGATGGCAGAGCCTCTTCCAGCCTGGGACTCCCAATGATGGTGTGGAACAGACAATCCTCCCTCTTCTTCCTCCCACTCCTTCAGCCCCATCTCACTCATTTGGAGCTGCCTTGTTCTGAGACCAAGAAATAGACTTCTGTGGTGTTTGAGACAAAATATATTTTGAGGTTAATTTCTTATAGCAATAGCCTACCTTAACAAATATACCTACATAACACCTTACCATTCCTCAGGAACAGACATTAAGCCTTAAGTATCTCCGAACTGTACTATTTAGGAAAGATTGGAAAGTTTAAAAAGATAATTATAAACAATATATACACATGTAAAAAAAATTAATACCAAAAAGTCTAAAATCAAAGTAAAAGTCCCCTGTCTTCCTCTTTACCCATTTCAAGTACCACTCCCATTGGGTAACCGCTTTTGACTATTTCTGTCTTTATTTTTTATTTCCCTAATTGTTACCACTATATAATCTCCATTTCTTTTTTTTTTTCTTTTCTTTTTATTTATTTTTTTAGACTGAGTCTCACTTTGTTGTCCAGGCTGGAGTTCAATAGCGCAATCTCAGCTCACTGCAACCTCTGCCTCCCGGGTTCAAGCAATTCTTCTGCCTCAGCCTCCTGAGTAGCTGGGACTACAGCTGCCTGCCACCACATCTGGTTAATTTTTGTATTTTTACTAGAGATGGGGTTTCACCATATTGGCCAGGCTGGTCTCGAACTCCTGACCTCATGTTCCACCCGCCTTGGCCTCCCAAAGTGCTGGGATTACAGGCGTGAGTCACTGCGCCCAGCCAATCTCCTCTATTTCTAATTTTATCTATGTTAAACAATATTTAATGGCATCCACCTATGAAAAATGAGCAGTTAACAAAGATTTTTTTTTTTATTCTACTGTTTTAGTCCATTTGGCCCACCACAATAGAATACTGCGAACTGGGTGGTTTGAACAACCCAGTTTCTCACTGCTCTAGAAACTGAGAAGTTCAAGATCAAGGTGCCAGAAGACTTACTTTGTGTTTGGTGAGGGCCTGCTTCCTGGTTCCTAGATGGTCATCTTCTCTTTGTGTCTTCACATGGCAGAAAGAAGATGAGAGAGCTCTCTTGGGTCCATTTTAGAAGATTACTAATCCCATTCATGAGGGCTTCATTCTAAATTCTTGCCAAGGGCCCCATCATCTCATACCATCCCATCAAAAGTGAGAATTTCAACATACGATTTTGGGTCAATTCAATGGACTGCAACACGTTCAGTTCTTTGCACCTAGGAAAATGAAAAAGAGTGTTAGGTGGAAGAAATAATGATAGTGGTAGAAGGATATCACCGTTTATAATTCTATGAAGGAGAACCAGTGTGATGTGAGCAAACAAAATTTTGAATCAATGTTGTGTGGAGTGTGCCTTCTACTACTCATTTGCCAGAATGGGAGATTGTCGTGAGATGAAATAATGCATCTGCAGGTGTTTTGCTATGGACTCATCCTTAGTGGCATACTTTGGATATTTGTCCCCTTCAAGTCTCATGTTGAAATGTGATCCCCAATGTTGGAGGTAAGGCCTACTGGGAGGTGTTTGGGTCATAGGGGTGGATCCCTCATGAATGGCTTGGTACCCTGTCCCTGGCAATGAGCAAGTTCTTACTCTATTAGTTCATGCAAGATCTGGTTGTTGAGAAGAATCTGGTACCACTGCTCTTGCTCCTTCTCTTTCCATGTGACACACTGGTTCCCCCTGCCTTCTGCTGGGAGTGAAAGCTTCATGAAACTTCATCAGAAGCCTGCCAGATGCTGGTGGCATGCTTGTACAGACTTCAGAAACATGAGCCAAATAAACCACTTTTCCTTATGAATTACCCAGCCTCAAAGTATTCCTTTATAGCAATGCAAAATGGGTTAATACACCTAGAAATATTTGTGTGGATGCATGAGGGAGCATGAGTGAGAAAGAGAAATATCAAAATTATTAAGCACTATATCTCTCCTAGAAACTATGTAAGGTGCTTTGCAAACACTGTTTCATTCCTTTCTGCAATGACCCAGGTAAGCTGAGTAAGGGAAGAGTTAGGGATGATTTATCACTTGCCCAAGATGATACAGTAACAGAATGTCTGTCTGCAAAGTCTATAGTCTTCACACACCACCATACCATTATATAGGATGGATGCCAATTATTCTTACATCTGCTAAAATGTAGATTAAATTTAAGATACTTAAGGTCAAACTATTCTGGAGGGTAACCTTTAATGAGTGAAGTGTCTTGCACGTTTACCATTAGAAACAGATCTTAAGTTACCGATAAAGCAATTCCACCCCAGCCAGCACCTCCTGTTCCAGCCAACAGAGGGCAGTGAGAGACGTAGAGTGCATTTAGAGTTAGAGCGAGGAAAGTCTTGCTTAGAAACTAATGCCAAAGTCAAGTTGGAATTGTTGTCAGCTTGTCAAAATGTTGGCCAGAAGCCCAGAAGTGTTTAAAATTGTCCTTCTCAAATGATAGATCAATCAAAAACAACTTGAAAAAAAAATCCATCAGAGTCCTTGAAACATAAAATAATATAAATTACATATTAATTTAGAAATAATCAGGCTATGCCTTTAGACACTTTGCTCAACCATTGGGTATCAGCCATGAAAAGATTGTGGTCCTGTTGGCACGATGTTCCTATATGGGGAAAACAGCTCATTTTCTTATTATCTGTACAATGTCCAGACTGATTCTTGTGCTGATTCATGTTACTAAACAAATGAAATCATCTAAAATCTAAATCTAAATCATCTAAAACTGAGTGTTATTCTTTAGTGAAAATCTCTTCCTGATAAAAACTCCACCATGGAATTTTTTAGATAGAAAAAAATAACAGAAACTCCTAACTTCTCAGTAATGGCAATTCCCAGGAATCCTTAAATTGTATGAATAAATCATGGAGGGAGCTTGCCTTAGACTGGATGTGCTACCACAGGCCAGAAGATCGGTATCAGATTTTCGGACCTGGAAACTGCACTTTTTTCCATTGCTACTAGGACTGAGCTCTAATTTTTCAAATCTTGCCCAAATTCCTCTCTAAGGGGTCTGGGGGCATCATGCCCTACAAACCATCAATTCTCATCAGATGGGCTTTATTTAACCATGTATATCGTGACTTACATTCCAATCTGACTTGGGCATAACAAGGAAGAAAATCAAAATATTTTACCCTAAAACATGTTTCTCTGCCATATCTTGAAATGGCCCTGCAAAGCCATCCTTTGTGGGGGAAAATCTGCATCTGTAAAGAATCTCTATTAACATAGCTAGATCTTTTTCTTCTAAGCCCTCCCAATCCTGAAGAGATTAACTAAAAGTCTTGCACCTTTTTAAGATCTGAATACTAAACATTTGTCATCTATTGTCTCTAAGGGCAGCCACTATAAGACTTTAAAAGAACGTTGGTCTCTACAATCTTTTATCTTAACCTGAACATTTCCCTTCCATCATCCCAGGTCTTTGACAAACATAAAAAATTGTCAACGAGAAAATGTTTAAATTTACCTATAGACTGGAAGCACTGCCCTCCCAGCTTTGAGTTGTCCTGCCTTTATGAACCAAACCAGTGTATTTCATAAATGTATTTGATTGATGTCTCATGCCTCCTTAAAATATATAAAACCAAACTGTACCCCAACCACCTTGGGCACATATTCTCAGGAGCTCTTGAGAGCTGTGTTACAGGCCATGGTCACTCATATTTGGCTCAGAATAAATCCCAAAAAACATTTTACAGAGTTTGACTCTTTTTGTCAATAGCTACTTGATCGTAGAATTTAGATAAATTTTGATTAATTTTGAAATTACTCTCAAATGAGGGGGCAATGTGAGGGAATGAATGGAAAGAAAAATAGAAAATAGGAATATACCAGAACATCATTCTGAGCTTCTTCCTCAAAAGTAAGCCTACCAGGATAGCAATTAGGAACCTCATTTTAAACAGATGTTAATTGCCAGAAAAATAAAATATCTGTAAATCAAAAATAAATTTCTAAGCCCCCTAACCAACTGAATGGACCCCTTCTCTTGGCCAAGGGCATAAAGCAAACCTGAGGCCAGGTGCAGTGGGGCACGCCTGTCATCCCAGCACTTTGAGAAACTGAGGTGGATGGATCTCTTGAGCTCAAACCGTCTCACTAAGATGTATAAAAACCACACTGCAACCTGACCACTTTAGGCACATGTTGTCAGGATCTCCTGGGGCCATGTCACGGGCCGTTGGTACTCACATTTTACTCAGAATAAATATCTTCAAATATTTTATAGAGTTTGACACTTTTTGTTGACATATCTGACATACAAATAAATTTAATATTTAAAATAAATAATTGATTATTAATATGAATTTATTACTAAATAATAGTAAAAGAAATAGTGCTTATCAGAAATTTTCTTAGTTAAATACATACTTCTGTTTCACTTTTTCTGTATATGTTACCGGAAAGGGGTCCCGATCCAGAGCTCAAGAGAGGGTTCTTGGATCTCACACAAGAAAGAATTCGAGGCAAATCCATATGGTAAAGTGAAAGCAAGTTTATTAAGAAAATAAAGGATTAAAGAATGACTGCTCCACAAACAGAACAGCCCCGAGGGTTACTGGTTGCCCATTTTTATGGTTATTTCTTGATTATATGCTAAACAAGGGGTGGATTATTCATGCCTCCCCTTTTAGACCATATAGGGTAACTTCCTGATGTTGCCATGACATTTGTAAACTGTCGTGGCACTGGTAGGAGTGTAGCAGTGAGGACAACCAGAGGTCACTTTTATCACCATCTTGGTTTTGGTGGGTTTTGGTCAGCTTCTTTACCATGATCTATTTCATCAGCAAGGTCTTTATGATCTGTATCTTGTGATGATCTCCTATTTCATTCTGTGACTTAGAATGCCTAACCATCTGGGAATGCAGTCCAGTAGGTCTCAGCCTTATTTAACCCAGCCTGTATTCAAGATTAAGATGCTCTGGTTCAAATGCCTCTGACATATGTATAACTATATATATTTTTATATGTATTGACTTTTTCCTGATTGAGAATCCTTACTGACCCTAGGGGTTTGCATACTTATGAAGCAAAAGATAATGTCGGTTTTCAAATATTCAGAATTTATTTGGCATAAGTGTTCAAAAAAAAAAAAAGTTGCTTTTTTAGGCAAAACCCAACAGGGGCAGTGAGGCAATTACTGAATTGCAGGGTGGTTAACAGACAAGGCCCTGTGTCAGACAGACCTAGTCCTACTTCCGCTCTACTACCAATTTGCTAGCTGTGTGACCATGGACAAGATACTTAGACTCTCTGTGCCTTAGTTACCTCATCTGAAAAATGAATATTACAATTAAATGCCCAGTTTATAGTGTGGTTTTGCTTGGAATATGGTAAGCACTTAGTAAATACTAAGATTTGGTTTAAGTGTTAAAAATTATTTTTGAGTAAATGCCTAATAAATGTTAGCTGCCATCATCATTATCTTTGGCCATAACTTCAGCAGATGTTATTTATTTATTTATTTTTTGAGATGGATTTTCGCTCTTGTTGCCCAGGCTGGAGTGCAATGGCGCAATCTCAGCTCACCACAACCTCCGCCTCCTGGGTTCAAGCAATTCTCCTCTCTTAGCCTCCCGAGTAACTGGGATTACAGGCATGCGCCACCACGCCCAGCTAATTTTGTACTTTTAGTAGAGATGGGGTTTCTCCATGTTGATCAGGCTGGTCTTAAACTCCCAACTTCAGGTGATCTGCCCACCTCAGCCTCCCAAAGTGCTGGGATTACAGGCGTGGGCCAATGTGCCTGGCCTATATTGTTTTTTAACCAGCTATAGCTCCTCTAGTACCTGCATGTGCAAATCTGGGACTATCCACATTCTGATTTTTTATTTTTAATTAATTAATTAATTAATTAAGATGAATACTTGCTCTGTCGCCCAGGCTGGAGTGCAGTGGCATGATCTTGGCTCACTGAAATCTCCACCTCCTGGGTTCAATGGATTCTCTGCCTCAGCCTCCCAAGTAGCTGGGATTATAGGCACCTGCCACCACACCTGGCTAATTTTTCTGTTTTTAGTGGAGATGGGGTTTCACCATCTTGGCCAGGCTGGCTTGAACTCCTGACCTTATGATCCACCTGCCTTGGCCTCCCAAAGTGTTGCAATTACAGGTGTGGGCCACTGTGCCTGGCCCACATCCTGATGTTTTCTCCTGCTCTAGTAAATTTTATAGCATCTATCATTAATTAATGGTTTTTGATGGGGACAATCATTGAAAACTAGAGAAGATTATAAAAACATAAGCAGATTCACAGTTAAGACTACAAGTCAGAACATGGAAACAAGGAAGGAGGATAGGTACTTAAGACTGAATTTGGGACATGGGTGTACATGGGAGAAAGAAGTTAAATAAGTGGCAAGGAAAAAGAGTATGGAAATATCCCCAGCCAAATATTTTACTGAATCCAGGATCCTTGATTACTAGAACTCAAGACAGGCAACCAGTGGGACTTAAATCACTTAAATGGAAGGGTCTTTGTATGCAGCTGCCATTCAAAGTATTCATCGTTCCTAGACAAGATGGCATGGGGGCGGGGGAAAAGAAAAAAAAGATATTCATCAGCTGAGATTAGCATCTCAATCATTAGGCTAATGGGATTTAGAAGCCAGAAAGTCAGACTCTACAGAGAGTGATGAAGGTGTGAACACTGAATATCTGAGACAGGTCTCAGTTATTCTAGAAAGTTTATTTTGCCAAGGTTGAGGACACAAGCCTGTGACACAGCCTCGGGAAGTCCTGACAATATGTGCCCAAGGTGGTTGAGGCACAGCTTGGTTTTACACATTTTAGGGAGACATTGGACCTCAACCAATATATACATAAGATATACATTGGTTCTGTCAGTAAGGTGGGACAATTCAAGCAGGGAGGGAGCTTCCAGGTCATAGGTAGGTGAGAGACAAATGGTTTCATTCTTTTGAGTTTCTGATTATCCTCTCCAAAGGAGGCAATTAGATATGCATTTATCTCAATGAGCAGAAGGATGACTTTGAGTAGAATGGGAGGCAGGTTTTCCCTAAGCAGTTCCCAGCTTGACTTTTCCTTTTTAACTTAGTGATTTGGGGATCTCAAGATTTATTTTCCTTTCACACTTCCCCCCTTTTCTTTCTTTCTTTCTTTCTTTCTTTCTTTCTTTCTTTCTTTCTTTCTTTCTTTCTTTCTTTCTTTCTTTCTTTC
>NW_012121821.1:5625009-5629601 GCF_000951035.1 Colobus angolensis palliatus | reverse complement strand
TTTTAGTAGAGATGGGGTTTTGCTATGTTGGCCAGGATGGTCTCAATCTCTTGACCTCGTGATCTGCCCGCCTCAGTCTCCCAAAGTGCTAGGATTACAGGTGTGAGCCACTGCTCCTGGGCACTTCCCCACTTTTCTTTTTAAAAATCTTTTGGAGAAAGCATTTTAGAAAAAAATGAGTCTCTGGTCTCAGGGTGTGTCTGAACTCTTATGGATAGTATGGCTTATTCCTAGACAGGTAGGTCCTGAGTTATTAGGAAAGCTCATTTCTAGCAGGTTGAGAAGCCTTATAACCTATGAAAAGAAAATGGAGGAAGGGAGAAAAACAAGAACAAATAAAAGAACAATCATGGAAAATTTGATATAGGTCACATTACTCTGAAATCCATACATCAGGCAGCAGGTATGAAAGTGGCTAATGTATGTAAATAGGTTGCTCTTATTTTCTTCTGAAGTTTAAGTTGCCTAGATTCAGTTCGCAGGGCTTTAGGAAAGCACAGTTTAGTTTGCAGTGATTTCAAATTCCAAAAAAAAAAAAAAAAACCAGGGGAAAAAAGGGAAGTGAAGAAGAAAAAAATGAAAATATTATTTTGGAGACTCATAGCTAGGAAAATTTGGAATTCAGTCCAAACTGTAGAAAATAATAAAAACTGAAAAACATTAGGCAAGACTAGAATCTAACAACAAGTGTACTATAGTTTTTGAAACATAATTTTTCTCTCTCCAGTTTCCCATTTTTACTTAAGACAAATCATGGTGGGACCAATTTGCTTTATTACACTTGGCCAGATTATTTCTATAAAGTGTAGCAAAAATAATTATTTTTCACATAGGCTTTTTAAATTGGCTTTGATGGAACTTTGTTTAATAGAAGGAATCTCAGGTAAGACTTTTTTAAAGCTGAGCCTAGCCATGGATTTGTAATATCAAATACCTATGAGATATGTGAATACTTCTCCTCTTGAGGTCCCAAGATAACTCGGGACTCCTGGGTCTGTCAGAAAGTGACATTCTTTACTTACTACAGGTCAGGAACCCTGTACACGGACTATGTAGACAAGGTATGAGGCCAGTTTTCCCAAGGGGCTTTTATTGGCTTTATAAGTCAAGTTAGTTTCTTTAAAGGAAAGCACACCTGTTTAGTCAAAGCCCTTGTAAAATAACCAGTTTCTCCAACTGTGTCCTGTTACAAATGAAAACAGATTCTTATTGCACTTATGCAAAAAACTATATTGCCGTAAGTTAAGAATACTTACAAATAGTTTCCAAATTCTGAAGAAATTGGGTAGAGAAACAAATGTGCTCCAAATTTTGTTCACAGAAGTATACCTAATTATTAAAAGCTGTCAGTATATCAAAAGAAAAGTTTCCTTGACTCTGAAAAACAAAACAAGGGATCAGCAATGTTTTAAGCAGAAAGTCAAAAAGATTACTTCAGTCTTCTATTAGTTCAGTCCATGTAGTTAATTCCTCTTCTGCTTGATATTCATGAACATTTCAGCTCTCCATGGGTCCTGAAAGTTTTCCTCTATTCTGATGTCACAATCTACAAAGTTATCAGAAACCTGCATTCAAGAGCACCTGTTAGAGTTTTATATCTGATTATAAAACTACCTTCTAAAGAGGACCAAAACAAGACAATTGTTCATGGATGACAAAAAGTTTTAAGGAAGCCATAGTCAAAGATGCAATTGACAAGGAAATGTGTTACCTCTGTGGCACAAATAATTTAACATAACTATTATAATTATTACTGATAATGTACACAAAGTCATATCAGATTTATAGGAGTTTCCCATAATTTTGGAACACATAACAATAACATATTTATACAAATACAGCCCAAAGAAAACCAAACACCATTTCATATTTAACAATGCTTTCTATATAATTTTTATACCAAATAAGCCAAATATGTCATTTTTGGTCTTTGAGGAAGCAAATATCTTAAAGTATTAATTAGGTAGGAAAAAGACATAATTTATAATTTGATTTTGGAAAGCTTGTCAAGTATCAGAGGTTTAAAACACTTGATATCACAAAATAGGTTTTTGTGATACTTATTTTACAAAATGTAAAGCAAGTCATCCATTTAACCAAAGTGATAACTCAAGGATTTCAAGAAAGGTTTCATTCTTGAAGAAAAAAACCTTCATTCTTTGAAAGAGGAGACTTAATTTTCCAAGCAATAAGTCCTAATAAAAATACCATGAAGCCAATTCATTTTCCAATCTATAAAATTTTAATCTTGACCATAAGATGTAACTTCCATAAGCCTTTTATAACCTTTATAACCTTTATTAAGGAGTGGGTTAATACTTCAAGAAAACTTTGTTAATCTGCCACAGGGGTCCTATATGCTGGTCTTGCATCAGTGTGCCTTTGGCATTAATGTTTAATTTATGGAGAAACAGAACTTATTTTATCTCTAAAAATCTGCCCTTACAATCTCACACACCTACCTCTTCTGCAATAGTCCCTGGGTCTTGAGGAGTTAAATAGCTTTAATGTCTGGCATTGTGCCTCAGGAATGCAGTTTATTTTGATTGGCATCTTCTACTGGGCCTGAAAATGGGGCTTAAATTGCTGTCAGTGTTTAAGATTTAGCAGGACTTGACATCCTTTTTAGACTCAGGAGTGAAAGCCCTGTGACTCAATGTCACAAGGACTTTAAAAGCAAATATAGAAAGATACATGAATATAACAACCTTAAGAAAATGTTTTTAATCTCAGTTTTTTTCTAAGCAAACTAAAACTTAATAATAATGGCATAGGAATTATTTTGGTAAAACATAAAATCTGTTAGGTCAGTTACCAAAAGATGAAAGAAAAGACCATCTGCAGTGCACAGAAATTATGTTGGAGGAAAACATTTCCTTTAGACCTTTAAGAAAACATTGTTAGCATCAGGCCACAACAAACAGAACTTGAGGGGAAAAAAGCTTATATGGACTTAAAATGAGTTGAAGGAGAGTGTTACTATTTCATGCCTTTTGAAAGGGGAGAGCAAACCAAAAATGGTTTTGATGAAATAAAATTGAGCTTTGGGTTAAAAAAATTAATATCTCCTATAATTTATTAAGAATAAATCAGTCCCTTAAGAAAATTTTATTGTTCTAATCAAATCCTTAGTATATACTTTTTTAAATGTCCAACCAAATCTCTAGAAAGACCATTATAATTTCCCTTTAATTATAGACAACTTGATCATATGAAAGTTTTTTAAAAAATAAATCCTCTTATGGTGACTTACACAGACCATTCATGACATGCTTGGACATCCTGGTTTGTCCTGAACATCCCTCTTTTTAAAATAACTGGTCATTTTATTCTGGGACTAAATTTACCATACGAGATTCTTTCTCATATAAAATTATTTTTCTTTAAGCTTTCTTACCAGAAAATACCTCTGTATTTTTATAACTTTCTTTATTCTCTCTTATTTCCTGGTTCCTTTTACCTTGTTCCAATATAACTTTTAAATAAGCTTTGAATTAGAGAAAAATTGTTCACCTTTTTTAAAAGAACACTTTTTTCTTAGAAAGAATGTTTTCACTGGCCAGGCGTGGTGGCTCAAGCCTGTAATCCCAGCATTTTGGGAGGCCGAGGCAGGTGGATCATGAGGTCAGGAGATTGAGACCATCCTGGCTTACACGGTGAAACCCCATCTCTACTAAAAATACAAAAAATTAGCTGGGCGAGGTGGCGGGCGCCTGTAGTCCCAGCTACTTGGGAGGCTGAGGCAGGAGAATGGCGGGAACCCGGGAGGCGCAGCTTGCAGTGAGCTGAGATCGCGCCACTGCACTCCAGCCTGGGTGAGAGGGCTAGACTCCCTCTCAAAAACAAAAAAAAAAAAGAAAAAGAAAGAAAGAAAGAATGTTTTCCTATGATGTATTTTTATTGGAAAATACTCAAATAATAAAATATCTATTATTTAATTAAATATAACTTTATATTCTAAATTATGACAAGTTTGTCTACAAGTATTTATCCTATTACATTTAGCTAATTATTTTAATCATTTATCTAGATTATTTATGAAAACTGTGATGGTCAACAGTTAAAGTTATGAAATTCATCATTGCAAAATTATAACTGAGATAATGAAAAAGATATAACCTAACTGACTCCATCTTGCTTCTAACCTCCAAGCTGTTCTTGTTCATTCCTGGGTGTAGGCCAAACTAACTTTAGAAGTAACTTTGTTTATAGTTCAGCTTTGAAACAAAGACAATAACAGTCCTTTCCCAAAACAACCTCTTTATTGTCTTTGGACTAGACTGCCTAAACCCACAAGATTAGAAGTTATGGTAATTTTACTAGAAAATTCAAGATATAGCTATTTTCATGAAACCAATATCAATGTCTTATTTATTAAAAATTATACAAGCAAAGATCATTCTGTTTTGGGTTGGGTTTATAGATTTGTAACCCTTATGTCAAATTTTGATACCTTATGGTATTTGGCAGAGATAAGTATGAAATTGCTTGACCAATAAATGCAAACAAAAATGTATGCTGGCAATTCTTAAGACATTTTAAAATATTACTTTACCAATAATTGTAAAGCTAGCTTATTTATTAAAGATTTT
>NW_012121821.1:5589759-5623414 GCF_000951035.1 Colobus angolensis palliatus | reverse complement strand
CGATCTTTTCTGTTTACACTCTTGGGGTTCCATGAAGAAAAACAGAGGTTTCTCCCCAAAAAGGAAACTGACACCTTCTCCAGCTTTTTTAAGTCACCCTTTGCTGATTCTTTTTGGACTCAGCCCGCTTGCACCCAGGTGATTAAAAAGGTTTATTGCTCACACAAAGCCCATTTGGTGGTCTCTTCACACGGACGTGCATGATACCTTCCATCATCATGGAAGCAGAAAAATCTTGCCTTCCTCATGTTGGAAGCAAGTAAAATTTCAAAACAAGGAGTCATACAGCAAAATAAACTTTAGATCTCAGTCAAATTTTGGGGAATCAGGGATTCTCCGGAGTGGCTGCTTCCAGGCCTCAGCAAATTGTCTGATTGGTTTGAGCCATAAAGATAGCTCAAGCTGGTACCAAGCACCAATAGGAGATTTTTCAAAGGTCAGGGGCACCTTCACTTATAATCGCTTTGTAGTTACCAAAATGTGAACCCTGAATATCTGAGACAGGTCTCAGTTACTCTAGAAAGTTTATTTCGGCAAGGTTAAGGATACACACCCGTGACACAGCCTCCTGAAAGGGTGCCCAAGGTGGTTAGGGCACAGCTTGGTTTTATACATTTTAGGGAGATATGAGACATCAATCAATATATGTAAGATGTACATCTCACATAAGGTGGGACAACTGAAGCAGGGAGGGGGCTTCCAGGTCTTAGGTAGGTGAGAGACAAATGATCGCATTCTTTTGAGTTTCTGATTATCCTTTCCAAAGGAGGCAATCAGATATGCATTTATCTTAGTGAGCAGAGGGATGACTTTGAATAGAATGGGAGGCAGGTTTGCCCTAAGCAGTTCCCAGCTTGATTTTTCCCTTTAGCTTAGTGATTTGGAGACCCCAATATTTATTTTCCTTTCACAAAAGAAATGAAAATATTTTACCCAAAATATATTTATTTGACATATTTTGAAATGGTCCTGCAAACCTATTTTTTCATGAGGGAAATTTGCAACTATAGAGAGTCTCCATTAATGTAGCTGGCCTTCCCTTTCTAGGCCTTTCCAGGACCTAGGAGAGATCAACTGAGAGACCGACACTTTTAAAATCTGAAAAGAAACATTGATCATTTATTCTCTCTAAGGGCTACTGCTTATGAGGTTTCATCTACATAAGGAGACCCCCTATGCTAGCCAAGCCTCTTCCTTTCTCCCACTCATAGCCTGTCTTGCCACTAAAACCTGATTTACCAACATGACCTGTTTGGCCCATGCTCTGAGCCTGCATTCTTTCTACAGTCTCAAGGTGATACATTAGATTCTGTATCTCACTGGGGTGTCGGGTCTTCATTCTGAAGGCTTCTGTGTGTACACATGAAATAAACTTGTATGCCTTTTCTCCTATGAATCAATCAGTTTCACGTCAGTGATTTTCAGTGAACTTCCATAGGGCCAAAAGCCCGGGGAGGTATGAAAAAGCATTTTATTTGGGAGTAATTGGGAAAAGGAGAAACTATAGGAAACTTGGGCAGATACAAGAATTTAGGCATATGAGTTAAGATTCTCTTAAGCAGGACACCCTTGGGTGTGCAGTCCCTGTCTATATAAACACTTTGAGTTACCCCAAATCAGTGTCACCACCATTTTGTGGGCTCTGTCTCACAGGGTCCCATGATGGAAAAAATGCCTGCTGACCAGTGAAGCTAATCGCTCACCAGTCTTCCTTCCTGGAACTGGGGCCATCTATGAGGATGACTTCAGTGGTACAGAGCCCAGAGTGCTTTAGGACATCTGGCTGACCCCAACTAGTTTGATGGGGAGTGTTTGTTGGAGGGTGTGATATAGTGTTGAAAATTACCCCCAAAGAGGAAAAACAGGGACAAGTCCATGGTCCAGACTTAGGTCCCAAGCACCAAATGGGGACTAGAAAATTTTAAAGATGGTTCTCCAAAGGGAAAGGAAATGTGGGGCCCACCTTTAGGGCTCTGTTTCCCCGTGTCTAAGGGTGGTCCTTACCATAGGTCAGAGTAAAATCAACGTCACTTGTATGTTGACTTATTTAGCTAAATTCACTACCTGGAAATGGGACTGGACTAGAGAAGGAATTGAAACTGAGGGCTAACCTGATCAAGCCTGCCAAACTTAACCTGCTTTGCTTGTGTTAAAAGAAAAACTTCAGTCAAATTAAATTTAAAGGAGTTTAGTTGAGCAATGAACAATTTGCAAATCAGGAAGATCCCAGAATCATAGCATATTCAGAGAGACTCCGCAGCCACATGATGGAAGAAGATTTATAGACAAAAAACAGGAACTGACATACAGAAATTGGAAGTGAGGTACAGAAACAGCTGGATTGGTTACAGGTTGGCATTTGCCTAATTTGAACGTGGTTTGAACAGTTGACTACAATTCATTGGCCAAAACTCAGTGATTGACACAGGTATGGGCTGCGATCGGTTTACATCTCCACTTGTTATAGTTCATGATGTAGAGAAAAAACCTCCAGGCCAAACTTAAATATGTAAGGAGGCAGCGTTAGGCTAAACTTGATTAACAATTGCTTTTAAACACTTACTTCTAGTTGGTCTTAAAACCCCCACTAGCAGGTCACAGAGCTAAACAATATACAAATAAACCCACACCAACTTTCTTATGAATAACATCTCTGACTGTGGGCCACTCATAGTAATGGTTGCTTAAAGTTGTTTTTCAGGAGTAGGGGGAAGTTCGAGCCAGTTGGAGCTGCCTGAGACCACCCATCCTTCAAATAGCCCTGCATGAATGCCCAATAGGTGATCTTTTTGCGTCAGAGGGCCAAAAATTCATCCCTGATACTGTGCTAAAGCCACCATTTTCTGAACATGCATTCTTTGAAGAACCATGAAGCTTGACTACATGTGCACAGATCACTGATCACCTCATTTTTTTCTTTCTTCCTATAACATTTCCTCAGCCTTGGACCACTTTGCTCCTCAATCCAACAAATATTCCTAAAACCACATCTTTGGGGAGGCAGGTTTGAGACCTATTCTCCCTCCTTGCTTGGTTGTCTCGTGAATAAACTCTCTTCTTTTGCAAAACCCATCATCTTAGTGATTAACTTGTTGTGTGCGGGCAGAATAAACTGGTTGATAATAAAATGACTCTACTGTGGCAATTAAACAAACCTAGCTATGAAGGTAAAGCATACTGATTCTTAGAGTTACAGCCCCTTTAGAATTTGTCTAGCCAATTCTAGAAAAACAAAAAAAAGCATGTTGATTCTTAAGAGCTGCAACTAACCTTGGCCAGTGGTTCTCAATGCTGGATATACAATAAAATCACCTAAGAAACTTCAAAACAACCAACACACACATATACAGAGTGATTGGGCTCTACCCCAGACCAATTAAATCGAAGTCTATTGGTCAAGGGTCTGATATCACGATTTTAAAAAGCAGCAACTCCCAGATGATTCTAATGTGCAGCCAGAATTGAAAGCCATGGCTCTGTTTCTCACCAGGATCAGAGTCTCATCATCCATTTCTCTGGCAATAGCACTTTTTCTTGCTACTTAATTCCTTGAGTTCCAGACCATGTGGTAGTTACTGACCATAGATAACTGCTCTCCAGCCAAATCTGGATTATCTACAACTGGGGAACTCTTACTTACTCTTATATCAGCCACAGATGTTGTCAATCTTAGCTTCCAAGAACCCTACCTTCAGCCTGGTGCTCTCTCTTGCCCAGTGCCCTGTTCTGCATTCACAATATTACATAACTTTATTCAGCTAATACACATCTGCAATCCTTAGTATTGCTAGAATTAAACAAATGAATTGTTTGACTTTGAGATCCTTCTGTCATACTCTTATGCTAAAACCAAAGATTTTTTTAACCGTGAAGAAAATGAAAATTAATTTGATTTGGAGATTTTGGAAATGCTGTAAAATATTGTAAACTAAATAAAAATAAATTGCTGTAGAAACATCTTATCCCTTTAAAACAACAAAACCCTTGCAGAAGACTTACTGTTGATATGGACAGGAGACAGGGAAATACTGGGTAGAAGAGGGCAGTTCCCCAGCAAAGACCTCACCTTCAAACCTGGAACCCTGTTCCATGGAACAGGAACAGGCATTCCTGTTTTCATGCCCAAAAGTTGCATTTTGGCCCACCACACTCCCCCATTCTGTACCCATGTAAACCCCAAACCCCAGGCTCCACGAGGAGACAAGCAGATGAACAGAAGAGCAGAAGAGCAACAGAGAAGGAGAGAAGAGGAGTGTCTGAACATCGAATGGAGTTTGGCTAGGGATGGTCAGAGAGATCAGCTGCTGGATGGCCAAACTCCACGGGAAAATGATCTTCCCACTCCATCCTGCTTCCACTTCCCCATCCAGCCTGCTGAGAGCCACCTCCACCACTTAATGAAATCCCTGCATTCATCCTTCAAGTCCATGTGTGACCTGATTTTTCCTGGATGCCAGATGAGCATTCAGAATACAGAAAGCTGTCACACTGGCTCTCTGCCTTTGCGAAAGGGCAGAGGGTCCACTGAGCTGTTTAACACTTAAGCCCTCCGCAGATGGCAAGGCTAAAGAAACACACTATAACCCATGCCTACTTGGGCTTCAGGAGTGGCAGGCTCCCACCCCTGGATGCTGCCATGGGGCCAGAGACCAGAGGCACTTGCCCCAGCTCCTGCACCTGCCTGTCTACATGCTCCCCATCCTGTAAGAGGTTTCAGTGTGCATGGCGGCTGAAGAGACGAGCTACACCCCTGTGGCACGTCCTGTGAGGGTGGTCAGGGAACCCTCCCATTTCACTGTCAGCCCTTTCTAAAAGTTCATCTGTGTGATTAATCTTTTCTTTCCCGGGATAAAAAAGTCTATTGCAGGCAAGAGGCTCTGAATTCCCACCAATTTTTATTTATTCATGTGTCTGTTTGCTTATTTTAGGCCTTAGATGGCTTCAGGGTCCTCCAGTTGGAGAAAAATAAATGGAGCAAGCAAGTTCCCAGAATACTCTTTGGCCCTACAAATTAGATATTTATTAGGAGCTAAAAGAAACTGCAGTTGCTGCATAATTAGGAGCAACTTCATTTATTTTACAAAATCTTTTCACAGCAAAGTATCCATCTGCCAGTTTTCTAAATTCTCTCCTGTAGATGCTAGCCTGTGAAGCCATCAACATTTAAGCATAGCCCTTCTGTGACATTTAAAAATCACTCAGAAAAGCTGACAATATCTTAATAATAATAACAACTTTTTAAAAAGATGGGATCTTGCTATGTTGCCCAGACTGACCTTGAGCTACTGGGCTCCAGTAATCCTCTTGCCTCAGTCTCCACATATTCAGCATTACAGGCATGAGCCACTGTGCTGGGCTCCAAGTTTCCCTTTTGGATCTCACATGAACTGGCTGTGGTAGGCAAATCATTTCATCTCCATGATTTTCTGTTTTCTCAATGATAAAATAAAGTGGATTGGGTTTAGATGACTCTGCAGGACACTTACAGCTTTAAAATGGTGTGTTTCTGGCCCAATGTGGTGGCTCATGCCTGTAATCCCAGCACTTTGGAAGGCCAAGGCAGAAGAATTGCTTGAACCCAGAAATTAAAGACCAGCCTGGGCAACATAGGGAGATCCTGTCACTATATAAAATTTAAAAGTTAGCCAGGCATGATGGTACACCTTTATGGTCCCAGCTACTCAGGAGGCTGAGGTGGGAGGATCACTTGACCCTAGGAGGTTGAGGCTGCAATGAATCATGATCATACCACTGCACTCCAGCCTGGGTACCAGAGCAAGACCCTGTCTCAAAAAATAAAAAAAGGTGTTTCTGTGATTCTACATTGAATTTTAAAGATTTTAAAATTGACTTGGCTTGTACTTTCATTCAAAGCTGTGTTCTGGCTTCAGTGAAAGCATGGATATTCCAGATACTTACTCATTAAGTAAAATCAATGTGAAGGTGATAATGCTGTGTGAATGAGTCTGCAAACAACAATGTGAGTGTCTGTTAAACAGTCAACATTAAACTGAGTACTGTGGTAGATACAGATAGTTTGTGATACTACCATTGTACCAGGGAACTTACCATCTGTTGGTGAGAATATTAGCACATAAGAAATTCTGTATAACCAACTGTGAGGTGTGAACTCCCGGTACCATTACCTAATAGAGGGGGAGGTCAATGAATAAGGCTTCCTCTGAAGGAAGTAGGACTTGGGCGGAGTTAAGAAACGTGTAAACATGGGACAGATTTAGATGGATGGAGGCAAAAGAGGAGGACTTTCCAGGCCAGCGAAGAAGCCCAGGCAAGGAGGAGCCAGAATCATTTGTACGATGATGAACGGACCAGACAGGTGTATTAGGACAGGTAGGACTGCCAATAGAAGAGAACAAAATAAAAGTAGCATTTGGGAAAGGTATCATTGGACAGCAGAGAGAAGACTGATAGGAAGAGGAGAGAGTTTCAGAAAATAGCTACCTTTTTTCAAGTGCCTTCTGTGTGCCAGACTCTGTGATGGACATTTACATAGATAATCCCAAATCATTGCAACAATCTACAAAGTAGGTTTTACTGTCTCTCCACTTTGCAGGAAAGTCACGCTCAAAGAGGCTGAGAAACAGTCCTAGGCCATCCAGCTGGTAGGTGGTTCCGTAAAAATTCTAATCCAGTTTGGTAACTCCTATTCTGCCATCCCATACTGCCTCTCCTAGAACAAGGAGGCTTCTGCCAGTGCCATTCACCCAAATCAACCAAAACTTGATCTTTTGGTGGAGTTTGCCACTGTAGCAGCCAGCTACTAAGCAATTGATTACCTTGCCTTGCAGTGATCTGATTTGGTTGCTATGAATGCCTGAATAACTCAGATAGAGACTTTGTGGTCTGTCCTGAGGACAGATGCTTATCTAATGTATGAAGGGCAATGTGACTGAGGGTGTGAAAGGCACTCAGTCTGAGAGCTGGTCTCCTTATTGATATCCAGGAGCAAAACTACAGAGCCAGGCTCTATGAATAGCTGTTGTAATCACCAACCAAAGGACAGTCCTTTGTTTGTGCTTGATATGGAAAAATCTTTTGGTCACACACCAGTGGTTTTAGTAACACCTGCACATTTTTGGCTTTTGAACACAAATTAAAAGCCAAATTTTAATTCAGACATAGAAGTTATTTACGTGAATTGTTCTTCAGCTGTGCAGAAGATAAGAGGGAGAGCCAGAAGTTGACATTACAATTTATGATCTTCATGTTTCTTTTGTCAGTTTCCAGAAGAAATCAGAAAAGAGATGATAATGATGATGATGTGTGTGTGTATGTGTATGTGTGAAAGAGTATATATTCTTATATATTTCTATATAAAAATTTCTTTTTATAAAGACAGATCATTGTATAAACCTTAATTCAGAAAACCTAAGTCTTCTATTTCTTTAAAAATGGAGATACAGTCTGTACTCTGCCACCAATATCATTGATTCAGTTCAAGCCAGACGTAAACAGTCTGATTACATCACTGCGGCACATCCAGCTAGCTTCTCGATTGAGACCTTCTGAGGTGTTAATTGCAATTGTGAATTAATCATTATTCCACTGAGCCAGAGTCTTATTTTCCTCTTCAAACTTCTCATTATTAAGTTTGCTTGAATTGATTAATGTGAGGACATCATCAATGCAAATTAACATTCAGCAGTACAATACTAAACACGCACAACTGTTTCCATTATGCACTCTGTCACATAGAATTTTACATGTGAAAAGTCATAATTAACTACTCATTCTAAAATTCTGTTTTTGTTTCTTTATTATAGTTTATGTTCATGAGTTCAGGACTTTTATCAGGATCTCCTTTTCATCTCACACACTCTGAAACCCAAAATGAAAGTCACAGTGGTTCCACTCTTTTTGGAAAGTTACTGATTTCAGAAAAGAATAGCAATAAATATTTGGTACAAGTGCCTTTTAAAAGTACTAGCTCCTCTCTGACTTTATGTACATTAACAAAGCTATTATAGTAGTCTTGCCATGATAAAAATAATTCAGCAAAACTGATAATTAATCTATTAAGATAAGAATGTGTAATTCCACTATTTTTCAGAAGTTTTCAGTGCTGGAAACTAAGGACTTTTAATAAAAGTGTCTCTCCATCATAGCTACAGGGAAGTTGCACTTGTATCTTGGAAACCCATGGAACTAAGTAAGGGTCTAACCAGGAGAGGCCTGGGATGTTCAGTATTTGGCACTGGGGAGGGTCAGGTGCTGGGAAGGCTGACCTGGTTGCACCTGCTGAGAGTGGAAGCTTTTCTAATCAGCAAGCTTGGGCATTCAGTGGATTCTAGTCCGGGCCTGTGCTTGGAAAGGAGAGAACCAACAAACAGAGACTGCATCTAGTTTAATACTCAGTGTTGCAGGGTACGGTGGCTCACATCTATAATCCCAGCACTTTGGGAAGCCAAGATAGATGGATCACCTGAGGTCAGGAGTTCAAGGCCAGCCTGACCAACATGGTGAAACCCCGTCTCTACTAAAAATACCAAAAATTAGCTGGGCATGGCAGCGTGCACCTGTAATCTCAGCTACTTGGGAGGCTGAGGCAGGAGAACTGCTTGAATCCAGGAGGCGAAGGTTGTAGTGGGCCAAGATTGCGCCATTGCATTCCAGCCTGGGCAACAAGAGCAAATCTCTGTCTCAAAAAAAAGAAAGAGAGAAACTCAGTGTTGAAACCACCTTTGTAAAATTGTGTCAGTGAGAAAATTATGACAGTGCAAGAGATCTGATCTAACCCACCATTCCCTTGCCTTTAGCTTTCAAGCTGCCTTAATTATTCCTGACCTTAGGTTGAGCTAACTTCGGAAGACATTTAGGTCAGGGGTCCCCAGCCCCTGGGCCACACACCAGTCTCTGACCTGTTAGGAACTAGGCTGCACAGCAGGAGGTGAGAGATGGGTGAGAGAGCGAAATTTCATATATATTTACATCCACTCTCCATTACTGCCTGAGCTCCACCTCCTGTCAGATAAGCAGTGGCATTAGATTCTCATAGAAGTGTGAACCCCATTGTGAACTGTGCATGTAAGGGATCTAGGCTGCACACTCCTTATGAGAGTCTAATGCCTGATGATCTGTCACTGTCTCCCATCACCCCAAATAAGACCGTCTATTTGCAGGAAAACAAGCTAAGGATCCCACTGATTCTACATTACTGCGAATTGTATAACTATTTCATTATGTATTACAACATAATAACAAAAGAAATAAAGCACACAATAAATATAATGCACTTGAGTCATCCCTAAACTATCCCCTCCAGGGGATAGTCTTTCATAAAACCAGTCCCTGGTGCCAAAAAGGCTGGGGACCACTGAGTTAGGTTATAGTTTAAATAATCTGTAGTTTATTATTAAATAATCAAGGCCTATTATTAAATAATCAGGCCTATTTAATAATAGTCTTTCCCCAAAACTCAATCAATGTGGTTGGCTGGGCGCGGTGGCTCAGGCCTGTAATCCCAGCACTTTGGGAGGCCGAGGCAGGTGGATCACCTGAGGTCAGGAGTTAGAGACCAGCCTGACCAATATGGTGAAGCCCCGTCTCTACTAAAAATACAAAAATTAGCCAGGTGTGGTGGCAAGTGCCTGTAGTCCTAGCTACTCAGGAGGCTGAGACAGGAGAATTGCTTGAACCCTCGAGGTGGAGGTTGCAGTGAGCCAAGATTGTGCCACTGCACTCCAGCCTGGGCAACAGAGTGAGACTCTGTCTCAAAAAAAAAAAAAAATCAATGTGGTTAAGTTAATGAAAGGCCCCAACAGGCTAAGAGGAGAGGAGCCTGAATTCAGCTAAGGTGTAGACATAAATGATTGCCAGCCATTCCTGCAAATAACATCACTATTGTAGTGTGTAAGATTGGCCCTTTGAGATATTTTTCAGGTTCTTTCCATGTCTGACACCCATGGCTCCACCTGACATGCCAACTCTGCTCCTGTGGCCCCACCCAGAAGCAACTTAGCTCAAGAAGGTAGCTTCGACCCCTGATATTTCATCTTCTCCCCAACCAATTAGCATCAAGCACCCATTGCATGGCCACTCCAACCCCTTCCTCCAAACTGCCTTTGAAAAACCCTTAACCTATGAGCCTGAGATGAGACTGATTTGAGTAATAACTCCATCTCCAGTGTAGCATGGCTGACCTCAAGTCAATTAAATTTTCTTTACTGCAAGGCTGTGGTCTTTATTTGTGCAGCAGGTGGGAAGAAGCCGTCGGGTGGTTACAGTGTTATCAAGCAAAAGGGGCTTGCTGGCCAATGTGCAAGAAGTCAATACTCGATGCCAGGTTTTTGAGAAAAGAAAAGCTTTTTGTGGTAAGTCAACTTCAAAGGGGACAGACTAGCTCAAATTTGTTTTCCTAAGTTGGTTTTAAGGCAGTAATTTTATTAGGGAAGGTTTAGGGGGTGGATTCTAGGATTAGAAAGTGATTGGTGGAAGGAAAGGGAGGTCTGAAAAGTCTTCAGGCATGCACAGTTATCTCTTTATGTCTTTTTATGAGTCCCATATGTAAATTTAGGAGGAGTTGGTATGAAATAGCTGGTGGAAATCTAGGCTGTGAAATCAGCAAGCTTGTTCTGTGCAAACTCCAGTCAGTTACATCAGTTCTAGTGTATTTTATTCTGTTTTGTTATCTTAGACGCTGAGGGAGTTTTAGTGTTTTAGTAAGTGGGGTTTTTTTTTTTTTTTAATTCTGTCTTCCTGTAAATGTGAGAATTTTTGTTAGTCATTGTTTTTTTTTAACTTTTCAGGGCAGGGTTTCATTAGCAGATCCCCACTTTTTCAAGGAGGTGAAATCCAATAAGAATAATACTCAGAAACCTAGTCAAGAAGTCACCATCCGGATGATTATCAGTGAGCCACTACTTGTGATTCAAGGGCTTACTCTTGGAAGGGCTGTTCCAAGGCCACGCTCCAGGACCAGCAGGCAATAGAGTACCAGGAGGGTATTCTAGAACTTTTGCTCAGAGCACTTGTAGAACTCTGTACCCCTCATTGTACTCATCCTACCTCTGAATACTAGTTTAATGTCTCTCCCATAAGCTCCATTAAGGGCCCGAGTCCATCCTGTTTTGCCCTGTAGCCCCAGCATTCAGCACTGTGTTGTGTATTGTCACCACCCCCATCCAGGCTTTTATCAGCTCTTACGCAAATCATGGCAATAGCCGCTTTCTACTCTTTCACTTGTCCAATATATTATTCCCACAATATCCTGTGGGTTTTCTTTTTTCTTTTTCTTTTTCTTTTCCTTTTTTTTTTTTGAGACAGGATCTCACTCTGTTGCCCAAGTTGGAATGCAGTGGTGTGATCTCGGCTCACTGCAACCTCTGCCTCCTGGGTTCAAGCAATTCTCCTGCCTCAGCCTCCTGAGTAGCTGAGATTTCAGGGTTACACCATCATGCCTGGCTAAGTTTTGCATTTTTAGTAGAGAGGGGGTTTCACCGTGTTGGCCAGGCTGGTCTCAAACTCCGATTTTAAGTGATCCACCCGCCTAGGCCTCCCAAACTGTTGGGATTACAGGTGGGAGCTACCACATCCAGCCCCACTGTGGGTTTTTAAAAATGCAAATCTATGGGCGGGTGCAGTGGCTTACACCTACAATCCCAGCCCTCTGGGAAGCTTAGGCAGGTGGATCACAAGGTCAAGAGATTGAGACCTTTCTGGCCAACGTGGTGAAACCCCGTCTCTACTAACAATACAAAAATTAGCTGAAAGTGGTAGCGTGTGCCTGTAGTCCCAGCTACTTAGGAGGCTGAGGCAGGAGAATCACTTGAAACCAGGAGGCAGAGGTTGCAGTGAGCTGAGATCACGCCACTGCTCTCCCACCTGGTGACAGAGCAAGACTCTATCTCAAAAACAGAAATAAAAATCTATTTTTTTGCTATCACCTGCTTGTAATCCTTCAGTGATTTTCCATCACTCTTAGGACAGAACCCAAATCCCAAACATGGTCTCCAAGCCAAGCCAGCTACTCTGCTTTCTCTGATTTCTTCATGCTACACTTTTGGCCACCTTCTTCCCAGCCTCCCCTTCATCTAGTTAATGCCTTCTCATCCTTCAGCTCTGTGCCTAAGGGTCATTTCCTTGGAAAAACCTTCCTTGAAACCCTGTCTCCCTGGCATTCATTCCAATAGCACCCTGTGCTTCCTTTACATAGCACTTTTCCCAGCTTGTCACTCATTTATTAATATAATTATTGGGGCTGGGCGCAGTGGCTCATGCCTGTCATCCCAGCACTTTGGGAGGCCGAGGTGGGCAGATCACGAGGTCAGGAGATCGAGACTATCCTGGCTAACATGGTGAAACCTCGTCTCTACTAAAAAATACAAAAAAATTAGCTGGGCATGGTGGCGGACACCTGTAATCCCAGCTTCTCAGGAGGCTGAGGCAGGAGAATGGTGTGAACCTGGGAGGCGGAGCTTGCAGTAAGCCGAGATCACCCCACTGCACTCTAGCCTGGGCAACAGAACGAGACTCCGTCTCAAAAAAAAAAAAAAAAAAAAAAAATCATTATTGGATTGCTGTTTCTCTATTTTGACTTGTAACCTCCATGAGTGGAGAGACTGTATCTGTGTTGCTCAGTGCCTGGAACGTGATAGGAACCCTAAATATATGTTGAATTAACTCATGGATATTATAGACACCAAGTCCAGTAATGAGAACTGGTGCTAAGAAAGAACTGTGGAGTTCAGGGCCCTGTAGCGTATGGACCAGGCAATCTGCCAGTTATTGGAACCAGGGAGGAAGAATTTAAAGCTGTTTGACCTTGCCCATCAAGAGGCAGCCAGAAAGGTGTAAGCAACTCTGGCCTCAGCTCCAGGAGCAGCTCCCTGAACTCTCCCAGCAAGCCTGGACTTCAGTACAGATGAAGATATTATAACTTCCCAATTGGGGAATAGGGGAAGACCCAAGACTCAAACTGGCTCTAAGTTTGGGTGTCTCCTTTCACAAGGAAGAGCTGTTTTTCCTTTGTGAAAGAACAATCAAGTAGCAGATAAATAATTACCGATGTGTGTTTGCCTGAGACTTCTATCCTGCTTCTGCAGGTCTGCCTCTAAGTAACAGCAGCATCTGTGTTACTCATTTATTATCCATCATGTCCAGTTTGGGGACTGAACTGTGATGACTGTTACCTAGAGATGCGTGCAGAACAGCTGTATTCCAGGCTTTGCAGTTGGTGATTGTTTTTTGCCGGTTACGGTGGGCTCAGTCACGGTGAGAATACTAATGGAGCTGCTCAGGAAGCCACATGGGAGCTTGGTCGCACGGCAGAGACACTGGCAGCAAAGTGGCAGGGCAAGCAGCAAGCTGGGATATGGTGGCTCCTATCTTGGGAAAGACTTGGACAGCAGTAAAGAAACAGGCTCAGAAAGAAGTGCCAGAGATGGGATGTGCAACTGCGTGTCGAACGACATCCTGCATTCCCAGCAGAAAACAATGTCAGCCACATTCCCACCAGACTGGGGACTCTAGCAGAAGGAAGACACACTCCATTTTGTTATTTGCTCCAGTATGAAAGGTTTTGGTGAGAGAGAAAGCCTGTCGTATTAGGAGGAGTGCGTTCCTGTGTGCAAAGAATACTACTAAAGGTACTTTAAGGGATTGTAAACTTAACAATGCCTGTCCACTCTTGGCATTGCTGTGTTTCTAATGATTAAAGGAGTTGCACCTGCTGTCTTTTCTGTTTGGTTTCGTTAATACACATCTTTAATTTTAAATCGAAAATGATTTTTCAAAAGCAAAATCTTTTGCAAAAGCGAAAACAGAATTCACATCTAATGAGAAAACCTTTCCTTATGGAAGCAATTTCTCTTGAGTCAGTTAGAAATTGTAAAATTCTATCTTGGTTTCAGTTCCACAACATTACAAATATATTATGCACAATGAAGGTCTCAGAAAATGATGTTTATTACCTTTTAAAAATTTACCTCGAATTCTTATTTCTAGCTGTTTACTTAAAAATGACTTTCTATATTTTTGTCCCTTTTCAAACAATTCTAAAAGCTTTATTTCTAATATCTTTGCTAATTTATTCTATTATCTATAAGGTTTTGTACCAAATGACCCAACTCAGACAAATGTCTTAAAGAAGTAAATGGCTGCATGAAAATAAAGTCAAGCTGTCCCTTAATTTACAGGCTGTGGGATGTTCTTCATGTGTCCTTGACATTCTTCAGTGAGTTCTGTCTTTGAATCTAGATAGAAAATATCTGCAGCAATACGTGAATGTGTTTAGAATCAACCTTTGAAATGTTGAACCACTGTTAAATACTAAATCAATCATGTATCTGAGTCATTTAAGAAATGAAGATTATATAACACACATTTCTTCATACTATATTTTTGGAAGCTGTTACAAACTTAAGATGTTCTTTAAATAAGGCATTATATTTATCATTTATCTCAAGCCATCTTTCCCCTTAGTTGTGCATATTCTTGAAGCAGAGAACTTTCCAACATAACATCAATTCAGTGATGACGGTTGTTTCATTTATGAAAATGAAACATTGTACTTTTTCATAGTCTTTCCTTTTTTATTTTTTTTTAAACTTGTTACTATGTAAATAAGTGTCATAGAATCTCAGCATTGGAGGGGTCCTTTTAGAACTTATCTGAACAGCACAGTTGCCCTTAACAACCCCCTGTCCAGAACTTGGCCTTGGGCATTCGTAAAAGGCTCTCAGCCCTGTGTGTGGGAGCTCGTCACACCTCCCTCTGAACTTGCTTCCTTTGCAAACCTCACACTCCTATTGTTCTCACTCTTATTTCTAGAATTTGCAGCTTTTAGGCTCTTCTGGCTTCCCAGCGAGCCCTCTCCTGGGTGTGTATCCCATTGGCCCTTGCTTTCTCCAGCCTCAGTCCTGCCTAAGGCTCCATTTCTCCTCCCGGGTCAGTCTGACCTGCCTTGGGAGGAAAGAAGGGACAAAACTGTTCCCTGAAAGGTATAATATATATGAAGCTCCTAAAATGGAATCTCTGGAGTTATTAGTGTTTTTGTATGCTAACAAGATGACTGGTAGCTGAGGACTCCTAAGTGGTTTCAGGACCCTGCACCCCAAAAACCTCTGGAGAGAGAAGGGCTGGAGATTGAGTTAATCACCAATGACCAGTGATTTCATCAATCATGCCTACAGAATGAAACCTCCATAATAACCCCTAGCCTCCAGGGAGAGTGCTTCTGGGGAGAGGGCATGGAAGCTTCACGTACCCCACCCGCCCCATGTCTTGCACTAGCCTCTCTTGCATTTGGCTGTTCCTGAGTTGTACCCTTTATAACAAACAAGTGAAAGTCAGTAGAGTGCTTTCTTAAGTTTGGCATCATTCTGAAGTCATGAGTTAACAAAAATTCTGGACAGAAGCACAGTTATAATAAAGCATTAATCAGTCTGCACTTTGATCTACTTCCTGGTACCCCAAAAACCACATAGCAGTATATACTGACCAACCGAATCCTCGTTGTTCCTATAGACAGGATTTCTGACGTTAGAATCATAAGCCTTTTGTTTAAGGTAGATAAGCTCTCTGACATAAGAATCATAAGGCTTTTCTTTAAGAATTGCTTAAGGCCTGTCTCAGTGGCTCACGCCTGTAATCCCAGCACTTTGGCAGGCTGAGACGGGTGGATCACCTGAGGTCAGGAGTTTGAGACCAGCCTGGCCAACATGGTGAAACCCAGTCTCCACTAAAAATACAAAAATTAGTCGGGCGTGGTGACGAGCACCTGTAATCCCAGCTATTTGGGAGGCTGAGGCACTTGAACCTGGGAGGCAGAGGTTGCAGTGAGCCAAGATTGTGCCATCGCACTCCAGTCTGGGCCACAGAGTGAGACTTCATCTCAAAAAAAAAAAAAAAAAAAAGTTAGAAAAAAAAGTTGCTTAAGGTGTTTTTCAGATCCTGGATTCCCGCAAAGCAGCAGATGCCAACCCGTCTGAAGACCGCCCCCAGCAGAACCAGCATAACACTGTGTCTTCATCTTTCTGTCCCATGACTTTGCCCTGCACTCTTCAACCAATTGATGATCTGTGTACTTCAGCCCACTTCAAAGCTCTTAACAGCCACAGTCCCAAGCTCTCAAGGTTTCCTCCCGTCTCCTTGTTTGGAGGCCCTATTTTAACCAAGTACGCTCATCTTTCCAAGAGAAAGAGAATGAGTTTTTATAATGTTATTCTTTTTTATTTCTTATTTTCTCTTTTCTCCTTTTTCTTCTATTCCCTACTTCCTACTTAGCTGTTTAGAAATGCAATTATAACCTTTCACCTTCCCTTCACCAGACACTCCCTGCAGGGCGAGCTTATCTAACTGTGTGCATAGAAGCTGCAGAGCAGAACTGTCTCTCACCAGGAGATTGCCTTGAGAGACAACCATCAATTTACAATGAAAAATACAACTTTGTTCTCCCAAAATGGCACCCGTGGATAAAGCACTGAAGCCAGTCACGTGGAACACCCAACCTGCATTTTCCCTTTCCTGTGTGCCATTCATGCCAAGTTCCCTTTTATTTTATTATTATTATTCTTTGAGACAGAACATCTCATTCTGTCACCCAGACTGGAGCGCAGATGCAACCACAGCTCACTGCAGCCTCAACTTCCCAGGCTCAAATGATCCTCCCGTCTCAGCCTCCTGAGTAGCTGAGACTACAGGCATGTGCCATCATGCCCACCTAATTTTTAAACTTCTTGTAGAGAAGGGGTTTTGCCATGTTGTCCAGGCTGATCTCAAACTCCTGGGCTCAAGCGATCTGCCTGCCTTGGCCTCCCAAAGTATTGGGATTACAAGCGTGAGCCACTACTCCCAGCACCCCCCTTTAAAAGCACCTACTTTCTCCTCCAAAAGCAAAGCAGAACCCTTAGAGCAGGAAGCCTGTACTTCTTCCCCTAAGCTAGCTCTGGAATAAAAACTCACTTTATACCAGATCTTGCTCTTATTAATTGGACTCTGCGAGTGTTACTGGTGGAGGGTGTCCAGGTTCTGGGTGTTTTTAATAAAGAATTGAATAAACGCACAAACAAAGCAAGGAAAGAACGAAGCAACAAAAGCAATGATTTTTTGAAAATGAAAGCACACTCCACAGGGTGGGAGCCGCCTAAGCAGGTGACTCAAGGGCCCAGTTACAGAATTTGCTGGGGCTTAAATACTCTCTAGAGGTTTCCATTGGTTACCTGGTGTATGCTGTCTATAAATGAAGAGGGTATTTCTTGTCATAGCTGAGGTGTTTCCATTTGATTTAGTTCTATAAAGCCCTTAGGTTCCCTGGCTCCAGGCCCTATTCTCCTGCCTCACAAGCAGTGAACGACTAAACTTGTGTTTTGGTTACACTATGATTAAACTGCTTTCTCTGCTGCAACCTGGTGTCTCAGCATATTGACCTGCTGTACACATCAGGCAACAGATCTCTTATGGTTACAATTCTAGCAAATTATGGAACCTGAAGGAGGGGGTTGTAGGAACCTCCAACTTTGCAGCCAACTAAGACAGGAGTATGGATAACCTGGAGACTGGATCCTTGTGACTGGCCTCTGAAGTGAGTGCAGTCTGTGGGACTGAGTTCTTAAACCTGTGGAGTCTGAGCTAGCTCCAGAGAGCCAGTACCAGAATTGAAATGAATTGTAGCATACCCAGCTGGTGTTGGCGAATCAGAAAACTGGTTGTGTTACCGGTTGACGGTGTCCAGGTTCTTGGAGTTTTGAACAAAGAATTGGACAAAACACACAAATAAAGCAAGGAAAGAATGAAGCAACAAAAGCAGGGATTTGTTGAAAATGAAAGCACATGCCACAGGATGGGAGCGGGCCCAAGCAAGCGACTCAAGGGCCTCAGTTACAGAATTTTCCGGGGTTTCAATACCCTCCAGAGGTTTCCCATTGGTACTTGGTGTATGCCCTACGTAAATGAAGAGGATAAAGTCCAGTTACAAAGTCATTTACTCGGTATGCGCCCTATGTAAAAGGAGAAGATGTTACTTGGTGTGTGTGGCCTACGTAAATGGAGAGGATGAAGTGAAGTTATAAAGTCATTCACCTTCCTGTCACTGCTGAATCATTTCCATTTGATTTAGTTCTAGGAAGTCAGCGTGAATCGGCCTTATGTTCCTTGCCTCCAGACCCTATTCTCCTGCCTCAGTTGATCTGAAGAGGAAAAAAGCCTCTCGATAGCCAGCATCTCATCTGTAAATATTTTGATACCAGTTTATTTATTTGACAGATGTCTACTGAGCTCCTGCTATGTGTCAGGCACTGTGCTTAGAGCTGGGTATAATGCCATCTGACCAGTTGAGAAGGCAGATATTAATGGAAAAGTCACACAAATACATGCAGAATTAATTAGAGAATGACGAAACAGTAGAGGATGCTTTGAAGGTGTGACAGGGAGGCTTGATCTGGCCTGGCAAGGGAGTGAAGGAAGTAAAACAATTTTACCCCAAAATACATTTCTTTGACATATTTTGAAATGGCTGCTACAGGGTCAGCCAAGTGCCTTGCATGTGTGGAAAATTTGCATCTGTAGAGAATCTCCATTGATGCAGCCAGGCCTTCCCTTTCTAGGCCTTTTCCAGATCTAGGAGAGATCAGCTGAGAGACTGACACCTTTAAAAGCCTGAAAAGAAACAGACATCATCGGTTCTCTCTGTGGGCTGCTACCTGTGAGGTTTCATCTACATAAGGAGGCCCCCTTTGCTAGCCAAGCCTCTTCCCCTCTCCCTCTCATAACCTATCCTGCCACTAAAACCTGATTTACCAACATAACCTGTTTTGGGCCAAGCTCTGAACCTGCATTCTTTCTATAACCTCGAGATGGTACATTACCTTCTGTACCTCACTGGGAGGTCGGGTCCTCATTCTGAAGTCTCCCTTATGTATGCGTGAAGTAAATTTGTATGCCTTTTCTCCTACTAATCAATTCTACCTCATGTCAGTGATTTTTCAGCAAACCTTGAGAGGACATAGGGCCTTGACTCCTATAGGGGAGCGGACAGGAAAATGCAATGGAATGAATTTCAGACGCAATGCTGTTATGCACCTAGCTTAATCCAGCTGTTTTCAACCCTGAGTGCACATAGAATCTCCTGGGGAACATTAAAAATACCCATGCTTGGGCTGCAGCCCCAGATATTTGGTCTGGTTATCAATATTTTCTCCAAAACTCTTTAGGTGAGTCTAAAATACAGCTAGGATTAAGAGTTCACTGGTTTAAATCTGCATGTTGGTGATTTCAGTGTCCTATACCTCCTCCTCCTCCTCCTCCTCCTCCTCCCTCTTCTCCTTCTCCTTCTCCTTCTCCTCCTCCTTCTTCTTCTTTCATTTTTTTTTTTAAGACAGAATCTTGCTCTGCCTCCCAGGCTGGAGTGCAGTAGTGCGATCTCAGCTCACTGTAACCTATGCCTCCCAGGTTCAAGCGACTTTCCTGCCTCAGCCTCCCAAGTAGTTAGGATTATAGACATGCGCCACAATGCCTGGCTAATTTTTGTGTTTTTGGTAGAGACGGGGTTTCACCGTGTTGGCCAGGCTGGTCTCAAACTCTTGACCACAAGCAATCCTCCCACCTCGGCCTCCCAAAGTGGTGGGATTACAGGCATGGGCCACTGCACCCGGCCTATACTTTCTTCTGATGTTCAAATGCAGATCATCTACATTGGAATATGTCTAACTGAAAGTATGAAATAAAATTGGAAATAATACTTTCTTGTCATTGTCATTCCATACTCATTTGAAGTGTCAAAAGACAAAATTACTTTAAAGATCTAGTCAGCATATATTTGCTCTTCTAGAATTGGGCAACATCTCATTGTATAAAATAGAGTAAGTGCCCTGTGGAGCTTAGCAGAGAGCATTGGCTTTCTAGGCAGACAAGAACTGAAGAAAGCAGAAACAAAGAACAAGAAGCAGATTGGTCATTTCAAGGTTATCTTCCTTACAGTGTCAAAACAGAGGGAACTTTCTTATCATGCCGTTTGGTAAACTGGGTCCCTTCTGTTTGGTTGCTGTGAATCTCTGTTTTGTTTTGTTTTATTGTATTGTATTGTATTTTTCTTTTTGAAAACTGGACCATTTCAAAATTCAGTTTGATTATGACGCATTTAGCACAACTGACTTCATTCTGGTTTGATCTGGTCTGCTGGGCCCTAGTGCAGGGACTTAGTCCAAAACAATGGGCTCTCATGAATTTATTCAATAGGGTAACTGCCAATGAATACCTTGCAAGATATATTTTAGTTAAGTTTAATTTTTTTCCTTTAAAAAAAAACATATGATTACATATTTGGAAAAGGAGGAGGATAAGAAAGAAGAGAAGAAGAAAAAGGGGGGACATATCCATAAACTCACTATCCTGCTGCAAGCACTGAGAATTGTAGTGTATCCTCTTCCCCTTCTCACCTCATGCATCTGGGTAGACAATAAATTACTTGGTGATTTAACACCTACCAATAGTTTCAATATAAATTATATATTACATTATATATATAACAAATTATATATTTTGGGCTGAGAATAATTATTGAATCCTGTGACCCCCTCTTTTGCCAACTCAACACAAGCAAGCTCCCATCCCGACCTCTTCTCTTCTCGGTCAAGCATTGCTCTCAGGCTTGAAAGAATAAAACTGGTCTAGCCAAGGTCATGGTGTCCTCCTAGTTGCCAAACTCACAGAATTTCTTGCTCCCTATTGAATTGCTTTCTGCAGCATTGAACACAGTTGAACATTCTGCCTCCTTGAAACACTTACCCCTTGACTTCTGGAACACCACTTCCTCCTCTCACCCCCATTTTTCTTTCTATTTCTCTGTAAACCTTTCTAAGTTCCCTCTGCAGTCCCTCTTTCTGCTCCTAGATGTTAGGTTTCCACAGGATTCCATTTCTGGCTGTTTCTTTTCTCACTCTACTTATCTTTCTGCAGAGATTTTATTCAAGCCCAAAGTCTCAATTACTATTGTCACCCAAAAGACAACCAAGAAGGCTACACAGTAGAAAGGAGAGCTGTATTGGCCATATCAGTTTGCAATCTGGGACGAGAAAGTCTCCAGTGTGGACCTAAGGAGCTCTCTTTTTGAGGAGGAGAAGGGCAGGTTGGGTTTTACACCTTACAGGGCCTGAAGTCATGTGTATCCAGCAGGTTTGGGACAAAAACTATGCGTATTTGTGAGCAATGCATGAGCAATGGGTAAACATATATATAAAACATATATCCCATGATGTATTACTTTTGGGTGGAATTTTAGCATTAAAATGTGATGGAATTTGGCTCTTTTGTCAAAAGTTCAACTATAGGACACAAAAATAGATGTGTGCAGCCTCTATAAGATGGCTGAAGCTGCCTTAACGGCTGCAGTTGCTTATCAGGAAAGAATCTCTGTAAGGCCAGTCCTCTGTCCATCAGAGTTGCAATGGTCTGGATTGTAAATCAGAGTTAGGAGGGGTCTAGTAATTGGCCTGATAGCTCCCATTATTAGAGAGTTTAACAAGAGTTTGGTTTTTCTTGGAGCTGTAGGAATTGAGAAATTTGCTATGCCAGCCTGGCCCTGATCCCTCAACCTATAAGTAACTTTTGTTTCCCTAATCTTAGGGTCTACCTTGGTTGATAAGGGACCATTTCAGATCACACTGTTGTATCCTGATAAATCCTTGGGGGAAGACCGAAAGGTCAGATAAACCAACAGTGTAGCAAGAAATGCAATTTGGAAGTCTGTTACTACATTGTGGCAAGAGATTCCTTATATGGAGACAAGCTGTATGTTTGAACGTTCTCCCTCTCTTTATCACCTCCAACGCCTAAAACAGAAGAAAAGATAGTGGACTGAGCTGGGCACAGTGGCTCATACCTGTAATCCCAGCACTTTGGGAGGCTGAGGGAGGAGGATTACTTGAGGCCAGGAGTTTGAGATCAGCCTGGGCAGCACAGCAAGATCCCGACTCTACATAAAATAGTCAGGCATGGTAGTGCATGCTTGTAGTCTTGGCTACTCAGGAGAGCCAGGGAAGCTACAGTGAGCTGTGATTGCACCTGCATTTCAGCCTGGACAATAGAGCAAGACCTTGTCTCAAAAACAAAACAAACAAACAAAAAAAGATAGTGGACTAAGCCCACCATTCTCCTTTTCAGGACCTACAGATTCCTCACACCTGTTGACTGTTGAGACCACAGAACTTGGGGCTAAGGAGCCATGTCTATCACACCTCCACATACTTTCTGTTGGTGTACATCTTTTGCAGGATATGCAGTAGCCTATCCTGAGTCCCAGCCCTCATTCTTAGCAATCCTTGAAACCAGAAAGGCTGCTGTTCCTGGCTTAGTTCACTCCCACATCTATAGCTCTAGTCCAAGTCTCTTATCTTAATGCTTCACATATCTGTCTACTGACCTTTTCCACCTTATTGGGTCACAAGACACAGATGGAATCTCCATCTTCTCACACAAGCCTTCTCAGAATAGACGTCCTAATGCAATGGTTGATGGTGCCAAGTTACTATCCCACCCACTCACTTATGCTGGAAATTTGAAGATCAAAAAAACTTTTCTCTTTACCCCACTGTTGTGGTCTGAATGTCTGTGTTCCTCCAAATGTGTACGTTGAAATTTATTAGGTTGGTGCAAAAATAGTTACGGTTTTTTGCCATTGAAAGTCATGGCAGAACTGCAATTACTTTTGCACCAACCTAATCATCCCCGTTGTGTTGCTATTAAGAGGTGGGACCTTTGGGAGATGACTATGTCATCAGGGTGGAGCCCTTGCAAATAGGATTACTGCCTTTGTAAAGAGGCCTGAGGGAGCTTGTTGGCCTCTTTTGCCCTTTTTTTCTGCCATGTGACGATACATAGACAGTGCCATCTATATGGAACAGGCCTGGCCGGGCACGGTGGCTCACGCCTGTAATCCCAGCGCTTTGGGAGGCCGAGGTGGGTGGATCATTTGAGGTCAGGAGTTCGAGACCAGCCTGGCCAACATGGTGAAAACCCAATCTCTACTAAAAATACAAAAATTAGATGGTTGTGGTGGTACACGCCTGTAATCTCAGCTACTCAGGAGGCTGAGGCAGGAGAATTGCTTGAACCTGGGAGGAGGAGGTTGCAGTGAGCTCAGATGGTACCGAGACGGTACCACTGCACTCCAGCCTGGTGACAGAGCTAGACAGGCCCTTACCAGACACTGAATCTGCCACTGCCTCGATCTTTGACTTCTCATCCTCCAGAACTGTCAGGAATAAATGTTTGTTGTTTATAAATTACCCAGTCTAAATTTTTTTGAGATAGCAGTAGGAACAGACTAAGACGTCCTTGTATTCAGGTATAGATGGATTCCACCTCACAACTAGTTTTCCAGTCTGCACCCCTCCTGTCTAATGCCCACCATTGCTGACTTGATCCAGGCCCCCAGGCTCTGTTAAGGTTTCAGATCAAGGCTAGGACAAAGTGTAGAGCTTGTAGCCTTGATTTGAGTATAGAAATATAACCAGAAAGTGAGATAATGTATTCTATTAGTGAAAAAAATTAACCTAGTTATAAAGATTATAGTATTGTTTCTGAAAATGGAAAGGGTTATATAAAGTCTCCATTTATTTGTATTAATTGAGCTACTACAGATTTATTATTTTTTTAAATAAATATATTTCTTTTTGCAAGTAAAAAAAAATTTAGAGAATTTATTATTGGCTCACTTTCTTTTTAATAACGAGGCCTTTCACTTCCCACAACTTAAACTATATCAATTGTACATTTTCCTACAGTTTTTTTATTTGGTTAGTCTTCTCTTTTTTTTTTTTTTTGAGATGGAGTCTTGCTGTGTCACCCAGGCTGGAGTACAGTGGTGCGACCTCTGCTCACTTCAACCTCCACCTGCTGAGTTCAAGTAATTCTCCTGCTTCAGCCTCCTGAGTAGTGGGCACTACAGGTGCGTGTCACCACGCCTGGCTAATTTTTGTATTTTCTGAGTAGAAACAGGGTTTCACCATGTTGGCCAGGCTAGTCTCGAATTTTTGATCTCAAGTGATCCGCCCACCTCAGCCTCCCAAAGTGCTAGGATTACAGGCATGAGCCTATTTGTTTATAGGTGCCCAGCCTATTTGGTTAGTCTTCTAAAGGACCAAGGAAGCCAGTTCAGTGAGCTTACATCCTGGAACACAAATATGACTGAAAGTATGCGGCAAGCATATTTTGGGGACCAGGAATGTAAAGACTGTGTTCCTACAATATGTAAAACCAGCACCAATACTTAAAGCCATGTTTGGTAGATTGAAAAGCCCTCCCAAATACCCTACTTTTTCTATATTTTCTCATATTCCTAAATATAAATGATCATTGACGAATGATTATGATGAACACTAATACCATAACTTAATTTCCCGCCAGCTGAGGCCTGGCAGAGTTGAAGCATGCTGAACCTCAAGAGCATGCAATTTTAGAATTGAACAATTAAGCTCAGAGAAGATGAGAGTCCAGGTTACCATGGTAACCTGATCCCAGAACCCTGTGAGCAGCCACATTGTTTCAGTGTTTGAGTCACGTGAGGCTGGTTATGATGATTTATACTCCAGGCAATATTTAGGTACAGATTTGGGAGTTTCCCTTGTACCATTTTCAGAAAAGACAGATACTTTGAAATCTGCAGAAGAGGGTTGTGTGATTTTTCAGTGAAGTGATATGCATTAATGAAAAGCACGGTAGCTAATCACAGTGCATAGGTTTACATTATGCCATAAAAATACTAAAATTATGGGCTCTGCAAAAATAATTGTGTTGAAATTTAATCATTAAGTATAGGCATATAACTCGTTTTTATTCATTCAGTCCTACTGATTAAACCCTACTATGTACTAGACCTTGTTTAGGTGCTAGGGTTCAGTGAACAAAATAGGGGACACAAACAATGTACAGTGAAAAAATAATTTATGATATCTAGAGTGTTTGAATGTGATCAGGACTGTGAGGACAAGGTAAAGCAGGGCAGCGGGATTGAAAATGCTGGGGATAGGAGGGGTGTGGCATGGCAATTTTAAGTTGGGTTGTCAGAGAAGGCTTTATGGAGAGGACAGTATGTGAACAGACTCAAAAAGCATGACAGGGTGAGCCATGTAGACATTTGGGGAAGAACATTCAGATAGTGGGAATGCCTGTGCAAAGGCCCCGAGGCACAGGCATGCTTGTCATATTCCAGGAGCAATAAGAGACTGGAGTGGAGTGCATGAAGGAGAAGATAGTAAAAGGTAAGATCATTCTGACAACCAAGGGCAAGGTCACAGAGGGCCTTGTAGGCTACTGAAAGTATTTTGGCCTTTATTTGAGAGAAGTAGGCAGTCACTAAGAGATTCTGAGCAGAGGATTGACACAATCAGCTAAGAGGCAATAGCAATAACTCCAGGGAGAAATTACAGTGACCAGAAGGTTAGTGATGAAATTAGTCCAATTCTGGGTATATTCTGAAAGTGGATACAATAGTATTTCCTGATGGATTATGTGTGGAGTGCCACAGGAAGAGGGGAGTCAAAGGTGACCACAACATTTTGGGCCTAAGCAACTGAAATGATGGGACTGCCATCATTTAAGATGGGGAAGACTGTAGGTAGAGTGGGTTTGGTGGTAGAGTTGGTGTGGGATGGAAGTGCAGACTAAAGTTTGAATTATCTAGTAGACATACAAGTAGATCAAAGAGAAGACTGCTGGATATACAAGCCCTGAGTTTAGGGCAGAGGTCTGGGCTGGAGATATAAAGTTGGCAGTTGTAGGGCAAATAGATGGTATATTTCAAGCTACAAGGCTAGGCAAGACATCCAAAGGACTGAGAAGAGCCCAGGCTGAGCTCTGGGGCACTGTAACATTAAGATTGAGAAGAAAAGATGGGACCAGCCAAAAAGATCAAGGAGGAACCAGAGAGATAAAAGTAAAACCAAGACAGTGTGAAGTTCTAGAAACCAACTGAAGGAAGCATTCCAGGAGGAATGATCAAAGGGGGCCAAATGCTGTTACAAGGTAACTTGTCCATTGATTTAAGCCATGTGGGGTCATTGGTTCTCTTGACTCATCAGAGTGACTGCATCAGGGTTCAACTTTCCTCTCTGCCCACTCCTTATTTCTTCATTCCCCCATTCTGTTGATTCTGAGGGCAAACCTTAATAAATGCCCCTGCACGCACATCTGCCTCTCTGAGTCTGTATCCAGGAACCCGTCTAAGGCATTATGCTTGATTTTTTTTCTATGAGACGGAGTTTCGCTTTTGTTGCCCAGGCTGGAGTGCAATGGCGCCATCTTGGCTCACTGCAACCTCTGCCTCCCGGGTTCAAGCGATTCTCTTGCCTCAGCCTCCCGAGTACCTGGAATTACAGGCATGAGCCTGTAAATTCACCATGTTGGCCAGGCTGGTCTCAAACTCCTGACCTCGTGATCTGCCTGCCTCGGCCTCTGAAAGTGCTGGGATTACAGACATGAGCCACTGTGCCCAGCCTATGTTTGATATTTTACATGTAACTTATATTTTAATTTTCATAGAAACCTCACGATGCTGACATTATTAACTCCTTTAGAGGAGAGGATACAGAAAAAGGGCAAAGCTGGATAACTTTCCCAAGATTATAGAGCTAAGAAAGTGGCAGAAGCAAGATTTGACTCAATCTGCTTGATGCCACAGCTATGCTTTTCTCAAGGCAATATCTGAACCTAGTGGTGGATTTAATTGTTCCAGTGCCAGCCAGAGCCTGGGGCAATCTGGTGGAAACCAGGGGACTGGGAGGCCAGGAGGATGTTAAGAATTGCTGAGCTGGGCCGGGTGTGGTGGCTCATGCCTGTAATCCCAACACTTTGGGAGACTGAGTGGGTGGATCGTCTGAGGTCAGGAGTTTGAGACCAGCCTGACCAACATGGTGAAACCCTGTCTCTACCAAAATACAAAAATTAGCCAGGTGTGGTGACAGGTGCCTGTAATCCCAGCTACTCAGGAGGCTGAGGCAGGAGAATCATTTGAACCCAGGAAGCAGAGGTTGCAGTGAGCCGAGGTCACACCATTGCACTCTAGCCTGGGCAACAAGAAAGAAACTCCATCTCAAAACAAACAAAAAAACCCAAAACAACAACAACAATAGCAAAAGAATTGCTGAACTGGCCAGGTGAGGTGGCTCACGTTTGTAATCCCAGAATTTTGGGCAACTGAGGCAGGATTCCTTGAGCCCAAGAGTTCAAGACCAGTCCGGGTAACATGGCAAGACCCCATTGCTACAGGAAAAAAAAAAAAAAAAATTGCTGAACTGTAAGGGAGAAACGAAAGCAATAGAGGGGAAAGTAGAAGGCTGGAGACATTGACTCCTCCACCAAACTGGGAAAGCCAAGACAGAGACTCTGGGGGGAAAAAAGTCGGATATAAGGGAGGGAAGGAAGGTTGAGTTGAGGGACTAACAAAAGAGTCTTAATATACAACCCAAAATTATTAGTGTATGAGTCCTGGAGTACGTCAATTGGGTAGACACACCTTTCAAGGAGCTGAATAAAGTGTAACATTGGCAGCATCCTATAATTTTCGTATTTTTGTCACTTAACAAAATCTTCTCTTGTGTTTAGATTTTTCCCCAATTCAGAGATACCCATATAAAATTAAAAACGTACTTATTCTTGCAGCTAAATGATAATTCTGTATTTCAAAAATATTTCCTTATCATCTGAAAAATCATTCTGTGACTGGGAGGTGTAGGTTTCCAAGTACATTTATATTTTTATTTCTTCTTGCCTTCCTGCTCGTTCATCCTTCCATTAAGCTTTTAAGAAACACTTATTAGATTACAATGTGGTCAAACAAAAATCAATAAAACACAATTCCTGTTGAGGCATTAACAGTGTGGTGAGAGAAGTAGACATTTAAACAACAGAAACAAAAACAAAAAGCTCTATATAGCAAGCTGTAAGAGCTGAGTGGAAGGAGCCACTAAGTCTGTGGGAATGAGAGTCATAGAGGGCTCAAGAGAAATGTCCCCAAGATTAGAGATAAGGTTACACTGAAAGCAAAACCAGTATGAATTAATTCACAGTGGATAAGAGCAGCCATCAGGAAAAATTATCCAATATGTTGTCTATAAATATGTGTAACTGTGGGCAAGGCGTGGTGGTTTACGCCTGTAATTTCAGCACTTTGGGAGGCCAAGGCAGGCAGATCACCTGAGGTCAGGAGTTCCAGACCAGCCTGACCAACATGGCAAAACCCCGCCTCTACTAAAAATACAAAAATTAGCAGGCCCCAGTGGCTCACACCTGTAATCCCAGCACTTTGGGAGGCCAGGGCAGGCAGATTACTTGAGGTCAGGAGTTTGAGACCAGCTGGCCAACATGGTGAAACCCCATCTCTACTAAAAATACAAAAAATTAGCCAGGCATGGTGGCAGACATCTGTAATCCCAGCTACTTGCGAGGCTGAGGCAGGAGAATCGCTTGAACCCAGGAGGCAGAGGTCGCAGTGAGCTGAGATCGCGCCACTGCACTCCAGCCTGGGCGACTGAGCAAGACTCATCTCAAAACAAAACAAAACAAACAAACAAACAAACAAAGAATAAATAAATAAATATAAAGTTTAACTGCGTAAGCCCTTCAATGACTCTCTAGTTTCTGGGAAGAAGTTCAAACTTCTTGCCATGACCTCCCATTATTCTTGCTTACTTTTCCAATTTTGTCTCACATTCCCGGTGACTGATAAGTACGTCAGAGTTTGAGAACCACATGGGGTAATACATGAGAGACCTTAGTAGAGAGCCTGGCACTTCTGCCAGTTCCAGTCCTTTGGCTTCAGACCACTTTCTACCTCGGCTTTGTGATGCTGAGGCTGGGATTCTGGAAACCGTGTTTCTGCTCAGCCTGCTGGCTCGCTGCTAGGCTCTGCCTCCAGGGGGCACTCCAGGGAGGCTGCAAGGCTGGAGGAGGGAAGGGACTTCCTCCTCTCGGTCGGCTTCTGTTCAGAGAGCATCAGACCACGAAACTGTTTCTGCCTGCAACGTGCAGGTCCTTTTTCTGGCAGCCATGGAATCCAGTTTTTCCAGCATCTGCAGAACCAGCTTTCTGGTGCCCGCCTGAGAGACCCCAGCACCAGCCAAGCAGGCTGAGACCCCAGAGGGGGTCCGAGGGGTTAAATGTCACCTCTTCTACTTTTCTAAGTTTTAGTAATTTCAGTCCCTTCTCTTCCTTCCCCTAGCCCTAGGGGTGGTAGCTGCTTCCTACCCTTGTTTCTTTTGTGATACCTACCTTAGGGCAGTGATTCCTGACCAGTGGCAAGTTTGCTTCCCAGAGGACGTTTGGCAAAAGCCAGAGAGACTTTTTTTTTGAGATGTAGCTTCGCTCTCTCACTCAGGCTGAGTACAGTGATGTGATCGAGGCTCACTACAGTCTCTGTTTCTCAGGTTCAAACGATTCTCAGGCTTCAGCCTCCCAAGTAGCTGAGTTTACAGGCGGCTGCCACCATGCCCAATGAATTTTTGTATTTTTAGTAGAGACGGGGTTTCATCATGTTGACCATGTTGCTCTTGAACTCCTGACCTCAGATGATCCACCCATCTCGGCCTCCCAAACAGCTGGGATCATAGGCGTGAACAACCGCTCCCGGCCTGGAGAGATTTTTGTCACAATTTAGTGGAGGTGAGGGGCCAGGAATGCTGCTGAACATCCTACATTGCACAGGGCAGCACCCACAACAATTATTCAGCTCAAGACACCAATAGTGTCAAGGTTGAGAAATCCTGTTTTAAAGTCTTTTTTTTTTTTTTACTGTTTCTGTTAAACATTTTATACACAGTTAAATTTTATACAGTTAACGAGTCTTTATATTAGATTTTCTCTGATCAAATAACTGTTGTGATTTGGACTAAACTCCGATTGATTCAGCAGTTTTTTTGTTTTCGTTTTTTGAGACAGGGCCTTGCTATGTTACACGGGCTGGATTGCAGGGGCATCACCACCGCCCACTGCAGCCTTGATCTCCCAAGCCCAAGCCATCCTCCCACCTCAGCCTCTGGAATAGCTGGGACTACAGACACAAGGCATCACACCCAGCTAATTTTTTTGATTTTTATTTGAAACTAGGTCTCACTGTGTTGCCCAGGCTGGTCTTGAACTTTGGGGTTCAAGCAATCCTCCTGCCTTGGCCTCCCAAAGTGCTGGGATTATAGGCATGAGTCACTGTGCCCAGCCTGACTCAGCTTTCAAGCTGAAGATACCTACGGTTGAAACTACAAAATATGATGAACTTTAAATGAGTTAACTCTTCATGTATCATGATAGTAATTAAATAATGTTTCAAATGTTTACACCTGATGAATCAAGAGGTAATGATGGGACACTTGGGGTGGGTCCTGGAGGGAATGGAGCAAACGATTATTCCGTTTTGTTGTAAGCTGTTTTGCAAAATCCATGCTCATGTATTATTTTAATTAAAATGTTTTAAGAAAAGATCCTGCTGTATATGTACTAATCTATAAATACTACACAACTGAAGTCTCCAGCTGGTGGTTGACAGATATGGTTTGTTTGGCCTTCATTGTATTTTTTTGAGGGGGGTGCTAATATTACAAAAATACAACATTTTACATAAAAGTCCTTTTTTTTCCTTACAAAGAGATTTGGCAATAAAGAACCCTTATTTGCATATGGCAACAAGCGGCTGTGCTTGAGTGTCGGCCCACTTTAGACGAGGTATGTGCTTTCCATTTGTCACGGTCCCCACCACTCCCTGCTATGTTCCTGAGTATTCTTGCCCAGGGCTTGCTTTCTTCTTTTAGGCTACTGGCTTGCTCCTCTAGGGGTTGGAGTTTGCAGTGAAGTGGAATTTTCCACTTCAAGTGGAAAAGTGTATAGTGACTAAAAATGAGAGTTGTGCAAATTAGGTAAAACCAAAAATGTGCCAAGAGACTCACGAAGTGATAACCTGATGGGCCTCCCGTGGTCCAGGGTCTGACCTTGAAGGTGACGGTATGCGATTTTATTCAGTTGGTTGTAGTTAGAGATGTTGACTTATACTATTGAAGTTCCACAGAGACTGAAAGTTAAATAAGAATGACAGTTTATTAATTTACAAAGGAAATGTAAAAACAAAAGGGACTAGATACTTGAGCCTTCTTGCCAGTAGATTCTCTCCTTCATGATAACTTTCAATTTTTGCTCATTTCATAAGATAATAAGGAAAAAAGTCAATAAAATATGTAAATAATTTCAGTAATCGGTAGAGAAACAAGGGCATTGATAAACTGTTGGATGGCAGGCAGCGCCACCTTGTGGTAGCTCCAAGTGTCCCCTGGAAATTTGAGGGAAGGAAGATCACATGCAGCCTATGAAATGGTGGCTTGAGTTGTCTTTGTGATACGTCAAAGTGTAGCTTGTGCAACGCACGTGGGAAAATCAAGGACTACTTCTACTTTTTGTTTGGTGTCAATTTTTTTTTAGCCCTCTTAATGCCCTCACTCAGGTCAAGTCTTGCTGGTCTCAAAACCATTTTTTCTCTTTGAGACAACAGCATATCTCTGAGCAATTAATGTAATATGTTTGTATCTCAGAAAGGAAATGTATTGCCAAGTGCTTGGGGGACAATTTACCATCTCCCCTGTGTACAGTTCACGTGGCATCCTACTGGGCTGAGTCCAGGGAGTGGGTGCCAGGCCAGCACCCCTGTGTTGCCGTTGGAGGCCATACCCTGCCGAGTCCTCTTCTTCCTGGGTCTCTTTAATAATTCTTGTGGTTTTGCCCTACCATCTCTCACCCCCAAGGGCTACCTGAGGCCTGCTTCTCTCTGAGGGACATTTCCAGCTCTTGTCTCCTTTGCTTCATTTTGGGCAGTTGAATTCCCTGTATCATCCGCATGGTGATTTTTCAAAAGATGCCCAGCTACCTATGCATGTCTATGTGCTCTGCACTTGAGGTGTCCATTTCTGTTCAGATCGGTGTGGCAGGTCTCAAACTGGACTGAAACTCTTTGCTGCATTTGGCCTTTGATCATCTGCCTCAAGAAGGGAGCCCACCTCTGACCTGCTCCTAGTGTCCCTGCTATCTCCTTTGCAGCTCCTGCTCCCGACTTTTCCAGGCATGCAGTGGGGCCGGTGTCTCAACTGGAAGACCCCAAACCCTTGTTGGGGCAAATTCCATCCTACTCCAGAAACAAAAATCAACTGGCCTTCACGCCAGTCTGGCACAGTGTTTCTGTTTAGATGCAGACTCACTCCATACAGCGTGGTGCTGCCATGCATTTTCCTATCACAGTAAAACAGGATCCCTGCTCAGTGATGAGGGTGAGTGCTCTGCTCTTCATGAGTCACAAGGAGAAATACACTTAATCATTCTTCTCTTTTTCTTTTTTTTTTTTTTTTAGAGACAGAGTCTTACTCTGTGGCCCAGGCTGGAATGCAGAGGTACAATCTCTCTCACTGCAACCTCCACCTCCCAGGTTCAAAGGATTCTCCCACGTCAGGCTCCTGAGTAGCTGGGATTACAGGCACGCACTGCCAGTCCTGGCTAATTTTTGTATTTTTAGTAGAGACAGGGTTTCGCCATGTTGTCCATGCTGGTCTAGAACTCCTGGGCTCAAGCAATCTGCCCACCTCAGACTCCCAAAGTGCTGGGATTACAGGCATGAGCCACCACGCCCAGCTCAATCATTCTTTAGTTTGAGAATTTTGCTCCATTGTTACATAAATAATGAACATGATTAATGAAGAATTTGGAGCATTTTGGGCAGTGTAGAGGAATGTTAGGAAAAATTATACTGAGAGTTCTGACTCATTTAAATTCTACGTTAATTTATCACTTCTACCCACAGGTTTCTGCACACTTTTGCATGCTCTAATTATTTTCCATAAATGTATTCTGTAGTGTGGGACATCCTCTGACAGAGTTTCTCATGTATTTGTCTCCTCTGGCTTATATGTTGACACTTCCCACTTCAATTCTGTGCCCCAGCGATTGATGTCATTTAAATAAATGCCATTTAGTATCTCAAATATGCCATGTTTTTCTCTCACTTTTGATACTTCTTACTGTGCCTGAAATAGTGCCGTCACCCCTTTCCACCTCTAACCGCTGGCTGGGTAATTTCTACCAGTCATTCACATTTCCATCCAGTGGTGTGAAAAGATTGTTTTTTTTTTTTTTTTTTAGACGGAGTCTCGCTCTGTTGCCCAGGCTGGAGTACAGTGGTGCAATCTTGGCTCACTGCAAGCTCCACCTCCCGGGTTCTCCCGATTGTCCTGCCTCAGCCTCCCGAGTAGCTGGGACTACAGGCGCCCGCCACCACACCTGGCTAAATTTTTGTATTTTTAGTAGAGACGAGGTTTCACCGTGTTAGCCAGGATGGTCTCGATCTCCTAACGTCGTGATCCGTCCGCCTCGGTCTCCCGAAGTGCTGGGATTACAGGCGTGAGCCCCCACACCAGGCTGTGGAAAGATTTTTAAACTTCATGTCCGGAGCAGGGCGCGGACTTTATGTGCTCTCATAGCCAGAGCTTCCCAGAGTGTGTCCACCAATGACGGCGTTAAAACATCACTGGAAACCCAACTGCTTACATAACTGGACATGAAAATCCACCCCAGGTCTACCGAAGCAAATAACCCTTTTTTCTTTCTTTCTTTCTTTCTTTCTTTCTTTCTTTCTTTCTTTCTTTCTTTCTTTCTTTCTTTCTTTCTTTCTTTCTTTCTTTCTTCC
>NW_012121821.1:5566525-5589615 GCF_000951035.1 Colobus angolensis palliatus | reverse complement strand
ATCATAGCCCACTGCAACCTGAAACTCCTGGGCTAAGGTAATCCTCCCACCTCAGCCTCCCACATAGCTGTGAACACAGGCACACACCACCACGCCCCACTAATTTTTATGACTTGACTTTTAAAATTTTTAATTTTAAATAGAGATAAGGGCGTCTTCTGTTGCCCAGGCCGGTCTTGAACTCTTGGCCTAAAGTGATCCTCCTCACTCGGCCTCCCAAAGTGCTTGGGATTATAGTGGTGAGCCACTGTGTCTAGCCGTGTAGGGTTTTATTTTTTAAGTGTTGTAATGGATGTACCAGTGTTTAATATATCAGTCTTTAAAAAATAGTTTAAACATCTGTTTTTCCCTACCCCTCACTGAATAAATTGAAAGCACTGCAAATTGAAGCACAGGTCTTGTTCTCATCATGCCCATGGCATTCTATACTTCCCCTCACTTGGCATTGACCACAGTGGACTATATCTCAATTGCTTATGTGCTTGTCTGTCTCTCCCAGTGGACTGTGAACTCTTAAGGGCAGGACTGTTTATTCTTTACTGTTGTATCCCTAACCTCAAGCCTGATGCTAACACAGAATTTGTGTTCAATAAATATTTATTGAATGGGCAGGTGGATGGAGGAATATAGGGTAGCCTGATATCCTGAAAGCAGCCAGCTAACCAGTGCCTACCTTCCAACCTATAGGTTTCTACCACTGACTTACCCTCTTCATCCCCTTTCCTCTTAAAAAAAAAAAATGTCTCAACCGGCTATTTAAGTAATATGTCCGATAGGGAGCACACTCAAATGGCAAAGCTTCACCCGCAGCTGTAATTCCCTAAGTAAAGAGCTCTCCTGGGAGGTTCTTAGTCTCAGGTCACCCTGCCGAGTGACTTTGGAGAGCAAGGTAGAAATATTCCCATTTATTCATTATCTATCATGTGCCTAGAACCATCCCAGGCACTTTTATATGTAATACTCTCATTTAATTCTCACAACAGTACTCTAAGGCAGGTATTACTCTCCCCATTTATGCAGATGAGAAAGAGACTCAGAGAAAGGATAGACCTTGACCAAGCTGCATACAGATAGACTTGACCAAGGAGGCCAGGCTCATGTCTGTCCAACCCCACAGCCCAGGCACGTTCCTTCTACCGTGTATTCCCCGCCAGTGCACAATGCTGTCAGAGACATAGAATGTTTTGATCTGAAAGGACCCTCACAGGTTGCCCCATGCAATCTACTTCTTGTGATTGAAATAATTTTCCTTAAAAAAGAAAATAACTTTGGACTGTTTGTCTTGCCAAATAGAATTCTGCAAATCGTGATTTTGCCAAGAGAAACAAAGAACATTCAATTATCCTTAAAGTCTGTCATTGATTGAGTAACTCTTAAAATTAGCCAGGAACACTTTTGGATGTACTGGACAAGTGGGGCATGCCCTGCCATTTTATATACCTGCAATTCCGGCTTGGTTTCCTATGGCACAGGGATTACTTTCGTTCATCTCCAAGTGTAGCTCACCTGCCTGCCTTACCACCGTGTCTGCTGCCAGGCCAACTCATTTACTTTTTAATTGACATTTGTTGAACACTTGCTGTTTGCCAAGGCCAGGGCTGAAGATTTAATGTGAATTATCTCAGTTAATTCTAACTGTGACTCTATGAAGAAAGTAAAATAATTATCTTTATTTTATCTTTGGGAAAAAAGTAACTTGTTCACAGAAAACATAATTGGTGGACCTGGATTGGGATTCCAGATCAGTGTGAATCCAGAATGAGTGTCTTCACCACGACTTTATGAACCTGCCCCACAGGCAACATTGCAGTCACATGCTGTGACACAGATGCATTGCACAGTGGGCAGCTCGAATTATTAGCGTTTCCTGGCAGTCTGAATTGCAAGCGACAGGTTGACTTTTTGTTGTTGTTGTTTCAGAGACAGAGCTATGCTTTCGTTGCTGTTGTTGAGATAAAGTCTTGCTCTGTCACCCAGGCTGGAGTGCAGTGGTATGACCTCAGTTCACTGCAGCCTCAACCTCCTGGGATCAAACAATCCTCCCACCTCAGCCTCCCTAGTAGCTAGGACTACAGGTGAGTACCATCATGCCCAGTTAATTTTTGTTTATTTTTTTAGAGACAAGGTCTCACTATATTGCCTAGGCTGGTCTTGAACTCCTGAGCTCAAGCAATCTTCCTGCCTTGGCCTCCCAAAGTGCTGGGATCACAGACGTGAGCCACTGTGACCGGTTAGAGTTATGCTTTATGGAGCTATCAGGCACTTTTCCAGAATCACATATCCTTTTCATAAGTAAGAGGGATTTCCTTTGTCTGGATTTTAAAAGAGAATTTCCTTAGAAAGACCTGCTTTGTTGAGAAAATGCAGACAATTATTACTGTTTTCAGCAAGGGGCCTTGAAAAAAGTGAACACAAATCCTTTAAAGTCAGTGGCTGTTACCAGACGGCTCTATAATACAAAAAGAATGGACAAGGTTGAGCCATTTTGGGACAGTCTTAGTGAACAGGATTCATTTGGTGAGATTTATATCATGCCTAGAATTTTGCCATCACATAATGTTTATTTGTTTTTAAATTTATTTCTTAGGTAACACAGATATAAATAGACACTAGCAAACATCCTCGGGATTGAAACTAGAGAAGTAGTGCTGTAATGCAAACAGCTGTATGAGAAATTTCTTGAAGCTGTGTTTATGATCACCTCCTTTTGGGAGATGAGGAAAAGAAAGCAGATATCAGCCTGTGGAATATTTCACAGAGAATAGTTTATGATTATGTCACCTCGAGGAGAAGGAGAAGTAAAACTGATACTTTATGTTTAATTTGGAATGAAAGATGTAGTGGGCATAATTTGGCATTGGTGAGTGAGACCTGGCCACAGAGACTATAGAACCAATATCAATTAGGGGAGGGGAATTAGAATCCAGTCCTGCTGTCTGGGCAGGAGCGTGTAGTGTGAGCCCAGAAAATCTGGGACAGTTCTCAATTAATTTAGAACGTTTATTTTGCCAAGGTCGAGAATGAGCCCGTGACACAGCCTCAGGAGGTCCTGATGACACATGCCCAAGGTGGTCGGGGCACAGCTTGGTTTTGTACATTTTAGGGAGACATGAGATATCAATCAATATATGTAAGAAGCACATTGGTTCGGTCTGGAAAGGCAGGACGATTTGAAGCAAAAGCGGGACAATTGGAAGCGGGAGAGCGAGCTTCCAGGTCACAGATAGGTGATATACAAGCGGTTACATTCTTCTGAGTTTCTGAATCGCCTTTCCAAAGGGGGTAAATCAGATGTGCATCTATCTCAGTGAGCAGAGGAATGACTTTGAATAGAATGGGAGGCAGGTTTGCCCTAAGCAGCTTCCAGTTTGAGTTTTCCATAGTGATATTGGGGGTCCAAGATATTTTCCTTTCACGGTGTGTTGATGTCTTGGGCCCTAAATGAGGACTGCCCCAGTCGGAGGTGGCTTTGCTGTTTTTTGTTTTTTGTTTTTTACAGCAAGACCTACCAAGTTCTAACTTGACCCTTTATGACTTCTCTCATAGAAAAAGCAATCAATAACAAGGACTCACAATCAGACCAGGCATGGTCAAAGATGTCACATCCGTCCGGAGGAAAAATACCCAATGTATTCATCTGTTTTCACACTGCTATAAAGATATTACTTGAGACTGGGTAATTTACAAGCAAAGAAGGTTTAATTGACTCACAATTCCACATGACTGGGGAGGCCTCAGGAAACTTGCAATCATGGCAGAAGGGGAAGCAGGCACCTTCTTCACAAGGCAGCAGGAGAAAGTGCGAGCATGTGAAGGAGAAACTGTCAAACACTCATAAAACCATCAGATCTTGTGAGAACTCACTCACTATCATGAGAACAGCGTGGGGGAAAACTGTCCCCATGATCCAGTCAGCTCCCACCAGGTCCTTCCTTCCGCATGAGGGGATTATGGGGGTTATAATTCAAGATGAGATTTGGGTGGGGACACAACCGAAGCATATCACCCAGCCTGTGAGGGTATGCTCCTTGCAGCTAAGGGTGAGGCAATGTGTTGGGGGACAGGTCTGTGCCAAATACTTCCTAATACACCTCTCTTAGCCTGTCACTTTTTTTTTCCTTTTGAACAGTCTTTTGTTCAAAGCTTGTATAGATCTTACTATGTGGGTGAGCAAGAAGGATTTTTTTTTTTTTTTTTTTTTTGAGATGTAGTCTTGCTCTGTCACCAGGCTGGAGTGCAGTGGCACAATCTCGGCTCACTGCAACCTCTGACTCCCTGGTTCAAGCGATTCTCCTGTCTCAGCCTCCCGAGTAGCTGGGATTACAGACATGCGCCACCACGCCCAGCTAATTTTTGTATTTTTAGTAGAGATGGGGTTTCACCATGTTGGCCAGGATGGTCTCGATTTCTTGACCTTGTGATCCGCCCGCCTTGGCCTCCCAAAGTGCTGGGATTGTAGGCATGAGCCACTGTGCCCGGCCGAGGAATTTTTTTTTTTAATATCTACTTCTTTCTACAAAACCATCTGCAGCAAATTTGCAGATGACACCTGCAATATAGCACTAGAGAAATCGGGAGAATGAGAGCTTTCTGCTTCTGCCACTAAGCAGCTGTGTGACCTGGAGCAAGTCACTTAAACTTGGCTTCAGATGTGTTATTAGTAGAAAAAGTGTGCTGTAAAAGGATGATTTCTAAGGGCTCTAGCAACGCTAAAATCTACAATCTAACTTTCCTCCTATAAAATTTATATGCGGTTTCTTTTGTGTCTGTTCATATGTCATATGTCAAGGGCCACGAATGAAATTTGGCAAGGATGGTAATTCAGTTGTGTTGGAGAAGACAGGTCTACAATGGGTGGTTTCCGTTATTTATTTATTTATTTTTGAGACGGAGTTTTGCTCTTGTTGCCCAGGCTGGAGAGCAATGGTGCAGTCTTGGCTCACTGCAACCTCCGCCTCCCGGGTTCAAGTGATTCTCCTGCCTTGGCCTCCCGAGTAGCTGGGATTACAGGTGTCTGCCACCACACCCGGCTAACTTTGTATTTTTATTAGAGATGGGATTTCTCCATGTTGGTCAGGCTGGTCTCAAACTCCCAACCTCAGGTGATCCTCCTGCCTCGGCCTCCCAAAGTGCTGGGATTACAGGTGTGAATCACTGTGCCTGGCCATGGTTTCTGTTTAACAGACTTCCCCACTTCATTTCACACGGTCTAGTAATAAAATTTCTACATCCTGTAAGCTGAGCCTTGACTCATACACACCTGTCTCTTTAAAAGGAAAATAGCTGGAGGAATCCTGAGGTTGTTCATTCATTATTTGTTCATTTCTTTTCAATGCAACATTAATTTAATAGTCTCATAGCCTTGAATAATCATTTAGGCCTTACTGCATTTTAAGGAAACATAATACTCTGTTGACAAGAAGAGTCAAACTCTGTAAAATATTTTAAGAGATTTATTCCAGCTGAGTGTGGTGGCTCACGCCTGTAATCCCAGCACTTTGGGAGGTGGGTGGATCATGAGGTCAATAAATCGAGACCATCCTGGTCAACATGGTGAAACCCCATTTCTACTAAAAATACAAAAATTAGCTGGGCATAGTGGCATGCACCTGTAGTCCCAGCTACTTGGGAGGCTGAGGAAGGAGAATCGCTTGAACCCAGGAGGCAGAGGTTGCAGTGAGCTGAGGTTGCACCACTGCACTCCAGCCTGGCGACAGAGTGAGACTCCATCTAAAAAAAAAGACATTTAATCTGAGCCAAATGTCAGTGAACATGGCCCCTGACACAGCCCTCAGGAGGTCCTGAGAACATGTGCCCAAGGTGGCTGGGGTACAGTTTGGTTTAATATATTTTAGGGAGACATGAGACATCAATCAAATACATTTAGAAATACATTGGTTTGGCTCAGAAAAGTGGGACAACTCAAAGCGGGGCTTTCAGGCTATAGGTGAATGTAAACATTTTCTGGTTGACAATTGTTTGAGCTTATCTGAAGTCCTGCAATCAATGGAAAGCATGTTCAGGTTAAGATAAAAGACTGTGGAGACCAAGTTTTATTGTGCAGAGGAATCTCTCAGATAGCAGACTTGAGAGACAGAGCAGGTTGTAAAATGCTTCTTATCAGACCTAAAAGGGTGCCTGGTTCGTCTTCTTTTTTTTTTTTTTTTTTTTTGAGGCGGCGTCTCGCTCCCTCACCCAGGTTGGAGCGCAGAGGCGTGATCTCGGCTCACTGCAAGCTCCGCCCTCCAGGCACCCGCCACCACACCCGGCTCATTTTTTGTATTTTTAGTAGAGACGCGGTTTCACCGTGTTAGCCAGGATGGTCTCGATCTTCTGACCTCGTGATCTGCCCGCCTCGACCTCCCAAAGTGCTGAGATTACAGGCGTGAGCCACCGCGCCTGGCAGATGCCTAGTTCTTAGTTGATTATCTCCTGGATCTGGAAAGAAAGGAAGAAAAACAAAGGAGAAAGGGGATTCTTAATAGGAGGTAGATTTTCCCCACAAGGAACTTTGCGGAGCAATTTCGAGGTATGGCAAGGAAATATATTTTGGGGTTAAATTTTTTTTTTGTCTCGTAATATTATGCCACAATCAGATTGAAAAGTAAGTCACAATATATAGGGTCAAATAAAACTTATCTGTTGAGAATTTATGGTTTGTAGGACATGACTCCTTAGACCAGTCAGGTAGGAATTTGGGCAAGATAAAAAATCAGAGCATAGTCCTCAGTCCCCACTCTTGGCCAAAAAGCATTGCACCGAATGCATATGCAGACCAACAAACAGCAGCAGGTCCCGCGGTGCTGGGAAGGCTCGATCCTAGAGTTGTCTGATTTGGCCATCTGTCAGGGTCCCATGGTGCTAGGAAGGCGTGTTCCTAGAGTCCTCTAATTTGATGGTAATAGTTTTAAATGCTAGAGATTTGAATAATGGGGGTAGGACACGGTCTCACCTAATGTAATAGCCATTTATTTAAGGGGTGAGATGGAGTCTGGCCTAGGATTTAGTCTAAAAAAAAATCCTGGATCAGATCTATTTTCTGAGCTATCGTGCTTTGGATCTTTAATTGTGCCTTTTCTTTCTGCTGTGTCTGGCATAACATTTACAAGGAATGTCTAATGTTAATATAGTAACAAATATCATAAAGATAGTGAAGATTTGGGCATCCAAGGCTACAGGTAGAATGAGAGGGCAGTCAACAATCCAGTTAGCCAGAAAAAAAAACCCCTGCAATCATCATCATATTCTTTGATCAGACTCACAGTGTGTTTACCCTCCTTAAGGGTTGTTTGAACCCTATGATAAATCTTATTTAAAAATTATGGGACCAACATTAAATTAGAATTTAATAAATTGAATCTCTCTTTCAGCCAATTTATCTCATAGGTAGAGCATCCTGAGGAGGGTATAAATTAAGTGCAAGAAACACCTGGTCCTTGGTGTCTAAATGGTTATAGACTTGTTAACAGTAGACAAATCTGGTTTTCCCACCACTTTTGTATTGTACCATATACTGGTATTTGGGAGATAAAAGGTTCTGTCAGGGGAGAAGTCGTAATTCTACAGTGTCATTTTTTCCCTTGGCAGGACTCCCTATGGTTGAGGGCATTAAGAGTCAAAAGACTGACCGGGCACGGTGACTCAAGCCTGTAATCCCAGCACTTTGGGAGGCCGAGGTGGGTGGATCACCTGAGGTCAGGAGTTCGAGACCAGCCTGGCCAACGTGGTGCAACCCCGTCTTTACTAAAAATACAAAAATTAGCCAGGCATGGTGGCGTGTGCCAGGAATCCCAGCTACTAGGGGGCTGAGGCAGGAGGATGGCTTGAACCTGGGAGGCAGAGGTTGCCGTGAGCCGAGAATGTGCCACTGCGCTCCAGCCTGGGCAACAGAGCGAGACTCCATCTCAAAAAAAAAAAAGAATCGAAAGACTTATAGCCAATTAATTATTCTAGGCCATATAGGAATGGATGTGGAGAGGCATTCGTTACTTCTTAAAATTATTATTTTAAGTAAAAAAAGCAAACAATAAAACCAAAAGGCAGTTACAAGACTGACTTATTTTTAACTTTTATGTGTTGAGCTACTATAAACTTGGTTTCTGTTACAGACTTGTAGCAACTAGCTATGTAAAATCTAAGCATTTTTCTGAAAAATAATGAAAGCTATGTATATACGTATAGATATATTTATCTTCACAACTTATAATTGGGAGTATTAAACCCAGGAGGCTTTGTTACAAGGTATTTTATCCTGTTAGCCAATATTTTCCTTTAATTTTTTACTAAGCAGAAAACGTTTGTGGTTGGGTTTGTGCAAAAGTGGCACATAATAATTTAAAGGGCAACTCAACTTGTTTTTACCAGCTGTTTAGGCATCTTTTGTACCCTCTTCTTGATTTGGAGGGTTTGATCTTATCCTAATTTTATCCCTCAAAACCAGCCCTGACAATCTTATGCACCCACCACTTCTGCAGTAGTCCCTGGGTCTAGAGAGAGGCAGTTTGTATAGTTTTGGCAGCAGAGCATTGGCCGTGAAACAGATCCAGGGCCAGTGAGATGCCAAATGAGGGAGATTCATATCTCTGGTCTTCAGAATACCATGATTTTGATTTCCTTGGACGTAAAACAAGGAGAGGTAAATAACATTTATAGTTTGACAGTTATGAGAGTAATTCATATGTTAGAACAGAGAGTGGGGCAGTCCCCTTCTCAGGGCAAACAGACCTTATAATGGCATTATCTGGCCTACTAGGTGATTACTTTCTCAGGAATAACCCCTTGTGCACTTGGATCACATACACTCAGTGACTGTTCAGTAATGAGCTGTGAGTCCTGCATTAATCCAAACAAGCTCTTAAATTCTGCTGCATTTAAAATTAAGAATTTTGTCCTTAAAGTGGTTATTTTTCAATCCACTATAGTGAAGATTTTTAAAAGAAGCTGAATGATACCAACCTACAAAATGGAACAATTCCTTTACGTCGCACCCTTTGGTTTTAAATAGTTACTTGGTTTTGCTCTTCCTACATATTGACTATTTTCTTGGTAACCATAGGGCTCAGAGTTTTGTTGCCTTGGTTTGGTTTTTAAAAAAATTTTTATTTAGTTTTATCTGTATAATACCCTTCATAATAAAGCAACTCTTAAATAGTTCCTTAACCAAAAAGAAACATGTTTTTTTGAGAATTGACATCCTTGTGTTTATAAAATTTTAACAAAAGCATATTTTATGCTTCTACCATTTTCACTTTTTGGTAACCCGAATTTCCAGTGTGTGTGTGTGGGGAACTCGAAGGTTTAAACATGACTTTAAGATTTTTAAATTACTGGAGAATTTTGAAATTAAATTTACCAAAATAATTTTTTCCCAAGGATTACCAAGGTTTTGTAAATTAAAAGGCATCTGAGCTAGCTTTTACCAATCTGACAAGTACTTACATGTTTTAAGTTACCTGATTAGAGCTCTTTCATGTTGTTTGGAAGTGAAATATCACTTCCACATGACACATATAGAGATATAACAGGCATGCAGAATAAAAGGCATGTTCAAAAGATACTTTATTTGCCTGTTTTCAAAAACAATTTTTCTCCCTTTAGTTATTTAGTAAAAGTTACAGGAGCCAACAAAAGGTGAAGGAGAGAGCCATAATTCAAGGACTTTTCAAAAGAGAAATGGTGGCCCTTTTAAGGTAGCAATCTGGGCCAGGTGAGGTGGCTCATGCCTACAATCCCAGCACTTTGGGAGGCCAAGGTGGGTGGATAACCTGAGATTAGGAGTTCAAGACCATCCTGGCCAACATGGTGAAACTCCATCTCTACTAAAAATAAAAAATTACCCAGGCATGGTGGCGCACTCCTGTAATCCCAGTTACTCAAGAGGCTGAGACAGGAGAATCGCTTGAACCTGGGAGGCGAAGGTTGCGATGAGCTGAGATCACACCACTGCACACCAGCGTGGGCAACAGAGTGAGACTCTGTCTCAAAAAAAAAAAAAAAAAAAAGAAGATGTCAATCTGAAGAATGTTAAAGAAACAGATTATAGAATTTCAAATTTCAAATTTTTGCATTAAAAGTAGGTTAAATATTTTGTAATAAAAATCTTGCTTTAATTTTTTTTTAGTTTTGTGTTAGCGTATTTTTAATATTAAAGACCTATCTCTAAAAAGCCTATTATAATTTCTTTTTAATCATAGCCAACCGAATTATACAACCCCTTTAAAAATTCCTTCTTACTAACTTTGTTACAGCTTATATAGTTCATTCACAATGTGTTTAAGTTGTTTTGTCTTAAATATCTCTCTTTCTTATACAACCCCATCATTTTAAGTTTAGGACAAAAATTTATTACCACACAAGATTCTTTCTTTCTTTCTTTCTTTCTTTTTTTTTTCTTGAGATGGAGTTTCACTCTTGTTGCCCAGGCTACAGTGCAATGGTGTGATCTCAGTTCACCACAACCTCCGCCTCCCGGGTTCAAGCGATTCTCCTGCCTCAGCCTTCCAAGTAGCTGGGATTACAGGCACGTGCAACCATGCCCAGCTAGTTTTTTGTAGTTTTAGTGGATACAGGGTTTCTCCATATTGGTCAGGCTGGTCTTAAACTCCCAACCTCAGGTGATCCACCCGCCTCAACCTCCCAAAGTGCTGGGATAACAGGTGTGAGCCATTGCACCTGGCCAAGATTCTTTCTTATACAAAATTACTTTCCTTTTTTACCTCTTTTTACAAAAAATGCCTCTTTATATCTCCTACTTTCTTTACATCTCTTATTTCCTGATTCCCTTACTTTGTTTTATACATAACCCTTAAATAAGCCTTGAATTAGAAAAAGATATTTTACTTTTAATAAGAACGTTTAAAAAAATGCTTTCCTGTAATTCTTAAATTGGAAATTGCCCAGATACTTAATATCAATTAATAACCTTAGATCCTAAATTATAATGAGTTTGTTTACAAGCATTTGTTCCATTACGTTTACCAATTAATGTTGTAGTTTACCTAGATTATTTACAAAAAACTGTGATAGCCAATATTTAAAGTTATATTTCTATTAACCATTTTTATAGCTGTGAATTTCAGACATTAACTTAAGTTATAAAACTTATGGTTAGTTTTAAGGGTATTTATACCAATAACTTAGTATTTAGCTGTTTTCATTTAAGCCAGCAATATTTCATAAGCATATACAAGCAAAGATCACTCTGTCTGGGGCTGGGTTTTATAGTTTATTAACCTTATGGCAAATCTTATATTATTCTGCAAGAATAAACATGAAACTACTTGATCAGTAAATGCAAACAAAATGCTAATAATTCTAAAGACATTGCTGATATTATTTGACCAATAATTTTAAAGCCAGCTAATTTAGTAAAGATTTTACTTAAGCCATGTGAACTTGAAAAAGCATTTTACTTTTTTTTTTTTTTGGTATCTGATTTAAGCACTTTGTTGTTGTTGTTGTTTTTTAAGACAGAGTCTCGCTCTGTCACCCAGGCTGGAGTGCAGTGGCGCGATCTCAGCTCACTGCAACCTCTGACTCCATGGTTCAAGCAATTCTCCTGCCTCAGCCTCCTGAGTAGCTGGGATTACAGACATGCACCACTACACCCGGCTAATTTTTGTATTTTTAGTAGCGATGGGGTTTCACCATATTGGTCAGCCTGGTCTCGAAATCCTGACCTTGTGATCTGCCCACCTCGGCCTCCCAAAGTGCTGGAATTACAGGTGTGAGCTGCTGTGCCTGGCCCTAAGTGCTTTTTTTTAAAGCCAATTAATTAGAGCTCTTCATATATTTTTTGTAGTGAAAATATTGTGCATACACACATAAATATATAGATGTATTAGGCATGTCAATAGAAATATATGGTATAGACTTATAAAGACCTCCTTTTTTTTCCATTTTATGTTTATCTTACCCCAGACAGTTGTCAGCTAAATAGCCTTACATTTGCATATTAACCACAGCTCAAGGTTGCACAGTGGCGCGTGCCTGTTATCCCAGCACTTTGGGGGGCTGAGGTGGGTGGATCACCTGAGGTCAGGAGTTCAAGACCAGACTGACCAACATGGTGAAACCCTGTCTCTACTAAAAATACAAAAATTAGCTGGGCATGGTGGTGCACGCCTGTAATCTCAGCTACTAAGGAGGCTGAGGCAGGAGAATTGCTTCAACCTGGGAGGTGGAGGTTGCAGTAAGCTGAGATTATGCCACTACACTCCAGCCTGGGCAACACAGCAAGACTCCATCTTGAAAAACACAAATAAATAAAGACAGCTCAGGTGAAAATCAGATAGCTAATTCACATCATAAAGTACAAAGAGAAAGTCTGTTGTGGTACAGGGAAATTAAAACAGATTAAATTGCCAATTGAAAATAAAATTATAGAGGTATATTATAAAGGCCTTTAAATACACACACACACATATACAAATACATATACACACACAAAATTTCCATAGCTATTACTTCAGTACTTTAGCCATGCAATAAATAAAACTTTTGCCAGCTTGCAGAAAACACTGTTAGATCCAAACAGTGGTTTTTATCTCAGTAGGAAAGTAAGAGCAGATTAAAGCAGGCAGAAAAGAAAATAGAACTTAGATATTTTATAGTTTGCAGGTTGATGTTAGGACTCTTTTTCCTTAATGTAAACATGCACAAAGACCATATTACTTCCATTTTATATAAACTCTGGCAAGTACGGGTGCTATAAAACCTGCACACTGTCTGAAAGGGGGTCATTCTCCTTAGATTTGTTTCCCACTTTTTTTTTTTTTTTCTTTTTTCTTAAAAGGAGGGACTGAGCTGTAGCCTAGGGTTTTTGTGTGGTGGATCAATGTGTGCTGCTTGCGGGCAGGACTCCACAGTGTGTAACCACTGAGTCATTTCCACCCTCTTACATGTCTCGGTTTATCTCTCCAGGGATCTATGACCTCTTAGAGGGCTCAAAACACTGGGCGGTCAGCCCTTATATGTGATTCCTGGATGAGCCATTTGTAAAATTAATTTTTATTGGAGATTTCCCCACAGGGCCACTGCACATCACAGAGGGTCAACCCCCTAGACACTCCCACAAGGCCACTGGTCACCCACAGGTACCTTTTGGCTGGGGGAAGCAAATGCCCTTTCTCTTCGGAGCTGAAAAACTCAGTCTCTCATTTATCTATGAAAACAACAGTTCAGTTCCTCATGCAAATGCACACAGACTAACCAAATAAGGGTAAAATTTAGGAGAAAAAGCAAGAGAGAATTCCCTTTATGATGTATCTCCGAACTAGAATTAGGATGCTTAAACAATAACTTCCTAGGAGAAAACCAGCTCAGAATAAATCAAGGACGGTCAACCAAAGGGAGGTCTGGGGCTCAGGAGGACTTACCAGTTCCACAGAAGGACAAGCTCGACCTTAGTGGGGCTTCAGTGGGCCCCTGCTGGTACCTTAGCTCTGGTTTCGTGCAACTCCTTCGGGGTCCTGAGTCTTCTCTGAGGCCCCATATTGGGCGCCATATTATTGTCAACAAAAAGAGTAAAACTGTAAAATATTTTAAGAAATTTATTCTGAGCCAAATGTGAGTGATGATGGCCCATGACACAGCCCTCAGGAGGTCCTGAGAGCATGTGCCCAAGGTAGCTGGGGTACAGCTTGGTTTAATATATTTTAGGGAGGCATGAGACATCAATCAAATACATTTAAGGAATACATTGGTTTGGTTCAGAAAGGTGGGACAACTCAAAGTGGGGGCTTCCAGCTATAGGTAAATTTAAACATCTTCTGGTTGACAGTTGGTTGAATTTATCTGAAGTCCTGGGATCAATGGAAAGGAATGTTCAGGTTAAGATAAAGGATTGTGGAGACCAAGTTTTATTGTGCAGAAGTATCTTCTTCTGAAGAAGACTTCTGCTATCTGAGAGAGGAGGCTGTAAAATGCTTCTTATCAGATGTAAAAGGGTGTCTGATTCTTAGCTGATTATCTCCTGGATCTGGAAAGAAAGGAAAGAAAACAAAGGGGAAAAGGAATTCTCAATAAGATGTGGATTTTTCCCACAAGAGACTTTGCAGGGCAATTTCGAGGTATGGTAAGGAAATATATTTTGGGGTTAAATATTTTTTACTTGTCATGTAACATTATGCCAGAGTCAGACTGAAAAGTAAGTCATGACATATAGGGTCAAATAAAACCCATCTGATGAGAATTTATGGTTTGTAGGACATGACTCCCTAGATCCCTCAGATAGGAATTTGGGCAAGATAAAAAAAAATCAGAGCTTTGTCCTCAACTGAATGGAACTTAACACTTTATGTTAGGCCTTATCTCATTTCTAAGAATTTATCCATTTTCAAATCTCCCCTGCCAACTAAATTCTGAGCCCCTTGAAGGTAGAAATCATATTTTATTTATTTTTCCAGTCCCTACTGCTGAATATAGTATTCTAGTTGAATAGTTACCTTTTGAATGAAAGACAATTAATTCATCACTGTCAATTCATAAATTACCATTCAGACTTGGCTCACTACTTCCATGCAGTCATTGTATTAAGAAGGGTAGGACAGTGTGGAACCCCTGAAGTTCACCTTTTCTCCCCGTATCACCCTCCCCATCCTGATACACATAGTGATAATGGAAGGGGTATAGTTTGAAAAGCCTTCCTGAATGACTGTAATATACATATTTCCCATTGTTCTGAGCAAAAAAGAAACACACACTCATAAGTTGCAAATTTCTCAGGCATTCTCACTGTAGGCTGTGGACTCTGAGGTTCCTCGGCTGCTTGCACACATTAGAGAAGTATGGTGGCCCGATGGATTAGGGTAGGGTAGAGACAGATTCTTTCCCACCTGCACTGGTGTGGGCAAGAGGGAAAATAATATGCCTTTCTTTGAATGCCTACTGTCCCCACCAGGCAAGGAAACCATACACATGCAAACCAAAGTCTCATACACCAGGAAGAAACATGTTTTCAAGGCCACTGCAAGAATGGTCTAATACAGCCAGTTTATTGATGCAGCTGATAAAACCATTTTGAGAAGAAAAGAGGGAATAGATAATTATTTCATATACACATAAGTCTTACCAACCTGCCTTCCAAACATCAAATTAATATAGAAATGTTCACAAAGAAACATTGCCAAAAGAAGAAAATTTCAAATATTTGGAAATATTAAATCAAAGCCATGAAACTGCATGAAGTAGGAACATTTGGATTGAGTGTTAATTGGAACAAACTGGGGCATCCATTAGATTATTGAATGTTTGAGATCTGCCTGTCAAATACCAGCTCCTCAAAGGGGTTTCCCCGGCATCCAGTCTAAAGCAGCCTCCCATGACATAAAATTTACCTGTATAACAAACCTTCATGTGTATCCCTGAACCTAAAATAAAATATTTTTTAAAAAGAATGGAGAGCATTCTTATTTTTCCCTTATTCTGGTGTGAGGGAACCATGTGAGCTCAGAGACTTGCTCAGTCTAGTGTGTGGGCTGCCATGGTCAGTGGCACTGTATGTTCCTCATTGGGAGGGTGAGGATGTGGGAAGGGGGAGAGTGTCAGAAGTGTTGGGCCTGAGACCAGGCATGGTGACTCACACCTGTAATCCTAGCACTTTGGGAGGCTGAGATGGGCGAATCACCTGAGTTCAGGAGTTCGAGACCAGCCTGGTCAACATGGTGAAACCCCGTCTCTACCAAAAATACAAAAATTAACTAGGCATGGTGGCAGGCACCTGTAATCCCAGCTACCTGGGAGGCCAAGGCAGGAGAATTGCTGGAACTCAGGAGATGGAGGCTGCAGTGAGCCGAGATTAAGCTACTGTACTCCAACCTGGGTGACAGAGCAAGACTTCATCTCAAAAAAAAAAAAAGGAAAAAAGAAAAAAGTGTCAGACCTGGCTAGCATAGTCAGTTTGTAAAATAATAACTTTTATATTGTTTTGCTTTTTTAATTATAAAATTACACATGTTCATTAGAGAAAAATCAGGAAATCAGATAAATAAAATCAAGAAAGAATTATTGGAACATCACAATGCTAACAGCTTACAGATATTTATCTTTCCAGATCTAGCATGGCTACATGTTGGCATCAGAGGACAGAAATCGCATTACTCCCTCTCCACCATTGACTGAAAATAAAATAAGTTTACTTTATGTAAATTGAAGTGTAAAAAATAAATAAATAAAGCAGCCTCCTGATTCTCAGTCACTCACCCTGTTTCATATCATCCTATCTCATCATATTGCCTTGTTCCATTTTTTTAAATTAAAAGTAAAATTTAAAGACATGCTCTCACTCTGTCACTCAGGCTTATGTGCAGTGGTGCAATGATCGTTCATTGTAACCTCAAATTCCTGGTCTCAAGTAGTTCTCCCGCTTCAGCCCAGCTGGGACTACAGGCTCATGCCACCATGCCCGATCCCTGTTCCAAATTTTTTTACAGTTTGCGTCATCTGAAATTGCCCTGTTTATTTGTTGTCCTTAAGTGCAGGCATCCTCTCTGTCGCATTTCTTACTGTGCTCCAGCTCCTCAGCATGGAGTAAGTGCTCAATAAATACTTGTGGCATAAATGATGGAATGAATGTTATGCATTGCTCATTGGAGACAGTTCCTTAAAACTATTTCTCGAGATGGAAAACCTGTCAGAAAAAAAATATCACTGTTCAGGATTTGCGTTGAAAGAATGGGTGGGAGCTTGGAGAGCCTCCGTTGCACAGGGGTTAACAGCATGGAATGTGGAGTCAGGAACACAACCTGTGTGCAAGTGCTTAGTAAACAAGGCTTATAAGTGCATTAGCTTTTCTTTTAATATTCCAGCATGATGGATGTTGGCATATTATGGCTTTGTGAATGGTGGAGAATAGAATTCTATTTCAATGGTTATAGCCAAACACTCAACTGCCTGTCCTAGCAACACTGTTTGCCTTTGAGATCAAATGAAGTGGTAAATTCAAGAACTAATGCTAGAGTGGAAGAAACTGAAGTTATGGAGCCATTTCTTGCTAATTGAGTCAGATCTCAGCTGTTTGTTAATCAGAAACTTAGCAACTGGAATAAATATCTAGAAATTTAATGACATGTTCTCTTATCTACAACAAGAAATGGTAAAATGGAAAATTATCTCTCAATCCCTCCTTATTGTCATTAATATTCAAACACACCTGTTCTTACTCCACCCTCTGTCTTCCAGCTCATCAAGATTCCCTTCCTACATTCAAAAATCCTATTTCACTCATGAAAGCTTTTCATTTCTTGAGCACCAACTTTCATAGTTTAGAAGGTAAAATAGGTTAAAATGTTAACAATGGTTATCTCTAGGTGGTAAGATTATGAGTAGCATTTTCTTATTGTATTTTCCAAATTTTTCATAATAAGCATTTATTCTTTTCATATTTAGAAGGAAAACAAGGAAGCAGGTTATTTATTTACTTATTTTTTGAAATGGAGTCTCACTCTGTTGCCCAGGCTGGAGTGCAATGGCAGTCTTGGCTCACTGCAACCTCCACCTCCCGGGTTCAAGCAATTCTCCTGCCTCAGCCTCCTGAGTAGCTGGGACTACAGGGCACATGCCACCACGCCTGGCTTATTTTTGTAGTTTTAGTAGAGACAGGGTTTCGCCATGTTGGCCAGGCTGGTCTCGAATTCCTGACCTCAGGTGATCCACCCACCTCAGTCCCCCAAAGTGCTGGGAATACAGGCGTGAGCAACTGTGCCCAGCCAGATTATTTCTGTATGTATGTATGTATTTATTTTGGGGACAGAGTCTTGTTTTGTCTCCCAGGCTGGAGTGCAGTGGTGTGATCTTGGCTCACTGCAACCTCCACCTCCCAGGTTCAAGTGATTTTTGTGCCTCAGACACCTGAGTGGCTAGGATTACAGGCATGTGGCACCACACCCAGCTAATTTTTGTAGTTCTAGTAGAGACAGGGTTTTGCCATGTTGGCCAGACTTGGGAAGCAGATTTAATTAGGCAACATTCCTTAAAGAGTGTTTCAGACAATCCTAATCCTAGGAGATATCCTTTAAGGAGAAAGATATTTGACCATATAAATTTGGGAAATACTAGACGCTTTATCTCTTTTTTGGGAGAATCCCAAAGCACAATCATCTGTTAAACACTTGCAAGGTCTTACAAGAAAGAAACCTGCTTAATTTTGTTTAATCTAAACTTTGCGCTTTTTTTCCCCACAAAACATGTTTCTCATGCAAAATCTGTAAACATTTTGTGAAACTGGTGACCCACAGAACAACTTTTTGGGAAACAGGCAATCAGGAACAACTCCTCTGCTGAGCAGGAGGGTGACACGGGCTTTCTCACCAGGACCCACGGGATCACTAGAGGGTTCGAGAATGGGCTTTAGTGGCAGCTACCCTTGCACAACATTATGTATATGTACACATGTGTGCTTTTGCCTGGGGAGAGGATCGGAACACTCATATTCTCAGTCGTCCACATCCTGTAAAGATACTTGACATTCAGTACTTTTTAAAAATACAAGTTCCTGGCAGATCATCTGAGGTCAGAAGTTCAAGACCAGCCTGACCAACATGGAGAAACTCTGCCTCTATTAAAAATACAAAATTAGCTGGGTGTGGTGGTGGGCACCTATAATCCCAGCTGCTTGGGATGCTGAGGCAGGAGAATCGCTTGAATCCGGGAGGCCAAGGTTGTGGTGAACCAAGATCATACCATTGCACTCCAGCCTGGGCAACAAGAGTGAAACTCTGTCTCAAAAAATAAAAGTAACAAAAAAGTAATAATATAAGTTCCTGCTCTGTTGCCCAGGCTGAAGTGCAGTGGCATAATCATAGCTCACTGTAACCTGAAACTCCTGGGCTCAAGCAATCCTCCTGACTTGGCCTCCCAGAGCACTGGGATTACAGGTGTGAACCACCATGCCCAGCCTCCAAGATACTTGATGTCCAGCACTTTTGCCGAGCAACATTTTGCCATCAAAATAAAGCAGAAAAACCAAGAAATCTGTTGCCATATTTAACAAAAAACAAAACAAAACAAAAAATAGAACACCTAATTTAATGTGCATTTCAGATAAGTAACAAATAATTTGTTAGTGTAAGGTGTGTCATGTAACATTTGGACATTTTTGTACTATGTATATATTATCAACTGTTTTCCTGAAATTCATATCTAGCTGGTGTCTTGTATTTTATCTTGTAATCTTAAACTCAAATTTATTAATACTAGAGCTACAGAGAACATTCTATTAGAAATGCTGATATAGGGTCATTTAATGCCTTTTTACTCAAAGGGTGGTCATGACCAGCATCATTGACACCATCTGGAAGCTTATTAGAAATGTAGACTCAGGCTCCACCCCAGACCTGCTGAAACAGAATCTACAGTGTTATCAAGATCCACAGGTGAAGTGTTCCTATGTTTAAGTTTGAGACGCCCTGATGGAAAGAGTTCCTGGCATGATGGTTTTCAACCTTGGCTAGATATTGGAATCACCTGGAAGCTTTAAACTTACACATGCCTGGGCTCATTCCCCAAGAGTCAGATTTAGTTGATCTGAGTAACAATCTGGGTATTAGGGTTTTTAAACAGCCCTTCCTCTCTACCCCAGAAGATCCTAACATGCAGACAAGATAGCATCAATATAAAGTAGGGAGACCCAAGCAAGGTGAAGACTATCAGAATCACCTGCAGAGAGGCTGCTAACAAACACTTCTGTGCTCCACCCCAGGCTGACGGAATCCAACTCTCTGGATGTGGGCTGCATTTTCACCAAGTGCTCAGTACGATTCTGTTCCCTCTCCAGTTGAGAATCATTAATGTTTAGGGCGACCTAAAGTGGAGCTATCCAGCTGCTATCTGGCCCCACCAAGCTATTGAGGAAAAAAAGGCTACCCATGGGAACTCAGCATGCAACTTAGGCGGGGCCTGGCTTTCCTCCTGCTCACCTGGCACCACAGGTTCCCACTATGCTAAAGACAAGGCAGGATAACCTTTGCCCACCAGAGGAAATTTCACACATCTTCTAATTTCTGAGAATTGCTGTGATGCCTGAGGATGAAGGTGCTCACTGTCTCCTACCAGATTATTCATTTATTTTTTTTTGGTGGGGGGCGGTTGGTTTGTTTGAGATGGAATTTCACTCTTTCGCCCAGGCTGGAATGCAATGGCATGATCTCAGCTCACTGAAACCTCTGCCTCCTGGGTTCAAGTAATTCTCCTGCCTCAGCCTCCTGAGAAGCTGGGATTATAAGCATACACCACCATGCCTGGCTAATTTTGTATTTTTGGTAGAGATGGGGTTTTACCATATTGGCCAGGCTGGTCTCGAACCCCTGACCTCAGGTGATCCACCCGCCTCAGCCTCCCAAAGTGCTGGGATTACAGGAGTGAGCCACTGTGCCCCACCTAGTAATTCATTTTTACTCTGGGCATATGAAACGGTTTCCCACAAGTCTATTTAGAATAGAACATGGGCCTAGTCTTGGTGGCTCACGCCTGTAATCCTAGCACTTCAGGAGGCTGAGGCAGGAGGATTGCTTGAGCCCAGGAGTATGAGACCAGCCTGGGCAACATAGGGAGACCCCATCTCTGCAAAAAATTTAAAAATCAGCCAGGCATGGTGGTGTATGCCTATAGTCCCAGTTACTTGGGAGACTGAGGTGGAAGGCTTGCTTGAGCCCAAGAGGTTGAGGCTGTAGTGAAACATAGTCACATCACTGTACTCCAGCCTAGGCAAGAGAGTGAGACCCTGTCTCAAAAAAATTAGTATATAAAATGAATTATGAAAATGATTCTAGCAGAAGCACAGGAGGATTTAAATTCTGAGTTGTATCATTCAGTGCAGGTGGCAACTTGCTCACCTGCTGATCCTGTACATCTCAGCTATGGAGAATGACATAAGGCTCTTGTCAGGTGTGTTAGATCCCCGGGCTGATGAATGGGCTGAGCAGTAACGGTTAAAGAAATTATCTCATCCTTTTCTTCAGCAGCACATGGTGGTTGAGTGCAAAGCTTGATATGAAGCAGGAGGGATTTTAGTCAAAGAAAAGAAATTATGAAATTCTATTAAATCTTATGGATTTTATCTGAGGTTGAGCCTCGATGATGCCTTTGTCTTAGATAGTTATTTTATAACTCCTTTTGGAACTGGATATCAATTAGTTAACACTTTTCGCTGTCTTCGATTTATGTTCCTACTAATGAAGAAGAATAAAGGAATGTTTGATTCCCATGATGAAGGATGAGAAATGGAATATAAATACAGTAAGAGCTGACAAGCTATCTCTGATAGAAGCAAATAGGTCTATTTCTGGGCTTATGACTGCTTTGGTGGCCTGGAGGCTTCAGAACAAGTTCACATGGTTGATGACATTGACACAAGGCAGCAAGTGGGCTGTCTAGTTCAAAGAGGGCAAGGTGGAACTTTTATTTTCTTTTTCAGAAGTTTCAGGATCTCCCTCAAGGTTGAAATGATTGGGGGTTTTATTTTGGTAAAATCTTTGTGGTCTAATTTCTTTATGTTGTATTAAGCCCTCCTGTAACTTACTGTGCTTAAGGATCACCTGGGATCTCGTTAAAATGCAGTTTTTAATTGAGTGTGTCTGGGGTGGGGCCTGACATTCTGCATTGCTAATAAGCTCCCTGCTGATGTGGATGCTGCTGGCCTGCAGACCACACATTGAGTAGCAGGCTATAGAGCTTTTGTTTAAACCGTGTGTCAGTCGGGGTTATTCAGAGAAACAGAACCTGTAGGATAAAGATAGACGGATATTTTAAGGAATTAGCTCATGTGTTTGTAGGGGTTGGCAAGTTCAAAGTCTCTAGGGCAGGCTGGAAACTCAGGCAGGAGTTAAAGTTGCAGTCTTGTTTTTTTTTTTTTTTCTTTTTTTGAGACTGAGTCTTGCTCTGTCGCCAGGCTGGAGGTGCAGTGGTACTATTTTGGCTCACTGAAACCTCCGCCTCCAGGTTGAAGCGAGTAGCCTCCCGAGTAGCTGGGACTACAGGCACGTGCCACCACGCCCAGCTAATTTTTGTATTTTTAGTAGAGACGGGGTTTCACCATGTTGGCCAGAATAGTCTTCATCTCTTGACCTCATGATCCGCCTGCCTCGGCCTCCCAAAATGCTGAGATCACAGGCATAAACCACGGCACCTAACCAATGTTGCAGTCTTAAGACAGAATTTCCTCCTCTCTGGAAAACAGTTTTTGCTCATAAGGCCTTTCAACTGATTGGATGATACCAAAATACCCTCATTTTGAAGAATAATCTCCTTTACTAAAATCTACTGGTTGTGATTTTTCTTTCTGTCTTTTTTTTCTTTTTGAGACGTTGTCTAGCTCTGTTGCCCAGGATGTGTTATGCCCAGACCGTTTATTCCCCGAAGAAGACCACCAGAGTCCAGAGTCAAAGCCAAGTGGCAAGGATCTTTAATGCAAGTTCGAACTTGGTCCCTCCATTTCTCAACATACAAGAGGGCCCCGAACAATGCGTGCGCTCGCTTTTTATAGCCCAATGAAAATAGGATTTGTAAGGTTACAGAGGAACAGGGAAAAAGGGAATTCTTTAGGTTACAGCATTACAATTGGTTAACATATTAAGTTATACATTTAGCAGTTATCTATTGTTCCCGTGCTTTCAGTAAAACTACAAACGGCGGCGCCCTTATCGGGGATTTCCCAGGATTTCCCAAGCCGAGATATATGGAGAAATGTATTTGCACTGGGCCGTGTTTGCACTGGGCCCAGGAAATTGAGAGATATATGGTGTCAAGCTGAATGTATTTGCTGGGCCCAGGACTGAGGAATGTGCCTGATTTCTTTCAGATGGAGTACAGTGGCACGATCTCGGCTCACTGCAAGCTCCGCCTCCCGGGTTCACGCCATTCTCCTGCCTCAGCCTCCCCAGTAGCTGGGACTACAGGAGCCCTTCACCTGGCCCGGCTAATTTTTTGTATTTTTAGTAGAGACGGGGTTTCACGTGTTAGCCAGGATGGTCTCGATCTCCTGACCTCGTGATCCACCCGCCTCGGCCTCCCAAAGTGCTGGGATTACAGGCATGAGCTACAGCGCCTGGCCTTTACTGGTTGTGATTTTTTAAAATAATGATTTTTTTTTTTTTTTT
>NW_012121821.1:5519912-5565953 GCF_000951035.1 Colobus angolensis palliatus | reverse complement strand
ATAATGATTTTTTTTTTTTTTTTTGGAGACGGGGTCTCACTACATTACCCAGGCTGGGCTGAAACTCCTGGCTCAGGCGATCCTCCTACCGCAGTTTCCTGAGTAGCTGGAACTACAGGCATGCCACCATGCCAGCTGCTGTACATGTTAATCATATCTACAAGCTATCTTCCCAACAACACCTAGATTAGTGTTTGATTAAATACCTGGCTATTATTGCCTAGCCAAATTGACACAAAAAACTAACCGTTACACCACGGATCTCTTTTTTAAAACGAGTTTCCATTAATGCCTAATAAGCAAAATAGATAAAGCATAACTGCTCCGCTTAAATCAGGAGTGAGGATCTGGAGTCTGGCCCTCACTTTCCTGCCTTTCCCCAGGGGGAGCTCTAAGGAAGATTGTTTCAAAATCTTTGCCTTGTATTTCTTCACCTATGACATGCAGATAAGTAGTAGCACCTGACTCGAGATTAAATTAGATCATTTGAGTAAAACCATGTAGCACAACACCTGGCACATTTGTAGGTATTTTATACACATTAGTTGCTTCTAGCTTTATTGTTGTTATCAATCAGAACTATTACTGAAAAACAGGCTTTTCTCAAAGAAAAAAAATACAAAGTATTTCAGTGTAAGGCCTGATGCTTCACAGAGAGCTCCTAGGACGTATTACTGCCTCTACTTTTGTTGCTCACCTGGAGGGCGAGTGGACTGGCTTCATTAACCTCAGCCCTGGTTGAGCTTCTGAATGGAAGATGTGTCTGGGCCCAGTGGAAGATGTCTCTATGGACTGAGCATTGGTCCAGCATTGGGACAAGCAATTAGAGTTGCAGGAGAGAAGGTCAAAGGTTACTGCTTTGTTTTCTTTACCGGCTTGGATGACCATATTTTAACCTTTCAGGTCTCTTGACCAAGAACATAACTGTGGTTTGTCTCATCTGGTAGCTGGAGAAAGTGAGGACTAGGCTTTCCTTAACTTTAGCTGCAAAGAAATAGCATGGCCACAACCTAATAATTTTTTGTTACATGAAAAAAGGGCAGTTTTCTTCAACCGTTTCCTTAGAAATTACAATTTGGAAAGCAAAAGAAGCTGCCTTCTATTGTCCTCATTTTGCTTACAAATAATTAATAGAAGAGGGAACACAAATGTGTTGACAAAAGAAACAGAAAAAGATCTTAAGCCTATGTGAGGTCTGAAGTCCTTGAGTTTAAAACGTAGTGTGCAACTACAAGGAATTTTCCCTCCAAAAACGCTGTGCTGGTGAAGTTAAGAGACTTTGTTTCAACTGCATATTTTATAAAATTATCCTGGAACTTGGAAATGAAGTTGTATGCTTTCTGTTCATTTCAGTAACACACATGCAGATAGTATATATTCTTGGATGACAATTGGTATTTATGATGCATGGAGAGAACAGCCTCCAGCTCATTGCACAACAGCAATATTGACTCTGCAGGAAGAAAAGCAGTGGAAAACTCAGCTCTGTTAGAAAAGTCAGAAAGTATAACTCAAAGACCCTAGGAATAGTTGCTTTGATTACTGTTTCCTGATGACAGCCTTATTTTACACAAAGTGCTTAAGAAAGTTTCCATTCACTGTAACAGTCATTTCTCATCTATAATGAATGTTATTTATTGCTATAGTTAAGACTGAAAAAAGCATAGAGCAGCATGGAGGCAGGACAGAGTGTGAATTAGGAGTGGTTATGCTGACGCTTCAGTTTTGGATAGACTTGAGTTCACGTTCAAACTCCAATTAGTTACTGAATGACCTTGGGCAAGTTACTGAACCTTTTTTTTTTTTGAGACGGAGTCTCATTCTGTCGCCCAGGCTGGAGTGCAGTGGTGCAGTCTTGGCTCACTGCAACCTCTGCCTCCCAGGTTCAAGCGATACTCCTGCCTCAGTCTCCTGAGTAGCTAGGACTACAGGCGGGTACCACCACACCCAGCTAATTTTTGTATTTTTAGTAGAGACAGGGTTTCACCATGTTGGCCAAGATGGTCTCGATCTCTTGACCTCGTGATCCGCCCGCCTCAGCCTCCCAAAGTGCTGGGACTACAGGCTTCAGCCACCACACCCGGCCCTGAACCTCTTTAAGGCTTAGTTTCCTTGTATATAACATGTAATGATGCCTTGGGGGTTGTTTCAATGATCAGATAAAATTAAGCATGTAAGCTTTCAATAAATCCATAAGATGCTGCTATTGGGTCAGGAAAAGAGATATGTGGCAATGCCAGGCCCTCCCAGCAGTCATCAGGCTATAATGGCCCATAGGATAACACAAAAAGTGTCAAGAGATTAAACGAACTGCAAGCAATCCTGTTTAAATTGTGCTAGTGGTAGATTAGGATGAATCCTTTGGTAGCTGTTATACTATGGGCAAATTAACCTCTTTAAGCTACAGTCCTTGGTGTAAAGCTGTCCTGGTACCTACCACATAGGGTTTCTTCCTTAATAAACTTTTAATTTCAGAGTAATTTTAGATATACAGAAAAGTTGCAAAGATAGTAGAGAGTTTTACCACTTACCCCTTACCCAGTTTTCTCTGTTGTTAACATCTTGCATTAATGTGGTACATTTGCCAAAACTAAGAAACTGACATTGGCACCGTGGCTCACACCTGTAATTCCAGCACTTTGGGAGGCTGAGGTGGGCGGATTACCTGAAGTTAGGAGGTTGAGACCAGCCTGGCCAACATGGCGAAACCCTGTCTCTGCTAAAAACACAAAACTATCCGGGTATGGTGGTGCATGCCTGTAATCCTAGCTAGTTGGGAAGCTGAGGCAGGATAATCAATTGAACCCAGGAGGCAGAGATTGCAGTGAGCTGAGATCAGACCACTGCACTCCAGCCTGGGTGACAAGAGTAAAACTCTGTTGAAAGAAAGAGAGAAAGAGAGAGAGAGAAACTGACATTGGTAAAAATAACAGTAGTAATAACAATAACAACAGATGCTGGCAAGTTTGCAGGGAAAAGGGCTAAGACACTGTTGGTGGGAGTGTAAATTAGTTTAACCATTGTGGAAAGCAATATGGCGATTTTTCAATGAGCAAAAAGCAGAACTACCATTCGACCCAGCAATATACCCAGAGGAATATAAATTATTTTACCATAAAGACACAGGCATATGAATGTTCACTGCAGTGCTGTTCACAATAGCAAAGACATGGAATCAACCTAAATGTCCATCAATTACAGACTGGATAAAGAAAATGTGGTGTATATATATATACATATATACCATAGAATATTATGCAGCTATAAAAAAGAACAAGATCATGTCATTTGCAGGAACATGGATGGAGCTAGAGGCTATTATCCCTAGCAATCTAACCCAGTAACAGAAAACCAAATAACAGTAACAGTAACTTATAAATGGGAGCTAAATTATAAGAACTTATGAACACAAAGAAGGAAACAACAGACACTGGGATCTACTCGGGGGTGGAGGGTGGGAGGAGGGAGAGGAACAGAAAAAATAACTGTTGAGTACTAGGTTTAGTACCTGGGTGATGCAATAATCTGTACAACAAAACTCTGTGACACAAATTCACCTATATAACAAACCTTCACGTGTATCCTCAAACTTAAAATGAAAGTTAAAAAAAAAAAAAGAAATTGACATTGGTATGTTACTATTAACTTAACTCCAGACTTTGGATTACTCCAGTTTTTCTTCTGATGTCCTTTTTCTGATCCAGGATCAGAAAAACCACATTGCATTTCATGTCTTGCCTCTCCAGTGTCTTCTGGTCTGTGACAGTTTCTTGATCTTTCCTAGTTTCCATGACCTTGACAGTCTTGAGGAATACAGCCAAATATCCTGTAGAATGTCCCTCAGTCTAGATTTGTCTGGCAGTTCCCTCTGGGTCAACCAGGGTCACCTCATAGGGTTTTAATAAGGATTTAGTGAGAAAATCTATAAAGCACTCAGGACCCTGTTGGACAGGTATTTTCATTATCAATGCACATTTTTATCACAGAGGGGCAAAGCTGAGTTATGACTGAGAGAAGTGCTTCTGCAGCCAGTGGCCTAGTCTTGCAGTTGCTGTTTTCTAGCTATGTGACCCTCGACACATTTTTGACTTCTCAGTTTTTCTTATCTATAAGGAAAGATATTATAATAGTAGCACTTTCCTCATAAGGTTGTTGGGAGGATTAAGCTGATGCAAATGCTTGTTGCATTCTGGGCACTTAGCAAGCTCCCTTTACTTTTTGCTATTAGCATTATTAATACAAATAGTGTGAAACCACATCTCTCTCAATCACCTTTGGAGTAATTCAGAATCTCCATGTAGCCATTTATCTGCAATGGCAATGCCTGTGTGAGGCACCGTGTGTCTTGAGGGTGCTCAACCCAAAGTGTCATTGTGAGCACAGTTCCTGGGCAGATCTCCGGAACTCACCAGAAAGAACCTTCAGCAGCATCCCTCATGCAACATCCTGCAGAATTCTGTGCTTCCATGTCAGCCCCACCACCAGGTGAAGAAGTGGACAAGTGGAGACAGCGCCTGGCAAGGCCTTGCAGGGAGGGTTATGATTCACACAAACAACAGAAGGATGAAGGAGGACAGCAACAGCAGGGGAGGAGCTGAGCTCCTGCTGATGGACCAGAGCCTGGGCTCCCCGGGCTTACTTCACTGTCTTTGATCACTATTCATGTCAGATTTCGTGTGGGGACCCCTTGTTCAGCACACACAAAATGTGACTCACAGTTAACCCGTCGTGCAGTCTAACTTCAATCCTGGCACAACCTTCTAAAATTATGCAATTAAAGACTCCACTAGAATTATGTGTCTAAGAATGCGATTTAACCAAGTGGATCAAAAGGGACATTTTTAAAAGCAGAGAGAAAGGGTGAAACAATAAACCTGGGAAGAAAAAGAAAATTGAAACCAGCAAGCTCCCTCTTCCTGCTTCCTGCTGTCTCATTTCTAGGGGCCTTTTTGTCTAGTCTTATTTGTCTTGCTTATATGCTAATCTCCCCGGGGAAGGAGAGTGTCACCTCGATTTCAGGGCAGCTGCTATACTGGGAGCAATTCTTTGGATGTTAAACATAGCAACAACAATCTCATTGTGCTTGGCCATACCCTAAGGGTCTTCTTCGCCTCCTGATACTTTATCCATTCATGAAACACTGTTTTGAACATTGTTCTGTGTTATGAATTTGAAGATTTTAATTTTTTCAGCTATCTCAGTCGGTGGCAGGTATTATTTATTTAACCAATCCTGAGTGCCTACCAGGGGCCAGGCACAGTTCTAGACACTTGGGTACCTCAGGGAACAAAACAGATGAAGATACATGCTCTTACGTGCCTACATCTTAGAGGCGGACACAGGCAATATGATAAGCATGCAGACAAGTACATTGCACAGTGTGCGGGTGGTAGGCGCCGTGGCAAAGAGAACATGCAGAGGGGCATTGGGAGTGCCGGTTGAAGGGGTGGCTGCTTGAATTTCCCCACTTGCCAATGGGAGGCTACATGAGGGGAAAGCATTCCCTCCCTTTTGCTAACTTCCCCGAGTCTCTGCTCTATGTTTTGTTTCGCAGTCTCTGACCCTTTTCTATACCCCTTTTAAAATGGGAACAGTATTAAATGCAGTTAAGCACTCCGGCTCTGGAGTCAAAGGATCTGAAATTGATTCCTAGCTTGGTGCCATGCTTCTCTGTGTGATCTTGGGCAGGTTGACTTCTCTCTGCTTTGACTTCCCCATCTGTAAAATTTGCCTACATAACAGGGTTGTACAGAGGATGTTTCATGTTACTATGAGGTGCCTAGACCAGGGCCCGGCACAGGGTAAGCACTCAGATGTGAGCTTAAATGAAGAAAGCGGTGTCCCTGTGTTGTGGGGTGGGACGGTCATGAGTAGGAGCATCTCTGCAGCACCTATTTCTATCCTTAAATGCCCCAAAAATCAGTTGCATGGGGCTCCCTCATTCCAGGCCTGAGATCACTTTAAAAATGAATAAGAATGGCGCCTCCCTTTCCAAGAACCAATCTTCTTTTCTGCTAGTTTTTTTAAAAAACAAATTCTTGCATTATTATTTCACTTTAATTTAGGTTTAATCACACCAAAAAAAGGTGGACGGCATTTGCTTTGTTGCACAGCTACCTGAGACATGACTTTGACCTATTTTTAGGTCATAATGGTCACTTTCTGCTGTTGTTTGACCTGTGCTTCATTACTATTAAAACCCACACCCTGTACCCCACTTTTATAAAATAAAACAGGTAGCAAAACTTAAACAAAATATTAAAGAGGGATAAAATAGGCCAAACCATTTTAGGTTGGAGAAAATACTCATGATTTTCCTATTTCTGGAGATTTCTACAAATCTAGGCTCCCCTAAAGCAGAGAATGCAATGTACCGAAGGTAAAATTCCAAGGGAGAATAAACACAGACCCTGCCAAACTAACTCAATGTATCTAGGCAACATCCCCAGAGTACCTTATTTCCTGAGTGTTGAGTCTCAAGGACCTCTCCTGTAGCAAATTATTAGCTTAGTGCAAGGTCTAAGATCTAGATAAAAGAAAAAGAAAAGGAATGTTATTTAAAGTTGAAAGTCAAACACATTTAATGCATCTCTGTGATATGGAAATCAAGTCTATCCTTTACCACGATGACAAGAACAAGGAGTTGGACAAACAAACCATAGAACCAGTGATTCCCTTTGTTGCACTCCCATTCTCATGCAGGTGCGTCCTTAACCCTGTCGAAAGTGCAGGAGGGCCCCTTTGTCAAGGGAGGATCAAGGAGCTCTACATTTTCAGACCAGGTTGTGTAGCACCCTGTCAGTCTTGCTTAAGGCTTTGCACTGACCTTGTACCCCACTGTCCAACAACTGGATCCCTACCTTGATTTCTAACTTGGGACTCCAGTTCCCCTGATACTGACCTAGATGTCTCACTCCCTAACCCTGCTGGATGTTCCTGTCTGGTATCCTGATAGAGAGTCTTGAGGGAGGCCTTTCGGGCGCAGCCTGCCTGTGTCTAAACTTGTTCCACTCTCCCTGACTCTGCAGCACTCCTCTGTCCACCTGTCTGGAGGTCCTCCTACCCGGACCTCTCCAGCCCACAGTCTGCCGTCTTGGGCCACCACTGGTCACATCAATCCCCAGATAACACACTCCACCTATGTCTCAGCCTTGCCTGCTCTGGCTGATCCCACTGTTCACCAAGTTCCCACCCTAACCTGAGAACTGGAGGCAGCTGTAGAAGGGAGGAAGACATAGGGCTATATGTATTAGATGTTCCTTTCTGATCTACAATTTCAGTGCTTCTTCCTCATGAGGCACTGTCCTGAGGATTAAATGAGTAAATGCACCTTAGCGGAAATTTGAAGTATGAGACTGACTTACCCCAACATGGAGGAGGGGTGGAAGTATTCCAGGCAGAGGGATCAGCCAAGGCTTAGCAGGGCAAGAGAGCTGGAGAGTGCAGCACACCAGGAAGGGAAGAAACTTGAGTCTGGATATGAGGGATGAGGCACTGTCCTGAGGATTAAATGAGTAAATGCACCTTAGCTGAAATTTGAAGTATGAGACTGACTTACCCTGACATGGAGGAGGGGTGGAAGTATTCCAGGCAGAGGGATCAGCCAAGTAAAACCCAGACATCAGTGTCCATGCTGTCTAAAGGCCCCTGGATGGTTCTGCTGGACCAAGGAAACTATCTATTGCTGTGGACACCAGGTCCTGGACCTCAGTGTCTTCTCAGAAGAGTCCCAGCACAGCAGGCTGCTCAGCCATGTTTCACTTCACTCCTTCCCCAGCAAAACCTAGACATTCTTGATTAGACTGTGTAAGGTGCTAATTAAAATCATTTAAGTGAACCACTTCCCATTTACTCTTAATTTCAAGCACCGCCATAATGATGCACCATTGAATATGTGTCAGATTAGGTTGGCACTAAACTTTAATATACTGTGACATTGAACTCCATTTATGTAAGTTCTACTCAGTGGGCTGTTCACATCACAATATGGTATTTTGCAACATTGTGAGCATTGGTTAAACACCATGAGTTCTGTATTTTGCTACTTCGTTATCTTGTCTGTCTACTTACAAATTTTAGGCACTTCTTTATGTAATTAAAGATCCCATAAAATGTGGACTGATACTTCTTTAATCCACATGTCTAATCTATATGCTTACCTATCTTTTGCTTCAGGAGCACTTTAATTGATTTTTTACTATATATCATCTTGTTTTTTCCTACACACATATTTTAGAATCTAGCAAAGGGAGGAGGAATGTCCAGCAGGAGAAAGTTGAAAGTATTCGATTTTTTTGAGACAGGATCCGCTCTGTCCCCCAGGTTGGAGTACAGTGGCGTAATCATGGCTCACTGTTGCCTTGATTTCGTGGGCTCAGGTGATTCTCCTACCTCAGCCTCCTGAGTATCTGGGACTACAGGCGACTGCCACCATGCCTGGCTAATTTTTTGTATTTTTTTGTAGAGATGGGGTTTCTCCATGTTGCTTAGGCTGGTCTTGAACCTCTGGGCTCAAGCAATCCACCCACCTGGACCTTGCAAAGTACTGCGATTACAGGTGTGAGCCATTGTGTCTGGCTGAAAGTATTTGATTGTTTTCTTTTCTTTTCTTTTGAGAAAGAGTTTCGCTCTTTTTGTCCAGGCTGGAGTGAAATGGTGTGATCTTGGCTCACCGCAACCTCTGCCTCCCTGGTTCAAGCGATTCTCCTGCCTCAGCCTCCCAAGTAGCTGGAATTACAGACACAAGCCACCACACCTGGCTAATTTTGTAATTTTAGTAGAGACGGGGTTTCACCATGTTGGCCAGGTCTTGAACTCCCGACCTCAGGTGGTCTACCCACCTTGGCCTCCCAAAGTGCTGGGATTACAGGTGTGAGCCACCACACCCGGCCTATTTGATTATTTTCTAACCAATGTAGCTCACATATCTAGTAGCCCTTTCACTATTCTCTCTAAGGATTAATAAAGAAAAGGTTGCTTCACATTTCCAAACTTGTTTCTTTATCTTTCCTCTCCATGCTCTAGCCCCTAGTGTATATTTGTGCTACTGCTGATAAAAGCTCATTTTTGAGTTAATTCACACAGGGGTCCAAGAGTTTTTATTGTTGACAGTATACACGATGGAACCCTTTGATCAGCCATCTTTTAGGCTAAATTAACTTTATTAACCTTGGAATATGTGGAATTGGTATTCTTTTAAGAATGTGCTTGGAGGCCAGGCACCATAGCTAGAGTCTGTAATCCCAGCACTTTGGGAGGCTGAGTGGGGTGGATCGCTTTAGCCCAGGAGTTTGAGACCAGCCTGGTCAACATGGTGAAACTCCATCTCTACTAAAAATACAAAAAATTAGCTAGGCATGGTGCTACATGCCTGCAGCCCCAGCTACTCAGGAGGATCACCTGAGCTTGGGAGATTGAGGCTATAGTGAGCCATGATCATGTCACTGCACTCCAGCCTGGGAGACAGAGTGAGACCCCGTTTTTTTTTGTTTTTGTTTTTGTTTTTTTTTTTTTGACAGAGTTTCGCTCTTGTTGCCCAGGCTGGAGTGCAATGGCGTGATCGTGGCTCACTGCAACCTCGGCCTCCTGGGTTCAAGCGATTCTCCTGCCTCAGCCTTCCCGTGTAGCTGGGATTATAGGCATGTGTCATCATGCCCGGCTAATTTTGTATTTTTAGTAGAGACGGGGTTTCTCCACATTGGTCAGGCTAGTCTTGAACTCCTGACTTCAGGTGATCCGCCTGCCTTGGCCTCCCAAAGTGCTGAGATAACAGGCATGAGCCACTGTACCCGGCTGAGACCCTGTCTTGACAAAAAAAAGAAAAAAAAAGAAAAGAATGTGATTGGATTCGTATAATAAACCATGTTAGCAGGATGTAAATAGTTAAAAGATGAACTGTAAATTGGGGAAAATAATTATATGTTGCACTGACAGGCAAAGATCAGTGCAAAGGGTTGTTCTGAGGATTCATTTATCCAATCACTCTTCATGCATTCGTAAACGCAACAAAAATTCATGGAGTACTCTTACATGTTGAATAGTGTACCACCAAAATTCATATGTTGAAGTCCTAACCCCTAATATCTCAGAATAGCATCTTATTTTGGGATAGGATCTTTACAGAAGTAATCAAGTTAAAGTGAAGTCATTAGGGCTGGGCCCTACCCCAGTACAACTGGTGTCCTCATGAAAAGGGGAAATTTGGACACAGAGATACAATAACAGGAAGACAAATGACAGATGAAAGGAAAAGACGGCCATCTGCAAGCTGAGGAGAGAGGCCTGGAATAGATCCTTCCCTCTAGCCCTCAGAAGGAACCCACCCAGCTGACGCCTTGATTTTGAACATCTAGTCCCCAGAATTGTGAGACAAATTTGCTGTTTAAGCCACTTCGTCTGAGATACTCTGTTACAACAGGCCTAGCTAACTAATACAAGCATCTACTGTGTGCCAGACACTGTCTTAGGTGCTAGGGATGTGGCAATGAACAAAACTGACAGCGTCTGCCTTTTTGGGACTCACATTCCAGCATCATAACAATAAACAAGGACATAAATTGATACAACAAATATCAAGTCATGGTATGTGCTATGAGGCAATATAAAAATATAAAGCTACTTAGCTACTTAAGGAGACAGTGATGGAGTGTGTTTGTTAGACCACGGGGAGGCAGTCAAAGAAAATTTCTTTAAGAAAGTGATATCTGTGCAGAGATCTGAATGATGTGAGGAAGCAAACTATGTGGCTATCTGGGAAAAGAGATTTCTGGCAGAGAAGACAGCAAGTGCAAAGGCCCTGAGGCAGGCATGTGTTTGGCATGTTCAAGGAGGAGCGGGAAGGTTACTGTGTCTGGAGCACAGCAAGAGAAGGGAAAGAGTGGTGGACAATGAGGTCAGACAGGAAGGCCAGAGACAGATGCTACAGGACCAGGCCCTGCACGGGTTTTTGGTTCTTATTCTCAGTGTGATGGAATTCATGCTAAGAAACGGGTGATGAAAAAGAAAAAAAACAAACAAAACCTAAGTATGATGGGAACAGTCAAGGGTTGTTGAGCAGGGGGATGATCTGATCTGATTCCTTTTTAAAGGCTCAGTCTGGCAGCTGTGTGCAGAATTGATGTTAATGAGGCAAGAAGGGAAAAAGGCAGACAAATTATATAGCAAGAGGCTCTTGCACTAATTCAAGGGAGAGGACCTTTGAATTATTGGTGACAAGAGCCAGGTTGGCAACAGAGGGGATGATGAGAAGTGGTAAATCCTGGATCTATTTTATAGTTTGATCTACCTGATTTGCTAATAGATTGGATATGAGATATAAGAGAAAAGAGTCAAAGAGAACCTCAAGGTTTTTGGCTTGAAAAACTATGTGAATCATGTTATTTATTGAGATGGATAACACTAAAGGAGGAACAACTTTGGGAAAGAAAATTAAGAGCTCTATCTTGAACATGTTGATTTTGATGTGTCTATTGAAAAGCAGAGAGGAGTTTAGGAGAGAGATTTGACCTAGAGATGTAGATTGATGAGTCTTTAAGGTATAAATGGTATTTAAAGCCAAGGACCTGGCACCCAGAGAATGACTGTAGAGAAAAAAGGTTTGAAGCCTGAGCCCTGAAGCTCCCCATGTACAGGAATAAAAAAGGGGTGATCCAGAAAACGAGCTTGAGAGTGAGTGGCCACTGAGAGGGGAGGAGCAAGTTGTCCCAAAAGTCAAGAGTAACAGCATTTCAAGAAGGACACAGCGATAAATTCTGTCAGTGGCTGCTCATGGATGAAGTGTAATGAGAACTGAGAACTACCCTTTGGTTTGGTATTGGGAGACGATTGGTGACCTCAGGTGATACGGATTTGGCAAAATGGAGAGCTGACTGCCTCACTGGTGTGGGTTCCAGAGAGAAGGGATGGTGAGGAAGGGGAGCTAGCAAGTCTTCAAGTCTTTCAAGAAACTTTTCTAAATGAGGCAGCAACGAGGAGAGGTGGGCTCTAGGGAGAGTTTTTTCATGTGTCTGTGTTTTAAGCTGGAAGATACTATGTTAATGTCATATGCTTCTGATTTTATGCCGAAGGCAATTATCCAAGAGAAAGAGGAAATAGATGGTGCAGGAGACAGGATTCTTGCAGAGGCTGGTGAGGGGGATGGAATCTATGCACCAGCGAAGGGTCAGTCCTGGCATGACATCCTGGGGCTTTCTCATTTGGGAAGTTTTCCCCACAATTATAGGAAGAAGGGAGTGCCTACGGGAACAAATGCAGAACAGTGGGGGCATGAATGTTTGATGTTCTCAGTGAAATAGGATGCAAGGGCATGAGTGGAGGATGAGGAGACAGGAGGGTGTGCTGAGGCTTTGAGGACAGAGGAGATAGTGTGAAATTGTCCTCTCAGGGAGTGGCTGAGTGGATGGACCAGCAATATGTGATGGGTTTGCTGGAGGGGCTGAAGGCTCCCCTGAGGTTTGAGATTGTAAATTTAAAGTGAGCCTAGTCGGCACGGTTGTATGTTTTTCTTCACCTGTGTCTGGCTGTTCAGGTGCAAACCCCAAAGTAGAGAGTGAGTTAGATTTAGCATTTTGGATTGAATTTTGTGTCCTCCCAAAATTCGTATGTTGAAGCTCTAACCTCCGGTGTGACTGTACTGGGAGACAGGGCCTTAAAAGATGCAATTAAGGTAAATGACATCATAAGGGTGGGGCTGTAATCCTATGGGACGGAACCCTGTGCGAAGAGGAAGAAACACCAGAGAGCTCTGTCTTCCTGTGAGCATGCAGAAGAAAGGCCCCGTGAGGACACAGAGAAATGGTGGCACTTTGCAAACCAAGGAAAGAGACCTCACCAGAAACCAAACCTGTTCACACCTTGATCTTAGAATTCCAACCTCCAGGGTGGAGAGAGAACAAATTTCTGTCGTTTAAGCCTCCCAGTCTGTGATACTTGGTTATGGCAGCCCTAACAGACTAATACAACTAGGAATGAAGTTTTACCAGGAAAATGTCACAGAAGAAGATGGAACAAGGAGTGATCATAAGGGTGGATGAAATGAGAACATGGAAAATGCTAAGCCTGGAACGTGGCAGTTGCTTAACCAATCGCAGCTGCTGCCAGCTACCTTCCAACGGCCTGCTGTGCTTCTGTTCCCACTGTGACAGGCGCTGTGCCCGGAAATCAGCAGTGTAAGCTGCAAGGTGCTTGCCCTCAAGGAGCTCACAGTCCAGTGAAGACAGAACAGAGCCTGTCAGTACGACACACTCAGCACTGTCATAAGAAACCACTACCATGCCGACCAGAGAAAATGGCACAGAGGAGGTGATGCTGGAGCAGAGCGCAGAAGGGGTAACAAAGGGCTCAGAGGAAGGCAGGACACGTCACGACAGCCAAGCATTTATGGAAGCCTTAGCGCAGGGGGTAGGGTGAAGGGTAGTGGTGGGGAGGGAGTGAGGAGGCAACTTGCAACCAGAATGTCAAAAGCCTGGGGTTGGTCATGCAGCATGCAGTAAGCAGGAGTGACGTCATCAGATATTTTTTTAAAGAGGCAAAATTCAGACAGCACTGTGGAAGATAAATCAGACAAGAAAACCACTTTAAGAAGCATTTGCAACAGTCCAGTGAGGCCTGAACTGAAGATGGCACAGGGAGGCTTCTGAGGAAACAATCTCTGGGAGAGAGCTCAAGGTTTTGTGGCCACGAAGAGGGGGATGTATAGAAGAGGCAAGATGTAACAATGACTCCTAATTTTCTGGCTTGGATGACTGGATGTACCATAATGCTTCTTATCAGTAGGGATTAATCAGCGAAAAATTGGGTGAAAATTTGCTGCTGTTAGGCTGAGCATGGTGGCTCACGCGTGTAATTCCAGCACTTTGGGAGGCTGAGACGGGTGGATCACCTGAGGTCAGGAGTTCAAGACCAGCCTGGCCAACATGGTGAAACCCTGTCTCTACTAAAAATACATAATTAGCTGGGCGTGGTGGCAGGCGCCTATAATCCCAGCTACTTGGGAGGCTGAGGCAGGAGAATCACTTGAACCGGAGGAATGGAGGTTGCAGTGAGCCAAGATTGTACCACTGCACTCCAGCCTGGGCAAATGAGTGAGACTCCATCTCAAAAAAAATAAAAATATAAAGACAAGAAAATTTGCTGCTGTTTTGCTTTTATTACTATTTTTGACACATAGTAATTGTGTTATAGGAGTTACTAGGAAATTATTTTAGGCCAGGCGAGGTGGCTCATGCCTGTAATCCCAGCCCTTTGGGAAGCTGAGGCAGGTGGATCAGCTGAGGTCAAGAGTTTGAGACCAGCCTAACCAATATGGTGAAACCCCATCTCTACTAAAAATATAAACATTAGCCGGGCGTGATGGCATGCATCTGTAGTCCCAGCTATTCTGGAGGCTGAGACAGGAGAATTGCTTGAACCTGGCAGGCAGAAGTTGCAGTGAGCTGAGATCACGCCACTGTACTCCAGCCTGAGTGACAGAGCAAGACTTCATCACAAAAAAGAAAGAAAGAAAGAAAGAAAGAAATTATTTTAGGCAGATAGAGAGGAAAAGGTGTCCTTGGGAAGTTTTCATTTCTTTTAAAGTGGCCAAGATCAAGATGAAGCCGGGCACGATGGCTCACGCCTGTAATCCCAGCATCTTGGGAAGCTGAGGTGGGCGGATCACCTGAGATCAGGAGTTCGAGAGCAGCCTGACAGACATGATGAAATCCTCTCTCTACTAAAAATACAAAATTAGCTGGGTGTGGTGACGGGTGCCTGTAATCTCAGCTACTTGGGAAACTGAGGCAGGAGAATCGCTTGAACCCGGGAGACCGAGGTTGCAGTGAGCCGAGATGGTGCCATTGCACTCTAGCCTGGGCAACAAGAGCCAAACTCCACTTCAAAACAAAACAAAACAAAAAAAGTCGGCCTAGAAATGTTCTTTTTTGTCTAGCAAGAAAGCCCCAGGCCTTAGAGTCAGGCCAGCAACCTTTGCTATGCTAATACAAGCCATTAGAAACTAGATCCACCCAAACATGGTGATTTCTACCCTCTTCTCCTTGTCCTTGCCCCAACCGGTGCCGGGCAACATGGCCGTTCCCATATATCCCCATGTGTGTAGAACATCTTGAGGCTCTGTATTTGCATATTAAAAGACTAGGGTGGGAGGGCCAGTGTTTTCGAAGGCTGCATAAGTGACATGCCTGATCAAACCAATTCCCTGTGCCCTATGCAAATCAGGCACCACCTCCTCCAGCCTCCTCTTATAAGCAGCCACTTTTCTGCAGCACTGGGGGTTTCCTCTTTAGGCTTTGGAGTCCCCCGTGCCTCTGTCTCTGTACAGGGGAGTGTCTTCTTTTTTCTCCCTTCTTTCTTGTCCATTAAACTCTCCACTCTTTAAAACTACTCCACATGTGTCCATGTCGTTTTTCCAGTTTAGCGTGAGACAAGAGCCCTGGTGTTCCTTCACTCATTGGAGCAGTATCAATTGTACATAATTATGGAGTACAGTGTGATATTTCTATATATATATGTATACAATGTGTAATGATCAAATCAGGGTGATTAGCATATCATTATCTCAAACATTTATCATTTCTTTGTGTTGGGAGCATTCAAAAGCCACTCTTCCAGCTATTGGAAAAGATACAATATTGTTATTAATGATGGTCCCCCTATGGTGCTGTAGAACACCAGCACTTATCTCTCCTATCTGGCTCTACTCTTGCATCCATTGACGAACCTTCGCTGTCCCCCTCCCCTACTAGCCTTCCCAGCCTGTAGTAACCACTCTTCTACCTCCTCCTCCTCCTCCTCCTTCTTCTTCCTCTTCCTCTTCTTCTTCATTCACTATTGTTAAATTTTTTTTTTTTTTTTTTTTTGGAAACAGAGTCTTGCTCTGTCACTCAGGCTGGAGTGCAATGGCGTGATCTCAGCTCACTGCAACCTCCTTCTAGTTACAAGTGATTCTCCTGCCTCAGCCTCCCGAGTAACTGGGATTACAGGCACACGCCACCAAGCCAGGCTAATTTTTTGTATTTTTAGTAGAGATGGGGTTTCATCTAGCCATGAATGGTTTTGTTAGCCAGGATGGTCTTGATCTCCTGACCTGTGACCTGCCCGTCTCAGCCTCCCAAAGTACCGGGATTACAGGTGTGAGCCACTGTGCCTGGCCTATTTTTAAATTATAATTTACATCTGGGAAAATGTACTTTTTTAGCTATATTAGTCAGGGTTCTCTAGTGGGACAGGACTAATAGGATAGGTGTATATATGAAAGGGAGTTTATTAAGGAGTATTGACTCACACAGTCACAAAGTGAAGTCCCACAACAGGCCATCTACAAGCTGAGGAGCAAGGATGCAGTCTGAATCCCAAAATCTCAAAAGAAGGGAAGCCGACAGTGCAGCCTTAAGTCTGGCCAAAGGCCCAAAAACCCCAAAAGACAAACCACTGGTGTAGGTCTAAGAATCCAAACACCGAAGAACTTGGAGTCCTGTGTTTGAGGACAGGAAGTGTCCAGCACAGGAGAAAGATGGTGGCTAGAAGACAGGCAGTCTTGTTCTTCCCGTTCCTCTGCCTGCTTTTATCCTAGCTGTGCTGGCAACTGATTAGATTGTGCTCACCCAGATTGAGGGTGGGTCTGCCTCTCCCAGGCCACTGACTCAAATGATAATCTCCTTTGGCAACACCCTCACAGACACACCCAGAAACAATACTTTGCATCCTTCAATCCAGACAATACTTCGCATCCTTCAATCGAGTTGACACTCAATATTAACCATCACATTAGCGTTTTGAGATATATTACATTCTGGCTTCACCATTAAAGTCTTAGAAACACTGGAGTCGGTCCTGACTGGTCGGAGTTGAGGTTCTCCACAGGTAACTTATTCCTTGGATAAAAATACTTCTTTGATTAGTCTTTCCAATTTGGAAAATTTGGCTTATAAAAACTGCTGCTGAGGCCGGGCGCAGTGGCTCACACCTGTAATCCCAGCACTTTGGGAAGCCGAGGTGGGTGGATCACGAGGTCAAGAGATGGAGACCATCCTGGCCAACATGGTGAACCCCCCGTCTCTACTAAAAATACAAAAATTAGCTGGGCATGGTGGTGCACGTCTATAGTCACAGCTACTCAGGAGGCTGAGGCAGGAGAATCACTTGAACCCAGGAGGCAGAGGTTGTAGTGAGCCGAGATCACGCCACTACACTCCAGCCTGGCGACAGAGCGAGACTCCGTTTCAAAAACAAACACAAACACAAACAAACAAACAAACAAAAACTGGTGCTGAGAGCTGGGCATGGTGGTATGTGCCACCTACTGTAATTCCAGCTGTCATTCCAGCTACTGGGAGGCTGAACCCATGAGTTCAAGTCCAGCTTGGCCAACATAGTGAGGTCTTGTCTCTGTCCCATAAAGTCAGAGCTGGACAGAACAACCACAGTCCTCCCTGCTTCACTGGGGTTCACATGGGGAAAACACACTTCTAGCTCCATTAAAGCAAGGCTCAAATCTCTACTATCTACTTCTATGAGGTCAACTATTTTAGCTTCCACATATAGGTGAGAATATGCAGCATTTCTCTTTCTGTGCCTGGCCTATTTCACTCAATGTCCTCCAAGCTCATCTATGTTACAGGGCACAGTGGGTGGAAGGGTGTTGATAAGTTCTGTTTTAGACATGCTCCATTTGAGGGGCCTGCAGGAGATAACTGCAGGCAGTTAAAACACCAATTTGGAGCTGAGGAGAGAGCTCAAGGCTGGAAAAATCTGTCTGATTATTTCATACAGTAATCAAAGCCATGGGTGTGGCTGAGGAAGAAACAGCTATCACTGACTGAGTACTTATCATACGCCAAGCACTACCTTTTATGTGAATTATCTCAGTTAATGCTGCCAACAATTTCACCTAGAAGATATTATTGTTACTGTTATTTTTTCAGATGAATAATTTGAGGTTTAAAGAGATAGATTAGGCCCCTGGCCCAGTGCGGTGGCTCACACCTGTAATCCTAGCACTTTGGGAGGCTGAGGTGGGGGGGATCACCTGAGGCCAGGAGTTCGAGACCAGCCTGGACAACATGGTGAAACCCCATCTCTACAAAAATACAAAAAATAGCTGGGCATTATGGTGGGTGCCTGTAATCCCAGCTACTGGGGAGGCTGAGGCAGGAGAGTCACTTGAACCCAGGAGGCAGAGGTCGCAGTGAGCCCAGATAGTGCCTGGGTGACAGCGAGACTCTTGTCTCAAAAAAAAAAAAAAAAAAAGAGAGAGATTAGGTCATTTGCCCAAGTTCACATATTTGATAAGTGAATTTGAACTTGAGTGACCTGACCTCAGTCCTCAGTGCCCCACTCTCTGCTGTTTACCATGGAGCTATCTATGTTTAAGGGGCAAGCAGAAGTGGAATCTGGAGAGGAAACTTTTTTTAAACACTTGACAGAGAAGAGTTTTAAAAGGGTGTCTTAGAAGCCAGACAGAGGACATCAAATACTCAAAAGCATTCAAAGATAAGGGAGGTCAATGGGGATGAGTCCTGAAAATCAGCCCCAGTTGGACACTTAGAAGGCCATGGGTGCACTTACTGAGAACTTTCTTAAAGAACAACAGAGTTGGAGGCAGATTATAAACATCAAGGAGCAAATGAGGCTGTGGCTTGATGTAAAATCATGTAACAACATCAGATGGCACCTGAGGAAGGAGGAAAGCCTGGCCACTGAGACAAATCTAGAGGTGATATCACCTTGGCAAATTTACCTCCAGCCAAGGTGTTTAGCTTCAGCCCTTAGTCTTTCAGGCTCGAAAACCAAGCTTGCCAGCATAAAGGTCCAAGCTCATGTGAGCTTATGTTTAAAAACCGCAATGATGATTGATTAATTGATATTGAGTAATAAACTACCAAGCAAGCCAGATGTTCATGGTCTGCTAATGAGACCATTGTAGCTTACAGGCAAAACCTAATTATAATCAAAATGTTGCCTGAGCTCAGAGCAAGAGGAATCACCCAGATTACAGGACTAGTGTCATGAATCTGTGATATGCTGTGCATCCATCTCCACTATAATATACTTGCCGTATTGTTCAGATGCTCATGCTCACAGGCTGTGGTGGCCTTTCCCCCTGGGCAGCAATGGAGTTGCATTGCCACATTTTATTTGTCTAGATTTTTCTTTTAGAGAAACCATCCCGTTCCCTTTGACTCAGTGCTCCCCAAAGTGATCATTCTCATGCTATCTTCACAATATTTGCCATATCCATATACCACCCACATGTACAATTACAGTTGACCCTTGATTACAGCTAAAGGTTAGGGGTGCCAACTCCCTTGCACTTGAAAATCCATATATAACTCTGCACTTCACCAAAACTTAACTACTAATAGCCCATCTGGAAGCCTTACAATACATATTTTTATGTTATATGTATTATATACAATCAAGTAAGCTAGAGAAAAGAAAATCTAATTAAGAAAATCATGAGGAAGAGAAACTGTATTTACTATTTGTTAAATGGAAGTGGATCACCTTAAGAGTCTTCATGCTTTTCATCTTCCTGCTGAGTAGGCTGAGGAGGAGGAGGAAGAGGAGGGGTTGTTCTTACTGTCTCAGGGGTGGCAGAGGCAGAAGGGATCCGTGTACAAGTGGACCCTTGCAGTTCAAATCCATGTTGCTCAAGGGTCAACGGTATTAGCGTAAATTTTTTAAAAATTAACTTAAAATAGTAAAACTATTTAAAGGAAATTTTATGTTGTGAGCACAAATGGAAAGCTAGTATTCCTTGCCACAAATTGAAGGCAACTGAAGAGCTAAACATATAGCTCATAAAGTAAAATTTGACTATCTGTTATTCCCCAAATCTTCTTGAATACTAGCAGTGAGATGCCTACTATTTTCTGGGAAGTACTTTTCTCAAACAGCATGATGCAATGATTAGATATACACTTTCTCAGGGACATCCTCAGCCACTAGAGTGTCCTCATACAGTAACTGCATCTGGGCAGGGGCAGATTTACTATGAAACTAATAAACTTCAAGATTCAGGCCCCTTTACTCATACCTTCCAAGACCCTAGGTATGTTTGTACCCAATTTTATACTCTTTTTAAAAAGAGCAACCTGGCCAGGCATGGTGGCTCATGTCTCTAATCTCAGCACTTCGGGAGGCCAAGGTGGTGGATCACTTGAGCCCAGGAGTTTGAGACCAGCCTGGGCAACATGGTGAAATTCTGTCTCTACTAAAAATACAAAAATTAGCCAGGCATGAAGACGCTTACACCTGTAGTCCCAGACTCTCAGGAGGTTGAGGTGGGAGGACTGCTTCAGCCTGGGAGGTCGAGGCTGCACTAAGTGCAGTGAGCCGAGATTGCACCATTGCACTCTAGCCTGGGTGACAGAGTGAGATCCTATCTCACAAAAAAAAAAAAAAAAGAAAAAGAAAAAGAAAAAAAAAGAGTGACCCTACCACCACCATATTGTATAAGACTTAGGTCTCCAAATCTGCATTTATTCCTACTTTTGAATTACTCTATAGGTGGCTGAGACCACCCCTAAAACATGACAAGTTTTATTTTTTTCTCATTTGTATTCTTTAGGAGTAAGCTATTTCAGCTTTGATCATGTCCTGCAGTTTATCCCTGTCCCATCTACAAAGAGAGGGATAGAGTCAGTAGCTTGTGTGATAGATGAAGGCAAAGGGAAGGATTATGTTGAGACTAGGAAAACTTCATTGTGTTTCTGAATAAGAGAAATGGATGGAGACTGGTGACATTTGAAGGAGGAGGTAATTAATGGAGAGGAGATTCAGCACACAGGAGCAGGGATTGGCCTTACAAAGAAAGAAAGGCCCCTTTACCTCTAAGCTAACAGGAAGGCAGCAACAAGAGATGTATTTTAGGTAGATTTAGAAATGGCAGAAGACTTCTGACTCGTGGTCTTTCTCTTTGGAGTCTGAGAAAACATTATGTGCTATGAGTGAGGGATGTGGAGGTTATATGCAGTGTTTGGAATTCTCAACATGGTGCTGCAAGAGGGAACTCACCAGAGACAGAGAAAGCACTCTTGAACAGGTTTGATGAACCAAGCTTGTAGGGGTCCCAGGAAGTGCCATGACAGGATTCTCCCTCACAACTCTGAAGCCCAAACAATTCTTCCAGGCACTGGGTCAGTAGAGGAAGGAGAGAAAAGAGTCTAAGGGAGGTGAAAGAAGTGGCACTGTAGATAAATAAATGTCACTGAAGTGATGACCTAGAAAAGAGCTTGTTTGTAGACTGGAATTTGAGGAACTACAGGTCTTAATGGGGTCAAAGAGCACCTTTGGTGAGAAGAACACCAGAGAAAGAGGAGAGCGTGGCCTGAGCGGGATGTCTCAAAGAGCTGGAGGAGGCATAAGTATGAGTGAGAACAAGGCCTGGGGTTGCCACCAAAAAAAAAGAGACCTAGACGGGTAAGAGATTAAGAAAAACACAAAAGAGATCAACGAATCAAGAGATCAAGGCCAGGCCGGGCATGGTGGCTCACGCCTGTAATCCTAGCACTTTGGGAGGCTAAAGTGAACAGATTGCTTGAGGTCAGGTGTTCAAGACCAGCCTGGCCAGCACAGTGAAACCCCGTCTCTGCTCAAAGTACAAAAATTAGCCAGGTGCGATCGTGCACACCTATACTCCCAAATACTTAGGAGGCTGAGGCAGGAGAATCGCTTGAACCTGGGAAGTGGAGTTTGCAGTGAGCTGAGATCTCGTTGCCACTGCACTCCAGCCTGGGTGACAGAGAGAGACCCTGTCTCAAAAAAAAATAAAAAAATAAAAAATAAAATAAATAAATAGAGAGAGAGAGATCAAAGCTAGACATCACTGAAGATGATGGAAGGGTTGAAGACAGATCTCCAAGTAGAATATGAATGGGGCTGGCTTTCCAGGGGTGGGAGCTGTAGGAATTGAAAGAGGAATAAAGTCTCCATATCTGAATCCCTAGAACCTAGATCTTAAAAAGGATTTAGCAGGTGTAATTAAATTAAGGATTTTGAGATGGGGAGATGATCCTGGATTCTTGGAGTGGGATCAGTGTAATCATGAGCATTCTTAAATGACAGAAAAGGGAGGCAAAAGAGCTGGAGGAGATGTAATGACAGCCGAAACAGAGGACTGAGTGAAGAGATGGCTGCCTTCAAAGATGGAGGAAGTGGTCTTCAACCAAGAAATGCAAGTGGCCTTTAGACGCTGAAATAGGCGGGCAAACAGATTCTCGCCTAGAGCTTCCAGAAGGAACACAATCCTGCTGGCACCTTGATTTTAGCCCAGTGATACCCACTTCGAATTTCTGACCTCTAGAACTATAAGATAATAAATCTGTGATGATGATTATTATTTTTTTGAGATAGAGTCTCACTCTGTTGCCCAGGCTGGAGTGCAGTGGCACGGTCTTGGCTCACTGCAACCTCCACCTCCCGGGTTCAAGCGATTCTCCTGCTTCAGCCTCCCGAGTAGCTGTGATTATAGGTGCCCGCCACCACGCCTAGCTAATTTTTGTATTTTTAGTATAGACAGGGTTTCACCATGTTGACCAGGCTGGCCTTGAATGCCTGACCTTAGGTGATCCGCCCACCTCGGCCTCCCAAAGTGCTGGGATTGCAGGTATGGGCCACCCAGCCTGGCCAAATCTGTGATGTTTTAAGTCACTTACTTTAAGCCTATTTACAGCAGCAATAGGAAACTAATATAGATGGAAAGCTGATTGATATAAATTTTGTTTAAGAAAGGGGTTTTGAAAGGATATGAAAGAGTGGTGCTCCGCAAGCAGAAGCCTAGAGCCAGAAGATGATACCTCTGGCCATCAGTGAGACCATGTGCACAAGAATGAGCTGGCTCCACTTGACAGGGCAGCAGGGACACAGAATTCTCCAGGGAAATCCAAGTTTCAATTAAAGCCAGGAAGTAGAGGACATAGTGAGTGAAAAGGTTAAGAGCATAGAGAACTGTTTTTAAATATTTGGCACTAGAACAAGAGTTTCAAAGGTACAGTGTAAATAGAAGCTAGGTTGGGAGAAGATGGAGTTGAGCAGGAACAAAAATGTGTAACAGGATCTGTGACCTCCAGGGGTGGCATGCTGGGTGCCATTACTGAGAATCACAGGAAAAAGGGAGGCTGGGCCTTGAGTGGGGGCTAAGAAGGACAGAAATGGATCTAAGTTTGCTCAGCAGTTGCCATCAAATGCCTTTGGCTCTCTCTTCAATTCTGCTGGCTAGCTTTGATGTATGGTGCCTGTGCTGCTGGCCTAAGTCAAATTCTATAATAAAATTTTTACTTTTTAAAGGACTGAGACCTTACCACTGAGTTTAAGATAAAAAATTTTTTTTAAAAGGACTGAGTTTAATTATATGCAGAACAGCATTCCAAATATAATGCTAGTGAATTAATAATTGTCATAAACAAGTCTAAATAAATTTGTTTCTTCACAGCTATAATAAAAATGTGCTTCTGATTAGAGAGTGAATTGCCCATATTAGGCTCATAAGTGCTCCCTGGATTTAACTGAATTGAGATGAGTCACAAAGTGTTGGAAATCTTGGATTTAGCTCCGTGTAAGAGCACGATGCTCCTAAGTCATGCTTGCCTTATTACAAGAGAGAAAGAGATGAAACCCTGCCATGGAATCATGAGAGAGCTGAGCAGAAAGGAATCTTCCATACCACTGCCAGGTTTATGACTATAAGGTCTCAAACTCTGTTAGGTGGGCTCAACCACATGAGGTCAAGACCCTCCTTTTGTGCCTCTGTGATATGGTTTGGATGTTTGTCCCCTCCATATCTCATGTTGAATTGTAATCCCCAATGTTGGAGGTGGGACTTGGTGGGAGGTGTTTGTGTCACAGGGGTAGATCTCTCATGAATGGCTTAGTACCATCCCCTTGGTGATGAGTGAGCTCTCACACTGAGTTCGCATGAGATCTGGTTGTTTAAAAGGGTGTGGCACCTCTCTGCCCTTCTCCCTCCATGTGATGCGCTGGCTCCCCATCATCTTCCACTGTGATTGTAAGCTTCCTGAGGCCTCACCAGGAGCAGATGCTGGCCCCAAGCTTCTTGTACAGGCTGCAGCATCCTGAGCCAAAATAAACTTCTTTTCCTTAAAAGTTACCCAGTCTTAGGAATTTCTCTATAGCAAAGCAAAAGTGGACTAATACACTTTGGTACAAGACCTAGAACAAAAGAAGGCAATTGGTTTCTTTCTATTTTTGTATTTTTAGAATTAAATACAAAATTCTAAAATTTGTATTTAATTTTTAGAATTAAATACAAAATTCAGGGTCTTGACTCTTGGCTTTTAAATATTATCAGTTTCATGGCAAGAAGAAGCAGGAAGGGCAGATCCAAAGAAAAGAACAGTGGAAAGATAACATTTCTCTGAAGGAAACAGAGCAGAGCTGGCCTTAGCCACTCACCCTTTGGCCTTCCCAGGATGGGCATCCCTCTCAAGCAGCTGGTCACCCCAGGTCTGCCTTACCATGCTTATTGTAGAGATAAGAAAAAGGATCCAAGACAGGCAACAACAGAAAGAGACAGTAATTACAATTTTTTAAAAACTAGTTATTGGCAAGGCAGGGCTTTAAACCTTTTTGTTAGTCATATCAAATGTTCCACCCCTCATACCATGGCCCAGTTATGTCCTTGGCTTTCACTCACATCAAACACTCCCCTCCTTGGGGTGGAGTGGGCGGGTGGGGAGCACTGAGTCCCCAGCTAAGAGCTATCAAATAAGTATTCTCTTTCAAACTGCAGGCTCATAAACTAAAAGTTATTGATGTGTATATTCACTGCGTAAATGTTCAACTGTTTGTCCCTTCCTGTGTACCAAGCTAATTACTTCTTTAATTAAGCACTCTTCACTTTTATTAGAGTTGTTAGCATCTTTAGGAACATTTGCTGCTCTTAAGTTTCCCAGCGGACCAAGGCGTGTGTTTTCAGAAACCAGCTGGTGTTGTTTATTTGTGCAGTGTATATCGGGTGTGAGAAGGATAATTTAGTACCTTTCTGATACCTAGTTGCTTCCCTTCAAGTGGGCGCACCTGCGTCTGAACCCAGGGCATCTGGCTACCCTCAAATATTGCTGAAGACTGATCTTGGCTAGCTAACAGTTTCCAAAGGCAGACATATTATTGGAACCACTTGTCTGTGAATCCTGAGTTGCTGCAGAGGGAGATGTGGTTTTGGGTACCCTGCCGAGTTCAGGGGTGGTGGAAGGTAGGACTGAGGCGCACAGAATCACAGCAGTGTCTGCATGTGGTGTCACCTTGAGGCTGTCTCATGATATTATAGTTACCCTTGGCACAGTAAAAGCAAAGGGAATATACTGAATTATCTGACCCACTTTTCCTTCTTAAATATTAAGCTGGGGATTCTCAGGGATGATGCTTATCCTTCTGGAGACCAGAGGCTCCCATAGGGCCAACTTCATGAGTGTACAACCTGTGTAGACACACAGCACCCTACTCTTAGAAGGGCCCCATGCTTGCTTGGTTTAATGCTCTATTGTTGCTATCTTGATATGCTTAATAACTTTTTTTTTTTTTTTTGAGTCAGGGTCTTGATAAGTTACCCAGGCTGGAATGCAGTGGCTACTCACAGATGCGGTCATAGTATACTACAGCCTCAAACTCCTGGGCTCAAGCGATTATCCTACCTCAGCCTCCTGAGTGCCTTCTTAATAACTTTTTAATAAGGGCCCTGGCATTTTCAGTCTGCACTGTGCTCCACAAATTATTTGGCCTGTCTTGGTCTACAATATGGTTGCTTTCATCAAGAGCTCTCTGATTTCAGAATTACTTCTATAATAGTCTATAATCTTCTTTTGCATCCATTTTTTTACACAACTCCATATATTTTCCAGACTGCAGGTTTCCTGAGACTATGGGCTTTCTTATTTCCTTTTCTCCAGGGCCTAGCAGAGTGCCTGACATATCATAAGTGCTCAGAAAACATTTGCTGAATGATTGAATGTTTGAAAGAGGCCTCAGGGATATTCCCATAGCCAAAGTAACAAGTAGACTATTGGGATAGTGCCACATTTGGTATCAAGTTCGCTATAAAAGGGGTCATTAATTCTGGATACTCCCTTCCTACCTCCTCCTTAATCACTTCTCTGTGTCTGAACTGTAAGCTGCTTTAATGCTTGGCTGCCCACAGTGATTCTCTGCTCACCTGATTCCTGATTCCGTAAGCTGAGCAGGGAGCTTTGTACTTCCCCAGACAACCATGTTTAGAGGACAGAGCTGAGCTGCTGTTATCAGGGTTCAGGGATACTGACCTTAAGAGTTTTGATCTTGGGCCTCAGGAAGCTTTCACTCTGGCCCACTGAGCTTAGGAGTCTTAGAGAAGTAAATGCAAGAAAAACATCACAGATTCCAAGGCAGTTAAATAAAAAGGTGCTATCCTGCTCACTCTTGGGAGTTGGACAATGAACCCGGCACATGTCAGCACCAGCAGGTCTGTGCTGTGGGTCCTGGTGGAGGCACTGTTCTTGGAACATTTAAGGTGTTCCTGAGCCTAGTCCACAATTTTAATTGCATTTTAAATAAATTAGAGGTGAGCTAATTAAAAGAATGTAGGAACCTAAATGTAGGAACCACAAATAGGATTCACTTTAAGTGGCTTAAGAGTGTGGTGATCAATCAGTAATGCCTGCATGGGGACCTAAGCTAGCATTTACTGAGAGTTTAAGCACACTATCTAATACACTGTAAATACTCCAGGCACATGTGTTGACTGAATAAATAGATCAGTGAGGATTCTCTAAGTCTGTCCCTGGAACTACATAGGCAATTTTGAATAAATCCAGCTTCTTCAGCTTGAGCTTCAGTTTCCTTAGCTGTAAAAAGATTTGATGGTTCAAAATATCTTCTAGCTTTAATATTCTGTAATCCTGTCTATCTCTTTGTAAAGTGAAGACTACCTGTGTTACATAATACCCTGTCAAAACTCCAGTTTGTTAGTATATGCCTAAGGCTTCGTTTTTTAAAGACTTACTGTGGGGGCCTGTCTTAATTTCTAATGCAGTAAAATGTATAAAATATGTTGCATGGAATGGCCAGAGTACATTTCTTTTGAATCTGAACTGTGGCAAACCTGGACTACGGCTAATGATGAGAACTAAGTCTTACAAGAACTACATCTGTGGTGTCTCATGCCTGTAATTCCAGCAGTTTAGGAGGCCAAAGCAGGAGAATTGCTTGAGCCGAGGAGTTTAAGACCAGCCTGAGCAACATAGTGAGACCTCATCTCTACAACAATAAAAAAAGTAGCCAGGTGTGATGGAGCATGCCTATAGTCCCAGCTAGTTGGGAAGCTGAGGTGGGAGGATCATTTGAGCCCAAAAGTTCAAGGCTGCAGCAAGCGGTGATTGTGCCACTGCACTCCAGCTTGAGCAGCAGAGTGAGATGCTGTCTCAAAAGGAAAAAAAAAGAAAAAAGAATTACATCTTGAAGTGACCACTGTGACTTAGGACCCAAACCTATGGCTTTGTTTCTTTAATTTTTTCTAAATTCAAGAGACATATGTCCTGTTCAGATGTTTGTGTTACTTTTATCGATTCTAAAACATAAATGATTCTCCATGGTAAAAACTGAAAATGGAGACATATGTTTTGCTATGGCTTTTATGGAGGGGGCGAAGCCAGAATGTAGTCGCTCGCTACATTTTTCTCTTTTATCTTCCAGCAGCTATTCTCCATCTCTCATCTGCCCCACCCCACCCTGCTTATTCTCTCCACCTCTTCACCCGTAACAAGTAATAGCTTCTTTCTAACTTCAAGAGAGGCTGCCCAGGGAACTTCTTAGGAAGGTGGCCCACAGACACAGAGAACCAGACACAGTAATAGGGTATTTAAATGGGGGAGAACCAGGGCATGGTAAATTCACCATTATTACTATTTATTTTAATTTCTTCTTTTTTGAGACAGGGTTTTGCTCTATTACCCAGCTGGAGCGTGGTGGTGTGATCATAGCTTACTGCAGCCTCAAACTCCTGGGCTCAAGCAGTCCTCCCACCTCAGCCTCCCAAGTAGCTGGGACTATAGGCATGTTCCACCAGGCCTGGCTTTTGTTTTCTTTTAAATAAGAAAGAAATCAGAGAGTCACAGGGATCTTCTTGTGGAGCTTGTCTAGTGCTTCAGCATCAGAACAATCATCTAGTTTAATTTATGGAAAGCATGGCACGTTAGGAAATCTTATTGACTCTGTAGGCATGCGCATGGTCAGCACTAACAATTGCTCATATGGGACGACTTCAAGAACCCTGAGACTCCTTCTTGATCCACATGACTTCCTCTTTAACCTGCCTTGATCTCTGAACAGCTTTATTAGATATTCATTCTTTGCAGTTAAGGATTGACCCATAATAAAAACAAAGTGCTCATGGAAGGGATAATACATTGAATAACTACCAGCCATTAACTGGTAGTCATTCAGTTTATTTTATTTATTTATTTTTATTTTTGAGACAGAGTTCTGCTCTTGTTGCCCAGGCTAGAGTGCAAGGGTGCAATCTTGGCTCACTGCAACCTCCACCTCCCAGGTTCAAGCGATTCTCCTGCCTCAGCCTCCCAAGTAGCTGCGATTACAGGCATAGGCCACCACGCCTGGCTAATTTTTTGTACTTTTAGTAGAAATGGGGTTTCACCATGTTGGCCAGGCTGGTCTGGAACTCCTGATTTCAGGTGATCCACCTGCCTTGGCCTCCCAAAATGTTGGGATTACAGGCGTGAGCCACTGCATCCAGCCTTATTAAGTTTATTTTTATTTCAAAAGTGATATGCTTTGCTTGTAAACAACAACAACAACAACAACTAAACATTACAAAGTTAAAGCATCCCTTGAGCAGGACCACAGTGTCACACAAGTTGACAGAGATTACCTTGCCCAGTGAGTTATGCAGTGTTGACCGGGAGACCCTGCCAGGGACCACTTGCTCCCCACCCCCAACCCTATCCTCTCACCAGCCAAAAACACTGCTGTCAGTTTAGTGTTAATCTTCCCAGGTATTTTCTGTGCATCTGCATACAAACATATGAGGGGACTTCATACAGTTTGCAGGAGAATTGAATGAAAAGATAAAAATAAAAAATATATAAACTTTATTTCTCAACATAAGCCCTATCAAGTTCAAGACACTTTCGTAAGCAATGATACCAGCCATTTAGTCCCTCCCTAAAGAACTGAGAATCCAGCCAGGCGCGGTGGCTCATGCCTGTAATCTCAGCACTTTGGGATCCGAGGCGGGCGGATCACGAAGTCAGGAGATCGAGACCATCCTGGCTAACACGGTGAAACCCCGTCTCTACTAAAAAAACAAACAAAAAAATTAGCCGGGCGTGGTGGCGGGCGCTGGTAGTCCCAGTTACCCGAGAGGCTGAGGCAGGAGAATGGCGTGAACCCGAGAGGCAGAGCTTGCAGTGACCAGAGATTGCGCCACTGCACTCCAGCCTGGGTGACACAGGGAGACTCTGTCTCAAAAAAAAAAAAGAACTGAGAATTCTGGGAACTTAGCCATGTCTATGCAGTCTTTTTAACGTTATTAACTCAAGAAAAATAGGGGTCCTTTAAGAATGTTTTAAGATTAGGAAATAAAAGGAAACCAGAAGGAGCCAAATCAGACTGTAAGGTGGATACCTGATAATATGCCTTGGGAACTTGCAAAATTGCCCTTGTTTGATGAGAGGAATGAGCAGGAACATTGTGATGGTGGAGAAGGACTCTCCTTTGAAGCTTTCCTGGGCTTTTTTCTGCTAAAGCTTTGGTTAACCTTCTCAAAACATGATCATAGCAAGCAGAGGTTATTGTTCTTTGACCCTCTGGAAAGTCAACAAACAAATGCCTTGGGCATCCCCCAAACCTGTTGCCATGACCATTGCTCTTGACCTTTGCTTTTGCTTTGACTGGACCACTTCCACTGGTAGCTGTTGTTCTGACTGGCTTTGCCTTCAGGATCATACCAGTAGAGCCATGTTTCATCTCACGTTACTGTTTTTTGAGGAAATGCTACAGGACCTTGATCCCACTTGTTTCCAGTTTCCGTTGAAAGCTCAGCTCTCATCTGCAGCTGATCTGGTGCAATGGTTTTGGTGCCCATTGAAGGGAAAGTTTGCTTAACTTTAAATTTTCAGTCAGAATTGTGTAAACTGAACCAATTGGGATGTCTATGGTGTTGGCCATTGTTTGTGCTGTTAATTGTTTATCCTCTTCAGTTAGGGGACAAACAAAATGAATTTTTTCCTTGCAAATTAATGTGGATGGTCTGCCACTGGAATGATGGGCTTCATTTTCAATACTGTCTCCTCCCTTCTTAAAACAAGTTAACCCTTTATGAACAGATGACTTCCTTGGGGGCATTGTCTCCATACACTTTTTGTAAAGCATTAATGATTTCACCATTCTTCCACCCAAGCTTTATCATAAATTTGATGTTTGTTCTTGCTTCAATTTTAGCAGAATTCATTCTGGTAAAGGTAAGGGCTCTTTTCAAACTGATGTCTTATCCTTCTTAGTGCATTGGCTAGATCCTGTTTAGACATGTTATAACAAGTTAGTATGAGCTTATTTTGATGCATAGTTTTTTCATGTGTGCATTTTCCATGAATTTTTGAAGATCCCTTGGTATGTACCCACAGTACATAAGGAACCATTTTGTTTGCATTCCTTTTTGTGTAAATGATATCATGATGTATCTATGTTTCTGCAACCGTTTTTTTTTTTTTTGAGATAGAGTCCCATTCTGTTACCCAGGCTGGAGTGCAATGGTGCCATCTTGGCTCACTGCAACCTCTGCCTCCCAGGATCAAGCCGTTCTCCTGCCTCAGCCTCCCAAATAGCTGGGATTACAGGTGCATACCACCATGCCAAGCTAATTTTTGTATTTTCAGTAGAGATGGGGTTTCACCTTATTGGTCAGGCTGGTCTTGAACTCCTGACCTCTGGTGATCCACCCGCCTTGGCCTCCCAAAGTGCTAGGGTTACAGGCATGAGACACTGCAACTGGTTTGCAACATGATTTTTAAAACAACATTACTTGGAGAATCTTCCTATATCAGTGTCTACTTTTTTTTTTTTTTTTTTTGAGATGGAGTCTCACTCTTGCCCAGGTTGGAGTGCAGTGCTACAATCTTGGCTCACTACAACCTCCACCTCCTGAGTTCAAGCGATTATCCTGCCTCAGCCTCCTGAGCAGCTGGGACTACAGGTATGTGCCGCTGCACCTGGTTAATTTTTTTATTTTTAGTAGAGACAGGGTTTCACCATGTTGGCCAGGCTGGTCTCAAACTCCTGACCTTGTGATCCATCTGCTTTGGCCTCCCAAAGTGCTGGGATTACAGGCGTGAGCCACTGCACCCAGTCTCTACATTTTTATATATTAAAACACAACCAATTTTACACATGGTTAAAAAAAGTCAAGTAACAGAAAACATAAAATCAGCCTTTCTCCTTCTTAATACTCCTTCCTCTTGGTCCCACAGCTCCAAGGGAACTGCTTTTAACGACTGGTTCAAATGCTTCTAACAGTTACTTTTATGTCTATACATAATATTTATTGATTTATCTACTTGAAATATAGCCTTTTAACTTTCTGTTAGGATGGATGAGGGTTTAACTTCATTTCACTGCATCTGTGTGCCCGCTCTCCTCCTCCTGATACAGTTATAGGGCCACATTCACTTCCTCCACTGGGCTCACCTGTACCTCCAGCCAACTGAACCTCCACTCCTTGTTTCATCTACAACTGTGCGTCTTGAATTACCTGTCACTTGAAAGTCAGTAATAAGGTCCTCTCTTCCATGGTAGAGCTCTATTAATTTTTTCTTGCCAAGACCGATAGTGCATTTTATTGTGACACCATAATTAATCTTCCATGATTGATCCATAGATTGGTTTTAGTAGCTGAAAAACAACGGAATGCAAATGGAATTTGCACTGTAATGCCAGGCAAGCAGTGCTCACTGCAGAGCCCAGTAGTGTTGGGATGACACTTCTCTCTCTTCAGATCTGTGGTCAGAGCTCTCGTGCCACTCAAAGGACACAATTTAGAGCTTTAAGTAGAAATGAGTTAGTTCTTCTGTTCCTTCTCCTCCTCCTGCTCCTCTTCTTCATCTTCTTCTGTCTCTCCCCCGCCCCCTTCTTCTCTGCCTCACATTCTGTACTCGCACTTTCCTTTTCCACTGTGTGTCTTTTACTCACACCTCCCATCTCAGGCCCTCTCCTCACTCCCACATTCCTGCTTCCTGGCTTCACTCAGATGGGTGCCTCCTGTGGATTCCGGCTGGCTGCAATTCATTTTGGTTTCGTCTGCTTTGTCAACTCTCTTTTCTTCACTCTGTTTTCCAGAAGTATTTAAAAACTCTCCTATTCTGTGTTGTTGTAGATGTATACATTTAAAAAAAAAAAATTCTGGCTGGACGTGGTGGCTCATGCCTGTAATCCTAGCACTTTGGGAGGCCAAGGCAAGAAGATCACTTGAGGCCACGAGTTTTGAGACCAGCCTGGGCAGCATAGGGAGACCCTGTCTCTAAAACATAAAAATAAAAAAACAACAAGGTATGTTGGTGCACACCTGTAGTCCCAACTACTTGGGAAGCTGAGACGGCAGGATTGCTTGAGCCCAGGTTGTCGAGGCAGCAGTGAACCATGATTGCACCACTGCACTTCAGCCTGGGCAACTGAGCAAGACTCTGTCTCTTAAAAAATAAATAATTGAAATTTAAAAATTATTTCATCATAATTTGGAAAAAAATTCTTTTGCTGCCATTTGAATGGTGTCTTAGATGAGAAGGAACATAAACAAATGCTTGTGCTTAACTGCTCTCTTGAACCCAGATATTATTAATATCATCATGTAAATTGGCCACCCTGATCTTTTCCAAAAGGAGAACAATCCGAGAGAGGATTTTTGAATGTGGAAGACAGAAAATAATCACTAAGGACAAATAGCATTTTTGGAGTTTTCTTCATTTTTCTATAATATTTGACACCATGGGCCACTCCCTTTTTTGAAAGTTTCTCCTCCATTAACTTTTTTTTTGAGACGGAGTTTTGCTCTCGTTGCCCAGGCTGGAGTGCAATGGCATGATCTTGGCTCACTGCAAACTCTGCCTCTCCAGTTCAAGCGATTCTCCTGCCTCCGCCTCCCGAGCAACTGGGATCTGGGATTACAGGTGCCCACCACCATAGCCAGCTAATTTTTGTATTTTTAGTAGAGACGGAGTTTCACCATGTTGGCCAGGTTGGTCTCGAAATCTTGACCTCAAGTGATCCGCCTGCCTTGACCTCCCAAAGTGCTGGAATTACAGACGTGAGCCACCGCACCTGGCCTCTCCATTAACTATTAAGATCCTGTTCTTCTTGCTCTCTTCTCAACTTAAAAACTCTTTTACCAGCTCCTTTTTCTATGCTTGTCTCGAATGAGTCATCCTCATTCTTCTCTTCTCTATTGTTATACTACCCACAGGCCTCCAGATTTTTATCTCCGATGCCAAAATCCTCCCCGAACTCCAGATTTTCCTCTCAGGCTGCTTACAGGACATCTTTGCCTGCATGTTCCACAGACACACCAGACTCTACCTGCTGACAAGTGAATCAGCGTCTTTCTATCACATCTGTTTCTCCTACACGTGTCTTATCTTGCTTAACAGAAACACCATCCTAAATAGTCACTGAAGCTAGAAACTTTGATTCTACCTCTCTGTGGCAGATGCTAGCCACAAACTAATTTCCCATTCCTCCTGAGCACAGCTGAACGATGCTTCCTGGGCTCTACCGCTGTTAGGTATGGCTGACAGAACAGGAGGAAGTGATATATGTCACTTCCGGGTTTGGCCTCCACAGGCAGTCTTCCTTGAGGTCTTCCACTCTCTTCTTCTGTGCCTCTTTGCTGGCTGGAGGTTGGCAACAGGGCTGGTTTTTCCCTTTGTGCATGGTGGAAAGAGCAGTATAAAGTTCTCCTTGACTGAGGAAGGGAAGTCATAGCTTCCAAAGGGATTGTTACTGAGAATGCACTTACCCAGTGCGGTGATGAATTTCATGTGCCAACTGAGCAAGGCTACGGTGCCTAGTTGTCAGGTCAAACACTAGTCTAGATGCTGCTGTGAATATATTTTTTTAGATGTGATTAACATTTACAATCAGTAAGCTTTAAATTAAGCAAATTACCCTCTATAATGTGGGTGGACTTCGTCCAATTTGTTGAAAGCCTTAAAAGCAAAGACAGGTTTCCTGAAGAAGAAGAAATCGTGCCTCAAGACTGCAACATAAAAACCCTGTGAGTTTCCAGCCTGCCGCCTACCCTGAAGATTTGGGATTTGCCAGCCACACAATTGTATGAGCCAATTCCTTAAAATAAATCTCTCTTAATCTTTCTTTCAATCTCTTAATCTCTGTCCCTCTATCTATATCCTATTGGTTCTATTTCTCTGGAGAACCCTGACTAGTACACTAAGAAATGAACCAATTCCTCCCCATATGATCCTTTTAAGATTCTTATTATGTCAGTGTGAGACTGGATTTAAGCTGTGTCTGTACACATACCAGATCCTGCTGAAGGAGACAGATAAACTGCAAAGTTTTTCTTAAGAGTTGAAGCATAATGGCCCTTTCCCCATCCTGTCCCCATAATAGAATTTTGGCAAACAAGCCTACAAAACAGACACCCCAATCTTCCCCTTGCTCTCTTCTCAACTTAAAAACTCTTTTACCAGCTCCTTCTTCTATGCTTGCCTCTAATGAGTCGTCCTCATTCTTCTCTTCTCTCTCTATTGTTACACTGTACTACTTATTTCCCACTGCTCCTGTGCACAGGAGGAGTTAAATTTGTGGCCAGCGTCTGCTACAGAGAGGCAGAATCAAAGTTTCTAGATTCAGGGAATAATTGGATGGTGTTTCTGTTAAGCAAGGTAAGACACACGTAGGAGAAGCCGATCTGATAGAAAGATGCTGATCTCACTTTTCAGCAAGTAGAGTCTGGAGTGTCTGTGGAACATCTAGGCAAAGATATCCTGTTAGCAGCTTGAGAGGAAAACCTGGAGTTCAGGGAGGATTTTGGCATTGGAGATAAAAATTTGGATCCTACTCAAGTTTTATTGGAAGCCTAAGAGTAACTTAAAAAGCAATAGAGTTGCCTACTTAGAGGGTCACTGATAAAAAAACAACATGTTGTTTTCTCTGTCAACTGATACTCGTACAGGACCCCCCAAAAATGTGCACCTAGGAGATTGGAATATCCTCTCACAAACATTCTGTTGAAAACATCTCGTCCCTCTCCCATTCCATTCTTGCACAAAAACCCAGATTGAGGCTAGAGAGCAACAGGGATCCCAAAGTCACCTGCAGAAAGTCACTTCTATCTTGGCTAGGGCTGAAGGTTGCAGCTAAGACATAGTATTCACCCCCTAAGAAGCAGTCAAATACTGAAACAGAAAAAAAGAAAAAGAAAAAAGAAAGAAGCACAGAAAAGGTAATACGTTGCCAGAGGCATTGGTCAGACCTTAAGAAGAGTGGATGTGGAATTACCTGAATTGGTATCTCATCTAATTCTAAGGTCAAGATATCATGCAAAGCCTGGGCATAACTGGAAAGTTAGAGACCCCCTTGGCCTTCTGTTCACCAGGGGGGATTTCTCCCCTTTCTTTGTTGCCATTCTTTGTCTCCCATTACCACAGCACCTGTGGAATCAGTTGTGGTCTAGACGGCATCCCTCGAGAGGCTCCAAGATTAGTCCTTGGTCTGCCCAACTGCTATCTGTTATTTTCTGCTCAAAAAGCTCGCTCGTTCTTATGACGTCAGTGATCGCCTCCCTGCTGCTAATTTCCAGCCCCACTTCTTACTGCAATTCCAGTCCCTTCAATCTTGCTACTCAAAGGGCATCCACCTTTGGTCCATTCCAAGCTCCTTTCCATGGTCCTAGCTTGCCTCACTCACAATTTCAGGAGCTTGCAAAATGCCAGCTGTTGGACAAGCTTTAGAAGATTTTCACAAAGAACCTCCGGTTTCCTGTCTCAAAAACACTGGTTCTCTACTCTAACCTTCACTCATCTCTGACCTCTGTTTTGTTCCACTCTTCCATATCCTCCATCTGCTCTGTCTCTTTCTATTCTTTAGCCACAATCCCATTTTAGATGCATATCCCTTGAACTGAATTATGGCAGTTGCTCCCCTGGCCTGATCAGCACAGCTTCCATGAGAAATTCTCATCTTTCTCCCTGGACCACTTTGTTGGGGCTACTTCTTACCCAGCCTCTCTATGAAGGTACAATGTTCAGATACACCAACAGGTCTCATACCCTCATTTCCCGATGTCCAAAATTAAGGTCATCAGCTCCCTCCAAATCTGCTCTGGTTCCCAGCTTCTCTGCTTCTAACCGCCAAGGTTTGAAACTTTGAAGACATTTTGAAATCAGATCTCTCCTTTATCCTCTAATTTCATTTAGCACCAAGCCCAGCACTTCTGTGTTTCTACTTCATCTCTCTAAACCAAGCCCTCATCATCACCCACCTGAATCACATTGTGGTTTCTACTAGGCCTCCTAACCTCGGTTTTCCTCCTCCCTGCATGCCACTGCCATATTACTCCTTCTTGAATACTCTTCCCTCCTATCATCCACCTACTCAATGACTTTCAGGACTCATTGTTTCCTAGAGCATCAAGGTGAGACTTGTGGTGGCACAGAATGAATATTGCTAAGCTGGGGCATAGCGCTATGCCGTATATTAATTTTAGCCCTAAGACTTCTCTTTTCTTTTTTCTTTCCTCACCAGCTTTGGACAGAGAAAGCCGTGGAACTTGGGCAAGTAATTAGCTTCCCTGAACCCTTTAAAAAAGTCTGTACCAGGGCCGGGTGCTATGGCTCACGCCTGTAATCCCAGCATTTTGGGAGGCTGAGGCGGGCGGATCTCAAGGTCAGGAGATCGAGACTATCCTGGCTAACACGGTGAAACCCTGTCTCTACTAAAAATATTAAAAAATTAGCTGGGTGTGGTGGCGGGCGCCTGTAGTCCCAGCTACTCAGGAGGCTGAGGCGGGAGAATGGCATGAACCCGGGAGGTGGAGCTTGCAGTGAGCCGAGATTGCCCACTGCACTCCAACCTGGATGACAGAGCGAGACTCTGTCTCAAAAAAAATAAAAATAAAAAAAAAATAAATCTGTATTGTAGTGATAACATGAAAGCACTTAAAAATTTTTAATTATAAGGTACTATATAAATATGAAGTATGATGGGGTATTGCCATTAACATACTTATTTTGTGGGGTGAGGTCATCCATACCTCAAGTATTTATCATTTCTTTGTATGAGGAACATTCCAGTTCCACTATTTTAGTTATTTTAAAATATACAATAAATTATCTTTGACTTTAGTCACCCTGTTGTGCTATCAAATACTAGATCTTATTCCTTCTAACTATATTTTTGCATCCATTAACCATTTCCACTCCCCCCCACACCTTCCCAGCCTCTGGTAATCATCATTCTCCTCACTATCTCCATGAGTTCAACGGTTTTAATTTTTGGCTCCCACACATGAGTGAGAATATGCATTTATATTTCTGTGCCTGGATTATTTCACTTAACAATGTTCTCCAGCTCCATCCATGTTGTTGCAAATGGCAGGATTTCATTCTATTTTAGGGATGAATAATATTACATTGTGTATATGTACTACATTTATTTCATCCGTTCCTTCATTGATGGACACTTAAACTGATTCCAAATCTTGGCTGTTGTGAATAGTGTGCAATAAACATGGGGGTACAGCTATCTCTTTGATATACTGATTTCCTTCCTTTTTGGTGTGTACCCAGCTGTGAGATTGCTGGATCATAAGGCAACTCTATTTTTAGTTTTTTGAGGAACCTCCGTCCTATTCTCCATAGTGGCTGTGCTAATTTACGTTTCTAACAACAACATACAGAAGTTTGCCTTTCTCCACATCCTTGCCAGCATTTGTTATTGCCTGTCTTTTGGTTATGAGCCTTTTTTTTTTTTCTTTTTTTGTTGAGACGGAGTCTTGCTCTGTCGCCCAGGCTGGAGTGCAGTGGCCCGATCTCAGCTCACTGCAAGCTCTGCCTCCCGGGTTTACGCCATTCTCCTGCCTCAGCCTCCCAAGTAGCTGGGACTACAGGCGCCCGCCACCTCGCCCGGCTAGTTTTTTGCATTTTTTTTAGTAGAGACGGGGTTTCACTGTGTTAGCCAGGATGGTCTCGATCTCCTGACCTCGTGATCCGCCCGTCTCGGCCTCCCAAAGTGCTGGGATTACAGGCTTGAGCCACCGCGCCCGGCCCGGTTATGAGCCATTTTAACTGCAGTGAGATGCTATCGCATTGCAGTTTTGATTTGCATTTCTCTGATTGATGTTGAGCATTTTTTCATATATCTGTTGGCCATTTGTATGTCTTCTTTTGAGAAAAGTCTATTCAGATCTTTTGCCCGTTTTTTTCCTCTGATCTGTCAGGGATGAATTTTGCCCATTTTAATTGGATATTACATTTTTTTCCCATTGAATTCTTTGAGCTTCTTATATATTCTGATTATTAATCCCTTGTCAGATGAGTAGTTTGCAAATGTTTTTTCCTATTCTTCACTTTGTTGATTGTTTCCTTTGCTGTGCAGAAGCTTTTTAACTTGATGTGATCCTATTTGTCCATTTTTGCTTTGGTTGCCTGTGTTTTTGAGGTATCACTTGAAAAATCATTGTCCAGACCAAAGTCCTAGAGACTTTCCCCAGTGTTTTCTTTTAGTAGTTTCACAGTTCCAGGTGTTAAGTCTAAGTCTTTAGTTCATTTTGATTTGATTCTTGTACATGGCAAGAGAGAGGGGTCTAGTTTCATTTTTCTGCATATGGATAGCCAGTGTTCTCAGCTAACATATGCATTTGTCTGGGCTTTAGGATTCCTCATAAACTAGTTCCCAGGCAAGAGTAGGGAGGTTTCCCCTAAACCCTGGTCTTAAAATTGCCAAGGAAAAGGCTCCCGGAACATAGCTGGAGTGCATCAAATTACTTTCAGATATTAAGTTTCCCCAATTGTGACATTCCCTATTGGTCTGATTCTGGGTTAGTAAAGTGACTATAATCTAGGTAGAAGTGTCTTTGTGATCAGAGATCAGATTTTTGTGATCCTTACATACAAAGGCGGTGACTAAAGCCACTGTGAAGAATGTGCTTGCCCAGAGAGAGTGAGGATCTGAGAAAAGGACTGAGATTAATGCTTAGGGCACCACCCGCACAGGGATTGGTCATTTAGTAGATTTCCTAGAGCTCAGCTCAGTGCCAACCATGCAGAGGGTAATAAATAAACATTTTTTTGAATTGCATTCCATTAAATAGTATAGTTTTCATTCATTGATTCATTCACTCAATAGATACTTATTAAGTACCTAGAAATGGTTAGGTTATGGGCTGGGTACTGAGGATACAAATTGAAGTGATCAAACTAAGCACTGTGCTGGGAGCTTAGAGTTGGGGAACAGGAGGTTGGAGGCAGACCTTCATCAAATAATCTCAACAATACAATCACCAATGTGATAATATATAAGCTAGCCTGGACTAGCCTGGAGTCTAGTGGAATGTATTTCTAATGCAGTGACATTTAAACTAAGATCCAAAGCCTGACTGTATTTTGGAGTGGTCAATAAATTCTTATGAGCAGTGACTGACAGCCTCTGATACTTGACCCAGCAAAGAGACTCTGACACTGGGAATCTCTGGGAGAGAGAAGGTGAAGGCTGGGCCAGAGGAAGGATGCTGGGCAGCCATATCCTTTTCTGCAAATGGAGCCCAGTAGGGTTTCTCAAAAACCCTGTGCAGGTTGCTCCTCACTGCATGCATTAAGTTGCCTTACTTACAAAGAATAATATTAAAAACCTGAGCTTAAAACTTACTTGGAAAAATATTGCAAAGGCACAAGCAAAGTTTAACCCCCATTTGCATAATGACAAAGTTGTCCTCCTAAGTCACATATATGGACATGTCTTTTGGATAATCTCACTGGAAACAGTTGTGCTCAGAACCTGTCTAACCCAGCATCTGGCTCCATCCTGTCTCGGGAAAATAACACAAACGTTTGGCATCAGGCAAGAGGCTTCAGCCTGTTACTAACTAATACCTCCTCTTTACATAGCGTAATTTTTTCAACTGATGGGTTTTACCCCACTACAATGCGGTTAATTCTTTTTGCCACTAGAAGGGCACGTGGCTAAGTAGGTTAAGGATTAAAGGAGTATATGAGAAAAGCAGTTTTCTTGTTTCCCTTTTTTCATTTAAAAAGAAAATAATGCTTAGGAAGGTGGGATGGAATTTCCTTGCAGAAACCACAGGATTGGGTTGCAATGTAATTGAGTATCATGGAAAACAAAGACGATACACTTCAGTAGGTGCTTTCTGGGTCCAGCCCTTTAAAGGCTTCCTCTCAGGGATGCTAGAGCTTCCCAAGGCCTTCCTCATGCTGTGAGGCTACACCCGTTAAGTATTTTTTTCCGTCTCCTCCTTTAACACCTTGCAGAAAAGAATGTTCTAAACACAAAATAACATGTACATATGGCAATTAAAAATGAATTAAAAAGATGATACATACGAGAAAACAGACCATATTGTTTATGTTTGTCATCTCTATTTTCATCTTGCTTTTTTTTCGTCTGCCTTTGAGCACATCACAAACCTTTTGGGAAGCTGCCTCTTTTAGGCTGTTTCTCAGAGCAACTTCATAACTACTATTTTCATATTTTATAACATTGAGGGGGCAGTTGCAGTAAATATTAATTACTTCATATAATACAGAGCTATAATGTCTTCTAAGTAAACATCTGGGTCACAGCTAGATTATAAAACTAGTTAAATCATTTGAAAGGGTACTTTTCTTAACACTTAAAGTTATTACTCTGTTTGCTTTCATTTTAATTACCAAATTCTTTTTTTTTTTTTAAAGCAAAGACATTTGCTCCTTCTGTCTTTCTGTATTTGCAAGTCTGTGAAATCTCTATCAAGCTGAAACTCACACAGCTCTGAAAACTGGGCTGCATTCACAATCTTTGCAGTTTATGAACCCTCATCCCAGGCACTGTTTTTCTTTAGTCAATAGGTTTTTTTTTGTGCCCAAAAGTCTCACAGGGACACATACGGAAACAAAAACACAGCACCCCAGGGTTTGGAGAACATCATCCTCACACCATTATGCATTTGTTTTACGACCATCCTTGTTCTCTGCAAACAGCATGTTTTTAAAAGGCAAGAGCCTGAAGCAAAGGAACAAAAGAAGAGAAGTGGTAAGGGAGAAAGAAGATAAAAGTGGCCATGATCAAAGAAGAAAGTAGGAAGAGGAAGAAGGCAGCTGAGGCTAAAATTTAGCAGAAGATCCCATGGTCTCATATTTTTAGCACTTTCCAGTTTTGATTCTATTTGCATTATTTGTTGGGTTTAGTATAGAAAATCTTAGCATTTTCAGGGTTAGCCTGGAAGGAGGGAGGCTTGGACAGAGCAGATACGGGCCACATGGAGTTTAGCTTTCTCTCATCCACAGCCAAGAGGGAGTTGGACAAGGATTATTTTACTCATGACTTTTGTGGGCAACTAACAAAAATGTACTTGAACTAACTTCACCAAAAATGGGAAATTCACTCAAATCACTATTAAGACATCTCGCAGAACCCAAGGCAGAAAGGCTGCTGAGCATCCACAGGGATGGAACCAGAAATTAAGCACGGTGGGAGTTAGTTTCTCCTAGCTTCACTCTGTCTTGTCTCTGAATCTCTCTCTCTCTCTCTCTCTCTGTCTCTCTCTCTCTCCAGCGTCTTGCTTAACAGGTGCATGCCACCACACCCTGTTAATTTTTTTTTTTAATTTTTTTGTAGAGACAGGGTCTTGCCATGTTGCTCAGGCTGGTCTCAAACTCCTGGGCCAAAGTGATCTTCCCACCTCAGCCTCCCAAAGTTCTGGGATTACAGACGTGCGCCACTGCACCCGGTCTGCACATCTCCTCTTTATTGGTCTCTCTGTCTGTAGACTAGCTTTCTCTTCTTCTCTGTGCATTGGATTCCTCTCCACACCCTCTCAGTTCCGCAGTTCCAGGGTCCCTGGTAAACTGACTAGCATCTCAATACCCAAACCCCAAATGCTCAGGATAGAAAAGGTTTTGGGCTCACGCCAACAAATGCCAACAAGTGAAGGCACCGTCCTCTAGATCAGGCGTCCCCTCTTATCCAATCAGTGGAAGAGGTGGGGTCACATGATACAAACATTACTTTAGGGACCCACATCTGTGTAAGTGGACTAGTTCTCAGAGAAGGAAAGTCTGGTGAGGTGGAATTCCCCAAAGCTATCCACTACATTCCAGTGCCTTTATTGCCATTTATTTGTTTCCACTCTAAGGAGAACTAGAGAAGGGAGAGGGGAAGGGAGAAAGTCTTGGTTTGTCCACTGAAAGGAGTCAACATTCACAAGTATTTATTGAATGAAACAGAAAGGTGGCAATGTAGAAAAGAAAAAGCAGAGGAGAATAAGCATGAATGAAAGTATAGTATTTGATTTCACAGTCATTTTCTTCCAATGCTCCTTTTAAATTATTCCTACTCTCATTGGGAAATGATTCCAAAGTGATCACTGTATTTATACAGCTATACCCATACTCAACAGTAGACTTCAGGGGAAAGCACATTAAAACTATGCTGAATATCATTCACATTCAGCAGAATGACAAAAATTAAAAGGACTGACAATTCTAAGTGAGAGTAAGAATGTGGAGAAACTGGAACTCTCAGATATTGCTTCTGCAGAATGTACAAATTTAAAAAACTGTTTGGTTAAATACAAACCTACCCTCTGATCCAGCAGTTTCACTCCTGGGTATATACTCAAGAAAAATGAGCACATATATCCACCAAAAGACATGTATAAGAATATTTACAGAAACTTTGTTTTTAATAACTAAAAATTGTAGGCAACCCAACTGTTCAACCATAGTAGAATGAATAAACTCTAGAATATTCATAATAGAATATTACACATCAACAAAAAAAATGAACACCTATATTTAACATTGGTGAGACTCGTGGATATAGTTTGGAGTGACAGAAGAGAAAAACAAAAGAGTAAATGCTGTAAGAACGTATGGCAGGATTCCATCCACGTGACATTCAAGAATTGACAAAAGCAAATCTATACATGTAGACGTCAGGTTAATGGTTACTTTTGAGGGGTTATTGACTGGCTGGGGGCATGAGGGAATCTCATGAGGTGACAGAAATATTCTATATATTAGCCAGGCATGATGACTCACATCCATAATCCCAGCACTTTAGGAGGCCAAGTCGTGAGAGGATCACTTGAGGCCAGGAGTTCAAGGTTGCAGCGAGCTATGATCACAACACTGCACTCCAGCCTGAGTGACAGAGCGAGACCAAAACAAAAAAGAAAGAAATATTCTATTTATTGATCTGAGTGGTTGTTACACAGGGGTAGACTTATGTCAAATTTAATCAAGCTACACACTTAACAAAATAAGTGCTTTTTACTGTATGTAAGTTATACCTAAATTTGAAAAAACATATACCCATTTGCTCTCTTTACAAAGAAAAATACCTTGGGAGGGTTTCTCCAGGGTCGTAGAGAATGCCATCAGAACCCTTTCTGTTCTTTCCTTGGTGGTACTCAAACATACTGATCCGATGCCATGGCTTTCTCCTAAACGCTGCTTCTAAATGTTTGAATTTGATAAAACCACGCGAATAAGCAATAGAGGGACTCTTCAGCATTGTCTGCATGATGGACTAAGCATGAAGTAATATTTCAGTGTTTGGCAACACAGTATGCAGAAGGTGGGGCAGATAAAAATATAGCATACTTGGCATATGTTCTACTCTGTGCCTGGGGGACAATTCATGGGCAGAGAAACAGATATCCATTGGCATGTGAGTTAGTTAGCTCAGAGTCTGTCCTGGCTAGGAATACTGGCCTCCTCTACATTTTCTTCCCGGTTTTGACAGAAGAATGCTTTGTGCGAGGAGGTAGTCAAGAGGTCCTGGAGGCCAGTGCGGGGGCTGTTCCTCATCTTCAGTGCCTTTCTTTAAGGAGACAAGTTCATAGCGTCCTTTGTGGTACAATAGCTAAGCACACTGAGAGGTCTATAACCCCTCCTCACATTGCCTCTATGCTGAGGCCTTCCTCAGCACCATGCCATGTCCTGGACAGGCACTTAATGAGTTTCCAGGCCCTGGCAAGATTTGGTCTTTCTTTGTGAACCTCAAGGTGGGCCCTTTTAATTAATCTCCAAAGTATCTGGATCCTGTTTCTTTACACAGGTCAAATAACTAAGCTTCTTGAGACCCTTATCTAAGCTCCATGAGAATGAAAGCATGAACTACTTTCTGAGCGATTTGCCTCAATTCCATAATATCTTTCTTATATGAGTTGACAAGGTGCTGTGCCCCATTCCCAGGAGTGGATGTCACCGGAGAGTAGGGGATCATTTTGATTGATGAAATGGGAACAGCACATTGTGGAGTCGAGCAGAAGCTCGTGTGAAATCTCTTTGAGAGGACTGAAAAGTTTTCTTCTATTTTGGATGGCTTTGTTTTTGCCACTCCTTGCATCCTTCCCTGCCTTCTCTTTCATTTCCTTTGCATCCTTTCTCTGCGCCTTCCTATTCTCTCATCGAACTGCAAGAATTAGTCTCTCTCATCAGTTGTATTTCCAAATGCCCTTTCCTGTGGCATCACTTTTTTTTTGGAGGAGAGCTAGAACAGACCATCCCACACTATGCACCTCTTTTACTCCCTCTCCTCTTCTAACCTGACTCCATTTTATAATTTGACTCAACAGAATATGGAAGATGTTGCGAACTATTTACACAGACACCTTCATTTATTTAAATGAAGGCAGGTTTTGCTACAAATAGAGAATGCTTTTCATTTTAACTAAAATACACCACCAAGATTGATTAAATGAGCTTCTCTGTCTGACTTCTAGCTTGCTTAACGAGATTTGTTGTTGTTGCTTGTTCTGACACAGGGTCTTGCTCTGTTAGCGCAGGCCGAAGTGCAGTGGCATGATCATGGCTCACTGCAGTTTCAACCTCTGGGGCTCAAGTGTCCTCCTACCTCAGTCTCCTGAGTAGTTGGGACCACAGGTGTGTGCCATCACAACCAGCTAATTTTTTTTGTTCTCTGTAGATATAGGGATCTCACTATATTGCCCAGGCTGGTTTCAAACTTCTGGCCTGAAGTAATCCTTCCACTTTAGCCTCCCAAAGTGCTGGAATTACAGGCATGAGCCACCACATCTGGCCTGTAATTCTTTATGACTTTGACTTGTAAAAAAATTTGTAAACACATTTAATTTCACATGAATACAAAAGCATGATGAGCTTCCATGTGCCTGTCATCCACCTTTCACAATTATCTACAATTTGTCAATCGTTTCATTTATCCACTATGCATACTTTTCTTTCCTTCGATGTTTTAAAGCAGATTTCAGATAGCATTGCATTGCATTGTTTATACTTCATTGTATTCACTGACCTTAATATTCCTAGGGAAACACAAAGATAGAAGGTATGAGAAAAATATTCAAAACTTTTCGTAAAGCTGTTTGTTCATTTTCATTGGTAAATTCATTTGGAAATGTAAACAGCCAATGTATTTACAGCATAGAAATTTCAATTGTGTTACATATTATTCCAGAGCCTCAGAAACAGGAATTCGTGACAAAAGGCATATATTTTTCAACTAGCATTTATGCTTAAGTGTTTCCCAGATATATCCATTTACCACAGGGATCCTACCCTTCTTGAGATCCATGGACTGGAACCAAAACATGACACTTCAAGTAATAAGTGAGAGGGGAGATGGCCATCACTCATTGTACTTTGTGGTTTACAACCAGTAGGGCAACATATTTGGAAGTCTAAAATGTCTTAGTTTTCAAAGTGTTAAGCTCACGTAGTGCCAAATGGTTATTTGATGTTATAACATGCACACAAACCAGAGACAATGGAAGTCACCATGCATCAGTAGGCCAGAACCAAAGAACAGTGATGGTAGCTTTTCTTTTCTTTT
>NW_012121821.1:5477989-5518947 GCF_000951035.1 Colobus angolensis palliatus | reverse complement strand
TTTTTTTTTTTTTTGACAGTGTCTTACTCTGTCACCCAGGCTGGAGTGCAGTGGCACAATCTTGGCTCACTCCAATCTCTGCTTCCCAGCTTTAAATGACTCCAAGTAGCTGGAATTACGAGTGTGCACCAACATGCCTGGCTAATTTTTGTATTTTTTGTAGAGACGAAGTTTCACCATGTGGTCCAGGATGGTCTCAAACTCCTGGGCTCAAGTGATCCACCCAACTCGGCCTCCCAAAGTGCTGGGGTTACAGGCATGAGCCATCGTGCCCAGCCACCCCTGGGGTTTTCATAGCAAACTTTCGCTAGTTTATTTTCTTGTGGAAGTCTTAGGTGAACTTTGCCTATGAATGAACCCCTAGAAAGCTAGAAAGCCATTATTATTACTACTGTATTTATAGTAACCATTATTATTACTACCATATTTATGTTCTACCCATTTCCAATAATTGTAGGCAGCCAAGAGTACACAGTTGTCCTCAACTTTTAAAATAATGATGCTCTTGACAGTGAATTGTAATGTGTGTGCTTAGGTGAAATTGATAGAGCTGATTCTGGACCACACCATGCTCATAAGTTTATTTTCTTTGATTAGAGGCCTTTGAAACTATCAGAAGGGTCTATCTTCCTGGCTATCCTTCTTGGCAGATTCTCTGAGAGGAAGATCCTCATCCAAAAGCAGGGGTTTTCACCTGGGGATGAGGGGATGGACTTTAGGAGGAGCTGTGGATCTCCTGCAAATGTAGGCAGTTTACTGAGGAAGGAATTTTTCTGGAGAACCCACATTTTTCATTAGATTCTTAAATGATTCCTCCCCTCAGAAAGGTTCACTATCAAGGTTTCTAGGCAGATTTGGGGAAAATTCAGAAGAAATGGTCCTTATCAGCCTTCAGTGCGAGTCTTCACTACTCAGTTGTCATTGCCCTGGTGACCTTGGGCAGCCTGAGAGGTGAGTACCCTGTTTAAACCCATTTGTCTATGCTTTCTATCTGTTGCTACAGCGACAGGAGTCATAAAAAGGACTTCTTGTAAACATTGTCAAAAGGACACATATCAGCCCAGAGAAGCTGGGATGAATTTTCTCCCAAGGACTTGTCTAAAACTCAAAAAATGGTGAGCCCTCTTTAGCAGGCACTGCACATGAATTAGTAACAGAATATCTGCTTGATGTAGGTGAACTGCAAAAGGTTAATTCACTTTATCCCTTTCATGATCTGTGGATATCTAACACATTTAGTTATTTTTGGAACCACCTGTCATTTTCTATAAATGTTGAATTCTCTTTTACCAAATACAGGCATGGTGTGTATGTCAGTAATGTCCTTGACCTACTTGGGCAGATAATGGCATTTGAAAAATTATCCACAATAATGTTCACCTCCATAAATGTAAGTAATCAAGATGTAAGAATCATTAAGGATGACAGACTTTTAATTATAGGAAAGGCCTTTATAGGAAAAGTTGAAATACAGGCATACACTATTAGAACCATAACACGGCTGCATAATTTGTCTTTATGCTAGGTATGGTAAAGTCTAGCTTTCGGATTTCCAATTCTGCCTTCATGTGTGTTTTAAAAAATTTATCTGCTTCATATTTCTTGAGTTTCTATTGTTGTTTAGCTCTGAATATAAAAAAGACACTTGATCACCATCCCTCCTAGCATCTCTTCAAAAAATAATTTCAGAACCTGCAGTTAAAAATCAGGGCTTTCTAAACTGTGGCTCATAAACTTTTAGTCATGACATCATTTAGAGCATTGCAACATGGATGTGTATTTTTAATGAGATAGAATATAAGATATCAGAGGGCATCATATATAGTAATATAGTAATAAATTAATATATTAATAAAGTATTATTTTGTGAATTTTTTAATTTAAGTTGTTTATGCCTATGTGTGTTTTGATAGTGATGTGCTGAAAAATGTTTAACAACTGGCTCCCTGAGAGAAGAGGTATGTATATATGTAAATATGTGTATACATTTATTATATATTTTACTGATATAAAGTGTGTATAGCTAAAATTTATAAATAATAATAAATACATGGTACTCATTGTGCATTTCATATAGCCAATTGATTCTCAAGAAATGCTTTCATTGATTTTTGCCAAACTTTTGCATTCATAGCCAATCTGTGGTTGCAATTCAACTCTAATTTGAGAAAATCAGACTATGAATAAATGCTTGATATCTATCAGATTCAGCAAATAAGTCCCTCACATTATTGATGAATGAGTGTATTCTGATATAAGTGTTAATTGCTGTTTTAATTTACATTAACAAATAAGATGAAAGTGAAACAATGAAGACATTTTGGAACTTCACTAATTTATCAATGACATGGAGAAATCTTTGTTGAACTGGATAATAGTTTTCAAATATTGGAAGAGTATTTCCTCAATTTTTTGTGCTATTCACATTGTAACAGTTACAGATACTTTTAAAATTTAATCTGCATTATTTTCTTCACTTTCATGAATAGAGGATCAACAAAGCAGTAAATCAAGAAATCAAGCCCTGATTTATAGTGTTTGTCAATTTTTTTTTTTGAGACTGAGTCTCACTCTATCACCCAGGCTGGAGTACAGTGGTGCAATCTCGGCTCACTGCAACCTCCGCCTCCCAGGTTCAAATGATTCTCCTGCCTCAGCCTCCCAAGTAGCTGGAATTACAGGTGTGTGCCACCGTGCCCTGCAAATTTTTGTATTTTTAGTAGGGACGGGTTTCACCATATTGGCCAGGCTAGTCTTGAACTCCTGACCTCAGGTAATCTATCCGGCTCAGCCTCCCAAAGTGCTGGGATTACACACGTGAGCCACTGTGCCCAGCCTAGCACATCATTGTATGGCATTTCTACCACACAGATAGGAGAGAGGTAACCGCAAGAATAGAGATGACAGGAAAATGTCTTACAATAATTAAGATATGATGAGTTTTGAGTAATTATTGTTTGTTTTTAACATTGTTTAATTTTAACTTTCTATAATTTATTTACAAATTTTTTTATATTTTAGAGACAGAGTCTCACTATGTTGTCCAGGCTGGTCTCAAACTCCTAGGCTCAAGCAATTCTCCCACCTCAGCCTCCCAAAGTGCTGTGATTATAAGCGTGAGCCACTGTGCCTAGCCAAAATTTTAATAATGACTGTATTTTTCTTTTTTTTTTGAGACAGAGTCTTGCTCTGTCGCCCAGGCTGGAGTGCAGTGGTGCGATCTCGGCTCACTGCAATCTCCGCCTCCCAGGTTCACACCATTCTCCTGCCTCAGCCTCCTGAGTAGCTGGGACTACAGGCACCCGCCACCACACTCGGCTAATTTTTTTTTGTATTTTTAGTAGAGACGGGGTTTCACCATGTTAGCCAGGATGGTCTGGATCTCCTGACCTCATGATCTGCCCGCCTTGGCCTCCCAAAGTGCTGGGATTGCAGGCTTGAGCCACTGCACCCGGCCAATAATGACTGTATTTAATAGTGGCTCACAATTTATACACACATACCAATCTGCTTTCATGAGCCCACATAAGCTGGCTCTAGCACACCACTGGTTGTGTGTCACAGTGTAAAGTGTTTTCTTAGTGAAGGTTGTGGTCTAAAACAAGTTTAACGAACACTGCTCTAAAAATTTACTAGTGCAGTTGCTGACACACTCAGTGGCCAGTTGGCTTGGCATTGAACTTCATAGAGTTCTCTAACTATTAGAAGAAGTAAATTAGCTTATTTCCTGCATATTCTTTGGCATTTGATTCCTTAATACCTAAAATCAGATGTTTCCCTTTGTTTTGTTTTTAGGTCAGGAGAACTTTACCCAGACGTTCCAGAACAGACTCTCTTTTAGGGCTTGTTTCCATGATCATTTTAAATCTAGAGGGAACCACTGAGAATTCCGTAAGTTTGAATGTCAAGGGGACCCTTTGCTCTGCTTGCCAATCCTATTACATTTATTCTTCTCATTCTCTCTATAATGACCAATACTACCTTCTCCTCTTGTCTCAACCATCCTCCCCAGTCCTCACAACTCAGCGGTATCAGACATTACCATGGTTAATATTTTGGTATAGCTTTTTAGCTTTTTCTGTCTGGATATGTAGACTTTGCCTTCCAGCTTCATTGAGGTATGACTGACAAGTAAATATTGAATTTATTTAAGGTGTACAATGTAATGTTTTGATATACATATATGCTGTGAAATGATTACCCCAATCAAGCTAATTTACATATCCATTACTGATATGGTTTGGGTGTATGTCCCCTCCAAATCACATGTGTTTCTGTTTGTTTGTTTGTTTGTTTGAGACAGAGTCTTGCTCTCTCGCCCAGGCTGGAGTGTAGTGGCATAATCTCATCACTGCAAACTCCGCCTCCCAGGTTCAAGTGATTCTCCTGTCTCAGCCTCTGGAGTAGCTGGGATTACAGGCACCTGCCACAACACCTGGGTAATTGTATTTTTAGTAGCTATGGCATTTCACTGTGTTGGCCAGGCTGGTCTCAAACTCCTAACCTCAAGTGATCCACCCATCTCGGCCTCCCAAAGTTCTGGGATTACAGGTGTGAGCCACCGTGCCTGGCCCAAACCTCATTTTGAAGTGTGAGCCCCAGTGTTGGAGGTAGGGCCTGGTGGGAGGTGTTTGGGTCATGGGGGCAGATCCCTCTTCAATGGCTTGGTGCCCTCCTCACAGTAATAAGTGAGTTCTCACCCTGAGTTCATGTGAGATCTGATTGTTTAAAAGAATGTGGCATCTCCCTCAATCTCTCTTGTGCTCCTGTTCTCACCATGTGATGCGCTGGCTCCCCCTTTGATCTTTCACCATGACTGGAAGCTCCCTGAGGCCTCACCAGAGGCAGATGCTGGCACCATGCTTCCTGTACAGCCTACAGAGCTGTGAGCCAATTAAATCTCTTTTTAAAATAAATTACCCAGTCTCAGATATTCCTTTATAGCGATGCAAGAATAGGCTAACACGATTACCTAATATAGTTGTCTTTTTTATGTGTGGTGAGAACACTTAAGAGCTACTCTCTTAGCAAATTTCCAGTATACAATATATTATTATTAAGTATAGTCACCATTGGGTGCCCAGGAGGTAAATTCATCTTATAACTGAAAATTTGCACCTTTTGACCAATGTCACCTCATTTCCCCCATCCCCAGCCCCTGGTCACCACTCTTCTACTCTCTGTTACTATGAGTGCAACTTTTTTAGATTCCGTCTATAAGTGAGATGATGTAGTATTTGTCTTTCTGTGTCTGGCTTATTTCAGTTGGCACAGTATCTTCCAGTTTCATCTATGTTGTTGCAAATGGCAAAATTTCCTTTTTAATGGCTGAATAGTATTCTATTGTCTAACTTGCAGTCTAGATGCCTGACGGTGTCATGGAGAAAGCAGGTCTTCTCTGTTTCTGCATGATACTTGACATGACATGGGCTTCATTCTTTGAGAGGTTTCTCCCCGCCTCATGGCTGCAGCAGCAGTCAAGCTATACGCCTCTTTGTTTACATCCAACCAGGGCAGAAGAGATTGGTTATCCATAGTTTCTTTTCAGAAGACCTTAAGAAGGCTCTCCTCAAGTCTTATTAGCTCAGAGTGGCTGAGTCTTGCCTACCTTGGAACAACTAGTATGATTGAGATGATCATGAATGTGTCACAGTTCTTCTCCATGGCACTCAGGGCAATTTTAAACCCTGCTTTGTTACCTACTTTTCTTTTTCTTTATTTCTTTTCTTTTCTTGTTTTGATACAGGATATCACTCTGTCACCCAGGCTGAGTGCAGTGGTGCAAAATCATGGCTCACTGCAACCTCAACCTCCCGGGCTCAAGAGTTTCTCCAATCTCAGCCTCCCAGTTAGCTGAGACTGCAGGTGTGCATCACCAGACTCGGCTAATTTTTTTTTTTTTTTTATCATGGAGACGGGGTCCCACTATGTTGCTCGGGCTGATCTTGAACTCCTGGACTCAAGCTATCCTCCCACCTTGGCCTCCCAAAGTCCTGGGATTACAGGACTGGCCCACTTTCCTTATTTAACAACACATTGTGGATATCTTTCAACTTTTCTCTTAAAATGTAGTTTATAATAACTGCATTATTCATTTATTCAATATTCAATATAATTGGCATCCTAACTCTATTTCAGGGAACCCAATAGATACAAATAAGTTTCTGGAATGAATCCCTCACTATCCAGCTCTTTTTTCTGATATCTGAGCATTAGGAACAAAATAAAGTAAAATAAATTTTTGATAAACACCTCAATATGTAAACTCTCACTAATCACTATTCAAAATTCAGAAACCAAGTGGAGTTAGATGATGCAGTATGCCTCACTATTCACATGCAGGTACTACATCGATTCAGGGGACGAGGAATACTTGCATCTACACTCTCAGCAAATTTTCAGTGTACAATACGATATTATTAACTATAATCATCATACTATACATTAGATCTCTAGATTCACCCTACCTAACTGCAAAGTTGCAATCTTCATTTCCTCCCCTTCCTCCCCCTTAGTAACAATAGTTTTACTCTGTTTTTTATTTATTCTACTTTAAAAAAAAAAATTCTGCATTTAAGTGAGATAGATTTTAGGTGCCCTTAACACACACAAACACTGGGGTAATTATGGAAGTTGATGGATATGTAAATTAATTTGACTGTAGTAATCATTTCACTATGTATATTAAGACATCATATTATACACCTCAAGTATGTGTATGTATGCTAAAAATAAACAACAAGAACATAAACACTTTAATGGCTTCCCCTTGCATGTAAAAAGAAATTCATACTCCTCATGATGGTCTGGATGCCTTTCTCTACTTCATCTTACACCACTCTAGCCATACCAGCCTTCTTCCTGTTTCCTGAGCATGCCAAGTCAGATCTAGCTTCAGGCCATTATCCTCCTCTTCCCCCTGCCCGGACCCCTCTCTCCCTACCCCACCTTCTTCACAGAGCTGGTTCCTTCTCATCATTTATACTTCAGCTTAGGTGTCACCTTCTCAAAAAGGTCTTCCCAGACTACCCCTTCTAAAGCAGTGCCCTTCCAAGGCAATTACAATGATATTGTTCATTTATTTGTTACCATGAGCCATTTCCCCTATGAGAATAGAAGTCTGTGAGAATGGGGACATTAATTTATTTTCCACTGTATCCTCAGCACCTGGGATAAATGCTAGCCTGTAGAAGGCATTTAATAAATGTTTGTTGAATTAATGAATCTCACACAGTCCTCAGAACAATTTCCCCTCATTATACAGATGAAGAACTAAAGACACAAAAAACATAAACAAACCACTCAATGGCAGGGGGAAAAAGAAGATTTGGACCTAACTTGTTTAACCATAGTCAAAACCCTTCAATACCACATTTTTAGCTTTTCATTTATAGATGTAACACCTAGATTGCATGTTTCTTCGTAGGAACTACAAATAATTTTTTTTCTTTTTGTCTCCTTAGAAAAATGTCTATTAGCTTTTCACAGTCATCTGCTCTACTGTGGAAGCAGCCGTTTTATTGCAAACTAAAAATCATGGAGGAAACTAACAACCAGCTCTCTGGAATGAGCAAGGCTGATTATTCTAAGAAGACATACTTTTTCTAAACACTGTCATTCACAAATAGGTTTTAGGAAAAAACACCATAGGTGACATAAACCTTGCTTTTTGAAAAAGAAAACCAACGGCTGGATTCAGATTAGCAAATGGAACACAATTGGTTCATCTGAGCTTTCAGCTAAATTATTTCTATAGATCTCAGTTGGCTGCCCAGAGTCCAGCTGATCTGCTTTCTCAGCCACAACTCTCCGGTTCACATGAAGAAGCAAGGAAAACATTCTCAGATCTTGTATCCTTTTAAAAAATGTTTCAAGTTATTACTCCAAGAAGGATTTCACAGATTTAAAACTGGCATTATCTCAAATTTCCCATGAGTAAGCCAGCTGTAATGAAAGGTTGCTAAGAAATACTTATTTCCATCAAAGAACCACTTGGGGAAGTGGAGCCATGGGTGTTTCCCACCGCCCCAGGCTCTAAAGTCCTTCTAAACTGGTTCATTTTAGCTCCTCAGGTATTAGCTAGAATCATACTGGAAAATCTCTGCAAGATGAAATAGTAATATGTTCCTAAATTATAGGATTATTTTTCTGTGCTTCAAGCATTTAAAGTATTTACAAGAATTAGCTGTAAGCAAATATTCCAAGATATGGTCTGCACATGCTACCTTGCCTTTTGTTAAGCTGACAGTACTTTGGATTACTAAGATTTCCCAACAGTAGATATCTAATTCACACAGCTCCTCACTTTCCAATAATTTTTTCCACCAGAAATTGGCTTAAGACAAAGAAGTGGAAAGCTAGGGAGCCGGGGGTGCATTTTGAAATTTTAAAGTTATTTTTATTTCAATAGTTTTTCAGGTACAGGTGGTTTTGGTTACATGGATAAGTTATTTAATGGTGATTTCTGAGATTTTGTTGCACCCATCACCTGAACTGTATACTATACCCTATATATCATCCTTTATCCATCATCCCCCTCTCAGCTTTCCTCCTTGAATCCCCAAAATTCATTATATCATTCTTATGCCTTTGCATCCTCATAGCTTAGCTCCCACTTATAAGTGAGAACATATGGTATTTGGTTTTCCATTCCTGAGTTACTTCACTTAGAATAATGGCCTCCAGCTCCATCCAAGTTGCCCTTTTTATGGCTGAGTAGTATTCCATAGCATATTTATACCACATTTTCTTTATCTACTCGTTGGTTGATTGGCATTTAAGCTGGTTCCATATATTTGCAATTGCTAATTGTGTTGCTATAAACATGCATGTGTCTTTTTCATGTAATAACTTATATTCCTCTGGGTAGATATGCAGTAGTGGGATTGCTGGATCGAAAGGTAATTCTACTTTTAGTTCTTTAAGGAATCTCTACACCGGTTTCCATAGTGGTTGTACTAATTTACATTCCCACCAGCAGGGTAAAAGTGTTCCCTTTTCACCACATCCATGTCAACATCTATTGTTTTTTCACTTTTTAAATTATGGCCATTCTTGCAAGAGTAACATGGTATCTCATTGTGGTTTTAATTTGCATCTCCCTGATCATTACTGATGTTGAGCATTTTTTTCGTATGTTTATTGGCTGTGTATCTTCTTTTGAGAATTGTCTATTCCTGTTCTTTGCCCACTTTTAATGGGATTATTTGCTTTTTTCTGGCTGATTCGTTTGAGTTCCTTGCAGATTCTGGATATCAGTCCTTTGCTGGATGCATAGTCTGTAAATATTTTCTCCTGGGGTGCATTTAATGAGACATATGAGGAAATAAATTATGTTTATGCTAGGAAGAATATATGACACACTGCAAACATGCTGAAAATATTCTTATTTCCAAATTCTATTTAAAAGTGTCCTGGCCTATGCCTAGTAGTGGCAAAGAGGCAGAGCATGATAAAACTGTCTTATACTATTCTTGTAGTTTTGCTTATCTTGAAGGTCAGTCGCTACTTGGGACCTAGTGCCAATTTTCTCATTACAACATGAAAAGCAAATAACTCTGTTATTTCTCTTATACCCCAATGCCAGGATTATAACAGGGTAGTTTTGTGTTGTTGTTGTTTTTGGTTTTTTGCCTTGTTCTCATGCCTTTAACATCCTCGGAAATACTACAGTGTATCTTTTCACATTATCAGATTGGCAAAGAATAAAAGCCTGACAATACTGAGTGTTGACAAGAATGCAGAACAATGAGAACATTCATACAACGCTGATGGGAATATATATCGGTTAATCCCCTTGGAAATCAGCTTGTCAGTGCTCAGAATAGTTGAAGATTCATATAACCTCAGACCTAGAAATACTACTTCTAGGAATAAACTCTGAATGTTTCTATAAAAAACGCTTATGAGAATGTTCATTATGGCTTTATTGGTAATTATAAAAACTGGAAATAGGATACATTTCCATTTAAAGTAGAATAGATAAATTGTAGTATATATTTGTTTCAGATCTTGTATTTGTGTTAAGGGAATATATACATATTTTTCTGTATTTGAAACAAATATAGCAAAATGTTAAAATTTTATAAAATTGGGCTGTGGATACATTGATGATGGCCATATTATTCTCTATACTCTCATTTTTGAAATGTTAGGAAAAAAGCACTACTGCTATGGGTAGTTTATTTTCATTCAATAAATGGGTTGAGCATCTTCTATGAGTCAGGCATTATGCTACGTGCTAGGAGCCACGGAGTCCCTGTCTTCAGAAAACTTGGAATCATGTGGGGGCTTTCTGAAACAATCCTCTCTGACCCCGTGGCAATTAATTTGTACCTCTATTATCATCTTCTGCCTTCTGTTAGGGCTTCAGGCTCATAACATTTTTCTCTCTATAGCAACGCTATCCCATATAACTTTCCACAGCAATTGAAATATTCTGTATATCTGTTGTTCAATATGGTAGCCACTAGCCACCTTTTAGCCATTAAATACTTGAAATGTGACTAATTTAACTGAAGAACTGGATTTTTAATTCTAATTAATTTTGATTTAAATAGCCTCATGTCACTAGAAGCTACTGTACTGGACAGTACATCTGCAGAGTATCCATTCTTTGAGGGTAGGGACTGTGTCTTTCTCATTTTTGTAGCCCATGCCTGGAGTCCTAGTTGCATTCTCAGAGAGTACCTAGCAAGATGCTATATCTCACAGAAGACTTTTTTTTTCTTTTTTTTTTGAGACAGGGTCTCACTCTGTCACCCAGGCTGGAGTACACTGGTGTGATCCCAGCTCACCACCCAGTTCACTGGTGTGAACTCCCAGGCTCAAGCAATCCTTCTGCCTCAGCCTCCTTAGTGGCTGGGACTAGAGGCATGCATCACCACGCCCAGCTAATTAAAAAAATTTTTTTTTGCTTTTTAGAGACGCGTTCTCACTATATTGCCCAGGCTGGTCTCGAACTTCTGAGCTTAATGGTCCTGCTGCCTCAGCCTCCCAAAGTGTTGGCATTACAGGCGTGAGCCACTGCACCTGGCTCACAGAAGATATTTGACAAATATCTGTTGAATTCTGGAATTAAATCCTTGTTGGTGTCATTATCTACCATGTACTCCAGGGAAATTCACTTAATCCTTGTTTATTCATTTATCAAACATGTATTGTACACCGGTTCTGTGCTGAGTCAAGGGAATATAAAAATAAATAAACCATAGCCACTTACCTTGAGGAATTCATGATCTTGTCTGAGTAGTAGTTGTCTTAGAAACAAGACAAGAAGGTTAATCCTGATAATTTCTAAGATATCTTCCAGCCTTAACGTTCTATGAATACATTCATTGAATTGTTCATTTGTGCCTATGATCACTTTGAAAGTGTATGCAAATTGACAATAAATCAATAAAATAAAGGTATTTAAACTTGTCAAGAGCCCTTTGGTCTCATTCATTCATTTAACAAATATTTACAGAACACTTGTTATGGATGTTTTGATTGCCTCCTCTTTGGTGAGAGCAATTTTCACTCCAGGATTGTGGGGATAGCTAAACACACAACAGCTCACACTAGACAGTTGAGATTGATAGTAGTTTGTTGGTCACATGAAGTCACAGCCTGGGGGAGGAAGACACCCCATGCCATGCAGGGTCACACAGGGTTGCCCTCAGGGTCAGAGTGAAGAGCCAAGTGCCATGGAGGCAGGATTTGGAGTATCAAGGGGGTGAGGTGGCCTAGTTCCTGTGGGAGGATGTGATTGACTTGTCTGAATAATTCCCTAAGCAGGCAGAGAACCCACTAGTCTGGGATAAACAGGAACTCTGGTTGATTTGATGAGGAGGGCTATTTGGCTAGGGAACCTTATTCATGGGAGCTGAACAGGAGAGAAGAAACTTACAGTTAGGCCATTTGATACCCTCCTGATTTTACCATATATGTCAAGGCAACATGTAAAATTGAGGCTTAATAAGCAACACATAAAATTGAGCCTTAATTTTAGATTTTCCATCACAATGGGTCAGACATTATGCCAGGCACCCTCATGGGCAAGACAAGAACAAGTGGATCCTGCCCTCATGGGTCTTACAGTTAAGTTTTAGGGCCATATTGGTGGAATCAGTGGATTATACTGTAGTTTACAACAGGAATTTTGTTCCCACCTCTCTAACTCTGCCATGGGTCCCAGGGCCCAGGAGCATGGAGAATGGATGATGGCGTCCTTTGGCCACTAGAGGGCATTTCCTGCTTTCTGCATAGGCCCCTGGGTTCCTTGGGTTTTTGCTAACATTGCCAGTTCAGTGTACTGGTTGATTCTTAACTCTGGTACGCATCAGAACCGATTGGGAAAATTTTAAAACAGCTTCACCTCCAGAGACTCCATTCGGTAGGAATAGGGTTGAGCTCGGGCCTCTATGATTTGCCGTTTCCCATGTGATTCTGATGGATAAGCAGAGCTGAACAGTGAAACCTTTCAGTAAGATAAACTACATTCCGATTTACAGGGATTCTCATTTTAGCGTAAGAAATAAAATGAGGATTCCTCACATGTTTACCTATGCAATTAGTCCATCACGGCATAAACAACCATCCTTTTTTTTCTTACAAAGCATGTCTGAAGGCCAGAACAACTATCCCTTTTGAGTTAAAGTTTAAAGTAAAATTTGATCATTCTTGGGTTCAGGATTTTATTTTATTGATTTTTTTCAATTTTCAACTTCTTAATTTTGTCTAGATTCTCTGTGCTCCAAATGTAAAATCAAGAATGAGAACACTGGCAGAAGTAAGGAAAGATGAGACCTGTTTTGAAAACAAATTTTAGAGAAACTATGCGAACAGATTATGTTCTTCAGGGACCTGGCACACGATGACATCTAACACCCATGGCCAATAGCATTCATAATCACCAGTGTGCAGCGCCATACTCTGCCTACTGGTAATTCCCAGCCATCCAGGAAATATGTAAAACACTGGCTAGAAAGTGTTCTTGTGACATGAAGAGGTACTCAGCAGGTGGCTGTAGGGTGCACTGGTCACCTGTTAAGTGCAGGTCTCCTGGAGGACCAGCTCAGCCCACACTAGCTCTGTCACCCTGAGACTTATAACCAGGCCAGGTGCAGTGGCTTATGCCTATAATCTCAGCACGTTGGGAGGCCAAGGCAAGTGGATCATTTGAGGTCAGGAGTTCAAGACCAGCCTGGTCAACATGGGAAACCCCATCTCTACGAAAGATTACAAAAATTAGCCAGGCGTGGTGGCATGTGCCTGAAGTCCCAGTTACTTGGGAGACGGAGGCAGGAGAATCGCTTGAACCCAGGAGGTGGAGGTTGCAGTGAGCCGAGATCGCGCCACTGCACTCCAGTCTGAGTGACAGAGCAAGACCCCATCTCAAAAAAAAGAAAAGAAAAAAAAAGACTTATAGCCATTGAGTCCCGGTCTCCTCAGTAGTACTCTCCTCAAGGTCATTGGGAGGATTAAATTAGATAGTGTACATTAAAGTCATTTATAAATATTTCTAAATGATTTATAAATTATTTCTGAAACCAAAATAGCCTAGACCTCACCAGACTCAGCCTGTGAGTGGCAACAAGTCACACTGACATTTATGCTGAATTATAATGATGGGCTACTTAAGAAGGAAGGCTTGCGGCTGCCCTGAGTCTAAATACAAAAGCCGCCTTGCCTTTGGAAGCAAAGTAGAGGTGGGAAGGCTGGACCTATCACCATCCCATGCTGTGCTTGTCATCTAGATTCCCAAAGCTGCAAGCTTGGAAACTAGGTGCTTTGGTTTGGGCTCTGGAGAAGCCCCTCCAGCCAGTGTGAACCTGTGTAAGTGCTGGGGATGGGGAGGGGGAGCAAAAGAGACGGGACTTTATGCCTTCCCCTTCTATTTTCCTCATCCACCCTCCACCATCTGTCTCCCAGGACAGACACAAAATTCTTCTCCTTCTGCTCAAAAACCAAACTCTCTCAAGCATTCACTTCTGCAAGCAGTTACCTGAAGGAGTCACCGTCTACAAACAGCTCCTGTCTGAATGGCTTGAGACACAGCAGGGCATCCTGCCACAGAGATTTACAGGGTTATCATGCCCACTTCCTGACTCACTCCTTTCTCATTTGATCCTGAGAAACCGGAAGTAAAAGGCCACAATAATTGGAAATGACCTGACTTCCCATCCCTTTAACACTGAGTCACCGAGTCCTTAGGTGCTCTCTTCTGTTAAAGTTTTACCGTGGTGAGTTTTGCTGTTGTTGCTGCTTTGTTTTGAAACGGCTCCCCCAAAACCTTAAGTGAGTTCTTGAGTGATGTATGTATGGTGGCTTGTTTTAAAATCAGTGTTATTATTTGATTATAAATTCTTCTATGAAAGAAGTTGAAAGGAAGACTCCAGGCAAGAGACCCACAGAGTTATTTAAGGATTATAGACTTATTTGCAAAGCAGTTATGCTAAATTATGGATGATGCACTCCCTGGAAGCTGATGTGAGCCTCTCTAGAAAAGGCGAATGTTTCTCTTTTAGGTAAGTTGACAATTTATGTCTGCCCTCCGGTGACTTTAAAATCACACAAAAGACTCTTCTATTTATTAATTGTCAGGAATTTTTTTAAAGCTCCCAGGGCTAAATTATATGTGTCCCCTTCCAACCAAGATAATTAAATAATAGAATACAGTATATTGGGTCCTGGCGGGGTGGATAGCAGAGCTGCTGACCAAACACGCTGGGACCTCACTTGGCCTGAGAACTACCAGAGAGCACTTTTTTTTTTTTCTTTTAAAACCCAGTTTAGGAGGCTCATTTATGAGCCTATGCAAATCAGACATTCCTTGGTGTTTGCTTCTGAATTATTCATCGTATCACTCATCCTACTATAGGAAACAGAGCAAGAATTTACCAAATAATAACTTGAATGGAGTTGTCTGTCCCAATGCCCAAGACATCCCACAAAATTTGAAGTTTTCTCCAGGGACATGGGTGTGTCAGGGTGTGAACTTATAAATGACTCTCTCTTGAACTAAACATGTAATTAGAAATTCCATATCAGATATGCCTACTTCAGATGGCGCAACCAAAAAGAATCATCATAACCTTTATATTAAAACGATAACAAATAATCTATTATGAATCTTGCTTCCCTTTTTCATAATTGCCCACCATTTACAAAATACATGTCTAGGCAAATCAAGCTGCTCAACAGAGTATTAAAAAGTATAGGCTTTACTTGTTTTATAAAGCCAAGCCATAACTGTAACAGCTAGTAATAACAGCTGCCATTTTATAGAACACTGGCTTACTACTCACAAGGCACCATCCTGGATGTTTTACACTCACCATCTCATTTAACCTCCTGCCAACTCTTGAAGCAGGTACTGTTATTTTGTCTGTTTTACAGATGGGGAAACCAAGGCTCAGAAAGGTCAAGCAGCCCACTCAGGTCGGCCAATAGTAAAGTCTGGATAGGGCACTTACATAGAGTTGTATAAGTCACTCACTGCTCCAAAGGCACTGGCAGTCAAACGAATAAATAGAGGTCAAAATCCAGCCTGTGTTTCACTTGCCCAGCCACATGCCGGCAGGGCTGCACCCACCAGAGGGGACACCTTCCTCTAACATAAACAAAGGCACTAAATGGGCTAGCAGCAGCCCTGGGGATAGAACCCGGCATCAAAGCTACTGAGCTGATTCCACAGCCCCTGTGCTTCACACTAGACTGACTACCTTGCCAAGTACATTTTCCTACCTCAGAGGGGCCCATAAAGATCACACACTATTCCATTACTTTCTACTGGCTGGGCTTGGGGATGGGCATAGGCAGGAGGATATGTTTATCCCCAGAACGAAGGGATACATGTCCTGTAACTTTGGAGTAGCCGGTTTTCTGGTTTATTGTGAAGGGTAGTGACTGGGAGCAGCAGCAAAGCATTGTCCCAGAAACTGCTGGTGACCTGACCCCTGGAAGGTTTTTCTGGCCTGCTTTATGGAGCTCACCCAACTGTGAGAGTCAAAGTGGTGCTGATGAGTGGCTGCAAATGTGCTCATGAGAGAAAACACTCCAACACAATAAGCCAACAGACAGGAATCCTCACGCTGATTCCACTACTCACTGCCATTTGACCTCTGACTGGTCACTTAGCCTCAGTGACTTCTACTTTTCTATCTGAAAATGCAGACAATGATAACAGATGGCCCTAAAGTCCTCAAGGGAACAGTGCTCAGAAGTAACCCTAGGAAACATTTTGAAGCAGGCAACATTTATCTTTGGTACTTATGTCACCTGTCCGTCTCTTTCTGCTTCATTTCTTCCCACCCTACCCCCAGCATTCCCCTCTTCCCTAATCTTTCTATGCGGAGAGAGGAGTCAACCGATGAAGCCAATCAGCAATATAGATGTTAGGGATTAAAAATATTCACTTTCCCAAAACTATCTTTAACCCAAAGAGAAGGCAAGGAAGGCTTTGCCCAAAGATCCAATTGCAGTTGGGTGAATTTTTGTGGCAGATGAGGGTTTTGGTTATTTCCGGAGCCTGTAAATTACATAAAGTAAGCAACGAAGGATTGGGCTGTCCTGGGACAACTTTGTAAAGTAGTTTTTTTAAAAAAGAAAATCATATATATGTATATATATACATCAGGTTGGTAGAATATTGCATAATTATTATAAATGGTCATTTACAAAGACTATGAGGCAACAGCAGGGACAACTCCCAAGTATAATGCCCAGAGCACGTGCCCTGAGCACCACTCCCAGGTGTAATATGACACCATTTAAAGGAGCAGGAGCCCAAAACATGTGTCAGCTATGAGACACAGCTACATAAAAATTACATGCATAAATAAACAGAGAGGGCCTGGAACGTACTATAGAAGAGTGAAAACAAATTATTGGTTGAAGTGATGGAACAGTGAGTGATTTTTATATTTTTAGTCAATGTTACAACAGTGTAAAATACATTTATAAATGCTAAAAAAGAAAAAATCATTAAAAATTTATAGAAAATTGATAGCATAGGTAAATGAATTCCCTATTGTCATAATTTCAGAATGGTAATACATATATATATTTTAACTTAGTATAAGATATCTTAGCTGCACATGGTGGTACACACCTGTAGTTTCAGCTGCTGAGGGAGGTTGAAATGGAAGGATCACTTGAGGCCAGGAGTTTGAGGCCAATCTGGACAACACAGCAAGGCTTCTTTCCAAAAAATAAAAAGTAAAAAAAGGAATTTTAAGATTTAACATTTCCATGAAGCTCAATATTGTTTTTGCCAATATAAACATACGATATCATCAACCAAATACTTGAGAGTCTTTATATTAAAATGTTATGTTTATCTAAGAAAAATTTGTCAAGGTTCTTCTAAAAAGGGAAAGTAGTCAAAAATATATGACAACATTGTGGTGATTCTGAGGACAGAGAATAGCATGAGGCACCTTTATACCTCAGAACAAATCAGAGGTATGTGCTTTGTAAACGTTCACCAAATAGATGAGTGAGTCATTTTCCAGAAGTGTCCAGATGAATCTAAAATCTCCTTCCACCTAATCACCACCTTTGCAGGGGTTTCTGAATGAACACCCACAGACACCTGTTAGGTAGAGAGCTAAGGACCATGTCATTCCCATCTCCCAAATAACAGATACTATGTTTCCTGTTAATGTGATTTTTGTTCTTATCCAAATGAAAAATTAAAACAAATTTCATACACTACAACTAGCTTTGCACTCCATCAGCTTTAAAGATTTTTCACATGCATATCTTAGAGTCTGTGACCTTCTTAAGCTACCCTCCTGTTCTTCACCCTTAAAAAGCAAGTCTGTTGAATTACAGACTGCCAAAGCTAGAAGGAACTTTACCAGTTATTTGGCTTATTTTACAGATGAGCAAAATGGAAGCTCAGAAGGTCCTGCTCTAAGATCTGCCCGTCCATGACATACATTTAAATTAATTAAATTAATGGACTCTTCCACTCCAACTACAAGAGTAATTTATGCTTGCTATATGATATATTAAAATATAAAAATTATTCATAATTCTACCACCCAGAGATAACCACCATTAACATGTATGTGTCTTTCTGGGCCCTTAGTGACTGCTGCGGATGGACAGGAGCGTGGAATAACAAGTGTGCAGGAGGCTGGGGGACATGACACGGCTGAGCTCTGGTCAAGGCAGGATTCCTGCACCACATGCTTCTGCTCCTTTGGCTTCCCTCCTGGGACAGCCTTGGCACATGAAACCCAGGGTAGTCTATGAGAGGGATTTACATCATGTCCACACCAGCCATATCCATCTTGGGTATACCTGTCTTCAGAACTATGAGGAAAGAAATTTTTGTTGTTTATGCTACCCACTCTATGGTATTCTATTATGGCCACCCAAGCAGACAAATGGATTTTGGTACCACAAAGAGGGGTGCTGCTATAACAAATACCTAAACACGTAAAGTGGCTTTGTAGCTGGGTAATGGGTAGAAGCTGCAAGTCTGAGATGAGGACACCCACGTGATTGAGTCCTGGTAAGGGCTCTCTTCCAGGCCTGCGATTGGCCGCCTTCTCACTGGGCTCTCACATGGCCTTTGCTTGGAGGGAGATCTCTCTCTTTTCCTCTCCTTATAAAGGCACTAATCCATCAGAAGGACCCCACTGTCATGATCTCATCTAAACTTAAGTACTTCCTAAAGACCCTATCTCCAAATACCTTATATTGGCAGTTATGTTTTAACACAAGAATTGTGGGGGTACACGAACATCAGTCCATAGCCCTAGGGGAGAATACTTGAATTGTGAGAGCACCAAGTTGGAGACAGCTGGGAGAGTAGCAATATTTGGTAGGCACCAATTTCTTCTTTCCCTTTCCTGTCCACTCCACTACATCTAATAAATAGCTTTATTTTCTTTTCATTGTAAAAGGTTCCTCTGTCTATAAGATAAAATGCATGGATCGAGGAGGGTTTAGTTATCCTTCGATTCTTCTACCCTATCATTGAGGTTTTCTGCAATATTTATTTGCCAATGAATTGTGAACATTTTCCTACATTAATAAACCTTCTTCTATAGTTGATTTTTTAGCCTCTTCGTAAGAGTCTACAACATGCATGACTCATACTTTATTTAATTAGGATTATTTTTGGAAATCTAGATTTTTCCAATTTTTTACTATTAAAAACAAAACTGTAATGAATATCCTTGAATAGTAAAATATTTGTGCACATCTGCTGGGTTTTTTTTAGGATAAATACTTAGAATTGCTGGATGAAAGAGTATAAATATTTTAAAGGCATTTGATACACAAGGCCTAATTAGCTCCAGAAAGTTGTTTTAATGCTCAATTCTACCCATCTGAGTTGGGCCCTGTTTTATGTTGGCCAAAATTTGGAAATAATTCCCTTCTGCCATCTAGGCCTCGATTTGATTACTTAAATCACAAGAAAGTAGAAAACTTAGGTCCCAGAAGACACAAGTTTCAGACAAGAAGAGACAGAACCCAGTCAAAGGGTTTTCCTTGTCCCTTTATTTCCTACCTAAGACAGAGCTAAGGAACATTCAGACATCCCCTCTGCTCTTTGCCAAAGTGACATAGCATTGAACATCTGAGAAGTCCAGGATTTCTGAACTGACTCAGTTCAGTTTGGACAAAAAGAAGGATAAAAAGGGTTTTGTCCACAAATCACAGCCAAGTCAGTGGGGTGACAGTTTCTGGGCCCTTTGGTTTCCTCACCTGGGTAAGAAATGGTAGATCAAGGCGGCCTCTAGTCACAGTCCTTTTCCTCTTTTATTGCAGCCTCAATACCAATTGTCCTTCCTCATTTGAGACACTGTTGCTTATGAAAACATTAAACAACATGCAAGCAAACTTTTTGGTTGAGAAGGAACTTCTCAGAAGAATTCTGCAAACATTGCATGTTTCTTTTTTTTATTCTCTTTGTTCCAAATATTTAAATATTTTGTCTGCCTTCAGGGAAAAGGATTCACCCATCCTAGTAGAAACTGCTTACTTCTACCTTCTGAAAACAGGAAATAATAAGGACTAGCACATATACAGTACCTACTATGTGCTAGCAGTGTAGTAAACACTTTATGCCAATTTATTCACTTTATCTTTGTAATAGCCTGCTCTTGTAGATATTATTATTGACATTTTTATCTCCATTATTTATTTGAAGAAATAGAGGCACAGGAAGTTAAATAATTTACAACTAGTACATGGTAAAGCTGAAAGCACAGCTTGGCTTACGGATCAAGTTCAATAGCATTACACCCTTGGGCTCCTGCCTCCCTCTGTGATCCTGGCTGAGATCTTGCCTCATAGGCCCTTTATTTTTCATTCACAGCAAAACAGACAGACATCACTGCAAACAGTCACTTTCAGTTACTGTAGAGTCTCCTGGAATATCTTCCTACCTCTATCCATATCTTTCCTTCCTAATCCCTATTCCCTTTTCTTCTTCGTCCAATTTTATCTATTTAAGACCATTTCTCTTCTGCCCATGTCTGGCTGTGGTTTTTGATTCTCTCACCTGTGCTTAAAACCTATGAAATCAGTGTGACTCAGAGTGGTTCAGTCCCTTTCCCTGCCTCTCAGCCCAGTTTTCAGGCTGACAATGGTTACTCTATATTTTAATTGCAGTAACATTTAATTATAACTGTGACAGCAGCAGGTATGACATGCAGAAGATAATACATAAAATTGATTTAGTAAATACATGTATACACCCATGAAAGGTATTTCCATTAGTCAAGTAGACAAAAGCAAGACTTTTACTTGGAAGCTTATGGGCAGCAGGGAACAGAACCATACCTTCTGTAGTTGGCATGTTTGTATCAAGGTTGTTTATGAGAATTTGTCATGTGCTTGCTTGCCCTTCCTCCAAGGCACACAGTATAAGCTCTCTTTTGCAAATGGGACTCTTGAGACTGAAGAGGTAAGGTAAGCTGATTCCAGTGGGTCTGAGGCAAGGCCAGATGTGTACCAGTGCTCCATCCTGCTGGTTCAGACGCTGACCCAGAGGCCTGTGCTCTCTGGTTCCTTTGCTATTGATGTCATACGATATAATAAACCAGAAAATCTAGGCCTGAAGATTACCATCTTCCTCTTTGGAAAGAAATCTTCCTCTTTGCCAATGACAATGCCAAGATATGGGTTATAAATTCCTATAAGAGAGAAACATCAGCTGGCTTAAAAGGAAAAATCACCCACCCCACCTACATTTATCAGTGATAGCTGATAGGATTATCATATACTGAAGAAATGAAAAGACAGGTCTTACCCACATGCTATGCGGTGACTCTTTGCAATCTTTTAAACGTGCTGGTGGTTTCACACAAGGTATCCAATCTGCCCCGAATGCCCCTCAGTTTGTATTTCATTTTCTTTTCTTGTAAAACACTCTCTCTCTTTTTTCTCTCCACCCCCAACACTCTATATATACATATACATGTACATATATTGTACACATGTATGCACATACACACATGCATAGATGAACTCATGCTGTTTAAGCTATATTTTTACCATTTTTTTTGGCTCACCCTTTCTTCTTTCTTCCCCTTCTTCTCACATGAGCCACTCTCCAAAGGAAACCATGTTGTTTACATGGTTGTTTCTTCCATAGTTTTACCAATGCTCATCTAATCCTATTTAAATAAATACGTAAACACACAAACACACAAATGCATTTTCATACATACATTTTATACAGGTGCATGCCATTTTTTTTTTTTTTACAAAGATGAGATCATATTATATGTACTTTTTTTTTTTTTTAAGACTGAGTGTCGCCCTGTCTGTCATCTAAGCTGGAGTGTAGTGGTGTAATCTTAGCTCACTGCAACTTCCACCTCCCAGATTCAAGCGATTCTTCTGCCTCAGCCTCCCGAGTAGCTGGGACTACAGGTGCTTGCCACCATGCCCAGCTAATTTTTATATTTTTAGTAGAGATGAGGTTTCACCACGTTGACCAGGCTGGTCTCGAACTACTGACCTCAAGCAATCTGCCTGCCTGGGCCTCCCAAAGTGTTGGGATTGCAGGCATGAGCCACCGCGCCCAGACTGTATGTACTTTTACTAGCCAGTTTAAAATAAATCTTTGTATAAAATGATGTTGATACTAATTTTTCAGTATTATTTGAATTAAAATATTTTTTCTAGGTAAGTAAATTCTGGTATCAACAATATTGTATCTTGTACCTGTTCTGTCCAAAACTTCTTGTATGATATGAGGTTTTTGGGGTTTTGTGAGTTTTGTTCATTTGTTTTGCTTTGCTTTGAGGGAGGCTCAGGCTGGAGTGCAGTGGTGCAATCTCAGCTCACTGTAACCTCCACCTTCTGGGCTCAAGTGACCTCCCATCTCAGCCTCCTGAGTAGCTGGGACTGCAGGCACACGCCACCATGCCTGGCTAATTTTTAAGCTTTTTGTAGACACAGGGTCTTACTATGTTGCCCAGGCTGGTCTGGAATTCCTGGACTCAAGTCATCTTCCCACTTTTGGCCTCCCAAAGCTGGGGTTACAGGTGTGAGCCACTGTGCCTGGCGTGATATGAGTTTTTAATATTATATAAACACATGTCTTTCATTTATTTATTTATTGAGACAGGGTTTCACTCATGTCACCCAGGCTGGAGTGCAGTGGCATACTCTCGGCTCACTACAACCTCTGCTTCAAGGGCTCAAGCAATCCTCCTTCCTCAGCCTCCCAAGAAACTGAAGCTATAGGCAGGCATCACCAGCCTGGCTAATTTTTGTATTTTTAGTAGAGATGGGGTTTCACCATGTTGCCCAGGCTGGTCTCGAACTCCTGACCTCAAGTGATCCCTCTGCCTCCACCTCCCAAAGGGTTGGGATTACAGGCGTGAGCCACCGTGCCCAGCCTATCTTTTCTATTATAGCTTCTTGAGTTTCCCATTTATCTCCTTCTCTCATCTAATCCTTCTGACTAACACTTACTCAACTTCCCAGAATCAACTCAAACTCAGAATTCACCTCTTATGTATCAAATTCCCTGACTCACCCTTCCTTCCATCCCAGGCAGAGTTAATTCTCTTTCTTCTGTACAAACCTCCTTAGCACATTGAATTGTTCTTGTCTGAGTTCGTCAGCCCCACTGATTACAAGATTCTGGAAGGCAGACTCAGTATCCTATTCACCTTTACCAAATCCAGCAGCAAACACAATGCTTTAAATGCCACTACTCGATATTTCTGTTGACAAATTACATATTTAATTGTTTTAATGTAAATTTTAATTTTATACCTAGTGTAAATTATTTAATCAGTGCTTCCAAAAAACAAAGCTAAAGCAAAAGATTAGGTTAACTTGATATTCCTGAACGAGATGACAAGAATGCATATATGCGATGCTTAATGGATCTTTCAGGGGGGAAAAGAGCATTTATTCATTTTACCGTAGACTCTGAATTACTACACAGAGGGAGATAAGTCAAGAACCAGTGCAATATTTGTCCTGTGCCTGACTTGTTTCACTTAACACATTGTCCTCCAGATTTATCCATATTCTCACAAATGACAGGACTTTGTTTTTTATGACCAAACAGTATTCCATCATATGTATATAACACATTTAAAAAATCCATTCATTTGTTGATGAACACTTAGGTTGATTCCTTCTTGGCTATTGTGAATAGTGCTGTAATAAATAGGAGGGTACAGATATCTCTTTGACATACTGATTTCATTTCCTTTGTATATATACCCAGCAGTGGTATTGCTGAATCACGTGGTACTTCTATTTTTAATTCTTGGCAACTCCATACTGTTTTCCATAATGGCCGTACTAATTTACTTTTCCACCAACAGTGTATAAGAATTCCCCTTTCTCTACACGTAAGGACAAATACTGCATGATCTCACTCATAGGTGAAATATAAAAAAACGGATCTCATAGAAGTAGAGAGTAGAATGGTGGTTATCAGAGGCTGGGGAGAGTGAGGAGGAGAGGGGGATAGGGACAGGCTGTCAATAGGTACAAAGTTACAGGTCCATTGGATGGATAGTGCTGGTGTTCCTGGGTACAGTAGGATGACTGTAGTCAGCCATAGCGTATTGTATACTTCCAAGTTGCTAGAAGAGAGAATTTTGAATGTTCATACCACAAAGGAATAAAAAGTGTTTGAGGTGATGGCTATGCTCATTATCCTGATTTGATCATTACACAATGTATAACATATGTATCAAAACATGACATTGTACCCTGTAAATGTATACAGGTATTATGTGTCAATTAGAAATAAAGTAATCCTTTTTAAAATGAATTAATGTGTGTTTTTGTGGACATTAAGTCTTTATCAAAAAATTAAATGCCTGAATGTATGATGTGCATATTTCCAACAATATAAAGTGATTGATACTGATACTCGCCGTCCTAAGATGGCCACCATTATGTAGATACTCTGTTGCTTTAGAATTTTAATTTGCTATCAGAAACTATTCTGTTGAGTAAAATTTCCTATAGAGTTATCAGATCTTCTTACTTTATTATTTTCGTCTTTTGTCTACTTCAAATGATTATTGAGGAGAAAAGCTTAGGAATGTAGATATTTAAAATGAAAGCCTTGACTTTGCCTTATTCTTTTTTTTTTTTTTTTTTTAATTTTGAGACAGCGTCTTGCTCTGTCACTCAGGCTGGAGTGCAGTGATGCAATCACTGCTCACTGCAGCTTCCATCTCCCAGGTTCAAGTCATGCTCCTACCTCAGCTGTCGGAGTAGCTAGGAGTACAGGCTCAGACCACCACACTTGGCCAATTTTCTTTTTCTTAATTTTTAGTAGATATGAGGTCTCCCTGTTTTGCCTGGGCTCAAGTGATCCTCCTGCCCCAGTCTCCCAATGTGCTGGGATTACAGGCGTGAGTAACTGTGTCTGGTCTACTTCTTTATCAAAAGTTGTTGTTTCCCGCCCCGCTCCCCTCTTAACAGAACCAGTCACCTTGAAAACTATTGGAATAAAATTATTGTGATTATCTTAAAACCTAGTGTTTGTTCCTGTTTCTGTAACATTTACTATTTGGAAGGCAATAGTATAAACTCCAATTTATCTTAAAGTTAAATTTGGCTTAAACCAACATGTAGTTCCTGGAAGATGATAGATGCTTAATAAATATTTATTGGATGAAGAACTGATGAATTGTGGTAACTGACAACCTCATTTCTAACTCTGTTAACTCATATATTTGCAGTTGTTTTAAAATACACTCAATATTTTCTAACTGGTTGCTTTAAAAAAAGTCAATCCCCAAAAAGGGCATTTGGCAGAAAGTAATATTGCTCAAGGACCCCAACAGGAAGCCTATGTTTGGACTCTTTCCTCCTTGGCAATTTAGGACCAAAAGCAGTTTCTAGTAACAAGCTTATGGCAGCACTTTTTTGAGCGTTGGCTCATGCAAATATTTTGTGGTTTTGGTGTCAAGTATAAACAAACTAAAAAACTAAAAATAAATCTAAAAGTAGACTTTTCTTCAGAATTTGATTTGGGAATATGGATCTTAGTCTATATGTTATTGGGCAAATAATAAGTGTACTAAGGAAGGTATGAAATTTGATGTGGGCTGCAATGCTAAAAAACACAAAATGACTTAAGTCTTCCATCACCACTCAAGGCATTTGGAAGGTAAATCAGAGAATAGAATTTTCTTAAAGAACCTGTTAAACAATGTATCAATTCTTTAGCGATAAATAAAAAATAAAAAGCATTGCACAATCTTCCCTTCAGCCAACATTCCACTCTCTCAACATCTGGGAAACTGGGCAGGGAGGAAGCAGACCGCTTCTAATTACCCTGTGGCAGCCAAAGATGTCTTCAACTTTTAAGGTATGAGATGAAGCAAGGGAGAATATTAAAAATAGTAACAGTTTTTTACAAGCCTCTCACAGATATTTAGCTTGAAAAATAAATAAAAACATTCAGCTCTAGTTTTCTTATTTTGCCCTTGGCATCACTTCCCAAATATTTGATCCTGATAGAAAATTATAATTTTATTGACGCCCCCCCATCAGGATTCTGTAGCTCTTCCTTGGGTACTGCAGAAAGAAACAGGTCCTACTGGTGGACCTCACAGTCCAGTGGCTCAATCACAGACAAGGCATGCGGAGGAAGAACAATCTGGCTCTCAGAGGCACCAAAGGTAAGGGACATTCACTACAACTAACGTGCAGGTAGTAAGACTGCAAAGATGAATCCAAGGCAGAGACAACCTTCCAGAACTCTCTTCCCTTCCAGAGTCTGGTCTCCATTCTCCTGGACCAGGGACTTGCTTCTAGTAAAATAAGTCTTGTAATTTCCAGAACAATGAATTCAGACCATGTCAAATTTGATTCTTTTTTAAGCTAGGGAACTCTAATGAGCCTTCCCCAAAATTTCCTAGGTCAGAGGAAACTGTGCCTCCTTCAGGGTCTCCAGAAGGAGCACTTCTTACTAAAACTTAGCAGGCAGAACCATTGGAAATGGTACAAGAGTCAACTGGAGCAGCCATTTCTCTGGTATGTGACCACTGTGGCCCATAGCAGGGACAGCCTCAACTCCAGAATCCTTTAATCTATATCTGTCCTAAGAAGGTAAACCTAATGCGATCAGACTCCAGGGGCCCAGCCTCATGTTCAAAGGGCTCCCACGTAGAGTCAGAACATATTTATTGAGCACCTACTTAGTGCCAGGCATTGTGCCAGGCTCTGGAAACACAGTCTCATGCAAGATGGGTTTTTGTCCTCAGAGATCTCACAGTCTAAGAAAAGGAAGCAGGTTCTTACAACAGTGATTGTGAAAGTGCTAAGTGCCTCAGGACCACGTGAGAGGGAGCACCCAAGAATAGAGCTGCACCCTACCCTTTTCTTATTCTTTCAGAGAAGTTGCCCTTTGATTGGGCAATATTGGTATACTGGCCTGTGGACATAGGAAGCCGCCAAATAGGAAATGATGGTCAATTATATTCAATGTCATCCACATGCATTTCACTCCTCAGTGCTGCCTTTGCTGCAGTAACAGACTTTTTCACTTGGGAAAGTAGGCAGAGTCCAATGTCACTCAATAAACCAGTGACCTGCACTCTCCCTGGTGCCAGGCCTTCTCAAACACCCTTCATATCTGAGGATGTTAACAGTCAAAAGGCTAGGGCGTGTGACCAAATGTAATATTGTGTTAATGTCAGACTTACAAAGCCTCAGTCCTCATGTGTGCCATTATTTGGACTGTATATTTTGAACTCTGGATGCTTCTGAATGTGAGCCAAAAACAGCCACCTAGGAATGTCAACTGTCCATAGAGGGGACTTTCCAATTGATTTTGGTCTTTGTGAGCAATGATTAAGTCTTGCTCCATCTTCCATTGTCTTCCGCACAACACAGCCTTAGTTCAGGTTCTTCCGAAGCAGACCTTAAGATGCGGATTCATGGGCAAGGGATGCATAGAGAAAGTGGCCCATGAAGAGGCTGGGGCGGGGCAGGGGATAGTTGGAGAAGCAGGACAGGTAGGAGAAGGATCTGAGTGAAGGCGCAATTTCAGGCAAAGTCCCAGCTCCCGCCTGCTCCTGCAGGAGAGCAGCTCAGGAGAATGAATTATGCCTTAGAGTTTGTCCCAACTGGAGGCCAGGCAGTTGGTCTTTCATACATCCATATCAGTCACTTATTGACTAAGAGCCACCCCAAGGAAACATAAATTGCTAGGTATGTAGACAGTTTTCTGTGTGTGGGAAAAATGGCTCTGGTACCCTAGGGCAGGGCTCAAGGTGAGTCACCGTTGCAGGCCATTTAGAAATTGAGGCACACAGAAGTCCAACAGGAGCACAGACTCCTACAGGGGATCCAAGGAGAGCTGGGCAGAACACAGACAGGGTTGCTGCATCCACCAGCATGCTGCACGCTCTCTCTGCCTGGTAAGCACACTTCTCATTGGCAACTGGGAGGGCTACTTAGAGCCAGAAAGAAGTGATAAATAATATATTAAAAGATTTTTTATGATATATGCCATACATGTCATACTTTTTAAGCCATACATGTAAGTTTTAGAAGAAAAGAGGATTCCAGTTTATTTTACTGAGACACTATCGGATTAGGTCTCAGGAAATGTGATTGCTACTTCTGTTGCTATCCCTAACCAGCTGTGTGACCTTTGACAATACAATTTGATGCAATTCAATAACCGTTTACAGATCTCCTGTGCTTCTAGGCTGCAACTCACAGTACTTACAATGATGTCTTTCAGTGTACAGGCTAGAAACGGATGAGGCTCCAGTACATAAGTGCATAAAGAGCAGTGGAAACATGCAAGAGAAAAGTAAACCAGAGAAGGAAACCTTGGTGGGAGGGATTTAAGAGACGAGTTTTGGAGGAAGTTACATATGAGCTGGGTCTCAGAGGGTGAGCAGGGTGTTGATACGTAGAAAGAGGGAGAGTGTTCCCAACCAAGTAAAGGCAAGGAGGTGAGAAAGGAGCACATCAGGCTATTCAGATCGACCGACCACAGCAACCTTGTCGGGGTCATTTGGGAAAACAACATGGGAAAAGAACTTCAGGGTCAGATTTGGGGGCCTTGAACATCCAGATGGGATGTTTATATTTAATACGATGTTAAGTCAAAAACTAAAAGTTTTTGATAAAGAGAACTATATGGCTTAAACACACTCTTGGTCATTTCCTCAAGGCCACCCACATTGTACAGTGTCTAGGAGGGTCAGAGAGGAGGGTCTCCCACATCAGCCCATGTCAAACCATCTGCCATGACAACCCAGGCCCTGGGAAGAAACTGAACTCTTGTGTCACGTTGTTCTCTCCAGAGGTGAGCTTCTCCTTGGGGTCATAGTGCTGTCTGCCTGGTGGCCTTGTACCGTGGCCAGTTTAATCCAGTATAGATGTTTTATTAACATCTCAAAGAAGGAAGGGGCTTGACATCCCTATCCCTCTCCTTTGAATCTCCTTGGATTTTGTGCCAGTTTGCCATTTATTTGCAGCAACATCTGGGCCCCTTTGCTAAAAGGGGCCAGGCAGGTGGATCTTCTTAAGACAAAGATCTGTCTGTGCAAGGTAACTGGATATCTCCACAGCAAGAAAGAGGAACAATACTGATTACAATACGGTTCAATGTCTACTTTCCATGGCAGTTTCACTTAAAAGGAATGGGAGAGAAAAATTAACGTTCCCCCACATTGGGCACCATGTGCTGCATATGGGTGAGCCAACTAGAAATTTCCAGTGTGCAGTCATTTATGTCAATATTGGGAAAAGTTAAACTCCAAGACAGACTTACCACAACTAACTAGGAGTTAGACACCTAAGAAGCTAGCAGGAAAGCAAGTCCTCCAGGCCAGCCATGCTGAATGAGCTGGAAAACATTAAAGCTGCTTAGGTTGCCTAGCCTCGAAACAGATCTGGAAGGACCTCACACAGCGCACATCACATGCAGTGATTTGGTGGCAGTTCAGACGCAGCACCTATTATGGTGGCAACCTCTCTGCCATCGGTTGAAATTCCTGACTCAGATGCCAGACATACTGAGTCACCTGGAATCCCCTGCCCTCCACACCTTCCACTGCTGGCTGCATGAATATGTATGTGTGGTTATGAGAGTTGGTTTAAGTAATTTGCCTCTAGGGGGTGGTTTGTACCACACGTAGGGGAAAAAAATCCACCAACATGTATAACATTAACCTTTTAAATTCTTCCGTCTGGGGACAAAAAGGATTTTGTCTATTTGTTGATCTGTTCTTTACTTGGAAATGAATGACATAACAGAGAAACTGGTAAAACTGTACTGTTTGCCTTTCAGATTATTTCCGGCAGGTAACCTTGTCTTCACTGGATGGAGCATAGCAGCAACGAGGAATTTTAAACTTTTTGAAAAACACAAGATCATAAACATAGGAGTAAGTCTGAAATTTCCAGTTGGAGTCTGGCTCCAAGAGAGGTTTACAAAATATTAAAGATGACAAAGCTCTGAGTCGCAGGGCATTCTTGGCCTCACTGATTAAAAACAGCTCTTACATGTTTTGCTCTCTCATATTTTGCCACATTTTCTACTCTTTTGCATCCTCGACTATTTATGAGTAAAACCCTCAAACTTAGCCTGAAATACAAAGACCTTGAAAATCCAACCCAAATCCATTTTCTCGCTTTCACTTCCACCTCACTCTCCTTAAAATCAACACCCCAATTTCATAGGATTATCCATTGTTCTTTGTATATAACATAGTCTTGCACCTCAATATTGTTCACGGGATGTTTTCTCTATTCAAGAGGCTCTTGCTATCTTCTTAACCTGACAAAATCCTGCTCGAAAGTCATCTTTTACCAAAAGCTTTAAAACAGGTCACTCCCTTTTTTGTGCACCTATAACACTTAGCACTTAATTAAAAAAATTTTCTTTTGACTGGGCGCAGTGGCTCACGCCTGTAATCCCAGCACCTCTGGAGGCCGAGGCGGGCGGATCACGAATTCAGGAGATTGAGACCATCCTGGCTAACACAGTGAAACCCCGTCTCTACTAAAACAAAAAAATACAAAGAATTAGCCAGGCGTGGTGGTGGGCGCCTGTAGTCCCAGCTACTCGGAAGGCTGAGGCAGGAGAATGGCGTGAATCCAGGAGGCGGAGCTTGCAGTGAGCCCAGATCACCCCACTGCACTCCAGCCTGGGCAACAGAGTGAGACTCTGTCTCCAGAAAAAATAATATATATATATCTCTCTATATATATATATTTCCTAGGTTTTAGGGAACAGGTGGTATTTGGTTACACGAGTAAGTTTATTGGTGGTGATTTGTGAGATTTTGGTGCACCCATCACCTGAGCAGTACACTGAACCCTATTTGTAGTCTTTTATTCCTCAATCCTTTTCCACCCTTTTCCCACTGAGTCTCCAAAGTCTCTTGTGTCATTCTTATGCCTTTGCATCCTCACAGCTTAGCTGCCACTTATGAGTGAGAACATACAATGTTTGGTTTTCCATTCTTGAACTATTTCACTTAGAATAATAGTTTCCAATCCCATCCAGGTTGCTGTGAATGCCATTAATTCATTCCTTTCTATGACTGAGTAGTATTCCATTGTGTATATATATACCACAGTTTCTTTATCATTCATTGATTGATGGACATTTGGATTGGTTCCGTGATTTTGCAACTGCAAATTGTGCTGCTATAAACATGTGTGCACAAGAATCTTTTTCACATAATGACTTCTTTTCCTCTGGGTAGATACACAGTAGTGGATTGCTGGGTCAAATGGTAGTTCTCCTTTTAGTTCTTTAAGGAATGTTCACACTATTTTCCATAGTGGTTGTGCTAGTTTGCATTCCCAACCACAATGTAGAAATGTACCCTCTTTACTGTGTCCATGTCAATATCTACTATTTTTTGATTATGACCATTGTATGGTACCACATTGTGGTTTTGATTTGCATTTCCCTGATTATTAGTGATGTTGAGCATTTTTTCATATGTTTGTTGGCCATTTGTATATCTTCTTTTAAGAATTGTCTATTCATGTCCTTAGCCCACTTTTTGATGGGGCTGTTTGTTTTTTTCTTGCTAATTTGTTTAAGTTCATTGTAGATTCTGGATATTAGTCCTCTGTCAGATGTATAGATTGTGAAGATGGTCTCCCACTCTGTGGGTTGTCTGTTTACTCTCCTGACTGTTCCTTTTGCTGTGCAAAAGCTCTTCGGTTTAGTTAAGTCCCAGACATTTATCTTTGTTTTTATTGCATTTGCTTTTGGGTTCTTGGTCATGAAATTCTTGCCTAAGCCAGCGTCTAGAAGGTTTTTTCCAATGTTATCTTCTAGAATTTTTATAGTTTCAGGTCTTAGATTTAAGTCCTTGATCCATCTTGAGTGGATTTTTGTATAAGCTGAGAGGTGAGGATCCAGTTTCGTTCTCCTGCATGTGGCTTGCCAGTGACCCCAGGACCATTTGTTGAATAGGGTGTTCTTTCCCCTCTTTATGTTTTTGTTTGCTTTGTTGAAGATCAATTGGCTGTAAGTATTTGGGTTTATTTCTGGGTTCCCTATTCTGCTACATTGGTCTATATGCCTATTTTTATACCATTACTATGCTGTTTTGGTGACTATGGCCTTATAGTATAGTTTGAAATCAGGTAATGTGATGCCTTCAGATTTGTCCCTTTTGCTTAGTCTTGCTTAGTCTTGCCTTGTGGGCTCTTTTTTTGGTTCCATATGAATTTTAGAATTTTTTTTCTAGTTCTGTGAAGAATGATGGTGGTATTTTAATGGGAATTGCATTGAATTTATAGATTGCTTTTGGCAGTATGGTCATTTTCACAGTATTGATTCTACCCATCTATGAGTATGGGATATGTTTCCATTTGTTTGTGTCACCTATGATTTCTTTCAGCAGTGTTTGTAGTTTTCCTTGTAGAGGTCTTTCACCTCCTTAGTAAGGTATATTCCTAAGTATTTTATTTTTTGCAGCTATTGTAAAAGGAGTTTGATTTGATTCTCAGCTTGGTTGCTGTTGGTATACAGGAGAGCTACTGATTTATGTACATTAATTTTGTATCTGGAAACTTTGCTGAATTCTTTTATCAGTTCTAGGAGCTTTTTAGAGGTGTCTTTAGAGTTTTCTGTGTATACAATCATAGCATCAGCAAACAGTGACATTTGACTTCCTCTTTACCAATTTGGATGCCCTTTATTTCTTTCTCTTGTCTGATTGCTCTGGCTAGGACTTCCAGTACTATGTTGAATTAGAAGTGGTGAAAGTGGACATCCTTGCCTTGTTCCAGTTCTCAGAGGAAATGCTTTCAACTTTTCCCCATGCAGTGTTATGTTGACCGTGGGTTTGTCATGGAAGGCTTTTATTACCTTGAAGTATGTCCCTTGTGTGCCGATTTTGCTGAGAGTTTTAATCTTAAAGGATACTGGATTTTGTCAAATGCTTCTTCTGCATCTATTGAGATGATCAGGCATACTATTTTATCACATGGTATTGCGATTATTTGCTCCCTCATCTATCTCTATCTCCTCTATGAGATTTGAGTTCCTTCAGGGAAAGACACTATCTGTTTCTCTACATCTGCCCTGAGCCTAATAATGCCTGAAACATAGGATCTACTCAACAAACATATGTTGGTCTGTGCTATTGAGGATCAATAACTTGCTGAGCAGCACATTCTTTTCTGACCCAGAAGCAAAGCACCCAATACCAGGCTTAGCCTGTCTCGGTTCCAAGACCAACCATGCAGTTACCCAGGAGGATATGAAAATAATGACACAGAATCAAGTGAATTTTGATGTGCAATCTGCTATGATCTTATGCCTTAGTTGGAGAACCTGGGTTTTGGCCTTGATCCTGGAATCATTCTCTCAAGTCATCACTAGACCCACATTTTACTCTTGTGTGTCCAAGTTTCTATTTTGGTAATATGCTGGTCCAAGGATTACCAAAAGTAAGGTTTCTCCTTTTCTAGGCAAGACTATATTTTGATTCCTTTTCTGGCAATGTAATGGAAATTTCAAAACATCAGGAAGCTAGTCAAAAAGTTTCACCCTTAGGAGGCGGAGCTTGCAGTGAGCAGAGATCGCACCACTGCACTCCAGCCTGGGCGACAGAGCGAGACTCCGTCTCAAAAAAAAAAAAAGTGTCACCCTTAATTCTCTACTAAACACAATGTTAGGAGTAGCAGTGCCTGTATTGTGTCTAGCCCTTGACCTGAAGGTGAGATTCTTCAAGTATCTAAACCATTCCAGATGGAGGCTTTGACTAAAGCCACAGGGTAAGTGGAATGATGGGGCATGAGTTTGTGGAGGGAGTTGTGCTGGCTCTAAATCATTGCTGCAAATTTTTTGACACTCCTCCCATCTAGAAGTGGCATCTAAATCCCCACTTCTTGAATCTAGGTGGACATAGAGAGTATGGTGGAAGTGATGTCATGTGATTTCTAGGGCTAGATCATAAAAGATCATACCGCTTCTTCCTTATTTACTGGAAAACTACTCTTGGAACCCTGAGCTTCACATAAGAATCTAGGTTGAACCATGCTATGGACTGAATGTTTGTGTTGTCCCCCAAATTCATATGTTGAAGCCCAATCCCTAAGGGAATGGTATTTGGAGATGGGGTCTTTGGAAGGTGATTAGGTCCTGAGGGCAGAGCCCTCATGAATGGGATTAGTGCCCTTATGAAAGAGACCCTAGAGAGATCCTTTGCCCCCCTCTACCACATGAGGTTACACTGAAAATATGGCTATATGTGAACCAGGAAGCAGACCTCTATTCGACACTGAATCTGCTGGTAGTTGATCTTCGACTTCCTAGTCTCCAGATCTGTGAGAAATACCATTTATGAGACACCTGAGTCTAGGGTAGTTTGTTATAGCAGCCTGAATGGACTAAGACACACCATCAGCAGAGCCACGTCATCAACAGAGCTGCTCTTGCCTCCATGATCTAAAAAGCCACTGGCTCTTAAATCATGTCACCACTGCCACAATTGGGAGTCCACCACAATCAGAAAGTCATTGTGATCTGGTGACTGTCCCAGTCTCAACATTATATTACCTTGCTGCAATCTGTACCAGCAGAGTGAACGCCCTGGACCCCACCTCTGATCACCTGCAACCAACAGCTCCATGGCCATGGTTGTGAGCAGAAAGAGAAGGAGGGGAAGATGTTATGGCCCCTGGTTTGCTTTCATTTTTGTTTGTTTGTTTGTTTGTTTGTTTGTTTTTTAGCATTCCAGGCTTTGTAGCATAAAAAAGCACACCTAAAGTGGGATGGATGTTGAGTGCAAACCTGCAATACCATCATGATGTTTTTTTTCTTCTATGGGACTATAAGCAATTTACATAAGCACCTGAATATCCAATACCCCAAAATATCCAGCAATTTTCAAGCCATTATTGAGATAAGGAGGGGGTGTTCATGAGGGGGAAAAAAAAGAGGGAAGAATCCTGAAGTCCTATATGCCTCTTGCAAGTCTGCCAGGAAATGGAGCCCTCAAGGGTAGGATGATATGGTCTTAGTCTTGAAAAAGCTTCTGTTCTAGATATTCTCCATTTGCCCACCCTACTCCAGACCCACTCTTCACTCATCTCCACTACACCTTGTGCCCTGGGAGGCTGACCTCCACAGATCGCATCGCCTGGGTTCCTGTGCCCCCGGTTTCTGGTTGGGCTTAGCCAGTGAGAGGCACCAGCAAAAGATCAGATAGCAAGGAGAGAGTGGTCAGTTTGTTTATTCCCTGGCTCCTTCTGTACCAGCTATCATTTGGCTGTACCTAATACTGCCACCCAAGTCAGAGCACTTGTCAGGTTAGCCCCAGTCCACCAGCAACAGCTCTTGCTGGTAACCGCCTTCCCTTACCCTTTCAGGGCCAGTGGTATTAATGACTTCCCATGGATTCTAGTCATGGAATGTAATTACCATCCTCCACCTTTGCAAGAATACTGGTTACTGAGTGTGCTGTTTGTTTACTGCTTGAACACAGACTTCGGAATGATTGCTGGAGTCTCCGGGGACCATTTGCCTGTGCATTCTACCACCTCTTGCACAGCACTGTGCTTTACAGATCCCATGTTCCACCTAACTAGTCAGACTTTCTTCCTTGCATCGAAGCTGAGTCGGCTTCTTCAGGAGTGGTGCTCCCAATACATGAGGCAGCTGTGGCTCCACATAAAGTGTCTTGAGAACAAGTGAGCTGGCTTTAAGAGGACAATGACTGCCGTTGACTGGATATGTGGTTCCAGGCATTCAACTGTTCAATTTCAGTTCCTCACCTGTACAGGGGAGAATAGCAACCACCTGTCAGGATTGAATAAGGTTAAGTATGTAAAACAGAGGGGTTAACAGCAGACAGTTTTATAGTACTAGCCATCACCTTTTGGAAGCTTGGCACTCTTTCCATTTATCTCCACTATTACATTTTTCCTTCTGCTAATTAAGTTTCTTATTGGTAACAAACTGATGTCTTAATTAGTACTACAATTCTGGTGGTCTAAATCTTTGTTCCAGGAAGAAAGGAACGAGAAAAGAAAAAAAAAAAAAAGGCAAGGCTGGGGTGGCTAATAAAAAGTTATAAAAAGTCATTTCCACTCCTGAAAAGAGAACACTGTGCCAGGGGCCCTAAACTTTCTCACTTAATTAACTTGCGGTGGAGATTTGGCAAAATAAGTTTTACTGTGGTTTGTGACTTTGGTCAGTCAACAGAGCCTTTGGCCTTGGGCTGAAATAGATAGTTTAGAGTCATTGTGACAGGATGAAACCAGAGTAAAGTGTGGCCAATCTGCTGATTTCCATGGCACTTTGTGTCCCAGTTGTTCCAGATCTCTTCCAGATCTCAGACAGCTTTTAGGATTTCAGCTAAAAGAGTGGCCGAGACAGCTGGACAATCTGGCAGAGTTTTAATAGGTTTTGAATCCTGACTTTCCATTTTATTAAAGAAGCATTTAAAATATTTAGGGGGCTCTAATTACAACCGATAATAAAAGACATCTTAAAGAAGGCAAGCTTCATATAATTATAAAAGATTAAGGTTTTAAAAGAATTCACAGGTCTAGAGAGAATAGTGTAATTGTATGGGAAAAGTGAAGATTTGCTTACAAGATGTAGGCAAAATTTACCAAAATTCTTCAGGATATTATTTAAAAAGAGAAGGTCTACATAATGAATTATTCTAATATCATCAAATATCCCAAATCTAAACTGAGTCACAGCCAGGCACGGTAGCTCACATCTGTAATCCCAGTGCTTCGGGAGAACAAGGCAGGAAGATCACTTGAGTCCAGGAGGTCGAGACCAACCTGGGCAACATAGTAAGACTCTGTCTCTACAGAACATTTAAAATATTAGCTGGGCATGGTGGTGCGCACCTATAGTTCTAGCTACTCTGGAGGCTGAGGCAGGAGGATCACTTGAGTCTAGGAGTTTGAGATTATAGTGAGCTACGATTGCACCACTGCACTCCAGCCTGGCTGACAGAGAGAGACCATGTCTCTATAGACAAACAAACACAGTCACATTTAAGCCCCAAAGTAGGGCGGGTCTGAACTAAAACCTAGGGCATTTACTCTTGATTATGGTAAGAATTTACACCTCAGTGGCTAAATATGAACAGGCTTAAAAGAACAATGAAAAAGGTACCTGTCTGCTGACATAGCTATTTAAGGTACACATACCTATAGGGAAGATGGTCCAAGCATTTAATAATTGGCATTGGTTGGCACAAGCACCAACCGGGTAGAGCAGACGTTACCATGATCTGCTATTTGGCTGAACCAGGGCACGCCACCTGCACGCCACCTGCACACCATCTCTGCCTACGTTCCGTGCAACAGCTCTCTGCCCATCACCTGCAGCGGCTCCCCAGTGTATGACAAAACCATCCACCATTCACAGCATTCCATGTTTCCCAAAAATGCAGCCTTTTTTTTTTTCCAAAAAAAGTCCAAATTCTTTAGCATTATTTTATTCTTCACTGTCTGTCTTCTCCATCCACTACCAAAGCCAACTTTGTAACTTCTTGGCAACTTGCAAGCAGGTGGTTCTCCCAAGCCAGCAGAGAATGCTGTCCTGAATTAAGAGATGCCTCCTTGAAGCGGGCAGCTGGCCTCCGTGAGTCATCGCTCCTGTATCTTGAGGATGCGGCTCTTCTCACCTTTGAGAAGGTGATGAGGGCGTGGGCAGCTGAGCAGAATCAGGCCTGTTGAGACGTCTCTTACCACTCAAGCCTGGTTACACTGAACTTCATCCTGATTAGCCCAGTGAAAAATCAAAAACAAAGAGTTCCAGTCACCAAGGAGTTGGCAAGCCCAGCAGCAAGTAGGTTAGGTGGATTTATTTATTTATTTACTGTTTATTTATTTATTTATTTATTTATTTTACTTGAGTGACTTTTCTGGGCTTTCATAACCCGCTGCAGTTAGCTTTCACTGTTCCTGCGATGAATGGAAATCATTTCCTTAGACTTCTGTCTTTGCTGCTGCTACTCCTTAAGGGTAGGAGCTTTGTCTCATTCTTTGCTATATTTCCAGAGCCTAATCCAGTGCCAGGCATACCTGCCATGTACTCAGAAAAGATTTGTTGAGCAAAACAGGATTGGACTTAGAGTAAAAAAAAATTTCCCTGTACTAAAACAGCAATCTCTCTGGATCTACTTTGTGGTTAATCCAATATAAGAAAATGATAATTAGATTACATTTAATGTTTTATAATTATATATTTCTAGACTAAGAATTTTAGTAGCTGATGAGAATAAACATGACGCCCACGGACTGTAGCTCTCAAAGCATACTTTTAGTGTTATACACATAAACATGAATCAAAAGTAAACCAGTATTAAGAAAATATATTTTAAATTGCTTAGCATTCTCTTTTTAGAAATTATCAGCCAAGCGTGGTGGCTCACGCCTATAATCTAAACACTTCGGGAGGCTAAGGTGGGTGGATCACTTGAGATCAGGAGTTCCAGACCAGCCTGGCCAACCCCATCTCTACTAAAAATACAAAAGTTAGCCAGGCATGGTGACAGACGCCTGTAATCCCGGGTGACTGCTACTCGGGAGGCTGAGACAGGAGAATTGCTCGAACCTGGGAGGCAGAGGTTGCAGTGAGCCGAGATTGCATCCACTGCACTCCAGCCTGGGGGACAGCGAGATTCCATCTCCAACAAAACAAAACAAAACAAAAAACAAAAAACGAAAAAACCCACAAAATTATCTATAAAATCGTTTTCTTTACAAACAGCAAAATAATCAGTTTAGTAAAAAAAAAAAAAAAAAAAAAATTTTAGCGATCCTGGAATAAAGTTTCCCACAAATGAAAGTTATAACTTATTAGGGAGATAAATAGAGATGTGAATTGTAGGAAACAGGTCATGTCCTTTCTATGAAAAACAAAAAACAGCAATTAGCTTTTACTGATTTCCTTTTTATTTTAAAAGGAACAACTTTTCATTGATAAAACTTGGAAAAATATGGATGAGGGATTTTAAAAATCATCCTAATCTACGTTCCATAAATAGTCAGTGCAGAGAGTTTGAGTATTTATTTGTAGTCTTATTTCTATACATCCACATAATTATTACATGGTTGAGATTGTATTGTTTACATGGTTTTACATCCTGTTCCTTTTTTACTTAATGTCATAGCTTGAGCCTCATTAAAAAATAAAATGGTGACACCGATACACTTTTGGTCAAGACCATGTTTGGCCTTGCCTTTTTCATGTTGGTGAGTGACAAACTGAACATTTCACCCTTGTCCCAGTACTATTCCTGGGGTAGAGATGGACTGAGGTTAGCAGTAAAGTCTCTGGCTTTATGCACAACTGGGCCTTATTTTTAATGTATCTGGTTATGTCTCAAAACACCTGACCAAATATTGCACCTTAGGAGGTGCAGGAGGAAAAGTAGCACCCAGAGGAAAGCAACAAATGTGGTGAAAGGGTCATCTAAGGAAGTAAAGAACTGGGTTGCTTTCCCTGAACACAGAGGAGAATAGTAATAGTGAGTGGCCTGGCTCACTGGGAGTCATGTCTGATTGCTTTCGCTACTCTGCTGGGTGTCTCCCTGGGCTCCTCCCACCCTCTCCACCTTCTCAGTGCCCTGGGAGGCTGACCTGCAGGAGCGGCTCCACAGGCTCTCTTGCCCTGTGACTTCAAGCTGGGTTGGCCACCGGGGAGCCCTGATGGGCTTAAGGAGAATGACACTGGCGTATTCACTCTCCAGCTCCCTTTTGATGGAGTCACTGCCGACTGGCTGTATCTCCTCACCGAAGGCCACACCTGCCCTGTCATGCGCTCTCTCCATGGGGCCTTCTCTGATTCTGCCTTCTGGTAAGCACTCTCTCCTCTTGCCCTGTCAGGTCTGGGCATGGGTGGGGAACACAGGGGTGGTAGCAGTGCTTGTCATTACTAATTCTGGGGACGGCACTACTCTTTTCCCTACACTTTGCTGATCTTTTAAATAACCTTCTTTTAAACTCTTCAAATTATCCAATATGAGGGCACCCTCTATTTCCTGCCAAGACTGTGATAGAAATATTGAAACCACATGTCCCTCCTCCAAGGCTAGCATATTTCATTTAATATTCAGAATCCAACTATTACCTGAGTTTCCTCAGCAGGGTCATTTGAGGCTAATAAATGTGTAAATAACCTATATCCAGTTCTAGCAAGTGGCTGTTTCTAATGGCGCTGCTGCTGGCAATGAGGAACAGTAATGCCAGCTGCCGTCATGTGCCCATTCAATGCCTGGGTCACATACTCTTCACAAGTGGGCTTGATCCTCAGAACAAGTCATTAACAAGGTGGATTTTGTTCCCACTTTAGAGTTGAGTAAATCAAGTATCTAGAAATACAGGTAACTTTTACCTAATATCACACAACTAATGTGTGCACATCCATTGCCTCACCTCCTTTCAACTTTGACTCAAATGACATTTTCTGTTAGGCCTTTCCTGGCCACTCCAATTTTAACATTTCCTATCCCCCTTCCCTGCTTTATTTTTCTCCTCAGCATATCATTGGCTTATATAACTTGTTCTCCTCATTTGTCTTGATTAATGTCTATCTCACTCCCCTTGAGTGTAAGCTCCATGAGGACAGTGGGTTTTTTTTTTTTTTTTGATATAGTCTTGCTCTGTTGCCCATACTGCAGTGCACTGGCTCAATCACAGCTCACTGCAGCCTCGAACTGCTGGGCTCAAGTGATCCTCCTGCCTCAGCCTCCTGAGTAGCTGGGTAGCTGGGACTGTAAGCATGTGCCACCATGCCCAACTAATTTTAAAAAAGTTTTTCTTAGAGATGGGGGCTTTGCTGTGTTACCCAGGCTGGTCCTGAACTCCTAGCCTCAAGTCATCCTCCTGTCTCAGCCTCCCAAAGCACGGGATTAGAGGTATGAGCAACCATGTCTGGTGTTTTATTCACTGCTTTATCCCAGCACTTAAAATGATCCCTGGCACATAGTAGGTCCTGAATAAATATGTGTATATATGTATGAATATATGTGTGTATATATACA
>NW_012121821.1:5376801-5476752 GCF_000951035.1 Colobus angolensis palliatus | reverse complement strand
CCTGTAATCCCAGCACTTTGGGAGGCCAAGATGGGTGATCATGAGGTCAAGAGATTGAGACCATCCTGGCCAACATGGTGAAACCCTGTTTCTACTAAAAACACAAATATTAGCTGGGTATGTTGGTGCGTGCCTGTAGCCCCAGCTACTTGGGAGGCTGAGGCAGGAGAATCGTTTGAACCTGGGAGGCAGAGGTTGCAATGAGCTGAGATCGCGCCACTGCACTCCAGCCTGGTGACAGAGCAAGACTCGGACTCAAAAAAGAAAAGAAAAGAAATACATTCAACGGCAAGTTGCACAGTCCTTGCTTTCCAACTGTGGATATTCCAGAGAGATCAATGATTACCTGGTGACTAGAGCATAGGCTGTGGCCTCAGACACACATGGGTTTACCTGCTTGCTCTACCACTCACCTTGACCTTGAGCAAGCTACTTAATCTTGCTAAGCATCAGTTTCCTTGGTTACATGATTGGGCAATAATAGTATTGATTTCATTGTTATAAAGATTACAGGAGATAACCCTTGCGCCTAGCACAGAAGAGGTGCCCAATAAATAAGTGTTCAAAATCACAGTTATTTTGGACTAATAACTGGATTTGGATGGAGTCAAATTGCTGACCAGAGGGAGTTACCATTTTCTCCAGCATGAGGTCTCTTGTCATTACAGAGAAGGATAATAGTGCTAGAGAAACTCAGGAACTTCTGCCGCCCAGGCTCTGGGACCTCTGACATCACTAGGTAAGAGTTTTTCCTTCTCATAGAAAGTGGGTAGAATTAAAAGACTGGACTATTGGTTCAAAGTTCTCTGGGTGCCCCTTCCCAGAGAAAGGCTCTATTTTGCCCAGAGTCTTCTTAAAGATTGTGCCTGTTTGCTGTTTAACATTTCTATTAGAAATATGTAGAAGCTTGCCCCTTAGCATCCCAAACGACATAGGAAAATTATGAGTGATTGTCAAAAAGGGCCTATAATTTATTCCTTGAAAATATAATAAAATGACTGAGAAGACGCCCCCCACCTGAGGAAAGGCAGCCCACCAGGACTGCTGGACTTATCAGCAATGCATGAGCATGCCCTCTCTTTTCCACCCCCAATAATGTAGACATTACCTACCAGCCACGTGAGGGTGCTTAAATTTAAATTGATTTAAAAATATTAAAAATTCAGCTCTCTAGTTGCATTGACCACATTTCTGGTGCTCCATAGCCGTATGTGGCTAGTAGATACCATATTGGTTTCTGCAGGTATGGAATATTTCTTTCATCATGGAAGGATCTGCTGGATTGTGCTGTTTAGTGGGTAACGCCAGCTCAAAGCTCAGAGTCATTCAGACAAAGTAAAAGGCTCCATTTTCAGACCATCATTGAAAGTGATAAGGGCACATTGAATATTGCTTAGCATGAAACTTCATGGAGAAAATAAGAGACCATAAAACCATTTCAACTGGACTCTTAGTGTCCTCAAACTTCCATGTCATTGTGATTTTTTTAAAAAGTGTGATCCAATCTAGAGAGAGCATTGTGCCTGCATTTTGCCACGTCATTTTGATTTTTTTTTAAAGTGTGATCCAATCTAAAGAGAGCATTGTGCCTGCATTTTGCCATGTCTTAAAATAATGGTTCAAATCTTCTCTAAAATATAATTTTATTGTAGAGCTGTAAGTCAAGCACACACTTAGAATCCTGAAGAACCCTCACTCAGATCCTTACCGAAGGCTTAAACCCTGTGTTTCAACTAAGACAAACAAGGTTTTGGAGATTTTTAATGAAACAGGGTCCTGACTCTAGAGGCCTGGGTACCTCCCATGACTCAGATCACCACCTACTACCCAGACACCCCTCTCCCTTATGTCTTCTTCCCCCCAAACACATTCCCTCGGCCATCTCTAACCCTTTCTATTCCACTTCCTGTGTTGCCTCCCAACCTCTGGCTCCGTCATTGGTCATTGGTATTGGTCATTCTCAGCCAATTCAAGCTCCTGTGATGGATGAGGGATGGGTCAAGTAGGGTGGAAGGTCCCTAAAACCTTGAAAAGTAGGCTGGGCACAGTGGCTCACACCTGTAATCCCAGCACTTTGGGAGTCTGAGGTGGGTGGATCACCTGAGGTCAGGAGTTCAAGACCAGCCTGGCCAACATGGTGAAACCCTGTCTCTACTAAAAATACAAAAAAAAATAAATTAGCCAGGCGTGGTGGCGGGCACCTGTAATCCCAGCTACTCAGGAGGCTGAGGCAGAAGAATCACTTGAATCCAGGAGGTGGAGGTTGCAGGGAGCCAAAATCACGCCACTGCACTCTAGCCTGGGTGACAAGAGCAAGACTCCGTCAAAAAAAAAAAAAAATCTTGAAATGTGAATGGAACAAGAAAGTCGCAGAGGCCCCTGTGGCAGTCTGATTGCAGGGCCACAGAACAAAGCATCTAAAAAACAACCTGAGCTTTTGCACACAGTAAAAAACACAAACACAAAAAAACCTCCTGCTAGGATTTTCATATTATGCTAAGAGTCGTTGTCTCCTTGGTTTCGAGTTAAATTTTAAACAGCTCTCTCTCATTACTTTAGCCTCAGTAGTTGTTGAGCACTAGGAAGGAAGGCATAAAAAGACTTGTTCTGCCACACTGGCAACCTTGAATAGCCCGCAGGCTCACATGGCTAGGCTACGTCGTCGGTACCAAATAAAATGAGAGAAGTTTCTGAATATAAGCAAGAAGAGTCTTCAAATATCCAAGCAAACAAGAACGATCTTATTTCCAAAAGAAATAATTTACGGTGGTTACCCCCACGGTTTAGTTAAAGGGCTAGTAAATTCCCCAAGTCAGTGTTTGTGAAGTTCTTTACATTTCTTAGAAAAAAAACAGGCCAGTGGTCCCTAAATTAATATCATCCCATTGTGCAGTTTACATTCCTCACACAGTGTTCCCACTGCTCTGGAAAAAGCCTACCGTGGCCCAGTGGTTTTCAGAACCTGCAAAGCTATGAAAGCTGCTCTTAAATGAAATCTGACAAGAAGCCTGGTATGTAAAAGAGACAGAAGTGAAGCTACCCTGGTTGAAGGAGGAAGGAGGCCCAGGCTGTCGCCTCAGAGTCCCTATGGTACCTGGAGGGCTTGTGGAGCACCATTTGAGCTTCACTACCCCATACGGACTGATTAGAAACCTCACATTGCACATTTCAATGTCAAAGATGCTCGGGTTGGGGAAGATTATCATCTGTCACTTTCAAAAGAATTTTGTAAGGGATGCTGGAAGCGATTACTTCAAGGACCAAGCAAATTCAAGGATGCCGAGACTAAAAAGAATTATTCATCCATATTTATTATTCCTCTGCCACACTCATGCAAAAGAGTGAATTCTTTGCAGCTTTAGTGTTATTTTAACAGGTTATTGCTATCGCTTTTACCTTTACGGCATGAGAGGGCTTCTGTACCTGTACAGACCAACGTCCAGAAGTCCAGTAAGTGACCACATGAAAGACAGAACAAAGCAAACATTTCATTAAAACTATTTTTCTTTTTCCTTTTTTTATTGAGGTAAAATATACATACGGAATTTACCATCTTTACCATTTCTTTTTTCTTTTTCTTTTTGAGACGGAGTCTCGCTCTGTCACCCAGGCTGGAGTACAGTGGTGAGATCTCAGCTCACTGCAACCTCTACCTCCCGGGTTCAAGGATTCCCCAGCCTCAACCTCCCGAGTAGCTGGGATTATAGGGGCCTGCCACCACACCCAGCTACTTTTTGTATTTTTAGTAGAGACGGGATTTCTCCATGTTGGCCAAGCTGGTCTCAAACTCCTGACCTCAGGTGATCCACCAACCTTGGCCTCCCAAAGTGCTGGGATTACAGGCGTGAGCCACCCAAGCTGGCCTCATCTTTACCATTTTTAAGTATACAGTTCTGTGGTAATAAATCCACTGATAATCTTTTTCCCTTTATTTTCCTCTCCTGCAAATGTCTCATTTTCAATTTACAAAACATTTTACAAATTATTGCTTAAAGATGATCACATTTAAAATTTTTATTTTACAATGCATAACATTTTGGTGCTAGGAGAAGAAAAAGAAGATATTGGTATCGGGGCAGCTACAGGACAATAGGGGAAAAAAGAAAGAAGAAAATTTTCAGAGGAGATTTTTGGTGTTCCTGGAGGTGGCTTTCATGCCCTGTAAGATTGCTCAGATCTTTTCTATATTCCTTTACATTTTAAATGACAACTGAAAAAGTTTTGTTATTTCTTAAGATGACAACTTATGAATCTTATTACTGCATTTATTAATACAAATCTAGAAGAGTTCAATAATCACATTTTAGCTTTTACAGCATAATCTTTTAAGCATTTAAAATTGTACTTTTAATTTTAATATAAATACATTTTTTGCCTTAGTTGGTTATCAGATGAACTTTATTATATATTTATATAATTCTTGTACATCTAATTAAATTTACAAAGATGGTTAAACTTAAATTTTTTAATTATCCCATTATTGCTTATAATCCAAGTAAAATTATTGTATTCCTCTGAAGTCTAAATTAACCCAATTAACTCTTTCCAAATTGGAATCACAACTTGCTAGATACCTTAAAATGCCAAATTCTTAAATACTGCAAGCACTTAAAATACCAGAAAAACACAGATTACTCTAAACTTAACATAAAAGTATAAATAATTTGAGTGTTATTTATTTCATCATTTTTCTATTTAATAATAAATCTTTTCAATGAGAAAATAATGTCAGCCCAAACCATAGTTGATGTTTTTGACCCAGTGCACTGAGCTTCTTAATTGTACACAGAAAGCTCCTGTCCAGACCACAGGATTCCGTCCTTTTACTTAATTCGAATGGGTCACATGAAGCCCAAGTCCTATTAATAGTGACCATAACGAGGCTCTATAATTTTCGAAAAGGGTGGGTGTCCTAGACCATGTCCTTGAGTTTAAATCATATTATCACCTAATTGTCTTTATTATTGGAAATCTGTAACTTCATTAAAATTGTAACTAACTCTTGTACTTCTTTGGGTCTCCTAAGATAGAAATGTCATTTTATTTAATTCTTCTTGCCTTGAGGATTAGTCTAATTAGTCACAAATAAAATCATGCTGATAATAAATAATAAAGAAAAGGACTGTGGAATTGAATACAATTTTATAGAAAAGGTTGGAGCCCAAATAGACAAAACACAATTGCAGATGAAGGAAATAACTAAAAAGTTAGTTAAGTGGGCATTATTTAAGACCTTTTTTGTTTTTGTTTTTTGATGTTGTTGTTGTTTTTGGAGACAGGGTCTTGCTCTGCTGCCCAGGCTGGAGTGCAGTGGGCAATCTCGAAATCTCAGCTCACTGCAACCTCCTCCTCCCAGGCTCAAGCGATTCTCCTGCCTCAGCCTCCTGAGTAGCTGGGATTATAGGCGCACGCTACCCCACCCGGCTAATTTTTGTATTTTTAGTAGAGATGGAGTTTCACCATGTTGGCCAGCCTGGTCTGGAACTTCTGACCTCAGGTGATCCACCTGCCTCAGCCTCCCAAAGTGCTAGGATTACAGGTGTGAGCCACTGCGCCCGGCCTCTATTTAAGACCGTTTAAACTAGGTGTATCATCTGCTGGGATTGTAAACATAGAATAAAGGATAAGGAAAAAGAGAGTTTAATTCCAGATGTGCCATTAATTACCAGAAACAGTTTTGTCAACACTGCTAAATATTTAGCTACATAAATTTATAGCTCTGTCACCTGAGCCTGAATAAATCCAAACAGGAAAGTCCTCTGGATTGCTTTTAGAAACTCCAGGTCACTATTTAGAGTACCTAAACTCTACTATTTAGAGTTTTGCCACAGACAGATTTCATGAGAAAGTAAACATTTTGACCAGCCTGGCCAACATGGTGAAACCTCGTCTCTAGTAAAAGTGCAAAAATTAGCCCAGCGTGGTGGTGGGTGCCTGTAGTCCCAGCTACTGGGGAGACTGAGGCAGAAGAATCGCTTGAATCCAGGAAGGCAGAGGTTGCAGTGAGCCAAGATCGCACCACTGCACTGCAGCCTGGGTGACAAGTGTGAGACTCCATCTCAAAAACAAAACAAAAACAAAAAATTAAACATTTTATGCATTTAACGTATCCATTTTATTCATCTACTTATTTATGTATTATTAGTTACTGCTCTTACCCCAAACAATCAGTGGTTGAACACAGCATAAGTTTAATGCACAATCGTTTCATGGAACAGTTCAGTGTAGGTTGGAGAGGGGTTAGACTGTCCTCCCCACTGTCATCCAAGGACCCAGACTTCTTATATTCAAAGTCCTCTGTTGAATCTCTGAGTTCGGCCCAGCAGATGGGAGTAGGGAAATCACATGGCGAACTCTGGGAGAGGTTTTATGGGTCACCTTCCTGACTTCTACCTGCCTCCTTTTGGTCAGAACTCAACCACGTGGCCCCACCTGCCTGGAAGAATGTCTACTGGATCCAGGAGAAAAATAGAAACAGCATGGTGAACACCTAGCCAGTCTGCCACATTATAGCATAGCTGTAGACTAATAGTTAGGGTTTCATTCTGTAATTAAATCAAATAGACAAAAATTATCATCAACATACAAACTGATGCGGTAAAGGAAAAGCGAGTATAATTTTATCATGCATGAAGGTCATGACACAGCCGGAGAAGTAACGATGTTCACACTCCTGTATCACTTAACTTCTGACGTACCACATTTTCACAACTGCTTGCAAGTTGAAACTAACTACAACACTGAAATAGATGCTGTGAAAGTGAACTCTTTTTTTTTTTAAAGAAGACAGTTATCGTCAAATTTTCAAATACAAAATTTTTAGTAGAGCACCATGATTACTTGATAAGAGTTCATCTCCCTATAATGCTTCACTTTATGAAGTATGGGTTTATAATAAGGGAAATAATTTACTATGCCTCATGTTTAGTGTGAAGAATGGAGGAGGGAGAGATGGATGACATGAAGGCTATTACCTGATATTTCTTGGTCTGAATCAGGCCTGGAAATGATGACAGGAAGGATATGGGAGGTTGGCAGAGGCACTCTGAGGCGGTGACAGAGCCATTGTGAGGTTTCTGGGTTTCTGCTATAAGACACAAGGAGGACAACAACATCATTAGTTGTGATGGGGAGCTCTGGAGAACTGGGTAGAAAAAACAAGGTTTAGTTTTTTAAAACAAGATTTTGAGATTTCACAACATAGATAAGTGATGAAAAGCATGAGTTTATGGCCAGTAAGACCTAGTTTGGAGTCTCTGATGCACCACTTGCTAGCTCTGAGACCTTGGACATATTAACCTCTATAACTATCTGTAAAATGTGGATAACAAGACCTATCTCAAAGAGATGTCATAGTAATTAAAACACCTATTTTTCTCACTAGAATTTAAGGTTTGTAAAGCTGGAAACCTCTTTCTTACTCATTGTTATATTTCTGGCACATGCAAAACTCCCAGTATCAGATAGTTTTATGATTTTAATAACAGTTTACTATTATCATTATCCATGGAAATGTATCTAGCAGGTAGCCAATAATTAAAGTTTATAATTCAGGAGCAGTGCTCCCTGAGACACACAAAAGAGGGGCCCTTGCCTTGGGCCTGGGTTTCAGAGCAGTGCAATTCATGAGGTGGTCTAGGGACCAGTCAGTCCACAGACGGTTTGTTACTAGACCACATGAAATAAGCACAGAAATTGAGAGTAAGCATTTAGAAACTTTTGTACCTATCTGACATTGGTTCATTGTCTCATTAAATAGGGTATAGACTAGCTACGGTATGGTCAGATAGAATACTGAATCACATATGATGTAGATTTCATACTATTATGGACAATATAACTGCTTTCCAACATGTGATATATTCAGGTTAGTCACCTATAACCTAAAAGTTAGTAAAATATAAATAGATGAAAGCATTTCAAGTTTTTTAAAATTTATTTTTAAATTTACAAATAAAAATTACATATATTTGATTGAAAGTATTTTTTTGTGACTTATTATTTATATCATTTTCATATTAATCAAGCTAGTTAAAAAAATATATATATATATAGTTGGCTGAGCGTGATGGCTCATGCCTAAAATCCCAACACTTTGGGAGGCCGAGGCAGGCAGATCAATTGAGGTCAGGAGCTCGAGACCAGTCCGGCCAACATGGCGAAAGCTTGTCTCTACTAAAAACACAAAAATTAGCTGGGTGTGGTGGCACATGGCTGTAGCTCTAGCTGCTCTGGAGGATAAGGCAGGAGAATCTCTTGAACCCAGGAGGTGGAGGCTACAGCGAACCGAGATCAAGCCCCTGCACTCCAACCTGGGCGACAAAGTAAGATTCCATCTCAAACAAACAAACAAACAAAAAATGTATATAGTTTAAACTAATAGCTAAAGTAAGAATATAAACTTTATAAAATTTATTTTTAACCCTAATTGGCTAATTGGGAAACAAGTTTTACAAGATTTCTTTTTCAAGAATCAATACACATTGCAAATGTTGTAGTTGTAATAAACCAAATGACAATGGAAGTTGATTCTGAAGAAATAGAGACCAAAAAAGTTCATACTCGTTTTGCTTGGATATACAATTCTCATGTGTTGGGTTCACTTTGTAGTCATCATTGATGATAAAATGCTACAACTATAGTATATTATTCATAGCACTGTACTGACTAATGAAGCAATGAAACCATTAAAATTTAAGTGGCATTTGCATACCATATGTAAAAAATAAGAGCAAAATCAAAAGAATTCTTTGAAAGAAGGAGTATTGAATTTAAAACCTGATAGAAGCAGATGTTAACTATTTCACATGAAAGAAACTTTGCAGGCTTCTTATAAAGCAGTATTTGGGATTGTTAAGATCAAACATATATACAATTGCGAAGACATGAATGCAAGACTGCATCAAAGATACTGGCTTAAAAATGTTGGGTGATACTGTGCAAGAGGAGTAGCTCAAATGCCATTTCCTAGTGAAACTATAGCTCAGCATATTTGGGAATTGGCTAGTGATATGGAAGGTTAACTCACAGGGAAAAAAATGAAATTAGCAGAGTATTTCTCATTGCAACTAGATGAATGCATAGATGTTGTTATGGCCATTCGGTTATTATATGTATGATTTCAATGTGATTGCTATTGGAAGAAATAGTTCTTTTATTTTTTTAGCCTCACAGCCAATAAATACAACTGTGAATTGTGTAAAACTATAAAGGATTCCATTGTTCCTAAATGTGTCTGGAGTTTAGGATTTTGTGTAGGATTATATTCTGATGGCACAGCTGCCATGACTGGAAAACATTCTGGATTAGTTACCCAGTTTAAGGAACTTGTGCCAGAATGTAAATCAACATTTTGCTTCCTTCATCAAGAAAGAAGTCAGCTGAACATAGGAAATTCATGAGCCTGAAATGCCTTTCATAGAAAGATAATTTAAATTTCATTATAGTTTTAGAAGGTAAGTTGTTGCAACTGACTACCGGTGAAGGATTGAAGATGAATTTTGCTCCATTTTGCATAAAAATAAAAAATGAATGACCTGAGCTTGCTAAAATTACTCTGAAATATCTTATTCCATCCATCCATCAAAATACCCCTGTGAGACCGGTTTTGTTACAAAGCATGAAAACAGTTTAGATGTATGTTATTCCCTATAAGCGGTGTTTTATCAACTCAACCAAGATTGAAAGGTAATAGGCAAACTCATTTGTCACATTAAAACTCTTAAATATTGACATGAATGGTGCTGTTCAGTGTGCTATAGACATCTAATACTTGGGAATCCTACTGTATTCATAAAGTTTTATTATGACCATGAGCAATCAAAGTTATGAAGGGAGTAGTGATTGCCCATGTTAATTATCTGTACACACACAACAACGTTGATTTTATAATTTTTTCTCTTTTTTAAATTATATTTATGGAAATGTTATTTTATGCCTAACAATAAGAAACATGGATTTGCATTTTGTATGTCTTTGTTTTTATTTCACTTTTTTAGCAATTCTTTTTTTCTTTTTCTTTTTTTTTGAGAAGGAGTCTTCCTCTGTTGCCCAGGCTGGAATGCAGTGGTGCGATCTTGGCTCACTGCAGCTTTGACCTCCCAGACTCAGTCATCCTCTCACCTCAGCCTCCAGAATAGCTGGAACCACAGGTATGTACCACCAGCTGCCTAATTTTAAAAAAATTTTTTTTGTAGAGATGAGGTCTTCCTATGTTGCCCAGGCTGATCTCAAACTCCTGGGCTCAAGCAATCCTCCTGCCTCAGCCTCCCAAAGTTTTGGGATTACAAGTGTGAGTCACCATGCCTGGCTACTATTCATTTTGTTGCAGTAAAAAAAGTGTTGATCTGCAACAGATAGGAAGTCAAAAAAAAAAAAAATTGGTGGGGGGAATATCTTTCATGACAAATTGAAAAACGCTGCTTTAGTGGGTCAGTCTAGTGCAAGGGATCTGTGGGGCCAACAGAGCATGCTTACCCAGAGCCCGTGGTCGGAGTTCCCAATCCCAGCCCCAGAGCCTGCCAGTCTTCCTGGGAGGCCCATGCAAGTTTCTTCCCTGGGAGCACATGCTGGGGGTGAATGGTGCCACCCGTGTGCAAAGCCCAGAGTCTACAGTGTTTGTGGGGTGTGTGAGTAGAGCTGGGAAGTGCAAGCTGTGTGTGCACAAGGCCCTTCACAGTGTGCAGGGAAAGGAGGGGGCAGTCCAGGGGCAAGAGCCAGCTTGTTCCATGCCACTGTGTTCCAGCATGAACTCCACAGAGTCCAAGAAGTCTAAATTTAATCCGTATTGTTAAGAAGATATATTTGTCAAGCAGGATAATAGAATGTACTTAACAGTTGATAGTTTCACTTATAACTTTAAAAGTTTCAGACATTTAGAATGTGAGCCTCCATTTTGGTTTTTGTATGAGCCCCATGAATGTTAGGAAAGAACCTGTCCAGGAGTTAGGTCAAAACTATAGCCATATGTCAGGGGTGGTGGCTCACACCTGTAATCCCAGCACTTTGGAAGGCCAAGGTGAGAGGACTGCTTGAGGCCAGGAGTTTGAGATCAGCCTGGGCAACATAGTGAGACCCCATCTTTACTAAAAGTAAAAAAAGTCATCCAGACCTTATAGCATGTCCCTGTAGCCCTAGCTACTCAAAAGGCTGACGTGGTAGGATCCTTGAGCCCGGGAGTTCAAGGTTGCAATGAGCTATGATCACACCACTGCATTTCAGCCTGGGTTACCAAGGGAGACCTCATTTCAAAGATAAAAACAAAGCAAAGCAAAACAAAACAAAACAAAAATGAGTGAAGTCATAGATGGAGCAATCAGCATGGAGGAGATATTTGAAGCTGAGGGAGAGGCAGTAGAGTGTAAAGAGGGCAAGTTCTACATTCAGACTGCCTGGTTCTAATCCCAGATCAGCCACCTACTAGCTGTAGTACTTAGGGCCACCTTCTGTACCTTGATTTTCTCATTTGTGAAATGGAGATATTAATAGCACCTCATGGGAATGTTTCAAATGTGCAGTGAGTTCATCCATGTGAAGCACTTAGAACAGGGCGCCATAGAGTAAGCTCTCAATACCAAGCAAGTGGCTAAATAACCTGCAGAAGGAGCACGGAGCAAGAACAGAAGATGCTCAGGGAAGCCTTGGAAAGAAAACCTAGAGATGCATGGAGGGCAGACAGTGTCCCCAGCACCCAATGCAGTGCTGGGCAGGTGACAAGTGCTTGGTAACTGTGGATGGATTTGTAAAGGATCCTGGAAAGGAGACTGAGAAGGAGCACTTAACATACCAAATGAAGCAGAAAGGTCAAATGATGGGAGCCCGTTAGATTCCTAATCAGGAAATACCTTTAAAAGGACATTTCAATTCACAGAAAGTCAGATGGCAATAGATTAAAGAATAAGTGGGTAGATACTTCTCTTTTTAGTTTAGCTTAGTAACTCTAGTAGAAGCTACTCTTTTTAAAGAGTTGACAAAGAAGGAATGAGAGGGATAAAATAGTAGCTGGAGGGGGATGTAAGGTTGAGAGAACTTCCTTTTATGTTAGAGGAAATATGGGCAGACATGTTGCTAAGAGAAAGAAACCAGTGGAGAGGAAGGAGCAAGAATCTAGGGGAAGGATGGGAGGGAACGGAATCAAGAGAAAAAAACATAGGAGTCAGTCTTATAAAAGAATGCCATGCCTGAGGTGAAAGGAAGCAGGATGATCAATAAGGATATAGAGAAATATTGAGGCATAATAAGTTGAAGAAGTTCTTTCAGTTAATACAGGGGAACTTGCATTACTGGAAGAGCAAATACACATAGCTGACTAACAGGGAGCCTATTCCTTTACCCATTGTGGTGAGACTCTAAAGCGGCTCACGCACTGTAGCCTCTGCCTAACTTGTGTCCCTATTCCACAGAGCAGTAGTTGGCAAACTACAGCCTGCGGGCCAGATTTAGCCTGCTGCCTGTTTGTGCACAGCCCCTGAGCTAGGAGTTTTTGCTTTTTTTTAAATTGTGATAAAATATACATAACATAACATTTACTATTTTACTCACTTTTAAGTGTATAATTCAGTGGAATTAAGTAAATTCACAATATTATGTGACTATCACCACCGTCCATTTGCAGAGTGTCATCGTCCCAGACAGAAACTCTGTATCTATTAAACATGAACTCTCCATTCCCCTCTCCTCCCAGCCCCTGGAAACATCTACTGTACTTTCTATCTCTGTGAATCTGCCTATTCTAGGTACCTCACGTAAGTGGAATGATACAGTATTTGTCCTTCTGTGTCTGCCCTGTTTCACTTAGTATAATGCTTTCAAGGTTCATCCATGTTGTAGCATGTATCAGGATTTCATTTTTTTATGGCTGAATAATATTCTATTGAGTGTATATACTATACTTTATTCATTCATCTGTTGATGAACATTTGGGTTGTTTCCACATTTTGGCTATTGTGAATAATGCTGCTGTGAACATTGAGATATAAGTATCTAATTGAGTTCCTGCTTTAAATTCTTTGGGTTACATACTGTATTAGTCTATTCTCACACTACTGTAAAGAACTACCTGAGACTGGGTAATTTATGAAGAAAAGAGGTTTAATTGGCTTACAGTTCCTCAGGCTGTTCAGGAAGCACGGTTCAGGAGGCCTCAGGAAACTTACAATCATGGCGGAAGGGCAAAGGGGAAGCAAGCACCTTCTCCACGTGGCACAGTGGGAGACAGAGGGAGCCAAGGGGGGAAGTACTACACACTGTTCAACAACCAGACCTCATGAGAACACATTCACTATCATGAGAACAGCAAGAGGGAAGTATGCCCCCATGATCCAATCACTTCCCACCAGGCCAGGCCTCTCCTCCAACATATGGGGATTGCAATTCAACAAGAGATTTGGGTGGAGACACAGAGCCAAACCATATCACATACCTAGGAGTGGAATTGTCAGGATCACACAGTCATTCTTGAGAAACAGCTAAACTGCTTTCCATAGCAGTTGCATCATTTTACATTCCCACTAGCAAGACGCAAAGGATTTGATTTCCCCACATCTTCACAGTACTTGTTATTTTCTGGATTTTTAAAAACTAGGATGGCTGCTAATGAGTAGTCATGCTAACAGATATGAGGTGAGATCTCCTTGTAGTTTTGATTTGCATTTCCCCAGTGGCTAGAGAGGCTGAGCATCTTTTCTTGTGCTTATTGACCATTTGTATGTTTTCTTTAGATAAATGTTTATTCAAGTCCTTTGCCCATTTTTAAAGCAGATTGTTTTGTTGTTGTCATTGTTGTTGAGTTTTAGGAGTTCTTTATACATTTTGTATATTAATCTCTTATCCGATATGTGATTTGCAAATATTTTTCCCATTCTGTGGGTTGCCTTTTCACTATTTTGACTGTATATGTGAGGGTTTGAATTATCATAAAAACTCATATGTGAGTTTATGTGTATTAGATGTGAGCTACCGAATACTCCTTCGATAAATTTCTTCCTGCCTCAACAGTTGGGGTGGCCTCTGTTGTCTGCAATCAAGAACTCTGATTGATACATTCAGTAAAGACAATTATATTACACTCGGCAATATTTCCTTAAAAGGTAGTGCTTTATGAGAAACACTTAATTCCAGTTGGGACTTTTGTACCAATGTTTATTGTTCCTAACCTTCCAATGTCTGTAAAACTGATTTAATAGAATTTATATGTCACAAAGGGGGTACAATGAAGATTATAAAACTAATAGATGAAATTTAGACACAAAAAAGTAAAACTCTGAGTGAGAAACTATAACTGAAATAGCACATTTAATTGTAGGAGTTTAACTCCGCATGCACTCGATTTTGCTGCAACTGAACAAGAAAGAGATACATCTCTGAGAAAAAAAAGCAAAGAAAATCAAGTCCCAGGAGTCTAAGTTTTTAGAGCAGAAATCCTAAGAGTATCTCAAAAGAAGCGAGACTGTTGATCATGGAAGTGATTGATTATCATGAGGTTAACACACCTTAGAGGAGATGGAGATAAGCAGGTAGAGAAGTAGGTAAATGCTCCAAGGTAACAATTCAGGATTCTAATCTCAGTTATTTCACTTACATGCTGAGTAAGTTACTTCATTCAGAGCTGCTCCTATTAATTCCAGCCAATGATTATACTTTTAAAAAAACAAGGTGCACAAATTAGAATGCTTGCTTTCTTTTTATTTATGCATGTTCTCTATCTCTCCCACACAGCCATGTGAGTAATAGTGACCTCATCACAAAAAAAAAAAAAAAAACCTCCTCGCATGAAATCTGCTACAGGAATGCACGTGGTTTTCAGACCCGGATTTTTTTTTCCCATTTGATTTATCTCTCTATTATTAGAGATTTTACTTTTTCTTCCTGGTTTGCACATGCTGGTCTTATCAAAAGAGAAATACTTCTGTCCCATGTTCACCACTCCCATAGAAACAATTCTTTTCAATCTTTCTAATATGAGAAAAGCTGGAAGACAGAAATAAAGAAAACAATTTAAATTGGAATAAAGTTTTTTGGTTTTTTTTAAAGCACACATCTACTTCAGCTGACAAGATGATTCCTGAAGAAATCAGAACAGATGAAGAAGCAAGACAGAGAGAGTAGGTGAGCTAGTACTAAGTGAAAGGTTGACAGAGAAGTCAGTTCTCTTTGGAGCAAAGCACACCCTGGCAGAGGTGAGCGGGCATTTAACTCTTCAAGTCCACACCCAGTGGAGTGCGTCACCGAGGCCCTTACCTTTCGTAGCTGAAGAACGCCCTGTGCAATGGCCTGTGCCCCAGCCAGCTAATGACATGCAGCATCAGGCATCTGAGAAATAATTAACTGCCTGCCCTTCATTTTCAGCCTACAATTAGACAACTGTGGCTGCAATTATTTGTGTGTGCAATTTTCCAACAACAAATAATTGTGGCTAAAGAAATACTTGCATTGTGAAAGGGAGACATAATTGGGATCCCCTTTTAATAAGTTAGTACTTAAAAGGTAAGCAAGCATATAATTTGGCTAGTGGAAAGACAACCCTGACTTTTTTTTCATTACATTTTTATATTTTAACAACTGCTTTCCCTAGCCCATTTGTGGACATCACTGCAGCGTTGTTGGCATAGAACAATCACAATTAAACTGTAAGTAAGAAATGCCACATCACAGATGAACCAACGATGAATCCTAGCAGACTGTAGAGTACCCTGTATTCAATGCAGAAGAGGCACCAATAAAAGACCCCAAAAGCAAAGGATGCAAATTATTTCACTCTACTTGAAATATTAACAAAGTCAACTGCAGGGCACCCAGCACAGTGCCCAACACGTGGAAGACACACAGGGAGTATGTCTCTAATTGATGCTGTGTTGAGTCCCCTTCCTTGTGCTCCCACAGCATTTAACAGGTGGCTTTACTTTAGCCCTTAGTGCTTCCTGTCTTCTTTCCGTTTGCGTGTTCGTCTATCTGTCTCCCCTACTGTCTTATGAGCTATTGGAAGGAAACACCCATGTCTTTTTCATCCTTTATTTTCCTGAGCATATTTCTGTCTCTGGTGTCAGAAAGCCACATTTGCCTCTGTCAAACAAAACAAAACAAAATGACAGGAAAACAGGGTGAGCTCTTAGCAGGATTCCCTTTCTTTCCTCCGTCTCATTGGGCTGCCTCCTTTAGGGAGCTGACCTCATTCTCTCTGCTGCAGGTGGGTGTTCTCTATGTGGGTGATAGTATAAGCAGATGGCTCTTCAGTCAGACTCCCTAAGCTCGAATCTGGTTCCACCACTTACTTAGAGTAAATTACTTAAGCTCTTTGAGTCTCAGTTTCCTCATCTGTAAAATAGAGACAACAACAATAATAATACCTACCTACCCTATAAGGTAGTTGTAAAGATTAAATGAGATGATAATATACAAGCAGAGCCAGGCATGGTGGCTCATGCCTGTAATCCCAGCACTTTTGGAGGCCGAGGCAGGAAGATCACCTAAGCCCAGGAATTCAAGACCAGCCTGGGCAACATACTAAGACCTTGTTCTACTAAAAATAATAAAGTTAGCCAGTCACAGTGATGCGTGCCTGTACCAGCTGCTTGGGAGGTTGAGATGGAAGGATGGCTTGAGCCCAGGAGTGCGAGGCTGTAGTGACCCGTGATATCGCCACTGCACTCCAGCCTGGGTGACAGAGTGAGACCCTATCTCAAAAATTTTTTTAAAAGGCACAAGCAACTCACAGCAATACCCAACACATAGAATGTGCTCAATAAATGCATGCTAATATACTATTCATATTGTTATTTTTGTGGAAGAGGCAGAGAGATAGGCATGACTATAGATATTTCTAGGTGATATCATCCTAACTTAGAGACCCCAAAGGAAAAAGGGGAACATTTATATCCTAGCATCTTTATAAACAGTTTCTGGGAGGGACTGATTAACTGTGTGTTATAGAGTTCACCACATGCCAGGCACTATGGTAAGTGCTTTCTATTGCATCACTTCAATGAATTTTTACCACAGTTCTATGATGTAAGTACTTTTTTCCCCCCGTGAGGTGGAGTTTCGCTCTTTTGCCCTGGCCGGAGTTCATTGGTGGGATCTTGGCTGACTGCAACCTCTGCCTCCCAGGTTCAAGCAATTCTCCTGTCCCAGCCTCCCGAGTAGTTGGGACTACAGGTGCATGTCACTATGCCTGGCTAATTTTTGTATTTTTAGCAGAGACGGGGCTTCACTATATCGGCCAGGCTGGTCTGGAACTCCTGACCTCAGGTGATCCACCCACCTCGGCCTCCCAAAATGGTGGGATTACAGGTGTGAGCCACTGCACCCATACTTAAGTACCATTTAGATCCTCATTTTACAGGAAAACCAAGGCTTACACAAGTTTGTTACTGATAAAACCAAGGCTTAGAGAAGTTTATTACTGATAATTCAGGGGTTGGAAAACTCTCTTCTGTAAAGAACCGGGTATTAAATATTTTAGGATCTGTAGGCTAGATGGTTTCTGTCACAGCTACTCAACCCTGTCACTGTAGAACTGAGAGCAGTCATAGACAATATGCAAACAAATGAACATGGTTGTGTTCCCACCAAACTTATTTTATGGGCACTGAATTTTGAATTTCATATAATTTTCATGTGTCATAAAATATTATTTTTCTTTTTTTTTTTTCATTCACTTAAGAATATAAAAACTATTCTTAGCTTAAGAACTCTACAAATAGAGGTGGCAGCTGGATTTTCTGTTTGGGCTGTTTGCTGATTCCTGGTTTAGTCACTTTCTGAAGGCCACGTAGCTAATAGTGGAGGATCAGCCAGGAGCAGTGGCAAGTGCCTGTAGTCCCAGCTGCTTGGGAGGCTGAGGCAGGAGGATCATTTCAGGCCAGGAGTTCGAGGCTGTAGTGCACAAGCATCATAACCGTGAATAGCTGCTATATTCTAGCCCGGACAACATAGCAAGACCCCCTTTCTAAAAATAAGTAAATAAAAATGGTGGCTCACAGCTTCAGGTCCAGGTGCCAAGACTCTTGAGGTCTGCACACTTAACCACAACTATGCCAGCAATGCAAACAATTTTTGATGGAAGGAAAATGTCCCCTCCCTCCATGAAAAAGCCAGTTTTGTATCTATTTGTAAATTCATTTTACTATTCCCAATCCATATATGTGTCTGTTCTTTGAATTTTCCTTTGAACTGGTTGTAACATCAATCTGATTCCCTCAGTAAATAATGAGTGAAATAATATCTCTAACATGTATTCACCTTATATCTGAAGGAGAATCAGGATTTTACTTTTTCTTAAAATTTTCTTCTAGGAAAAGGTACACTTGTAATCCTAGCACTTTGGGAGGCCGAGGCGGGTGGCTCACTTGAGCTCAGGAGTTCAAGACCAGCCTGGGCAAATGGCAAAACCCCATGTCTACTAAAAACACAAAAAATTAGCCGGGCGTAGTGGTGCATGCCTGTAATCCCAGCTACTCAGGAACCTGAGGCAGGAAAATCTCTTGAACCCAGAGGCAGAGGCTCCAGTGAGATCTTACCACTGCACTCCAGGCAGGCTGACAGAGTGATGTCTCAAAAAAATTTAAATTATAAAAATAAAGTTATCCTGTAGCAGTTTTGGAGGTTTTCCACTGAGATGCTCAGTGGATTCACCTGACAGAGCCAGGTAAACTCCATCAACAGAAATGGGCAGCTTCATGGATAGCTTAAGTCCAGGCACATCCATTCTTGATTTTTAGAGGTGAAATCAAAATGACAATAGAACTTTGCTTGCTCCTTGCTTTTGTTGTTGTTGCTGTTGTTGTTGTTGTTTTTGTTGTTGAGACAGGGTCTCGCGCTGTTGCCCTGGCTGGAATGCGGAGTGATCTCAGCTCACTGAAACCTCTGCCTCCCAGGCTCACCTCAGCCTCCTGAGTAGCTGGGATGACAGGCATGTGCCACCATATTGGATACATATATATATATATAAAATATATATATATATTTTTGGTAGAGACAGGGTGTCACCATATTGCCCAAGCTGATCTTTAATTCCTGGGCACAAGTGATTCACCTGCCTCAAACCTCCCAAAGTTACTCCTTGTTTTTCTAATTTTAATTTTCCCTCTGCCAATTTTGTGTTTTGTTTTGTTTTGAGATAGGGTCTTTCTATTTTGCCCAGGCTAGTCTCGAACTCCTGGGCTCAAGTGATCCTCTCCCCTCAGCTTCCTGAATTGTTGGGATTACAGGTGTGCAGTGACCATGCCTGGCTTGTTTTTGTTTTTGATTTGTTTATGGCTGTTAAGTTGTTCCTCACTGGTGACAGCAATGACTGGGAATTTGGCTTATGGTTTGACCATTTGGTGATTTCTGTAAATGAATTATTGAATTATAGAGATCTATTCTCTAAATGATTTGTTAGACTTTTTACATTTGTTTTTATGTCTACTTGACTATTTTCAGCTAAATCAGGTCAGAAATAGAGAGAGATTTGTAGATGCTAAGTTGCTGGCTTTGAAGATAGGGGAAGGGGCCACAAACCAAGAAATGTAGGTAGAAAAGGCAAAGAAATTCATTTTCTCCTAGAGCTTCCAGAGGGAATGCAGCTGCTTGCTTTTGCCCCTTAAGACCCATCTGAGACTTCTGACCTTCAGAACTATAAAATGATAAATTTGTGTTATTTTAAGCCAGTAAGTTTGTAGACATTTGTTACATTAGTATTGCTTTGTCAGCAATAAGACACTAATAAAGAGTCATTGATAATATGTCCTTTCACCAGAATATACTTGGAAAAATCTGTTGTTCAACCAACACCTAGAATGTAATTTTTGAGAATGATGTTCATTTAATCAGGTATTACAACAAGCACTTTTAAGGCACTAAGATGTCCTGTATGGAGCCAATAATCACACAGCCCTTCCAGGAAAACCGTCCCAGTATTTGGCTTGAAAGGTCTCAGTCTTACAGGTAAGAAGGAATTTGTCCAAATTTGTAGGTACTGCAAGTGAAATCTAGTGGAGAACTTCTTGGCCTTGGCTTCCTAGCCTCAGGAAATAATATAGGCTTTTGAAAGTCCAATCACATTCTTTATGAAAACTTTCAGCAAAACAAACTTAGGTGTGTTTGTCATGGCTTGTATGGTAAATTTACATTCTTGTTATGCCCATGTAAATAAACAGGTCAAATTTAAAAACTAATGATCAAGAATAACCTATTTTTGAGGTTATTTTTACTAAGAAGAGGAGACTCTAAGGAAAATTTTAAAACTTTAAAAAAGCAAAAGAGACTACTGGATATTCTTTCACAAAAATGCTAGAGACTTCAGAAATTCATTCTATAAGGATATGCACTTTTTTTGACTAGGCTATATTATAATTCTGTAACTTACAGAAAACTAATAGCATTGCAAAACATTTTTGTCTACAGACATGCAAATAAATTGTATCTGGTGGTAGAGGGACAAAAGCCAGTTTTGTACCTATCTGAAAATTCATTTTAATATTCCCCATCTAGAAATATATCTGCTTTCTGAGTTCTCTCAATTATTATATATTTGCCTGATTCCCTCAGTAAATGATGAGCTAAGCAGAATCTTTAAAATATAATTATTTGCTATCTGAATGACAGTCATAATTTTATCATTTTTGAAAATTATCCTTTGCCAAGACTCAAGTAAATAATATTATTAATATTTTTATACATGCTCATTTAGGAAAATTCATTATTTTGTGCCATCCATTTTACGGTCAGACAGCTCTAATTACTAAAAACATACTTCTATTAACTCCAAATTAGCATCTCTATAACTTCACTTATTTGTCCTATTTTTGTCCCAAAATCTAAATAAAATAATCCAAAGGATCTGTCTTTTTCAAATATTTAAAGTCTCTTGGGCTCACAGCCCCATTTCTCCATGTCAGGCCTTCTCACCTCACAGTCCTTGCTTTCTTGACCAGATCATTTAATGATGTGCTCCTTTCTGGTTCCTGCCTCTCTGGTTATTAAGAAAGTTATTTTTCTCCCAGAACTGAGTGCAAAGTTAGGGAGAAAAATGTCCATATCACCCCCTCTCCACCCCTCTCTCTCTCCACCACCCTCTCTCACGTGTGCATGCACACTCTTGCACATTCACACACACTTATAAGTACCATTCTATATTTACTTTCTAAAAAAGATCTGTTTAAGGACACTAGTGTTTTGTTCTTAAAGGGTTTTTATTTTAGCCTCTATAGAGACAATGATAAAAAGGCAAAATTAGCCAGGCACAGTGGCTCACACCTGCAATCCCAGCACTTTGGGAGGTCAAGGCAGGTGGATTACTTGAGGCCAGGAGTTTGAGACCAGCCTAACCAACGTGATGAAACCCTGTTTCTATTAAAAATACAAAAATATTAGGCGGGCATGGTGGCAGGCGCCTGTAATCCTAGCTACTCGAGAGGCTGAGGCAAGAGAATCACTTGAAACCGGGAGGTGGAGGTTGCAGTGAGCCAAGATTGCACCACAGCACTCCAGCCTGGGTGATAGAGCGAGACTCTGCCTCAAAAAAAAAAAAAAAAACCAGTATTTGGGCCCTATTAGCAGTTCAAGTCTTACACATGCTCATTCCTACCATTTCATCATTCCTAGCCTCTCACCAAACACACATGTAGGTGTCCTAGTTCTTGCCCTGCCAAACTATTAGTTCCACCCAGTGTTTGATGAGAGGCTAGGCTGAGCCACACAGGTTGTCACCCAAGGGCATCTGGGGGAGCACTGACATAGGTCCAGTGGAATCTTTGTCTTCCCCTAGATCAGCCTCCAGGTATGAGGCACCACAGGAGAAGAGGTTACTATTTCTCAGTCTCCCACCCCCAAATGCGTTCTGTGGGTTTTAAGCTATCCTGAACAGTAGCCTCGCCTCCTGAGGCATACATAGAATTTTCTCTGATTCCTTTTTGACCTACAGTGATAGTTTTTAAAGTGTTCCAGGAACCAGCAGCATCCACATCACTTGGACATTTCTTAGAAAACAAATTCTCAAGCTTTCCCTCAACCTACTGAGTCGGAAACTCTGGGAGTGGAACTCAGCCATCTGTGCTTTAACAATCCCTCTGATTAATTTTAATGCACATTCAAGTTTGAGAGCCACTGGGCTACAGACCTCATTAGAGTACAGTGGGGGCTGATTCTACTCCTTCACACGGCCCTGAGCTAGTGTCTTGGGCCCTTGGTCTCAGTGATGATCATGTGGCCTCTGGTCAGTCCCTCAACCTGCTACTCCCCCAGCAGACTCTTCCATTTTTTCTGTTTATAAGCAGCTTCCTGACTGGACCACCCCTCAGGTTTCTCTTTCTGGTCTGAGGATGATCTCAATGTTTAAAGAGACAGCAAAGAAGAAGCACATCCCCTGAGCAGCAGGGAGTCCTTGGTGAGCCTGGTCTACAGCTTCACATCCCTGAAAGCCGCTCTCTTCCAAGCGTGCCCTCCCTGTCCCTCAACCCCACAAAACAGGGCAGTTCTCCAGAACTGTCCTTTTAGACTCACCCACAAAACAGGAACACCTTCTTTACACATTTCTGTGTTTTCTGGTTTTGTTTTTGTTTTTATTTGTTTATTTTTGAGATAGAGTTTCACTCTGTTGCCTAGGCTGCAGTGCAGTGACGCAGTCTTGGCTCACTACAACCTCTGCCTGCTGGGCTCAAGCAATCCTCCCACTTTGGCCTCCCTAGTAGCTGGAACTATAAGCAAGCACCACCATGCCCGGCTAATTTTTTGTATTTTTCGTAGGGATGGGGTTTCGCTGTGTTGCCTGGGCTGGTCTTGAACTCTTGAGCTCAAGCAATCTGCCCACCGTGGCCTCTCAAAGTGCTGGGATTACAGGCATGAGCCACCGTGCCTGGCCCTGTTTTCTGGTTTTCATACAATGCACATAGATTATAGTGAGGGGGGAAGAGCTGTTTTTATTTAAACACACACACACTTACAAGACAATGATCCTAGTTTTGTAAGTGTGTGTGTGTGTATGTGTGTGTGTGTGTGTATAAAAAAGACATTGGCATGGTGGTCATTGCCAGTGATAGGATTATAGGTGAATTTAATGGTTTCTTTGCCTTTTCAGCATTTTCTAATTTTTTACAGAGATAAATTAATAAACAAAATATATATTATGCATAAGGTATCCACATTCTTTATTATTTCATGGTACCTCAATGATCCATCAAATTATAAGGAAATCACGAGTTAGAAGCATTAAAATCGGATTGACTTGTCTGGGGTCTAGAAATACATTAAATAATCCTAAAAATACGTATCACAGCTGCAAAAATAAAGGCATAAAGAGGCTGAGGCTCTGGACCCAAAGTGTGGCTGTGCAGCTGTAGTCTCCAGTGCATGGAAGAGCACCTGGCGCACAGACGGTGCTCAGTCATGAAGGGAGCTCTCCCATCCATCTCTATGCCTCAGACGCCTCTAGTACTCTGTGTGTGAATTCGGCTGTCTGTTTAGTTCAGTTTGGTGGGCCTCTAGACAGAGAAGCCTCTCTCCCTCTTTCTTCAATCATGCAGGACTTTGCAGACTAGAGGAAGCTCAGAAAGGCCTTATTTTTAAAAGGAGTGACAGAAACAATACACTTTATGCTCAGACAGACCTGGCTCCAAATCTTGGCTTCCCGTTTTCAGTTGAGGTCTGCTGCTTATGGAACATCTACATATATCTGCATTCAAAAGTACTATGTACAGAGGAGAGCCAGACTTTCACTGCCCTTATCAAGCTGTCCACCTGGAAGCCTCTGTTTCTACTTTGTCAAAGGAGGTTGTACTCATCCAACAGGGTCGCCTGGGGTACTAAATGAGACCATGAGCACAAATTGCCTAGATGCGTGGCCTATGATTATTATTAATTGCTGCTGAACTGGATTTAAAGACAAATGACTATTGTATAATGTTTTCTGAAATCTACTTTAAATTAACAAACATTGTATGAGCCCCTATGAGGCACAAGGCATTGCACTAGGCGGGAGCTTTAGGGTTAGGAAGGTGTATAAATCTGTTCTCAGGCTCTTAAAAATCACTACCCATATCTTTACAAAGGTAATCATGTTTTCCTTGGCAATGCCAGTTTGAACATAAAAATAGTCAAAGTTATAATCCTAGAGCTATACTTCCTGCATTCTGGCTCACCCATCCAATTACAGGAAACTCAGCTCTTTTCCAATTCCACCTAAGTTCAATGCATCACCTTTGCCGGCGAAGGCATCTTCTCAGTCACAGCATGAAGCTCCACTCTTCTGTTGGCAGAAACAGACCTCATGATAGCAAGTGGCATCTGCGTGTCCTTCTTCTCAGTCTAGTTGCTGCAAGACCCTCTTGCCGCACCATCTGTTCCTCGGCTAGAGTTTGAGCTACACAAGGAGGCAGCTCCCAAATGAATGCCTCCTTGGGGTGAAGAAAACAAGAATGAGTGAGGTACAGTGGCCATTCTCTTCCAACAGCTTCTAGAGATGCTGATAGAACTGTTTTGGTTTTTACCATCCTGTCTCCCCAGGTCCCTCTCGACAGTCCCTGATGAAGAAAACCTGGCAAGCAGTACAGTCCCTGTTTTCCTCTGGCTTGACTATATCAGCCTTCGTCCCTCAACCTGACTTCTTTTTCCCAGAGTCCCCCTTGGTCTTTCCTATTGATCCTCTCCTGAAGGAAATTCCCCCACCAGACTTTCAGATATGCTTCAATGTGACAGTTTCCTGAGCCCTTAGTCCCTCTACTGCAGAGGAAACTAAAATATGGGCAGACCATAATCCATGCTCTGTTTTAAATTATATCTCTGATATTATAGATTGACTGCTTATTTAATTGGAACCCTATGGGATTCACCCACTTTCCTTGTTTCTCTCTTTTTTTAAACAACTAAACAGTTTTAGAGAAATCAAAATTAAATTGTGGTGATTAATTATCCCTAAAAGTAACATTGAAACAATCTGATGTGATTTTGAAATTAGTAATTCAATTTTCCAGAATTGGTTTGAAGGTTAAAAAACCCTAAACCTTTAACTCAACTCTAAGTCATGCATCACTTAACGATGGGCATACATACTGAGAAATGTGTCGTTATGCAGTTTCATCCTTGTGCAAAAATCATAGAGTGGACTTAATGCAAGCCCAGATGGTATAGCCTACTACACACTTAGGCTATGTTAGTAGAAAAACCAAGCTCTGTAAAATATTTTAAAGAGGTTTATTCTGAGCCAATATGCACGACCATGGTCTGGGGAAAAGCGCAAACCTAAGAAGCCTTCACCAAGTGGTCCCAAGACAGCTAGGTCACAACTCAGTTTCATACATTTTAGGGAAGCAGAAATTACAGGTAGTCATAAAATCAAAATACATGGGGGTCATGCATTGATTTGGCCCCCCAAAAGTAAGATACCTTGAAGTGGGAGGCGGGGCTTACAGGTCATAGATGGATTCAGAGATGCTTTAGTTTGCAGTTGATTAAGGGAGTAAGGCTTTGTCTAAAAACAGAGTCAGAAGAAAGGAATGTTTTAAGTTGAGAGAAGGAAGTCTGTTAACTCATACAGAGTGAGCTATAAGGGGTGTGTGACTTAAACCTTGTCAGGTATGGCCTTAGGTCCTGTTTATCATGTGGTGTCTTATTGTCACAAAGAGACTGTTTTGTTCATCTTATGATCTCTATTTTAACGTTAATGCTGGTCAATTGTGCCTAAACTGCAAAAGAGAGGGGATATAACAAGACGTGTCTACCCTCCCTTCCCATCATGGCTGGCAATTCAATTTTAAGGTTTCCTGGGGTCCCCTTGGCCAAGAGAGTGTCCATTCAGTTAGTAAGGGCTTAGCATTTTATTTTTAGTCTATAGCTGTATGCTTGAGCCTATTTCTCCTAGGCTACAAATGTGCATAGCATGTTACTGTACTGAATACTGTAGACAGCTGTAACACAATGATTACATATTTGTGTATCTAAACATAAGGCAATTTGTTGTTCTATGACATTATTATGGCTACAGTGTCACTAGGCAAGAGAAATTCTTTAGCTCCATTATAATCTTATACGGTCCATCATTGACTGGACTGTTGCAATGCAGCACATAACTGTAAGGTGATTTTAAGAATTTTCACTTCTTGGTCACCCCTTCAGAACACCTTATAGTGTATCAATTGGTAAAGAAAAAAGTATTCTGACACTTGTTAAAATGGTAATATAGAAGAGAAAAAGTAATATCTTTTCCTTGCCCATTGCAAGATTTATGGCTGACATCCCTATAATGAAAGATGGATTAACAAGAGAAAAGCATAACAAATTTATTTCATCAAAGTTTTTAGGTGACACAAGAGCCTTCAGAAATGAAGACTCAATGACCCAAGGAAAACTGTATTTTTATGGACGGTTATGCAGAAGTGTGATTAGAGGACAAAGGGTATGACCTGTGTATTATTCTATTTTGCCTTACTACAAAGGAATACCTGAGACTGGGTAATTTATAAAGAAAAGAGGTTTATTTGGCCCTCTTCTGCAGACTATATAAGAAGGATGGTGCCAGCATCTGCATCTGGTGAAGTCCTCAGGAAGCTTACAATCCTGGTGGAAGGCAAAGGCAGAGCAGGTGTGTCACATGGTGAGAGAAGGAGCCAAAGAGAGGGGAGGAGGTGCCAGGCTCTTAAATAACCAACTCTTGCGTGAACTGATTGAGAACTCACTCATTACCATAACGACAGCAGCGTGCCATTTATGAGGGATCTGCCCCCATGACCCAAACACCTCCCGCTAGGCCCCACCTCCAACATTGAGGATCACATTTCAACATGAGATTTGAAAGGGACAAATATCAAAACCTCATCAATCTGTTAAAGGAAATTGATGGGAGGCCATTGTTTTGGACTGAGTTCCTGCCCTAGACCCCAACAGACCAGACCACACCAGAATGAGTCACTTGTGTAAGTGCCATGAGACCAAACTGAACTTTAAACCGGGCTAGTTTTCCAAAAAACAGGAGGTTCACAGCAACCAGTTACCCAGGGCCCAGTTTACTTCAGCCAGCATGATAAGAAAGTCCCCTGTGTTTTAAGCCTATCAGAAATGTAACTTTATGATGACCAATCCAGTTTTTGTTCCTTGTTTCTCCTTTCTTCAGCCTTTTTTGCCTATAAAGCCCATCTCCTCTGCTCAGCTCATCTTCAGATGGAATACTGCTCAACTTACGAGTCGATAATCAAAGTCAATGAGATCTTGAAACTACAGATGTTGAAATTTTGTTTGTTTGTTTGACAGATCTAATGGTAATAAACTTGGGGTAACTTAGCAAGGCCTGTTTGTTCTGAATCTTCTGCCTGGTTATAAGGCAGATCTGCCTCTGGAATGAAGGTCTTATGACCCATTTTCAGGGGAGGTAGATCAGAGAACTCTTTCTATGGCCTCAGGGGAGAAAGGTAGAGAAGATCAGAGAGTGATCTTTATGCTTCTGCTGTCTTCTTGGTTTCCAACGTGCCATCTTTTGGGGTATTGTGTTGTGAGTGCCAACAGTAAGGAAGACTTTATTCAAAACTGCAATAGGGGAGAGAGATCAGGCTCAACAAACATAGCTGGGGATTTATAGCCAAGGGGCAGAGTGAGGGATGAGTGGATAGAAAAGTAAAAATAGGAGACATTCGGGGTTGTAGGGTTCTTGCTGAAGGCAGGCCAGAGTGGTCAGATATCAAGGGTGGAGAGATTCTTGCTAAACTGACTTAGTGTGATTCTTACTACAACTAGGCTAGGCAGGCCAAAGTCAGGATGGATGCCAAGTTCAACTTGAAGCTTCACTGGAAAAGGAGCTCAGGGGAGCCTGACTAAAGTTTGATCAAAGAGAAAGTCTTTGTCACATCGTCATCTGCTCTAAAATCTGACTCTTGAAAGTGAACAATTCAACATAGACACAATCTGACCAGTGCAGGATGGAGAAGGGATATGTCCTTTCTGGAGGTGTCGGCTAAATTTCTCTAGCATGTAGCTAGGGTTGACATCGGGCTGCGGTGCAGCCATGAAGCCCCATTATTGGTTGGTTCATGTGATATTGTGAAAGTGAACTATATATTTGATTTTCATCCCCACTTCCTGGCATAGGACTGCTAAAATTTTGGAATCTTCAAAGCGGTAAGTATCTTTCTATGCTAATGAGGTGACTGATGGCTGGCAGCCCCTAGGGAGCTCCAGGATAGGGGCTGGTCACCAGAAAAATCAAGGCAGGATTGGAGAGTTCAGACTTTCAGTCCCACCATTCAGCTTCCAGGGTTTAGTCAATCATGTCTATATAATGAAACTTCCATAAAAGTCCGAAAGGACTGGGTTCAGAGAGCTTCCAGATAGCTGAACTTGTGGAGGTTCCCGGAGAATGGAACACCCAGAGAAAGTCTGGCGGTTCCGTGAATCTTCCCACGTGCCTTGCCCCATGCATCTCTTCATCTGTGTCCTTTATAATAAACAAACAAATGTTAAGTAAAGTGTTTCCCTGAGTTCCGGGAACCACTTTGGCAAATTAATCAAATCCAAGGAGGGCATCGTAAGAGCCCCAACTTGAAGCCGGTCAGTCAGAAGGACAGGTCAGACAGTCTAGAGCTTGTGACTGGCATCAGAAGTGGAGGACAATCTTGTGGGACTCAGCCCTCAACTGTGAGTTCTGATGGTATCTCCAGGTAGACAGTGTTAGAGTTGAATTATAAGACACACCGCTGGCATTCACTGCAGAACTGATGTGTTGTTGGTGGGGAGAAATCCTTACACACTTGGTGACCAGACGTCACAGAAGTCTTCTGTGTTGATTGTTGGTGAGGGAGAAAAGAGAAAAAAACACTTGATTTTTATTCCTATATTCTCAGAGCTTGTAATTAAGATTGCAGACAGCTAAAACATCAGGTCCTTTCTCCTAAGAATGCTCTCTTTCCAATTTATCAATCATATAACCCAAGTTACTTTCCCCAGGTAGACCTGGGCAACCACCAATTGCCTACTAAATAAAATCCATTCATCTTAACAGAGCACATTAACCTATCACAACAAGTTCTATTAATTTGAGTGAATTTGCCCAAATTTGAGAACTTCAAAGTCTTATCCAAACCATCCTCCCTAAAGTAGTGTCTTGGGGAGGAGTGGGACTTGAAATTGCTGAATGAGGGGTGGGGCTCCTACCCGAGACCCCAGCAACATCAGGGCATAGATGCCAACAGCTTGTGTCCTGGAGGGCTACTGAGGTCAACACCAGCAAAGTGAGTCTAGAGGTGACCAGGGGGACTGAGCACAGAGGAGAAGATTGAATGCCAGATCCCAACTAAAGAGGTTTCACGGAATGGGTGAGGTGGGAGGGAGAGAAGCCAAGAGTATCTGTCAAAGCAGGCAGTGGGTAGGTCAGGGGCTCGGGACAAATTCTGGAGATGGGATTTGGCTCCTACAATGGATTCCCTTCATTATTTAAGTATGAATCTGTGTGCCCAGGACAGGCTTGATCACAGGCGCTACAAAAGTTCGGACAGAATGAGAAATTTTGAGTTTTTGAGACTGTAAGGCTGGTAATCTGACTTAGAATAGGAAGAATAAGTAGGTTTTGTCTCCTGTGTCACCTCTGATAGATCACTGGTTGCTTGGATCACGAAGTTGAGAAGGATTCTGAAGATGCACGTAAACTCCATGGGAAAGTATGTCCAAATGGACCAGTGACATCTGCCAATAGTGTGGGGCAAAAGTGAGAGGTGGCCTGGGAGCCATGTATCACTACCCAGGTCATGAAGCTGCCACAGAAAAGTCCCACCCCAAGGATCAGCTGGCATTTCTATACCTGCTGCCACCTGCCCCTCGATTTCCAGTACCTTGCATATTCATCTCCAATATAAGTTTTATTTCATATTCCTCAGTTATTCTCATGCTCTTATGCATATTTATTTCTTAGATAACTTGGTCCAAAATTATCCAGCTTGTTTTTTGTGTGTGGCACTCTTAGAGTCTCAGTAAATTTTTCAGTGCCTTGTCGCTAGACCAAAAGAAATTCCTACCAGAGCTATTTGTTAATTAGGTCTAAACCACTTGATAAATATTTGTGACCTAATAACTTAGTCTGAAAAACTGTATATATAAATGCAAAGGAAACAATTTTATTTCATTCTTAAATAATTAAAGTTACCTATTAGTGGGATGCATTTTCCTGTGGAACACAGGAAAATTTTTGAGGCTGAGGCACAAAATATAATTTAAAGAGTTTACCTGAGCGAAAGTGAGGACAGCTGCCCCAGAGATTCAGACCCTGGGAACCTGGAATACAAGCTTCCTTTGACCTTTGTTAATAAGCAGAGTTTTAAAGGAAAAAAAAAAAAGGAGGAGGGAACAGGAGTGAACTGATACAAAGTTATTTATCAGGAATTCTCATTAGTTTACAGAAATAACATTGATTAGTGATAGGCTATACGTTGTTAAGCTATAAGGTATGGGTTGTATTGTCTGATGCAACATTGTTAGGTTAATTTATAGATACTTGTAGCCATAGCAAGCAATTTCAAGAGATGAGTATGTAGCTCAAAGGAGGGGGTAGAATGTGATTGCTGTCTGATTTTAATGTCTCTCTGGGCTTGGTAATTTAAAAGGATTTGGACTCCTCAGATAAAAGTTCTTTTCTCCTCTTCTCTCTCTTTTCTTTTTCTTCTTCTTCTTCTTTCTTCTTTCTTCTTTCTTCTTCCCTCTCTTTCTCTCTCTCTCATTTCTTTGTTTTGTTTTCAAACAGGGTCTTGCTGTTATCCAGGCTGAAGTGCAGAGGCATGATTATAGCCCACTGCAACCTCCAACTCCTGGGCTCAAGTGATCCTCCCACCTCAGCCTCCAGAGTAGCTGGGACTACCAGAATGCACCACTACACTCAGCTAATTTTTATTTTTATTTTCGTAGAGAAAATGTCTTCCTCTGTGTTTCCCAGGCTGGTCCCAGATTCCTGGGTTCAAGCAATCTTCCTGCCACAACCTCCCAAAATGCCAGGATTACTGGAGTAAGCCTCCACGCCCAGCCTCTTTTCTCACTTCTCAAGCCTTGGAATTAGACTGGACACCACCACCCTCATTTCCTGTTTCATGTTTCTGCATGTAGTGCCACAGAAAAGGCACAGTAGACCCAGCTTCACAATATGACATAACAAAAAGAAATGTTGAAATGTTGCACAATCTAATGGTGATACTGTCAACTACCTTCAGCTAATAGTTTGTGTGGTACCTGAATGGATGTCAAGTATCACTGTGCTTCTCTTATAATTCTAAAATATCCAGTGGCACCCCAGGGCATCTTGGTACACAGCCTGGAAACCATGGGCTTGGAAGGCACTTCATCCATTTTATATTAGTACCTGTTTTCTCTAAAAATAAAAAACTACTTTAAGAATATTTTCCTATTTTTTCATTTGAAGATTCATTTACTGGACAGAGTCTCTCTATTAATGAAGCATCCTCCATGAGAAAAATACAAAAAGGCCATTAAAAGTTCAATGAAAGTTATGAAAAAAAGAAAAAATTGAACTCAGGAAGTCTTCAAAAATGAGACAAGGCACCATGATCTTACTAAATCATGCAACATATGTCAAAATGTGTCATAAAACACACTTTTCCTTTGAATACTAGCCAACTTCTGTTGTTTGCTTTGATTGACAGCTTGGATAGACTGGAACAGCAGGGAGCTGGTGAAATTACACTCCCAGGACGAAACAAGTTTTCTTCGTTTTGTTTTGTTTTATTTTGTTTTGTTTTGAATCTTTGAAAACCATGGAAGAAAGGAGAGGGAGCAGGACAAAGAGAAGAAGGCAAGAAGAGATCATCGCTGTCCTCACACAGCTATTTTTTTTTCCATTTAATTATACATTTGGCAAATGTATTCTCTTGCCTAGAGGCAATCATATTTGCATCAAATACTTGAATGCAGGATGTTAAAGAAACAACAGGCTGGTCAGAGCCCAGGTTACAAAGGCTTATGAGATCCTTAGGCTTGCACTAAGCACCTTTCCTCTGCTGCCTTCTGCCCCTGCTTTGGTGAGGTGACATTGTCCAGGCCTGCTCAATTCTTTCCTTTGTTCCACCCTAAGCACCTTCACACCCCAATCTCTAGGTCCAGCAGGACCAGAACAAGGGAAAGCAAAGCCTCACCGCAGGACAGTGTTGCTCCGGGTGTGCAGAGCTCTTACATCTTCAGTCATTCAGAAAGAGGGGACTGTTGCTCTTCACCCAGGAAGAACCTTAATTATCCAAATGCACAGGGGCCCTCATAGGTGGTTCCTTAACATCTATATGAGTCATATAATCAAAAAAAAGAAAAAGCAGATCCTGAAATCTGTAAGTAATAGAGCACAGTTTCAGAAGCAGGGGTATATATATATATATATATATATATTTTTTTTTTTTTGCATTTGCTTCCAGATTTCTGAACTTAGATTTCACTCTATAGAAATCTGAGCTGGTGGTAAAAGGAGCAAAAACGAATGTGTTATGAGCCCCTTGGTTCATAATGGGCATTTTCTTGTTGCCTCGCCACGGAACAAGGAGCAGCGGTAAGATCTTGTTCTCATCTCACAAAGCAGCTGCGCTGATACTTCAAGCAGCTGGCTCTAATGTCAGCAATTGACGTTTGCTGTTGATCATTTCACCAGCTAAGTTAAACACACCAGGCTTGCTCATAAGTGCTGGCCACGAAGAAAGTGCTCTGGAAGGCAAACAGCCAGTGAAGAAAACCAGCCCCTCAGCACACGAAGGAGAAAGTTTCCCTTTTTATAAACTATCTAAAAGGGAAAAAGGGAGAGGCATCATATTTTAAATTATGAATTAGCTATTTCATGCTGCAGCCAAAACACTTCTCTGTTGGAGTGAGCATATCCCTGTAATGGTTTTTTAAAGGATGTTTGCAAAGTTAAAAGTCTACAATATGAAAGATTTAACCCATTTGCACCATCATTAAGGAATGAATTACAGTCATGGCATTTAAGAGTTGACTGTGTTGTTGTTACACGACAAAGAAACATCCTTTGAGCATTTCCCCGGAGCCTAGGCGGGCTCTGGATTTCAGGAACCAACGAGTACCAAGTAAGTACAATTACTGAAGGTGTATGAAATCAAAACAGCTGCCCCAACACTGTTTCGTTTGACTTTAGGAGCTGTAAATTTCCAAACCCAAACTGAAAAAAGAATTGCTAGCCCCAACCCCATCATTAAATGAGCCTAGCAACGAGGCACTTACAGATACTATAAACCAAAAGTATCTGCAACAGGTCTCGAACAATTTAGATATTTTTGGCTAAGGTTAAGGATGCACCCATGACACAGCCTCCTGTGACCTCCTGACACAGAAGGTCCTGATGTGCCCAAGGTGGCTGAGCCACAACTTGGCTTTATGCATTTTAGGGAGACATAAGGCAAGGCATCAATCATCCCATGTAAAATGTACATTCATTCAGTCTAGAAAGGTGGGACAACTGGAAGCACCTGGAGGTGGGGTGGCTGCTTCCACGTCACAGGAGGATTTAAAGACTTTTCTGGGCAATTGGTTGAAAGAGTAATTATCAATAGAAAGGAATGAAGCATTTCTTGGTTATGATAAGGGGTTGTGGACACCAGAGATTTATCATGCAGATGAAGCCTCTAGGTAGCGGGCTTCAGAGAGCCTATAAATGTTTCTTATCAGACTTATCAGAGTCTGTTCCGTCAGTAATTCCAAAACTCGTTTTTCAGGTTAACTTTGGGATGCCCTCGCCGAGAGGAGGAGTCCATTCAGAGGGTTGGAGGGCTTCGACTTTTATTTTTGGGTTACACAACTCTACCATGGGAGAAAATTTGGAGGTGGACCCCAGGCATCCAATGGAATCTAGTTTAGACCTGGTAAGAAAGTTAGTTTAGGAATGAGGAAAATGGAAAAATATAGGTTCCATGGCTTCGAATTCCACCAAAGAAGAGAAACAAGAAAGGAATATATAGAACATTTATGATCTAAACCATACAGAGCTCTGATAGTATCTGAAACGTTGTGGAGGAAGTCAGGAACCCCAGGTGCTTCTTTCAGGGCCAAATGGATTGTGACCCTGAGCAATTGCTCAGCTACAGACTGAGAAAGAAAGGAATGAGTGGAATCCTTGGATCTGGGGTCTCAAGTGCAGATTCTTCTAACAACAGCAATGATAGTAACGTGCAATTTTTTTCCACCCTTATGGTTGTGAGCTTGCTCTTCCTTCTACCTACAACCCCCTGATCCTCATGTGCTGGCTACCTCTCCCCATTCACAACCCGGCCTATGTCATAAGACTTCCCCACCCACCAGTCACTCTCCACCACTTCACTCTGCTCAAATTCCTTCACAACTCTTACTACCACCTGAATTTACCTTCTCTATTATCTGCGTATTTGTTAACAGTCTATCCCCCCAGTGAGGTAAGTGTTTAAAAACTGGCTGTGGGAGAAAAGGAATGTTAGTAAATATATGTAGCACACAACTTCCAAGTAATAATCAACTAGACAATACCCTTTATTGTAAATTCCATGTGGTCAGTTGAACCTCACAGAATGACTTTGTTGATTTTTGCCAAACTCTTGTATCTGTGACTGCAACTGTGGCTGCTGTTCAACCATGATTTGACAGATGGAGTTGCATCCCAATCTGCTAACTCTTTTCTCCATAAAAGTATTGCCATTTGATCTGATGTCATCTGCTATTAAGCTATTTCTCACCCTTGTGCGAATTCTAGTCCCTAAATTGAAACCTCTTTCAGCTTCAGCCATGCTGTTTTCAACAATGCTAGCTATCATTTTTGTATAGTTGTAAGGACTGGAACAGTGTTTAATAACAGCTTGCAAAGTTTTTGAAAATATAACAATCTGCTTTTATGGGTCAACATGAGCCCTGTGCCTCTCCAGCTTGGATGGTAGTAAGTTTTATAAGAGGACAAAGAGTACCTGGCACATATCAAATATATTACTGACTCTAACTTCATATAAAACCTACTAATATTAGCTGGGTGTGGTGACTCAAGCCTGTAATCCCAGCACTTTGGGAGGCTGAGGCAGGCAGATCACTTGAGGTCAGGAGTTCCAAATCAGCCTGGTCAACATGGCGAAACCCCGTCTCTACTAAAAATACAAAAATTAGCTGGGCGTGGCGGCGTGTACCTGTAATCCCAGCTACAGGGAGGCTGAGGCAGGAGAATGGCGTGAACCAGGAGGCGGAAGTTGCAGTGAACCAAGATGGTGCTACTGCACTCCAGCCTGGACAACAGAGTGAGACTCCATCTCAAATAAATAAATAAATAAATAAACAAACAAAAATAAAGTCCACTAATTAAAAAAGATACTAATCTTGGTTTTGATTCTCTTATATATACTATTGTATACCTAATTCTTCATCTTCCCAGGATGGAAAAACTGGGAAAAGTGCTACCATCCTGGTCAACTAAGGTTGCCTACCTGCTAAGGATGGCAATTACCACCCTCATTACTAGAGGTTTCTAATGATCAAAAATTTTGGTCAGACATGAGATCTTCTCCCTTGTCAGACTGTCTTTTTATAGATACTGTGTCATGGGTTCTGAAATGTTGAAAGGGTTTTGGTTTCCTGACTCAGGCTACTTGATTCTGCCTTTTCACAGAAGTCTGCAGCACCCACCCAGGCTGGCCATGTGATTGGACATGGTCTTTCTTTAGCTCTGCAGATATGTGGATGTATTCATTTGTTAGGGCCGCAATAACCAATACCACAGTCTGGGTGGCTTACACAACAGAAATTTATTGTCTCACAGCTCTGGTTCTAGAAGTCCAAGATCAAGCTCTTAGTCAATTTGTTTCCTTTTGGGGGCTGTGAGAGATGAACTGTTCCATGCCTCTCTCCTAGCTTCTGGTGGTTTGCTGATTTGCTGGCCATCTTTGACATTCCTTGGCTGATAGATGCATCACCCTGATCTCTGCCTTTATGTTCGTGTGGTGTTCCTCCTCTGTTCACGTCTCTGTCTAAATTTTCCCCTTTTGTAAGAACAACGGGTATTTTGGAGTAGAGACCCACCTTGCTCCAATATGACCTCATCTTAACTAATTACATCTGCAATGATCTTATCCATTCTGAGGTACAAGGGTTTAGGACTTCCACATATTATTTTTTAGGTGACACAAAGTAACCCAATTTGATAGTAGATGCTTTTTATTTGCTTGCTTAACTTTATTTTTTTATCTTTTAATCTTTTTTTGAGACAGGTCTTGCTTTGTCACCCATGCTGGAGGGCAGTGACACAATCATGGCTTACTGCCTCCTCTTCCTCCCCAGTCCAAGCCGTCTTCTCATCCCAGCCTCCTGAGTAGCTGGAACCACAGGTGTGCACCACCATACTCAGCTAATATTTTGACTTTTTGTAGGGACGAGGTCTCACTGTGTTGCCCAGGCTGATCTTGAACTCCTAGGCTCAAGTGATCCTCCTGCCTTGGCCTCCCAAAGTGCTGGGGTTACAGGCATGAGCCACCATGCTCGGCTATTTGTTTAACTTTAATAACCTCTGAACTAGATGAGATTCTAAGATGGTAAGTGAATGTATTCTCTATCTAATAACTAAAAAATGTTAAACTTTATGGGATCTTGCATTCTTTCATAGCTTTAGGACCTTACAACTTTTAGAGCTGTTTAAAGATATTTCACATGGTTTTGTCTGTCTTACAGTGAGAACTCTGGAGGTCACTCTTTTGATAATCTGATTTAAGTCAGCAGTGTGCATTGCTAGATGACATGCCGATAGCATACATTTTATTTCTGGTATCCACTCTGACATCTCTATTTGTTCCTTCCATACTCCCCCTAGAAATTCAGTAAGAGAGTTCAGTGATTACATACTATAAATCAATTCTAAGGTAAGCATTTCCCTCTACATTTTAACATTTCTGAAACCAGAATCTGTTTAGGAACTCTGGTATGCCAAAGTTTAATTAGCAGCATTTTTTTCTTTTAGGTGAGATAAAAAATGATATGATCTTAATTAATGTTATCTTAGTTCCAATACAGTATTGAGTATCTATGATATGCAGATACTGCTAACCATCTGGAATGTAAAGAATAGTAATAGCAAGAAGAGGCAGCTGCCTTCACAGCTGCTTAGCAGACAAAGGTAAAGAGTGCATTTCAGTATAGTGATCTTTGGAGACAAGTTTTTCTTCCAGTGCCTGATTCTCACATAGCCCTTTTCATTTGTATTGATTCTAACATAGCCCTATTCATTTGTATTTGACTATCAGTTTACCTGCCTGTCTTTTGCTGTAGCAACTTGAGGGCAAGTATCCTGTCTTAATCACCATTGTATTCCTGCTGCCCCGGACTGTGCATGGCCTCGTAGTCAACATTAAATGATTAAGTGAACGGATGGATTCCCTCAGCCAACATTGTGCTAGGAAGTCCTGCCAAAGAAAATTTAGAATTTAGTTTTAATTACCAAGATATTAAGTCAGGTTTAATTGCTACTCCAATAGGAATTTCAAGCAGGACTGCCCAGAATGCATACCATTAAATGGCATTTTTGCCTTAGTGGTTTTTGGTAAAAGTTGGAAAATCATGGTAATGTGTAAGGATTGTTCTGTGTTTTGTACTGATTTCATGGTCAGCTGTCAGTTTGGCTACAATAGCATTCAGAAATGTGGGGATATGTAGAAATGTGGTGACAGGAAGTCTTCCCTTTGTTCCAGGGAAGGGTTCTGCCACCTTGATGGTCCTGTTGTTGTCAAGTTCAGACAAAATTAAGTCTACATGAGCTTTACCTTTATTATTATTATTATTATTTTGAGACAGAGTCTCACTCTGTTGTCCAGGCTGGAGTGCTATGGTGTGACTTCAGCTCACTGCAACCTCCACCTCCTAGATTCAAGTGATTCTCCTGCCTCAGCCTCTGGAGTAACAGGGATCATAGGCATGTACCACCACGCCTGGCTAATTTTTGTATTTTTAGTAGAAACAGGATTTCACAATGTTGGCCAGGCTGGTCTCGAACTCCTAACCTCAAGTGATCTGCTCACCTTGGCCTCCCAAAGTGCTGGGATTACAGGCGTGAGCCACCGTGCTCAGTCCACCTTATACTTTGAATAGGTAAATAGATCCACAGTTGAGAAACAGAGGCAAGGTTAAAATTTAAGCAAGATGTAATAAAAGGCATGTGACTTAGTTTTCTATCACTGCATAAAAAGTTATCACAAATTTAGCAGCTTAAAACAACACACTTTTACTACTCCACAGTTTCTGTGGGTCAAGAAGCTGGACATGGCTTAACTGGGCCCTCTACTTAGGGTCTCCCAAGACTGCCAGCAAGGTATCAGCCAGGCTACATTTTCATCTGGGGGGCTCAACTGGGAAAGATTTGTTTCCAAAGATTGCAGGTAGAACTCATTTCCTTGTGGTCATAGGACCGAGGTCCCTTTTCTCGCTGGCTGTGGCCAGGGGCTACTCTCGACTCCAACGGTCACTTGAAGTTCCTTGCCAGGCGGTTCTCTCCTTTCTCTCACAACATGGCAGTGTACTTCTTCAAAGCCAACAGCAGAGTCTCTGACCTAAGAGAGAGTCCAGTACCTGATTAAACCAGTTCCATCCAGGATAATCTCCCTTTTGATTAACTCAAAACACACTGATTTGGGGCCTTGATTACATCTACAAAAATCCCTTCACCTTTGCCATATTCTATTGACCAGAAGTAGATCAGAAGTCTCAACCAAATCCAAGAGGAGGATGTTACATGGGGTGAACATCAAGGGGTAGGAATCTTGGGACTCATCTTAGAATTCAGCCTGCCTCAGCCTGTATAGCTTCTCACTGTAACATCAGGGCAATGCCATGGGGAAACTATGAGGTTAACTTTCTGAAATTCCAGGGTTGAAAAGGACCTCCAGAGTCATTCTCTGCCCCCACATGAATAATCCTTAACCAAACCTGAAAAACGAATGCTTATTCTCGTACAGATACCCAAGAAAGGTGAATCTTTTTGTAATTAGTCCTTGTGGATAATAAAAGTTAGTGTTGCCAGGAGGAAACTAGGTTTCTTATCCCACACCATGACCACTTCTTTGGCAATGGCTTTTTAGCTTTCTGGGGCATAAAGTTGGGAGGATTGTGAAGCTAAGGGCTCAAGTGAAAAGGAATTCTGGGATCAATTACTGATGCCTGCTTGAGAAGGCATAACAGAAACATCCGTGTGATATAGTTACCAATGTTGTCATAAGAAGATGACTAGGCTAATGACCTCTGTTCTAGTCCTAGCTCTATTCTAGCAAGTGATTTTGAACAAATCACTGTCTCTTGGCCCTTGTTTCTTTATCTGTTTTTTTTAAGGCTGCCTCCTAGGGTTTTCACGAAGATTAAATGATACAACTCAGATGAAGGTGCTCTGTAATGGTAAATCAATAAACAACTATAAGATAGTATTGCCACTGCGCTTCTTGAAAGAAATTATTCCAGTCCATTTTCTGACACAGTTTTCGGCCCAGCATGTTATTTCTGCCTTCTTTAAATCTCAAGTGAAAAATACCCTTCTCAAACTTGGACTTGGTGAACTGACAGCTTCCTGCAATAGCTGTCTGGCTTATCATACTGATAAACACTGTGACAGCACCATCATGACTGGCGAGTCAACCCTCATGTCTTCTGGCTCCTTTGAGTTTGCTATATTAAAATCATGGTTCACCCAAAACAAACAAACAACTTTATTTTCATATCATTGTGTGAGTCCTAGGATTGCCAAAAGTGTGGCCTATACAGGTACATGAAGAACAATCTTGGGATCAGAAAAGCAAATATTTAGAAAGTAAATGCAATACAATTTTCCTGGACTCTAAAGATAGGAAATGTCAATTCAGGAACTCATACCTGCAGGATCTGCCCTTCCCCTTCTTCATAACTGCAGAAAATGCAAGAGAGGAAACAGTCGCCATCCACTAAACCTTTATTACTCAAAAGTGTGGTCCATGAACCTCCAGCATTGGCATCACCTGAGAGCTTATTAAAAATGCAGAATCTTGGGCTGTATCCCAGACCCGCTGAATCAGAATAAACATTTTAACAAGTTCTCCAAATTATTTGTATGTACATTAAAGTTTAAGAAGCCATACTAAATTTTCCAGGCATGCAAAATTCGTGTTTAAATTATTGGCATTTTAAACATGATCCAAAAGCTTTGCTCTGGCCATTATTTTGTAACCACCCAGTGGGTTCATCTTACCCGATGCCTAGACAGAGCCGATTTACCAAGACAAGGGAATTGCAATAGAGAAAGAGTAATTCATGCAGAACAGGCTGTGTGGGAAACTGGAGTTTTATTATTACTCAAATCAGTCTCCCGGAGCATTCAGGGAGCAAAGATTTTAAGGATAATTTGGTGGGTGGGGGAAGGCCAGTGAATTGAGAGTGCTGATTGGTTGGGTTGAAGATGAAATCGTGGGAAGTCGAAGCTGTCCTTTTGAACTGAGTCAGTTTCTGGTTGAGGGCCACAAGATCAGATGAGCCAGTTTATCGATGTATGGGTGGTGCCAGCTGATCTATCAAGTGCAGGGTCTGCAAAATATCTCAAGCACTGATCTTGGGAGTAGGTTAGGGAGGGTCAGAATCTTGTAGTCTTCAGCTGCATGACTCCTAAACCATAATTTCTAATCTTGTGGCTAATTTGTTAGTCCTACAAAGGCAGTCTAGTTCCCAGGCAAGAAGGGGTTTTGTTTTGGAAAAGGGCTGTTGTCGTCTTTGTTTTAAACTATAAACTAAGCTCCTCCCAAAGTTAGTTCAGCCTACACCCAGGAAGGAACAAGGACAGCTTAAAGGTAAGAAGCAAGATGGAGTCGGTTAGGTTAGATCTCTTTCACAGTCTCAGTCATAATTTTGCAAAGGCGGTTTCAATTTCGTATTGCTGGCAATAATATACAGTCTGATCTATTAGCAGTTTCTATGTAAGATGAGAGAGCACATTGTTAGGATTTTACCAACTTATATTTTAAAGGTTTCACTTGTGATCTGTTTATTAGAAAGCAGTTAATCAGGAACTGATTGGACACAGTTATAATCCAACACTAATTCGGTGATATTGCAATGACCAAAATGCTGATATCCTTAAGGATTATTTTACATAGTAGAACCTCATATCCAACTCTGCTTCATTTAAATGATATACGAGGTTCTTGTGGACTCCAGAGGAACCCTATCATATCCACATCTAGATCCCCTATAGGGCCTAATAAAGTATTTTGTAGCAGAAGTATAATTACTAAGGGTATGGCTTAGAAAACAAGGCTGTACATGTGGAAGAAAAGGAGAATAAATAATGGTGGGGGAAGGAAGGCAAGCAGAAAAAGATGACCTGGATTTCATTTATCTGTAGCCCAGGTGTGATGGGTCCTTGGGAGCCATCTCCTCTAGCTTTGAAAACAGGGTTCGGCCTACATCACATCTGCGCCAAGCAAAGACTGTTCATAAAGCTTCAGAGAACAATGTCAATCTTATCATATATTTTGTGGAAGACAAAAGATGGCTTATATCACATCTGAAAAAAGAAAAACTTCAGCTGAATTAAATTTAAAAGAGTTTAATTGAGCAATGAATGATTTGTTAATTGGGCAGCCTCTTAAGCCAGAATAGGCTCAGAGACTCCTGCACAGCCCTTTTTATGGACAGAAAAAGGGAAGTGATGCAAAGAAAACAGAAGTGAGAGGCAGAAACAGCTGGATTGGTTACAACTCAGCATTTACCTTATTTGAACATGGTTTGAACAGTTGGCTGCATTTGATTGACCAAAACTCAGTGATTGGCACAAGTGTAGGCTACAGTCTGTTTACACCTCCACTTGTTATAGTTTATGATGTACAGAGAAACCTTTAGGCTGAACTTAAATATGTCAGGAGGCAGCTTTAGGCTAAACTTGATTTAACAGTTCTCCCCTTTTGATCATCTTTTCAATTTTGAAAGGTTGACCAAAGCTTTAGTCACTGATGTCACTATCACCATTGTAAATGTACTTATTTGGCCTTGGTATTAGTTCGTTTTCATGCTGCTGATAAAGACATACCGGAGACTGGGCAATTTACAAAGGAAAGACATTTAATGGAGAACTCACAGTTCTGTGTGGCTGGGGAAGCCTCACAATCATGGCAGAAGACAAGGAGGAGCAAGTCACACCTTACATGGATGGCAGCAGGCAAACAGAGAGCTTATGCAGGGAAACTCCCCCTTATAATACCATCAGATCTCGTGAGACTTATTCGCTATCACAAGAATAGCACAGGAAGGACCTGCCCCCATGATTCCATTACCTCCCACCAGGTCCCTCCCACAACACGTGGGAATTCAAGATGAGATTTGGGTGGGAACACAGCCAAACCATATCACTCCACTCCTAACCCCTCCTAAATCTCATGTCCTCACATTTCAGAACTAATCATGCCTTCCCAATAATCCCCCAAAGTCTTAACTCATTTCAGCATTAACTCAAAAGTCCACAGTCCAACATCTCATCTGAGACAAGGCTTCTGCCTATGAGCCTGTAAAATCAAAAGCAAGTTAGTTGCTTTTCAAATACAGTGGGGGTATAGGCATTGGGTAAATACAGCCATTCCAACTGGGAGAAATTGGCCAAAACAAAGGGGCTACAGGCCTCATGCAAGTCTAAAATCCAGCAGGGCAGTCAAATCTTAAAGCTCCAAAATGATCTCCTTTGACTCCATGTCTCACATCCAAGTCCCCCTGATATAAAAGGTGGGTTCCCATGGTCTTGGGAAGCTTTGCCCCTGTGCCTCTGAAGGGTACAGCCTCCCTCCCAACTGCTTTCATGGACTGGCGTTGTGTGTCTGTGCTCTTCCAGGCACACAGTGCAAGCCATCAGTGGATCTACCATTCTGGGGTCTGGAGGACAGTGGTCCTCTTCTCACAGCTCCGCTAGGCGGTGCCCCAGTAGGGACTCTGTGTAGGGGGTCCCACCCCACATTTCCTTCTGCTAGAACCTGCAAACAAGCTCTCAAAACAATGGCCTCCCATAATTTTGCTTTAAAAAATTCCCCTGTTTTGATCAGGTTCTTACTTAGGTAAGAGTGTGATCAAAACTTAGAGCCTCAGCGGCACCCACAATTTTGGGTTTCTGGTCTCAGCATGTTATTCATGGGTTATGGTGCCCTCATGTTCACTTACTCCTTTCAGCTCTTGTCATTCCAGTTAAAGAGAGACCATTTGACATTCTTGAGATGGCTTCATGCAAACATTTAAAATTTGTGCTGTATTGAGGGAATACAGCACACCAGGGAGGCTACTATTATGACTATCAGGAGGATAATACCAAATGTTTGGAGTGTGCTCCTTACCCAGGGTCCACATAAACCAAACCACCTAAAATTAAATACATCAAAGAATGAGCTACATAAGGAATTGACTCACTTAACTAAGTAGTCTCTTCTTTAATCCCCTACAACTGAATCTCTATAATCTACATTTGATGTATGTTTTCATAGACCACTCAAGTGCCAGCAGCTGCACAAATACTTTTCCATTCAGCCACTAAATAATCTGGAGCAATTCTGTTATTTAGCATAACTTTCACAAGATAATTTAAAGTCTGTTGTATAACCATAGCCTTTACAGTAGAATCTGCTATAGAGCCTACCATGAGGGATACATTTCTAATCATTGCCTCTTTTATTCCAAACCATGGAAAAAGGGCCTAACAAATGATGCCCTTCCAGAATATTGAAGGCCTCCGGGCAATGTTCTCTTTAACCCATGGTATGGATTAAGAGGAGTGAACTAATGTTCTGTTTCTGACTGATTATGAGGCAACACAGGTACCATTAGCTTTTCATCTACATTGGGCCTTAATTTTTCATCTATCAAGATATAAGGTTATCCATGTATAAGGCTGGCTGCAAAATCCTTTACAAATAAAAGTATACCCCATGAGTGCACACAACAGACCTCTCTTTCACTTCTATTGTCCACAGAGTCATAACCAAGGAAAAAATATCTAAAGATAAGAGTTTCATGATAGTAGAGAAGTTGTGATCTGTGATCTTGGGAAAAGCTGCTCACATCAAGGATGCCATCTTCTTCTGGGGAGGAACTTCCCTGGTTAACTTTACCTAAAGGGGTCCAGTGGGTGTACAGTTCCAAGAGTGGAGGGATCCTTCTTAGTTGTGAGATTATGAACATGAGGTTCAAGGTCCTGAAGTTTGCTGCAGTGTGGATGGCAAGGGCAGGCTTTCTCTGATGTTCCCAGAAGATCCAATCTTCAGGTTCTAGATTGTGAAGGGGTTGATTGTCCTCAGTCAGTGAATCATAAAAAGGTTTTTTTACCTAGTAAAAAAATACTGTGGTATAATAACCTACTGTTATAACATCAGCCCTCTTGCATGGGAGACCTTTTATATAACCAGAAAACAGGCACTGAAAATGACAGTTGAATGAAATCCCTCTATAGATGCTTAAACGGCCCATCAGGTAGCTGAATGTACCTGAAGCTTTGATTGTCTTCCCAGGAATATGGGTTTGACAAACCAAACACTGGTCATAAACTATTTTAGTAACTTAGAAGTCACCACACCAATATATATTTAATTTGGATCATTGTATCTTTCCCATGATGAGTCGTGGAATGCAGAACTTTGAATAACAAAAGCTTTAAGAACTCAGGAAGGACAAGGCAGCTGTCCCGGTTCTCTGTGATTCCATGCTTAACACTGGACATATGTCCTCTTGAATACCAGTTGTTTCTTCAACTTAGGTGAACAGCACTGAAAACTAATGGGTTATCATAGGTAATTTGACTTAGATCATGGAGTTCATTCAAATTGTATATCTAAACAATTTCAGTATCAGCTGATTTAGCATGAAAATCTGCAAAGTATTTTCTTGGTGTTCAATTAATTTTTGTTCTACTTGGGTAAGCAGTTTTGTAAACCAGTCAGTCTCTTCATTAAAGCTCCAGGAATTCTTACCTAGTCCAGATGATATGATTCTAAAGTTACCAGAAACCTGTATTCAAGAGTACTTTTCAGAGTCCTTTCCATTCTTTAATGAACCTCCTAAAATATGCCATATTCTAGGATTTTGCATGTTTGTGAAGTTTTCAGAAACTGCATCAGCATTAAGCAATTAACTGTGGAAATGACTTTAAGTAGTCATAGTTAAAAGACACAATTGACATGCATATTTGGTTATTTCCATCGTCTACAATAATTTAACATAATAACCATACTTATGATTGATAGCATATATTCAAACATATTAGAATTTTAGAAATCCCATACAATTTTGGAACATATATTAATAACATTCACTAAAATGTAACCTGAAGAAGGTTGAAACTTGTTTTTTATTTTGACAATGCTTCCCACGTAACTTAACATGTTAAATAGTCTTGTTTACCTCTCTTTTGGATGCTTCAGGGGCCCTCTGTAGTATCCCAAACTTAGAGGTCAGAAAAGACCATTTTGAAGGTGAAATTTGGTTTTGGGAAGCCTGTCAAATATGGTAAAGGTTTAAAACACTTGATATTATGAGATAGAATTCCTGGTCACCATAAGTCATTCATTTAGCCAAAATGATGACTCAAAAATTTTAAAAAGGCAGAAACCTTTACTAACTGAAGACTTAGTTTTCCAAACAATCTGTCTCTTGTGTTTCTCTTCTTTTTCCTGTAGCTTATTCAAAAGGCAAACAAAAATATTTGACTATCTTTCAATATCATGCAAAAATCTTGTTCAAAAGAGAAAGCCAAATTTCACCCTTGCATTAGCATACTATTAATGTCAACCCCAATCTGCAAATTTATCCAATCTTAATCAGTTTGATCATAAGGTGAGATTCTCATAAATCTTTTATAACACTTTACAAATATTTGTTAAAGAGCAGATCAGTGCTCTAAGAAAACCCTGTTGTGCCTTTATTTCAATGTTCAACTTACCGAAAAAACAAGTAATAACCCTTTAAATGTAGCCAATATGTTCACACACAGAATTTTTTTTCTTTTTTTCTTTTTTCCTTTTTTTTGAGATGAAGTCTCGCCCTGTCTTCAGGCTGGAGTGCAGTGGCGTGATCTCTGCTCACTGCAAGCTCCACCTCCCAGGTTCACACCATTCTCCTGCCTCAGCCTGCCATCATGCCCGGCTAATTTTTTGTATTTTTAGTAGAGATGGGGTTTCACCATGTTAGCCAGGATGGTCTCGATCTCCTGACCTCATGATCTGCCTGCCTTGGCCTCCCAAAGTGCTGGGATTACAGGCATGAGCCACTGTGCCTAGCCAAGAATTTTTTTACAAGATTAATTTTTCATAAATCTTCCACAATTTGCTCAAACCTTCAGCTTTATCCTAATTTAAAACAATCTTTTAAGCCTCTAAACTAGACAAAAATTTACCTTCCTGCTCCTTCTTATAATCTTTTGCTAAAAGCATATTTCACTTTCCTCACACACTTTGCATGTAAAACGGTTTTTTCAGTGGTCTCAGTTACATGTTACAACGTTAACTCTTAGCAATTTTTATTTTTGGTGAAAAACCCTGGTAAGTAGGTGATTTTAATTATGTACCAGGTGTGAAGCCTCGGACACCAAACAGAAGTATAGATAAAGTCTGACTCTTTTTAGCATAGCCAGGGGGCTTGGCTAACTCCACATGTCCTTAGAACTTACTTCAAATCTAAAGCAGGCCCCAAAACAGGTAAGTTGAAAAATTTTCAAAAGTCAAAGAAGCAGTTTATTACCTTAAAGTATTTAGCAAATCTAGGCTGGGTGCAGTGGCTCACGCCTGTAATCCCAACACTTTGGGAGGCCAAGGCAGGTGAATTGCTTGAGGTCAGGAGTTTGAGACCAGCCTGGCCAACAAGGTGAAACCCCATCTCTACTAAAAATACAAAAATTCGCTGGGCGTAGTGGCGGGTGCCTGTAATCCCAGCTACTCAGGAGGCTGAAGCAGGAGAATTGCTTGAACCTGGGAGGCGGAGGTTGCAGTGAGCCGAGATCACGCCATTGCACCCAAATCTAGGAGGTTATTTAGCAAATCTAATATGTGACCTGCCTAACTTAGACCAAATGTCTTTATTTATTTCCCAAAGCTTACTAAAGTCACATGAACTAAAAGGCATTACAGTTTTAATTTTTCTTACAAAATTTTTGATTTAAGTGTTTATTGTTTTTAAGCCAATTAATCAGAGCTCTTTTATACACAAAAGTCACACACAGAACACATATAAACACATAGAAACACAGAAGATCCAGTCGTTGTAAGATGTTTCATTTGCCAGTTTTTAAGTTTCTTAACTGGATTACTGGATTCAGGGTGGAGTCCTTGGAGGAACAGGGCTAAGAAAACTTTCAGTTTCTAGGTCCTAATAAGTAAGCACAGCTGGAAGACAAAACAGATCTCCAAAAATACAGGATCCCAGTTTTATACTGGATCCTGTATCCTCAAAAGAGAAATGTTATGGAACAAGACAGTGCAGTGATTTGACAGTGCATGTCATTGCAAAGCCACCCAAAGCTGATCAGCCCCTTCTGTGATTAGCACACCCCAATGGGAGTCTTATCTCTTGGTGGGGGGTGGGGACATTTCCGTACTTTCCAGGTGGCCAAGAGCGTGCTTCTCTGATCCAATGTGCAAAGAGCTGAGTGTTTCCCCAACTGCCATTTGCCATCCCTAAAAGTATATTTAGCCTTAGATTTTGAGAGAGATCTATCTGCTTCTAATTCCTGGGGTTTCATGAGGAAAACAGAGGTTTTTCCCAAAACGGGGTCTGTGGCACTTCCTTTGTTTTTTCCCAAGGAGTCCTAGACTGTTAGAAGTTATCTTAGGTCCTCTCATGTATGCATCAAGAGTGGCAAGAAGAAAAAAATGGAGAAAAACAATTCAGTTGCCTGAAAAGAAAAAAAAAAAGACCCAAAAAGAGGAAAAAAACCATAAATGCCTTTTAACTATACCTATGGCTTGAATATCCACTTTTAACTGAGTGTTTTGTTTTGTTTTTCTGGGGACAGAGTCTCACTCCATCACCCAGGCTGGAGTACAGCAGTGCAATCTTGGCTCTCCTCAACCTCTGCCTCCCAGGTTCAAGCAATTCTCTTGCCTCGGCCTCCTGAGTAGCTGGGATTACAGGCGCACAGCACCATGCCTGGATAATTTTTTTTGTATTTTTAGTAGAGATGGGGTTTCGCCATTTTGGCCAGGCTGCTCTCATACTCCTGACCTCAAGTGATCTGCCCTTCTCGGCCTCCCAAAGTACTGGGATTACAGGCGTAGGCCACTGCACCTGGTCTACGCTGACTTTTAACCAAATATTTTTTTAACCGGATTCTAGCCGGAACAAATAGCAAATATTTCTGGCTTTTGAACTTTACCAAAGGTAACCTCCCAGGTGCTCAGAGAAAGAAGAATTCAAGATGGGAAGTCAAAAGGAGAGGAAGAGAATCAATAAATAGCAATAGCCACTTAGATATCAAACCAGAAAGGACTCATCCCCTAAGCTAGGAATGGAATCCTGGCTGCCATTGAGAAGAGACAAAGCCTTCGCCATGAAGCTACAGCATTGGGCAGTTTCTGTTGTTTCTTCCCAGAAGGAGCCTAGAGCAGTCAATTTTGAGCTGCAATGGCTTTTAAATGTTCACAATAATTTTTAGAACTGTCACATGAACGCCCAAATTCCTGTTTCCTGGATGGCAGAGGCCAAGAGAAAGTACCACCCTGTGGTTACAAGGTCAAGCTCGCAAGAGCATGAAACAAGACAAGAGGGAAACCTCATCCAGTTTGTTGTTGTTGTTGTTTGTTTCAGGGACCTGCAGCAAAGTTTATAACTGACCAGTTTGCTGGGTTGGCTTGAGCAGCAAGCTTATGGGGGCCTAGGCCTGCATTCCATCTTATGGTACCCCTTTTTATGACTGAACGATGCAGAAAGACAATTCATAGCACAAAGTACACCAGATTTGCTACCGCTTAAGACCAGCCTCACGAATCCTTTTCACATTAATTAAAACTTCACAAGAGAGAGTAATTTTTTACCATTCCTACAACCAGTTTGCACAGAGAGAGAGGAAAGAAAGGAAAGGGAGAAAAGCATTGCTTGCAGCAGAGTAAAGAAGGCAAGCCACTCAGGGAGGCCAGAGTAAGACCCACCCACTGTAGCAACGCTGAATCAAAAGTTCAGATGGCCACATGTCAGTTGAAAAGGGATATTTTCCAGCAATGCCATCAGCCCTCAAGTTTCCCCCTTTGGGGAGAAAAAGTTTCCCCAGGTCCCATGATCCTGTACAGGCCTAATCCTGTCACCCACTCTCATCAGCAAAAAGTGCAGGACAGATTAATCCAAGGAGAGTAACAGTTAACAGCCCATAGTGCCAAATCCATTCTTAACCAAGAGGGATTTTACTGAGGGGAGGGCCTCTAACTCAGTCCTCTAACCCAGTACAGGTAAAACGTACTCCACTACTTACCCCAAGTCAGCCAACTGGTGCTGCAGTTACTTCCTTTGGATTAGAATAGTAACTAAGCCAAAAGGTTAGCAGATTTAATTTTTTTAATCAATTAGTCATTTAAGTTTCTTATTTGCCTTTTATAAAGGCTTCAAATAAAAATACTGAAATACTTTTACAAACTTCTGCATATCAATACACATCCCTAGACGAGACTAACTTGGAAGCCCTCATTTTCTAACACACTTCAGTGCAGTGTTGTTCATTTGGAAAGTTCCACTGTAATTTATCTTTAGTAAGATTTTGTCATTTCTTTAAGACTTCGTTGCTTATAGGGCCTAACACTTGTGCATGTATAAGCCAGAAGGACCTCAGTTCTTCAGAAATTAAGGATCTCATTGTTACCTCAAATATTGGCTTTGCTTTCAGGTTCCCTTGATCAACTTAACCGGTGATTTTTTTCCTACCTAAGTGCACAAGAAAAATGAACCAAAGGGGTAGAACAAGAAAATCCCTATGAATTTCCAAAAGCCAAATTTTACACCCCCTGCAATATTGCCATTTACTACTGATTTCTTTCTGACCCAGTCAGATGCAAGAAGCCTCTAGCTGGATCCAAACTAGTTAATTACTGGACGCAGTCCAGTTTCTTGTCACAACTTCCAAATCCAGTTTGGATCAGAAGCTTGCTCAAAGAAACTTGGAGAGCTAAAAACACAATCCGTGGAACTTTGGAATCGGAGAGAGAACTTACCACAATCCTCAGTTGCTCCAAGAGATCAATGGACACAATGGCTCTAGAGAGTTCCTCACTTGGTCACTCAATGCTCCTAGGGGATGTTAGAAACTCTACTTTGGATCCCACTTCTGACACCATCTGATAAAAGAAAAACCTCAGCTGAATTAAATTTAAAGGAGTTTAATTGAGCAATGAACGATTTGTGAATTGGGCAGCCTCCTGAGCCAGAATAGGCTCAGAGACTCCAGCACAGCCACATAGGGGAAGAAGATTTATGGACAGAAAAAGGAAAGTGACATACAGAAAAAAGAAGTGAGGTACAGAAACAGCTGGATTGGTTACAGTTTGTTGTTTGCCTTGTTTGAATACGGTTCAAACAATTAGCTACATCTGATTGGCCAAACCTTGATGACTGGCACAAGTGTAGGCTATGGTCTATTTATACTTCCACTTGTTATAGTTCATGATGTACAGCGATACCCTTAGGCTGAACTTAATATATGTAAGGAGGCAGCTTTGGGCTAAACTTGATTTAATACATTTTAAACAGGAAACAACCTAATAAGATCCCCCATTAGACCTTTCTGTTATCCGCCAGCTCTGGGCTGCCCTAGAACATGTCGCTTAATACATTTTCCTCCCATACTGCTAATTTTCCACATCCCCCCACCCCTTAATCCTTTCCTGTGAGAACGATATGACTCTGTCTCAAATCTTTCAATTTTGCGTAACTGCACATTGCTTATACTGTCTTTAAGAAGAATGCTTCACTTTGCAGTCAGGAAACAAATGATGCTCCAAATGCTGGGCTCTACCTTCCTTATGGGCTGCAGGGGATCAAAAATATTAAATGACTCTGCAGTCTAACCTAGCAGTCGAAGGCTTTGGTTCTGGTGTCAAGATTCTATTCTGTGACCTCATGTAAATTACTTGACCCCTCTAAGCCTCAGCTTCTTAATCTGTAAAATGAAATGTCGACCCTGAGTAATAAAGACAGCATGTTGGGTAATAAAAATAATGCCTACCTTATGCATTTGGGGAGGGTCATGTCAGATATTATATGACAAGGACTTCTCTAATCCCAGTGCCTAGCCCAAAGTATTATAATAATAATTATTAAGTCCCTCCTAATCTTAATCATTCTAAGTATTTGACAGTTTACTAATTGAACTCCAAATACTCATTTATTAAGCATCCATTTAATGACTACTATTTAATATGTGCATAGTACTACAAAAACAAATAAGGAGGAAGGAAGTAGGGCAAAATAAACATCCACTGAGAGCCTTCTACGTGCCAGGCACTTTACATAAATCATCTTGTTTACTCCTTCAAATAACTTGAGAAAGCTTTGTGTCCTCACTTCTATGGATGGCACAGAGCTATGAGGGGTTATATAACTCGCCTGTAAGGCACAAATCTGAGCTGGCATCCAGGTCTGTTTCACTCAGGGTCCCTTTCTCCTCCACAAATTGCTGTGCCTCACAAGTAGAGTGTATGTCTCAAACTGACCAAACCTTAAATTCAAAAGGAAAAGGGAAGAAAAGAGGGGTCAGATGAATTGAAAGTGGAAGGGAGAAAGAGGGAAGGGTCGGAAGGGGGAAGACCGGAAAGAGAATCAGATGCTGAGGAAGAGAAAATGGAACAACAGGGGGAAGCCAAGTAGCTCCCCTACTTCCATCCATTGCAGAGGCTGGTGGAGAGCCAGCCCCCTGAGCTCATCCTCATCACCTTAGGTGACGTGTCCCTGCCAAAAGAACCAGTGCCAAAAGGAAATGCATCATGTCTGTGATTTCCCACAAACTCCAGCTAACAAAAGCTGACCTCACCCTCTCCTTTTGGAAGCTCCAACAAAAGCTCTATAGCCTTCTAGGTGGATTCTAACTCCCTGTCTTATTTACAGTTTAATTTTGTACTGATAATTGTCTCATGTGGGCTCATCTTATTCTCACACCCAAGCTATAAAATATTCAATGCATGCATTTTGGTTTACTCCTCTGTAAGAAGACGGTCACAGATGAAAGCACACTACAAAATTTTATATGACTTCCCTGAGAAGAAACTGAAAAACTCTGCCCAGAGCTTGGGGTAGGCACTCATAGATTACTTGTTGGGGTAGAGAGAGTTACTTAAGAGCGAATAGCATAAACTCTGGAAATACACTGCCAGATATTATGAGGTTATCCTACTGGTCCCATGGTGATGGGAGTGTCTGCTGAAGGGAATGAGCCCTTGTCATTGGAAAGAGGTCAGTTTGAGAGTAGGGAACAGAGACTCTGGAAGGAGCTTACCTGGTAGTGGTAGGAGGAATATTTTCTTTGTTCTAGATCTGGCCAGTGCTTGGCAGCCTCAGTGTCATGCAATTGCCGGAAGCATTTCTGTTGGTGGAGGGTGACTTTCCTTGTCCCTGGGAAATTACCTGCGAGAGAGCCTGGGAATGTGCCAAGGAAAGGGCCTCGGGCTGGGTCCTGACTCATGTGTGTCTAAATTATGCTCTGTGCCACGTGTCCTTTCATCATCAGTACAGCCTGTCCTGCATTGGATCAGGGAGGGGTCCACACCCACACCTGCGTCAGGACGATGCAGGGAAATGCTGGACCCCTTCCCTGGAGGTCAGGTGATGGTGCCAACAGAGGACAACAGGGCTCAGTGGCAGCCGGAGTACTGCCTAGGGCTGTTACCTTGTAATATGAAAAGAAGCAGTATCTACCTCTCAGTTGTCATGAGAATTAGAGGAAAGACATGCAAAGCGACTGGAATTCATATGGTCATTCAACGTTTATTCATCTCATCACATGTCGTAGTTACTTCATGCCAAGCTCCAGGCAATAGGAACAGAGCAGTGAGGGAGCTGGGTCAAGTCGCTGCTCTCTTAATTTATTTCCTCTTGAGAAGTGGGGACAGACAGTAAGCAGATAAACACACTGTCAAGGACTGAGATGGGGATTTGGGTGCATGTGATTTATGAGGATGTTCCCCTCAGGAAAACCTGTAACGGGTGAGGAGATCAGGATGGGGAAGGGGAAGAAGCCAAGTAGAGGGTTGGTGAAAAAAAATCTAGCCTAGGCCTGATCCCTCGGTGCCCTGAAGTGCAAATTTCACCTTCAGAGTTGTCCTTGAAGGCAAGAGCAGGGAGCTTTTGTACCCATCTCTGTCAGTCACTGGCCACCCCAGGGTGTTGTAGTAGCCTCCCAGGTAAAGAGGCTCCTTAGGCAAGAGCGTTTCTTAGAAGAAAGCCATGGGTGTAAGGCGTTAGCTGCTGCGTGCACAGGAGCGGGGCACATGGGCTGGTCATGGGGCATACGCAGAGTGTCAGCAACATCAGCTACATCTCTTCGTAAGGGGAAAGTCAGGTAGTGGGAACTGCTAGGAGAGATGGAAATTCAGCGACAGCAGAGAGACTGTACCATTGCTTTAGACTGCGTGACCATGAAACGAGTGGATTCAGATTTTATAGATTTTGAGACTTAGAATTTGGAGGGGCCTTTTTAAAGTAAAAGACTATGAAATCATGAATACAAAGCTAGTACAAACATGAAAATTTATTCAAAATGAGAAGACAAAGAATTACAAATAAAAGCTAAAAAATAAGCATCACAAAATCCAGAAAAAAATAATTAATATTGAATTAAAGTTAATTAAACTTTCTGACACACCTCTACAATACCTTTTCCTACATTATTCAGCCATATATATTTTGATTACCTCCTTATATGATAATGGCTTGGTATTTGCTTTTTAGTAAGAGACTAGAAAAACATTTTAATCTTTTCCTTAAAGTGGTAAACCATTTATTGTTAATACTTTTAAAAAGTTTTTGAGCTTCACGACTTGTTATTTGGTAAAATTATGTGAATTTTGAGGATTATTATCAAGATTGGGAAAGCCTCAATTAAGATTCTTTCATATATGAGCTATAAGCTTTGAAAAGATGTCCCACAGATAGCTTCTGACTCCACACATTTCAAACTCACTTTTGCCAGGCACAGTGACTCACACCTGTAATCCCAGTTATTAGGGAGGCTGAGGTGGGAGGATCCCTCGAGCCCAGGAGTTTGAGGCCATTCTGGACAACATAGTGAGATCCTGTCACTTAAAAAAAAATTGGCCAGGGGTGGTGGCTCATGCCTGTAATCCCAACACTTTGGGAGGACGAGGCGGGTAGATCATCTGAGTTCAGGAGTTTGAGATCAGCCTGGCCGACATGGTGAAAACCCAACTGTACTAAAAATACAAAAAAATTAGCTGGGTGTGGTAGTGGGTACCTGTAACCCCAGCTACTTGGGAGGCTGAGGCATGAGAATCGCTTGAACCCTAGAGGCAGAGGTTGCAGTGAGCTGAGATTGTGCCATTGCACTCCAGCCTGGGTGACAAGAGCAAAACTCTGTCTCAAAAATAAATAAATAAATAAAAATAAAAGAAAAAGAAAATAAGACAAACTCACTCTCCTCCCATACTATCCTTGTCTTCTGGTGCTGAGTGTTTTAGGACATTTTCATATTGAGATGCCTTCGTGTGACGATAACAGGTGGTCGGCAGTGAGTGACGAGTATTTCAGGAAATCATTGCCGTACCAGGGTACCACATAAGGAAGTGACTGCAAAACACTTACATACTTCCCCTCAATTCAATGAACCCCTAAATCAACTTCCCCTTTGCCAGGTCCTCCAAATGCCTATAGCCACTCCAATGCCAATGGAAGAGAGGCATGAGGGAGAGAAAATTGGAATAAAAAGAAAAAGTAGCCTTAAGTTTTAACTGATTGTGGTTAAAATATTTTACTTTTGCAACATTTACAAAAACACACATACATGTGAATAGATCACTAGGGTCCCTCCCAGAACTTACAAAGGACCCCTGCAAGTGAGGGGTTCTGAAATGTAAGCCTCATTAGTTTCACCATAAATCCACCTCTGTCAGTGAGGGACTCTTTGAGGAGGTGACATGTAGCTGAAAGCACTTAGATGACATTCAGTAAGTTATTAATTGGAGACTCATGGTAAATCTATGGCAGTCTTTGAAAGCAGAGCTCTCTTGCTCCATCCTGAGTCTCAGACTAACTTATACAAGGACAGGAATACAGCACTTCCCCAGGAAGGCCTCTTTAAAAATAGAAGTTGCCTGTGTCAGAGACCATCCCAAAATTACTGCACTTTGGCCATCCATGCATACAGGGAATGCGTGGTAACGGTCTAAGTGTCTCTGCAGCATTGGCTGGAATCTATAAAGATCTGAAATCAATGCATTGTTTGGCTGCAGTTTGTATCCTCTTTTTCTTTGCTGGCTCTGGGTCTCTGGGGGAGGGAGTCCCTTGTGCCTGCCAGGTGCTCTTGATTAGAGTTTGGGGCTCCCATCATTGTAATTATTTGTTTACCTGCCTATCTCCTTTGCAAAAGTGAGCTGTGTCAAGCAAGGGCCCTATCTTATTTATGCTTGCATCCTCAGGGCCTAGCACACAGCCCAGCACACAGAGGGCACTCCATTCATGTTTCCAGATGAATATATAATTGCCTATCCAGGAATGCATGAAAGAAAAAAAAATCATTCCACCCATTTCTTTATTTCATCTCAAATTCTCCAAAACAGGTAAGTTAATACTTGTTCAATTTTGTCAGTAATGCAATGCTTGACCCCGAATCACTTAAAAATATTTCTATTTTTCAAATCATTTGCAGAAGGCATGAGCAAGTTTACATAAATAATTTTCACTGTTTGATAGAAAGCATTCACAAAATCAAGGAGAAATAACATACAATATGCAGTTTTCATTCTGGGTGCTCTGCACTGAAATATGTAACGGATTCTCTTTCTTATTTTTGAGAAGGACAAGAGAGCTGCTTGTCTAGAATCACTGTTCCCTTTGTCAATAAATAAAAGGTCTTTGTATTTGCAAGGATTTCACATGATGTTACAAAAAAACAAAAAGAATGAAAGAAGGAAAAGGCGTGTAAAGTTTTCCACAGCAAGTGTGCTCACAAAATTTGCCTGTACTGCTTAATTACAGAGGATTCAGAGGGAAAACCCACAGTTCTGTGCGGTGCTGTTAGAAAGGCTTCAGGGTGTCTGGGTGTCTTTTCCTTGGGGTCTCCTCTTTCCTCTCTATCTTTCACAAATTAAAAAAAAAATGTTAATTAAAGCTGAACAGTTGAAGCTGATTTCCAAGGGACTGACAGCATCTGACACCAAGCTGAATTATTAGCAGAGAAAATATTTTTTTCCTGTATTGAAACTACCAACAGTGTTTAGCAAAAGTGATTTAAATCCTTTATAAAGTTTCTAGAGTTCTTAAACAAACACTGGACTAAGATAAAGGTCTAGTTAACTCCAAATATTTCAGAAGAGTTAAACAATATAAATATTTTCTTAAAAGTTAAAATCGAGATGAATCTCAAAACTAGTAAATGAAGATTAACTCTGGATATTTAGAAAAGATCTTTATCTATAAATATGTACGTTTATAAGGCAAGAAGAGCCTTGGTTTCATTAAGGAAGGAATAGCAGGGGCTGGCAAATGGAATTTTATTGAGTAAAGATCAGTCCATGTAGCATCAGGTGATAGTCCTGTCACCAACTGCCCTACTTCTACAGATAATCTTAATGATATTAAAAGTTTTTGTCTAACTCCACTTAGTTATTTCTGCCCACTGTTGTACAATGTATGTGAAAACCCTGGCATCAGGCTCATTTAGCTCTGCTAAAGTAAGTTAGTTCTTATTAATCATTAGTACCTTATTGAACTGACATTTGCACTAGCAAGAACATGAAAGAAAGAACATAGAGTAGGTATGTGGGCTACCGGGGTCAGGAAGGTTGAACACATAAAACAGTATCCTAAGAGCGGTAAAGGCAGCTGTCCCTGGGAGAGATATCCTCATATCCTCTCCCAGGGTGGAACCTGTAGAATGAGGTGGTTCTGGAAAGATCCCCCGGACTGTGGTCATCTCACCCAAGTCATGCCATCTTGAAGGCTTCTCAGGAGATGCCGGATCACCTTCTCCAGGGCCTGTGTTCTCTTCTCTCTCAATGTGGACTTACAGTCGTGGTCAGACCCATGAGCTCTGCAACCAGACTGAGGTCCATTGCTCAATTACAATTTCAGCTGTGCCACCTGGGAGGGGGTACTTTTTTGTTTATACATGTCTACCCATTAAAATGTATGTTTCATGAGGGCAGAAGCTTTCATTCACAGCCATAGAAGAGGGCTCAGTGCATGGTGGGTGCTCAATACTTAATTTAAATTTATTAAAAGAATAAATGAATGATAAGTGAGTGAGTAGATGAAGTGTGTAAACTTTCTGGGCCTAGTTTGTTCATCTGTAAAACGAGGGTAATAACAGCACTCAGTATGACATCTACACAGGTAGCAACCGGTGATAGAATGCAGCAACAGGGTTTACCTAGCCAAGGGGTCCTTATGTTCTTCCTGTTTAGGGAGAATGTGGTTTCAGGATGTGCAGCTGCTGGCAAAAGGGTGACAGCTAAAGCAACTGCAGGTGGGTCCTGTTATGCGTTGTTTAATCATGTTCACTTGGAAACTCACTCTGCTTTTTCAAGAAGGAGATTTGGTCATACAGACGACCTTAGGTCATTCTGTTATTTTTGGTTTCATAGGACAGCCATTTATATTTAATGAAATAAAAGAAACTCAAATAAATATGTAACTGAAGAAGGAAGAAGGATAAGAGCAAGATTTTCCAGTTATATCTCATGGCTTTCTTTCTCATTTCACCTACACGACTTGGGTGGGAAAATATTTTTAGAATTCAGTATGCTCAGTTGCAAAATAAGTGTATAAACATTGATATCTTTCCTACATATGGCTCTGTTTGGTTGGAAAAAAATAATGAATATTGTTTTGCAATAGCAAAACTAAATATTAAATACACATGAATAAACTCGACAACAAATATGAAGGCCTGTGTAAAGAATCCTTTACAATTTTACTCAGAGACAAAAAAGGAAATAATTAAATGAAGTGACATACTTTATTTCTGGATGAAAAGATTCACTCTTATAAAGGCATCAATTTCCAAGTCAATTTAAAAATTTAATGTGAAAATTTCCACAGCATGTTTCTTGGATCTATTCAAATTAATTTTAAACATTATCTGAAAGACTAAATTTATAACAATAACCCGTATCATTTAGAAAAATCAGAAGAATATGGTTAAGGAAGAACTTGTCCTGTTAATTATTTAATAAAACATACCATAAAGCTTTAGTATTTAATGTGTAATAAATAAGATTGCTAGTCATGACCTCCTAAATTATTTCATAGCCTACTAAGGGTCATGAACGGCAGACTAAAAAACATTGGTTTATAAATATCCAAAACTGAGCAGTTTCATTAAATATATTATAATACAGTCATAATGCAGAATATATGCAGTTATTAAAAATAATGTGGTAGAACTATATCGGTATGGAAAGATGTTGACAATACGTGGGTGAAAAACTTTACTAGAACCACCCTATTTTGAAAGGAAAAAATATCATATATTTTTATATATGCAGAGAAAAAGCATATGGACAGAAAAGTACCAATATATTAACAACAGCCCATTTGTCTCTACTGCTGGGTTTATGGGCAAGTGTAATCTTCTTTTTACTGCCTATAATGAATATGCATTAGTAATTAAAAGATGAATTTTAAACGTTTTAGACTGTTACATAATATATAGATTTTGTTCATTATTTTCAGTCTAATGTTCAGGAAAAATGCAGATTTGGTCCTTAATACATAATTAATATCCATTACATGATTCTTTAGCAAAGATATTATAAAGTTATAGTACTTAAAGTATAATAAATAAGTTTGCTAGTCATGACCTTCTAAATTATTTCATAGCTTACTGAGGGTCATAAACTGCAGTTTTATTATATTTTCTGTCATTTTCTTTGACAGAAAAATACGATAAAATGAAACATTCCTAATTTCTTTAACATTAAGTTTGCAGCAGTAGGCAATCCTCAATCAAAATAATCATATTTTTAGTTGCAAAATAGGAAACGCTTCTTCCAATTCCTGTCATAGAACTTCTTTCTCTAAGAATAAAACAGCTGCTTAGCTATCATTGCCTTTAAAGGAAAAAATACCATCATTAAACTGCTGCTTTGAGTATTTGAGTCGAGGTGCTCTAGGGGCTATTGTGTAACACTGTGCCTCCTGTCACACTACCAACCTGCTGGGCTTGAGTGGGCCATCCAGGCTTAGAGCTGGCTTTAACCAACACTGGTAGAAGTCAAGATTTATTTATGCTGGGGCTGCTGACTAAGGCAGTTACTCATGAGGACATTTTTAAACTGGTACAAGTAAACCCAAGCAACCTTTAAGGGGAGAAGTCACAAACAAACACATGAAGTCTGGAGTTGGACATGTGTCTTGGGAGAAGAGACACGGGTGAGGGAAGATGATGCTTGCGATTTCCAATGTGCACCTCCCTCTTTAGCTGTGGCTGGTAAAGTTACCTAAATCATTGATTTTCTCCCCTCTAGACGCTGCCCCGAATTTCACTTTTGTCTGCTTTCATAATTGAGTGACCAGAGTAACAGTCTGTCAACCACTCGTCAAAATATTTGCCTCAAGTCAAAAATAGCCTAGAAGAGTTGTTGGTGAATACAAGGCCAATTTCATGCTCTCTTAAAATAATGACACTTCCAAGAGTAGAACTGAATAAGTTTCATAGTTCATGTCTCTTGTTCTAGACTTCTACATCAGGAAATGTTACAATTTTCAAGGCATATAGATTCAGTGAAAAAGAAAAGAAAAGAAAGAAAGAAAAGAAAGCTTGAACTCGGGAGGCGGAGGTTGCAGTGAGCCCAGATCACGCCACTGCACTCCAGCCTGGCCACAGAGTGAGAGTCCCTCTCAAAAAAAGAAAAAGAAATGTTACAATTTCACTGTTTTCGGAATCATTCATTCTGAAATTTTGTACATCTATAAGTTGAAAGAACTAGATAAGATGGTTTTAAATAGAAGTACTGAGTGAGAACATTCTCTAGCACATTATCTGGCAATATGAGATGTTGTAATACAATGTTAACAGTATACAATGTGAAGACACCAATGTATGCTGTTAACACTGTAACAGTACACATCGCCTCATAATATTAAAAACTCTTATAAACTTCATCTTAATGGCAGAATAATATTCTAAGATGTGATTAGGAAACCACTTTGTAAACCTCATTTCCAATTTTTTTGTTATTTTAAACAATATTATGATTTCTAACTTTACGAAAAAAAATTTCCAAATTTCAGGTCATGCCTTTAGGATAGATTCACAAAGTAGAATTACCATAATAAACATTTTAAACTTACGTTGCAAAATTATTTTCTAAAAGGCTTGTAGCAATTTTCATCCCTACCTGCAATGTGTCAATAGCCACTTCCTTGTTCCCTCATTCATATTAGGCATCTCATTTTCAAAAATGAATACATACAAAAAAATTTTTTAAGTATTTGATACATTGATAGGTTATGAATTTTGTTCACTGTTGTTTAAATTTTTATTTATTTTTATTTACAGTGAGATTAAACACTTTTCCGTATGTTACTTAGTCATTTGTATTTCCTCCTTTGTGTATTGTTGCACATGCCTTTTGCCTGAAAAGGACCATTTCCTTTTCAGTAATAATCAACATTAACTACTATGATGGCTACTATGACAGGAGACCTGATTTAGCTTGGGCTTGGGGGAGGAAGCAACAGAGGTCTGTCTGCTGGAAAGTGACCTTTGAGTGGATATTCAAATGATAATGGTGGGAGGTAGAGAGATTGGGCAGTAGCTTTCCCGGCAGAGGGACAGAATCATTTGTTTTGAGGCAGGTCTGACCTGTGAGTGCAGGGCTGTCCAGAGAATAAGAATGCTGGCTCTAAGGGACATGGGCATTCTGGTCAAATGAAGAACATTTTCATCCATGCTTTGATGAGACAGACCTCAAACTACTATCACACTACTATGATACCATAGATGATGACTACTATGATATGATTTTTTTTCTTTTTTTATTATACTTTAAGTTCTAGAATACATGTGCACAACATGCAGGTTTGTTACATATGTATACATGTGCCATGCTGGTGTGCTGCACCCATCAACTCGTCAGCACCCATCAACTTGTCATTTACATCAGGTGTAACTCCCTAGACAATGTAGTATAATGTAATCTCATATCAAAACTCAGGGTCTAATACCTTCTCCCATCTAAAGTGTTACCTTATCATAAAACAATGAGTGGTTTTAAGATAGCTAAGAAATGTAATGCCCTACAAATTTATTATAATCATTTCTTGCCAAAGACATTTTCATTTATGCTGACATTTCAAATATAAGGACTTTTAAATTTCCTCTTTTTCCTAAATGCCATAAAAGTAATTGTAACTAACATGTTAGGCCATTACTTTAAGAAATTTTATTTATATAACATAAAATTCCTTTATGAATGAACAAAGTATTTTTTAATTGGATTGTATCATGGTCCAAAAGACCTTAAAAAATAAAAGAAGCTGACTAAGCTGAAACTAATTCTTGATCTACTTTCAGCCATCAGTAGAAATATCACATACTTACGGTGTCATAGGGAAGGCAGTCATTACTTTGTTTTCACAAGTTGGGCATTTTATTAAGTAAAAGCACTTTAAATCCGTGCTTTTGAAACTGTGAATCATGATCATGATCATTAGTGAGTCATGAAGTCAGTGGATCAGACTGGCTTTTTTTTTTTTTTGAAACGGAGTTTCACTCTTGTTACCCAGGCTGGTGTGCAATGGCACACTCTCAACTCACTGCAACCTCCACCTCAAGGGTTCAAGTGATTCTCCTGCCTCAACCTCCTGAGCAGCTGGTATTATTACAGCCGCACTCCACCACACCCAGCTAATTTTTGTATTTTTAGTAGAGATGTGGTTTCACCATGTTGGCCTGGCTGGTCTTCAAACTCCTGGCCTCATGTGATCTGCCCACCTCAGCCTCCAAAAGCGTTGGGATTACAGGTGTGAGCCACTGCTCCCACTCTTTTTTTTTTTTTTTTGAAATAGAATGGAAGGGAAAAGAAAAGAGCATTGCATATAATAAAGGTGAGTATTGCTTCAAGTGGATGTGCCACGTTGCTATGTAAAATGCATCCCTACTCTAAGGCTATGGTCAAACTGGTGTAAAAAGCACTGGAATTCAAGCATGGTGGCTTATGCCTGTAATCCCGCCACTTTGGGAGGCCAAGGCAGGAGAAAGGACCACTTGAGAAGCTCAAGATCACTCTGGGCAGCATAGTGAGACTCTGTCTCTACAAAAAAATAAAAATAGAAATATATAATAAGTAAAACTTAGTCCAGCATGGTGGCACACACCTGTAGTCCTAGCTACTCAGGAGGCTGAGGTAAATGAATTGCCTGAGTCCAGGAGGTCAAGGCCGCAGTGAGATGTGACTGCACCACTGCACTCCAGCCTGGGTGACATAGCAGGACCCTGTCTCTAAAAACTAATAATAATAATTGTTTTTTAAACATTTTAAAGCACTAGACTTTACATAATAGCTGGTACACTTCTTATTTTTAAAAAGTTTTAAATTATTCTATCCTCACCCCAGTGAATACTCTCCATTAACATTAGTCTTTAATAAGGTAAATTTAAAGTGAAATGTGCTGCTACCATGTGCTAGGCACTGTTCTAGGCCCTGAGGATACAATGGTAATAAATTGGGATCCTAGCTCTCATACAGCTTCCATAAAGTTGGGAAGACAGATGAAATATATGAAATACAGAGTCAAGTTGTTCTACAAGCAACAGAAAAAGATGAAGTGTAATGGCAAGGCAATGACTCAGGTGCAATTTTATGTAGGATGGTCAAAGAAGGCATCATTGAGAAAGTGACATTTGAACAGAGTCCAACATTTAAGTTTTTAATCTAGCATTTTAATGTTACTTTAAATGTAAGTGAATATTTTGATAAATAATAGCTAACAACTGCTGAGATTTAAAATTTTATAAACTATTTCATTCCCTATTATGATGCTTAACTTCTTGCTCATTTGTGTATTTGGTCATTTACTCAACAAATATTTATTTTGTGCTTAACCAAGGGCTAGCCACTGTACTGTGCCTTGGGGATTGAGCTGAGGAAAAGACAAACTTATTTCTTGCTCTTAGAAGTGTCTGGCCTCCTGAGGTGTACACTGAGGCAGGAGAATTGCATGAACCCTGGAGGTGGAGGGTTTTTGTACACTGGTGTGTACAAAAGAAAAGAAATACACAATTCCAAAGTGATAAGTGGATCATGGGGTAGTACAGATTGCAGTTCCCTTCTTGGGAGATCAGAGAAGACTTTCTGGAGGAAAAATGATTAAATTGAGATATAGAGGGTAAAATTAAATTTCAAATTTTTGTACACACCCTCATTTTAAATTTTAGTCGAGGCCACAGGCTTTTAGCGGTGCTTAATAAGAAACTTTGAGTTGTGACAAAAGTACTTTTAACTTCACTGGATTAGTCATTACTCCCTGATTTAAAAAATACAGAAGTTTAAAGAATGTTTACACACTTGTTACCATTAAATTTACATTAAATCTATAATCATTCTGTATCTTGTAATCATAAACTGAGATTTCCCTCTATTTACTGAGAAGGGCAAAGAGCGTCCCTGTAATATTCAGAGGTACGTTTTGCAGTTTGAAGGGCAGTTGATTTATAATCTGGAGACTGCAAATGTTGGTACTGCAGAACTGCAGTCTACACTATCGAATGTTGTTGTAGAGAATTGTGTTTGTTCACTTGAGGTTGCAAACTGTGTTTGTCAGGTGAGGTTAAACTTGCTCACCAACCCCATGATAATTAACTAGTAAGGCCTCACTGGTGTTGCTATAATGAACTCAACCACTATAAAGACCTGTGGGTTTTCTTGGCATAAGGAAAGTATTTGAAGCTTTTTCCTTGCATAGTTTATGCAAATAAAAATAAATAGGTAAGGCTAAGCCAATTAATTTCCAGCACAGCCCCAAATCTCATTCTTCCACAGAAGTTAGCATGCAAGGTGGAGCAGAAGTGTCTAGTTTTCCAAATCAAGGGAATGGAATGCAGCAAAGGCCTCAAGGCCCAAACCGGCAGGTTTGTTTCAGGAACTTGAAAGTAGTTCAGATGCGAAGCTTCAAGGTGAAGAGGGCAGGTTGAATAGATGCGTGTTATCTCTCTCCCTGACCCAAACTTAATCCACTGATGCAATGCCCTCCAAAAATGGCATTTCATAACCACCACCACCCAATTTTTATCTAAAGCATTTATCACTCTCTAATATACTATGTATTTTATTTCATTATTTTCTGCTCCCATCCCATTCCCATGGCCATTAGAATATAAGCTCATGGAGTACAGGAATTTTGTCTATTTTCCTTACTAATGCTTCAGATTGAGGATGGGGGAGTAAAGACTGATTGGAAGTTAAAGGCTGAGGCTTATTAATTTTGACCTTTACTCTAGGTCCAAGGTGCTTTGGGTAGACTATTTTTTGACTTCCCTCTTCCCCACCCTTAATCTCCGTGTTAGTATTTAAAAGTATTTCCCTTTGGACTGGTTGGAAATTTCCCAGAGAAGAGTCTTCCAGTCTCCTGCCTGGAGGGTAAGGTCTGGGAAACTGTCAGATTCTGGGAGCTGAGTGGGAGAGAGGTCTGGAGTACCTGCACCATGGGCATTAAAATGCAAGCAGCCACTACACATCTGCTTTCCACAGAGGGTACCATTCCTTCACCTATGTCTGGTATTGCTCACTCCAGAGACACTATTTTGCCCTCTCTAGAAGATAAACCTCCAGTCTTCAAGGAGCTGTAGCCTCAGTCATCCAGTGATCTGGAGTGGGGCAAGAGGTGAGAGAGCCCAGAACTCCAGAATACAAAAGCCTGCCTGCCTTCCTGGGAAGGTGAAGGAGAAAATCACTTTTCCTTATTTCATTGACGAATCTGATCCAACAGTAAACCAGTTCCAAGTATATCTCTATTTTAAATTATTACTCTATACCCTGCCACATTAGCTAACGCCAATGAAATCCAGGGAAGCTCATTGCTTTACGATCCATTAAAAGAGAAGAGCTCCACCTGCCTTCATAAACATTTGTTCTCTTTTTGATGTGCTTTTTAGGGCATACTAAATAAGAGGCCCATGGTAAGATATTAAATGTTAAGCTAAGCATTGAACTAAAGTCTGAATCTGTGTTCCCAATGGGAGGAGAAGGGTTTGGGTTTAAATGTTTGACATCTTACACTTGTACAACATTCTTGTAGCACTCTGACAAGTATACTAATTATATTTCTGATGGCATTATGAAAAATTTGTATTATGTCATCACATTACTGGGTATATACCCAAAGGATTATAAATCATGCTGCTATAAAGACACATGCACACATACGTTTATTGCGGCACTATCCACAATAGCAAAGACTTGGAACCAACCCAAATGTCCATCAATGATAGACTGGATTAAGAAAATGTGGCACATATACACCATGGAATACTATGCAGCCATAAAAAAGGATGAGTTCATGTCCTTTCTAGGGACATGGATTAAGCTGGAAACCATCATTCTGAGCAAACTATCGTGAGGACAGAAAACCAAACACCGTATGTTCTCACTCATAGGTGGGAATTGAACAATGAGAACACTTGGACACAGGGTGGGGAACATTACACACCCGGGGCCTGTCTTGGGGTGGGGGGAGGGGAGAGGGATAGCATTAGGAGATATACCTAGTGTAAATGATGGGTTAATGGGTGTAGCACACCAACATGGCACATGTATACATATGTAACAAACCTGCACGTTGTGCACATGTACCCTAGAACTTAAAGTATAATAAAAAAAGATATATTTGTATTATCTGTGTTTAAGGAAATATTTGTGAATTTGAGGAGGGTAGCTCATTCTCCCCACCCCCATAACCCAGGTTTCCAAACCTTCTCTGAGGAGGTCAGAGGAATTAGAAAAGAAACCCAGGGCCGGGCACAGAGCTCACACCTGTAATCCCAGCATTTTGGGAAACTAAGGTGGGCAGACTGCTTGAGCCCAGAAGTTCAAGACCAGCCTCAGCAATATGGCAAAACTCCATCTTTACAAAAAATACAAAAATTAGCGGGGCATGGTGGTGAGTGCCTGTAGACCCAGCTATTTGGGAAGGTTGAGGTAGAAGGATCACCTGAGCCCAGGGAGGTCAAAGCTACATTGAGCCATGATCATGCCACTGCTTTCCAGCCTGGGTGACAGAAATCTTGTCTCAAAAAAATAAAAATAAAAAAGAAACCCATTTACTTAACAATTTCCCTGGGGATGTTTCTGCCCAGCCTCAACCTTTGCTCAGCCCTGGTCCTGAGATCTCTTTTGAAGAGGACCCGTTTGAACTAAAAGTCTACTCAAGTCTTTCACTACTTAAGGTCCAGGACCTCAGCTAAGGACACCTGTTATGAGGGGAAAGTATTCATAGCTTCAACTGAAAAAAAGGTTCTAAGTCTTTTGGAGAAGCTCTTAAATACCAGTAGATACTAATGTTGCTCTGTTTCCTGTCACAGTGACAGTCTATAAGACGCTGCCCCTTGTGGCACCACCCCATAGTCACCCAGGGAAGCAGCAGAGGTCAGAATATTAGTCATTAGCATTCAGCAGATTTATTATTAACTTTTCTACCTTGCCTTTTAGACTCAGGAGCAAATTTATGTCCAAGTTAGCTCAGCTCAAGACATAGAAGCAAAAAGCTGATTATTTGTCCTGTCTTCTATTTCTATCTATGCTTCCAACTTCTGCTAGTTCCCTTCAACAGTCTGGCTGGTAATGGTTAGGTCCCATTCATCAACTCAAATATTAAGCTATGACTGTTCACTTACCTAAGTCTATAATATGCTCCATATGGATCTGTGGCTTCAGACATCCCCTCTCTTTCTTCTTCATCCTTCTACCGCAAACGAACCATACCTTCTCTTCTTATTAATATTTAGGACAAGAGCTGCCTTATGTAGGATAGGTCTTATTTATTTCCTTTACACAAGGCAAGCAGAAGCCTCACATAGTGACCGAAGTCACATGTATTTCTGATGAAAGAAAATGAGGTTAAAGGAAAAGGAAGCAAAGGAACTCACAGGAACATTGGAGCTCCATAACAGCATATTCAGTAAGTTTACTCCCTTAACTCTAGCACATGTATACAAAGATTTCATTTGATGAACTTCATTGATCCATGAAGTCATATTAGCAAGAAAAATGGCCTTCAAGATCAATTCCTGCTTTGCTGGACCTTCCACTAATTCTTCTGATTCCAAGCTACCAAGTTGCAAATGAGTTGCAATGACAAGTCAAGATCACTATTTAGCCAGCATTTGCTGATGGGGATTCTGGAACTCTCAGATAGATGAAGACACCCTTCTGAAATAATGGTTGATTATTTACCTGATGTTGGTTTAACTTGCTTTTTTAACCTGGTAGGTTAAAAAACACAGTCTGCTGTTGGTAACAATGGAGAAATTTTATTCAGTAGAATTCCTTTTAGGGAGAGCACTGCACTTATTTCAAATGAATGTCTTGATAAGACATTTTGGGACTATTTTTAAAAAGACTACCAACCCAAGTGTCCATCAATGGATGAATGGAAAAACAAAATGTGGTGAAGGGAACCAGACTATTCCACCCCAAAATATGCCACTTTGGCATAAGAATTATTTTGAGCTAAAGACAATCAAGAAACAGCAGGCAGAAAAACAAAAACTCTCTGCCCTCCTCCTATCTGGCTAAAAGCAGGACATGACTTTCCATTTTTAATGGAAAAACCAAACTCTGCAAAATAGTTTAAAGAGATTTTTCTGAGCCAACAAGAGTGGCCATGACCTGGAGAAACACAGCCTCAAGTGGTCTTGAGAAAGTGCGCTCATGGCCAGGCACAGTGGCTCACACCTGTAATCTCAGCACTTTGGGAGGCCAAAGCAGGTGGATCACTTGAGGTAAAGAGTTCAAGACCAGCGTGGCAAACATGGTGAAACACTGTCTATACTAAAAATGCAAAAATTAGTTGGGCATGGTGGTGGGCACCTGTAGTCCCACCTACTTGGGAGGCTGAGGCAGAAGAATCACTTCAATCTGGGAGGTGGAGGCTGTAGTGAGCTGAGATCATTCCATCGCACTCCAGCCTGGGCAACAGAGCGAGACTATGTCCAAAAAAAAAAAAAATCAGAGGAAGTGTACCCAAGGCAGTCGGGTTATAGTTTGGTTTTATACATTTCAAGGAGACAAGAATTACAGCTAAAGACATAAATCACTTCATGGAAGGTAATATCGGTTCAGCCCAAAAAGGCAGGACATCTTGAGGTGGGGAGAAGAGCACTTACAAGTCATAGGTGGGTTTTTGGGATTCTTTACTTGGACATTGGTTGAAAGAATTAAGCTTTGTCTAAAGACTTGAAGTCAGTAGAAAGGAATGTTTAAGTTAAGGAGGTTCATTAACCAATACACTGGGTCAGAGTGACCTGTAGGGATATGACTTAACCTTTGTCTGGCATGGTCATAGGTCCTGTTTATAATTTGGTATCTTACTGTCACAAAGAGTCTGTTTTGTCAGTCTTGTGATCTCTATTTTAACATTAATACTGGTCAGTTGTGCCTGAACTCCAGAAGGGAGGGAGTATAAAAAAGTGTGTTCAACCTCACTTCCTGTCATAGTTGGAAATTCAGTTTTTAAGGTTTTTTGGGTCTCCATGGCCAAGAAGGATCTTGTGTCATGTGGGTTTAGGATTTTATTTTTATGTTATGCATTTACAAAGGTGTGCTCTCCCTTGTCAAGGAAGAGAACAACTCTTAACACAATTGCCTGATGGGTTTGGTCAGCCCTCTGCACAGACAAATCCAATTTACTGAGATTGTGTTATCGCAGTAAATAAAGAGTTTAATTAACGCTAGGCTGGCCACATGGAAGATGGAGTTATTACTCAAATCAGTCTTCCTGAAGGCTTGGAGGTTAGGGTTTTTTAAGGATAGCTTGGTGGTTAGGGGACTAGGGAATGCATGTTGCTGACTGACTGAGGACACAATCATAGGGTTGTGGAAAATGGTCCTCATGCACTGAGTCTGCCTCTGGGTAGGGGCCACAGGGCCGGCTGAGTCATGAGTCAGTAGTGTCAGTCAGTGGCCAAAATGCGAAAGTCTGAAAAACATCTCAAAAGATCAATCTTAAGTTATACAATCATGATGTTATCTATAGGAGCAATAGGGGAAGTCACAAATCTTGTGACCTCTGGCCACATGACTCCTGAGTAGTAAGGGATTATAGAAACTATATTTTAGCAGAATTTAGGCCCCTCCCATAATTCTAGTCTTGCAGTCTTTCACTAGTTTTACAAAGGTGGTTTCAGCTCCTGAACAAGGAGGGGATCAGTTTTAGGGAGGGACTATCCTCCTTGCTTCCACATTAAACTAGAAACTAAATCCCTTCCATGGTTAGCTGCCTATGCCCAGGAATGAGTGAAGATAGCCAGTCTGTGAGGCTAGAAGCTAGAAGGTTAGACTCCTCTCACTGTCATAATCTTTGCAAAGGTGGTTTCATTAATCATCGGGACTCTTCATCACTGGAGATGACTCTAGATTCTTTTCAGCCCAAAGACCTGGAGAGGAATGCTTCTCTGCCCCTTCACTTTTCTAGGAAGGCTCCTGTATATATACATGATAAACCTTTCCTCCTGCTAATCTGTCTTTCATCAGTCTGATTTGCAGGGCCCCAGATACTGAACCTAAGAAGGTAAAGGAAAACATTTTTTTTCTTCCCCCACAGTGGTATATGCATACCATTAACTATTATTACTTAGCATTTAAAAGGATGGAAATTCTGACATATGCTATAATATGCATGAACCTTGTGGACATTATGCTAAGTGAAATAAGCTGGTCACAAAAAGATGAATACTATATAATTCCACTGGTGGGGTGTCTAAAATAGTCAAGTTTATAGGGATGGAAAGTAGAATGGTGGTTGTCAGGTGCTAGGGGGAGGGGGAAATGAGAAGTTGTTGTTTAATAGCCATAGAGGTTCAGTTTTGCAAGATGAGAATGTTCTGGAGATTAGTTATCTAGGGGCCAAGGGAAAAGTTCCCCTTTGCCCTGTGAAATTTCACTGAAAAATCAACTCACAAAAGGCAGACTAATAGGAGAAATAACATACAAATGCATTTAATGTGTACATGGGAACCTTCAGAATCAAGACAAGGGAAAGTGCACATTGTTATGTTTAGGTTCAACAAAGTATGTAGAGCTGTGTAGAAATATGACTGGACAAAAGAGTATGATCTAACTTTAACAGATGAAGTAAGGAAACCCAGCAAGGCCTGTCTGTCTAGATTCTTCTTGACTTCCCTGAGCAGCATTTTTTCCTTCTGGGTATGGGACAGGACCCTTTCTGGAATGGGGGTCTTATGACCTACAGTCAAACAAGGTAGGTCTGATCATTTCCTTATGGCCAGTTTTTATACACAATGTCAACCAAAAGTATCTGAGACAGGTCCCAAGCAATGTAGAAAGTTTATTTTGCCAAGGTTAAGGGCACACCCATGACACAGCCTCAAGAAGTCCTGCCTCTGTGCCTAAGGTGATCAGGCCATGGCTTTGTTTTACACATTTTAGGGAAGTATGAGACATCAATCAATACATATAAGATGTACATTGGTTTGGTCCAGAAAGGTTGGACAACTGAAAGCGGGGACTTCCAGGTCATAGGGAGATTTAAAGATTTTCTGATTGGCAATTGGTTGAAAGAGTTATTATCAATAGAAAGGAATGTCTGGGTTATGATAAGGGATTGTGGAGACGAAGGTTTTATCATGCAGATTAAGCCTTCAGAGAGAACAAATTGTAAATGCTTCTCATCAGACTTAAGAAGTCTGTTCTATCAATAATTCTAAAAGGGAGGAGGGTATAAGGGGGCATGTCTGGCTCCCCCTTCCCATCATGGGCTGAACTTGTTTTTCCGGTTAACTTTGGGATGCTTTTGCCAAGAGGAGGAGTCCTTTCAGATGGTTAGGGTACTTAGAATTTCATTTTTGGTTTATAAGAAAGGTGGATGAAAAGTTTGATAATATTTTTAGGTTTTATAACTGGCTTTGAGGAAAAGCGGTTCTGGTTTCTAGGACCCACCTGGGGAAGAGGGATTCTAGTTTCTATGGCTGCCCTCGGGGGAGAGTGGGACTGAGAGACAGGAGGCAAGCAGGAGAAGATCAGAGAAAACCTTTTGCTTCTCAGGCTGCTTCTGAGGCCTTGATTTTAGGGTATTGTTTTCCATGTCCCAACAGTGACACAACAGTGTGACTGTACTTAAGACTACTGAACTGTAGATTTAAAAATGGTTATGATGGTAAATTGTGTGTTATGTGTATATTACCACAGTTTTTTAAAATCTATTTTAAAAAGACCACGAAACACTTTAAACATTAAAAATAATCAAATATTTTTTAAATTGCTGATTTAAATATACTTATGACGGCTTTTCAACCTGCACAGTTGTTGTTGGGTATTTTGTTGTTGTTTGTCTGTTTGTTTGTTTGTTTGTTTAGTAGAGATGGGATTTCACCCTGTTGGCCAGGCTGGTCTCAAATTCCTGATGTCAAGTGATCCACCCACCTTGGCCTCCCAAAGTGCTGGGATTACAGGTGTGAGCCACCATCCCTGGCCCATTCAACTTTTTTTTTTTTTGAGTCAGAGTCTTGCTCTGCCATCTCGGCTCACTGCAAGCTCCGCCTCCCGGGTTCACTCCATTCTCCTGCCTCAGCCTCCCGAGTAGCTGGGACTACAGGCGCCCGCCACTACGTCCGGCTAATTTTTTTTTTTTTTTGTATTTTTAGTAGAGATGGAGTTTCACCGTGTTAGCCAGGATGGTCTCGATCTCCTGACCTCGTGATCCACCCGTCTCGGCCTCCCAAAGTTTCTTCTTTAAATAAAAAATACATAAGCCAGGCACAGCGTTGCACACCTGTAGTACTGACAACTCAGAGGTTGAGGTGGGAAGATTGCTTGAGCCCAGAAGTTCAAGGTCAACATTGGCAACATGGTGAAACTTCTTCTCTAAAATAAAATATATACAATAAAAAATTTAGGCTGGCCACTGTGTCTTGCATCTGTAATCCCAGCACTTTGGGAGGCCCAAGGAGGGTGGACCACTTGAGCCCAGGAGTTCGAGACCAGCCTGGGCAACATGGCAAAACTCCATCTTTACAAAAAACACAAAATTAGCCAGGCATGGGTGGCACGTGCCTGCAGTCCCAGCTACTTGGGAGGCTAAGGCAGGAGGATCGCTTGAGCTCACTGGAGGTTGCCATGAGCTGAGATCACACCATTGCACTCCAGCCTGGGTGACAGGGCAAGACTCTGTCTCAAAAAAAAATTTTTTTAAGACTACAGATATTTTCATTATTTTTCTCATGACTCTTCTCATCCTTCTGATATTTGTACCTCAATCCTCAGACCACTGTCTCTGTCTATTCTGTCTGGGTAACAACCAGTAAGCGGACATTAACAAATTTCCTAGTTTTTTACTGGGGATGACGGTTCCCAATGCTAAGTTGCATAGCCTTTCACCTGCCTGACTGGTATACTAAAAAATCAACTCTCAGTTGTTACAGGCAATCATCAAGATTAATAGAAAACACGTTACTCTTTTCACCTGTTCAGCAGATAGGACAAAGTAGGTGCAGAATGGTTAATTCACCTGAACAAGTCATACCAAAGGACTCAAATGAGGGCTTATACAGGGTCAGCTTTCTGGGCTTGAGACCTGTACAGTCACAAAGGTCGCCACACTTAGAGGAGTCTCATGCTTGTTTAAGGTTCTGCTGTTATCATCTTGACTATATATATATATATATACACATTTTTTTTTTTTTTAACAAAACGCTCCATATTTTCATTTTGCACTGGACCCTGTGAATTATCTAGCTGGTCCGGGACTTAGGTCACTGATCTCAAAATATGATGTTCTAGGCTCAGCAGTGGGAAGGGTCATACAAGTAAAGAAGCATTATCCCTTTTATCCAAGATTCAGCGTAGCTATTTTATACACAATGGACATACTGATTTTGCTGTAAAGCACTGCAATACTAACACTAGAATCCACCATGTAAAAGGAAGTTAGAGCCCTCAATAGTTACATCCAAGTTTCAGAGAGAAATCCCCACAAAGACGGATATAATTTTCTCATAAATATTTACAAGTTTTAAATAGTTGGATGTTAGTCACCCCATTTATCTTGGTGTTTCCTTGTGAATGAAGCCCATCCAATGTCTACATCGTATTGAGAAAAATCTATGAAGCTAATGCAGAAAGAGGAATCAAGAGTGCCAAAAATAAATGTTTCCATCCTGAGCCAAAGAATGAATCCCTTGTGCATTCATATGTTATAGAAAATGTGATTCCTTTTTTCCAGTTTTACAAGGCCGACACCTATCAGAAACACAAATTCTGACTTTTACTGACTTACACTAGGTCTCAAAAGCCATAAAAAGGCCGTTCATGGAAATGAACAAAGAATGTGTTTGTATCTTTATCTGAGAAGTCATGCCAGAACCCCTTTCAAATCAGCGGGGTAACATTTGCTTTTACATTTGTATGTTTTAGTGAGTTTTATAAACCCTGAAGCTAACCGACTTTTCTTGTAAAGTAGAGACGTAAACTGATTTCGGGAGAGATGCCTGGGGATACAGCAGAGCTGAAATGTTTGTGCCTTGTTTATTAAACATGATCATCCTCACCAGAAATTACCATAGCATCAGGTTTCCCAGAAGGTTCTGAGGGCTAGAGTTTGTGCTTCACTTCTTCCTCTTTCCTAAGGCACCTAATGCGACACTAGCATGTGAGAAGTACCCAGCAAACCCTCTCTTCACCCTCCCCCCAATTTTGGCCTCTCGTGGGAAAATCCTTGTCATTATGTTTCACCCACATCTGTCTTGACTCGGCAATGCTCCCATGCAGCCAACTTTTCATATTCTCTCTTTCACACTTTCATTATAATGTATTTGTCCTTGGTCCCACTGCCTTTGATTTCTAAGACAAAAATGATTTGAAAACTAACTCAGTCTTATGTTTTGAAGAATTAGTGTATTAACAGCATAGCACAAGACCTTTATTCTCCTTTAGGTAATTTTTTTTTTTTTACAATAACAATGATATTTTAAGACAGTGACCAATGGAATGAATCTAAAAGTTGGAATGTCTTATTAGGCAATGGGGATTTTGAAACACTTCTGAGTCTCATCATTTAGATTGCAGTCTATGGAGAGGACTGGCTCTTTCTAAAACATATCCATTCATTCATTTAATCATCAAACATATCCTGAAGACTTACTCTGTGCCAGGGACTGCTGTGGGTGCTGGGATGGAACACTGAACAGGATGACCAGGACCCTTTTCTCATGGCACTTACATTTGGAGGATGGTGGTGGCAGGAATATATGAATAAGGAGAAAATATTTAATGATAGTAAATGGTATGAAGAAGATAAGACAGAGATGTGCAAGGAAATGACAGCTGGGGTGCAAGAACTGGGGGCTACATCTAAGTGGTCAAAGGTCTCTCAAAGAGGATGGCATTGAAGTTGAAACCTGAATAAGAAGGAACCAGACATGGGATAACTTGGAGAAGACTGTGTCTGGCACAGGGCAGAGCTTGTGCAAAGGCCCTCGGGTGAGAGGCAGATCTGTGCGTTCAGGGCACGTGTGGCTGTAATGTAATGTTACCGAGGGAGGAGAGGCAGGCGGGGCTAGTTCATGTAGGGTCTCAGGGTCCAGGAAGGAAGAGGCTTTAGGTTTGATTCTGAGTGTGACTAGAAGCCCCTGGAGTGAAAAGGACATGTTCTGATTATGTTTTAAAACACTCTTCTGGCATTTGAGCTATAACTAGACTACAGGTAGCAGAGAGGAAGCAGGGAGGGGATTGGGAGAGAGACGATGGCATCTCGGACCAAGATGGCAGCAGTGGAGGAGTCACAAACAGCATTAGGAGATATCTTGGTGATGGAGTTAACAGGACTTCCTGATGTATTGCATTGGCTGGGGTGGGTGCAGAGTCAAAGACTCCTGGGGTTTTGGTTTGAGTAACAGTGTAAGGTGGTTTCATTTCCTGAGATAGAAAAGCCGGGGGTGGAGGGGACTGGGTGGAAGGGGTTTGAGGGGAAAACCAAAAAAGTCATTTAAAAATCCCCTTTTTAAGTCAGGAAACAACAGATGAAGGAGAGGATGTGAAGAAACAGGAATGCTTTTACACTGTTGGTGGGAGTGTAAATTAGTTCAACCATTGTGAAAGACAGTGTGGCGATTCCTCAGGGATCTAGAACTAGAAATACCATTTGACCCAGCAATCCCATTACTGGGTATAGACCCAAAGGATTATAAATCATGCTACTATAAAGACACATGCACACATATGTTTATTGTGGCACTGTTCACAACAGCAAAGACTTGGAACCAACCCAAATGTCCATCAGTGATAGACTGGATTAAGAAAATGTGGCACATATACACCATGGAATACTATGCAGCCAGAAAAAAGGATGAGTTCATGTCCTTTGCAGGGACATGGACGAAGCTGGAAACCGTCATTCTCAGCAAACTATCACAAGGACAGAAAACCCAACACCGTATGTTCTCACTCATAGGTGGGAACTGAACAAGAACACTTGGACACAGGAAGGGGAACATCACACACTGGGGCCTGTCATGGGGTAGGGGGCTGGGGGAGGGATAGCATTAGGAGAAATACCTAATGTAAATGACGAGTTGATGGGTGGCAGCAAACCAACATGGCACATATATACCTATGTAACAAACCTGCATGTTGTGCACATGTACCCTAGAACTTAAAGTATAATAATAATAATAATCTCCTTTTTAGTACCTAACATCCAGTTAAAAGAGAAGTCATGACTCAATCCTCAAGAAACATGGTTATATGGAGTCATTGCCTTACGTGGGCACAGTATGCATTTAGGAAGGAAGAGTGTGTCTTCTGGGAAAGTGTGGAAAATCCAAATTGGACAGAGCTCATTGAAAAACGCAAGATTTCAGTCACCAGAGCTGTATTTCTCAACTGCATTTTGGAAACTTTTGCCAGCACATTCTTAAGACAGGGAGCTCGGAAGGGAATTTGAATCATGGAGATGCTGCTAAAGGAGCAGTATGGTGCCCCCTTAGCTGAATACAGAATCACCAGAGAGCTGTGTCCATGACCACTTTTGTTTTTATTTTTTATATTTTCTGAGAATCACTTCTTGGTCACAACACATCATAGACACCGTTTCTGGAATACAGGTTTGAGGATACCGTGTCAGCAGCTTCAAGAAGAAGAGACCTTCTTGCCAGGACATTAAATGATACTCTCCTCTGGGAACCTGCTTTGAATAGTGGGATTCAAGGACATGGGACCTTCTTGCTGGATTTTTATAACACAATCTCTTCATGATTTTACAAATAAAGGAATAAAATCCAGATAAGATGATGTCTACCCTTCCTCGGGGTGCTCTGTCGATTGTCTGGCGATGGTGTCAGGGCAGCCAAAGACAGGATAAAGGCGGAGGAGGGTGTTTGTGCCCTTATGTGTTTAGCACCATTGTTCATAGGACTTGTGAGAGGATTCTGGAACCAATAAAGAGGTAGAAACAGGTACCTGAGCTGGAACAAACATGAATGTGCCAGACCTGTGTTGAAGCTAAGCCATATTTATTGCAATGTTGAAGATTCTCAGAAATCAAATTTTATGTCTATCCATAAGTAAAATGGAACTGCCATTAATAGAGCTTTTACAATGTAACATGTGAACGGTGATTTGGTGCTCTGAAAAAACACGGAATGAAGAGTGGGAAGGAAGGTTCTAACCTTGGCTCCTGATAACTTGTTCTGTGATGTGGAGCAAATCATTAACCTGTCTGTTTTTTACTGGGCAAATGGGGATAATCAAGCATAGGTCCTTCGGCCAATGGGTTGTGATGATTAAACAAGGTAATTTTGTGCAAGAAGTCCAGGTTTGGGAGTCAGACAGACCTAGGTTTGAATCCAAGTGCTGGTGATGGCAGCAGTGGCCTGTCTGGAGTGGCTGCTGCCATGATGCCAGCTGTAGTGGGGGAGGCGTGGCTGGGGCAGTGGGCTCCATGGAGCCAGTGGGAGCCGGGAACAGGCCCCTCCAAGTGGGAGGGATGGGAGCCCCGCCCTCCTGGGTGCAGCTGCAGCTGCCCAGCCCCGACTATAGACCCTGGCATCCCTGCATTCTTGGGGCCCAGGAATTCCCCCTGACCCTGCAGGCTCAGAGGTGACTGGTCCCACTGCCTGGCCTCTCCCCGCTCCTGGCACCCATTCCAATTTTAGAGCAAACTGTGGCCAAACCTGGGTGCTGTCATGATTTGGCCAAGTGTGCATGCTCTGAAGCACTGACATGCCAGCACCCTGCCACCTGGGACCCCTCCAGACTTTGGGCACTGAGGAACATTGGAAGCAGGCTAAGAGGGGACTGGGTGTGGGTCTGCAGGAGCCCCTTAGCAGGAACAGCCTGGGCACTGTGGGTGCTGTGGAGGGCAGGTTGATGGTGGCAGGAGGCAGACAGGCTCCTGGGTGGAAAGTGGCAGGTACCCAGTGAAGCCCCACCTCCAAACTAGGGATGGCTTGAAGCCTGGGGGCTGGGCTGTCAGTTCTGCACACTGGAGTGAGAACTTATGGTGCTTTTTCTGGGACACCCATGGCCACCCATGGACCAATCCATACACACTTCCTCCCCTCTAAAGCCTGTAAAAACCCCAGACTCAGCCAGACTCAGGCAGACATGGGATGACCTGCCTGAGGACAGGAGATACCTGTTCCAGGTCTCTTCTTAGCTGAGGGTTGCACAGACCTCAGGGCAACCTATCTGCAAATGGGAGCTACCCACTTCGGGTCTCCTCAAGAACTGTTCTACCACTCAGTGAAGCTCCTCTCTCCCTTGCTCACCCTCCAATTGTTTGAGTACCTCATTCTTCCTGGATGCAGCACTAGAAGTCAGGACCCACCAAGTGGCAGACTAAAAGAGGTATAACACAAACAGGGCTGAAACACGCCCCCCCACCCAACACACACACTCACCATGTTGTAAGCAACAAGAAGAAGAGAAGAGTTGCGGCCCTTTGGGAAGTGCAGACCTAGGGGTTGCTGAACCCAGGGCTGTGACACCCAGGGTTCCTGGCATCTCTAAGCTTCCAGGCACCACTATGTTCCCCTCATCCAGACACAGGTGCCTGCAGCAGAAGCCATGTGCAGTACGTCTGGTCCAACCACAGCCTCACATGGAGCTAGCACCTGTGCCAGTGCCTGGAGCTGCCTTCCCTGCAGTAGCAACCAGCGTGCCTGGCTGTGTGCAGTGGCTGGAGCCTGCACTTGCTTGCCCACACACCCCTTGCTGCTCCACACCTGGCTTGTGTCTGGCAGGTGTGGAATCCGGGCCAGTAGCACAAGCTGAGCACAGCCTGCTGGGCTGAGTGAGCAGAAGGAGCCCAGCAGGCCCAAGTAAAACTCAGGCAAAGGTGCCGCCAGCCACAGAGGCTTCCAGCAGGAAAAGTGACACCCCTGAGGATCCTGGGACACTGACACTTACTCGCTTAGTGATTGTGGATATAATTTTAAATCTTTGTGAAGCTCACTTTGAAAAAATTGTAAAACAAAATACTTAACATGCTGCCTGGTGCATAGAAGTCTAGTCAGTGGAAGCCATTATTATTATGTGAAACTTTTCAAAAATGTACTTTTCAACTGTAATGTAACGTGGTATTACTGTTTGAAAATTAGAGGCAGTAGTTTGCATTTCTCATGATCAGAAGCCCAAATATAAACACACACTACCTAAGAAAGCTAAAAAAAATTGTTTTTTTTTTAGATGTTGAGTTTGAGAGGCCTATTAAACATCCAAGTAGAAATGTCAAGTGAGCATTGAGATATGTCAATCTGGGGCACAGAGAAGAGGTCAGGGATGAAAATTTAAATCAGGGGTCACTGGCACATAGACAGGAGTTAAAGCCAAGGGACTGGATGAGATTATCTAAGGAGAGGGGAACACAGAGAAGGCAAGGAGCCAAGAAGGCCCTCACTTGGGGAAGGAGAGAAGTCAGCAAAGGAGCCTGAGAGAGATAAAAATCCAGACTGTGTGTGTCTCAGAAGCCAAGAGAAGGTAGTGCTTCAAGGAGAGGGAGTGTAAACTATGTCCAGTACTGGTGAGAGCCTGCCACAGAGGCAGACAAAATATGTCCTCCTTGGAGGTCTTTGGCAACCTTGAGAGGGCGGTTTCAGAGAGATGGGAACAGAATAAGGGGACTGAAGGAATGTATGTCATACGCTTCCAGGTTGGGCAATACCCCCCAAGTTGTGCTAGACTAGCAGCATACAATGTTCTTTAAAGTTTTAATTTTTTTTCTAAGTGATGTGGCACAGAGAAAATACACAATGAAAACATGCCGTGACATTTTTATCACCACCTACATAGCTCATGAATCTTGAAATGTCATGAAAGAGTTCCTAAATTAACCAGCATGAATAACTTTATGGGGTGGCTCTCCAAGACATCATGAAGGAGTAACTAATAAAAGCAATTGTAAAAAAGCCTAACAAAAATAGAAAATCTGGCTTGGAATAACTCATGCCTGATGCATTTTATGTTGTAATGCTGACAAAGCCACCATAAACACACAACAATGACTTCTGTGGTGAAGGCATTTATATTACAACCCATCCCACAACTAACAAAACATTTCTTTAGAATTGTGACAGACTTTTATTTCACTTGTCACAAAGTGCAACTGGAATCGTATCATGTTCCATTTAATTCAACGAATATTTTTGTTGAGCAGATAGTAAACAGAAGAGGCTGTGCCTGCCACTGAAGGAGACACACAGATGAGTCACAAGTAGCCCTTGACTTCAGAAAGCCAACGAGAACTCTCTCTGCCTCCAGGCTGCACCACCACCAGGGCAGGGACGGAGCCTGTCTGGATTGCCACTGTTACACAGCACCTGGGCAGAGAAGACACTCACGGCAGTGTTTGTGAATGAATAAATGAAGTCAAAACAGAGAACGATAAGTATATCGAGTACATAGTAGGTATTTAATAAATTATGGAACAAACATCTTAGGACATGTTACAAAATAAGGAAAAAATAAATACAGGGATATAAGACTGTCAGAAAAGATTATTGAAGAGATTGTGGCTTCTGAAATAGGCCCTGAAAGCTAGATAGAATTGCAACAGAAGAGTCAGGAGGAGATATATTCCATGCACGGAAATAAGAAAGAACTGCTTCTGTAAGATTTTTAACCACAAAAGGAGATCCCTGGGTTCTACCATTTCTGCTTAAAAAAAAAAAAAGAAAAGAAAAGAAAAAAAAAGAAAAAGAAAAAAAAAAAAACCTGCTGAAGGAGGCTCGCCATTACCGAGGCACGTGAAGTGTACTACTTTGAGCTCCTTTCTAATATTGAGCCAAGTATTCTGTAGGAGCAATGGGTATGAATGTCCCATGCTGGCCCCCACAGTTATAACTTACAGGGAAGGCTATTCTCTATGAGCCAGTACCTGCCTCCCTGGCCTGACATTAACTTCCTGGGAAATAGCGATTTTGGTTAGGTCACCTGTAAATTTTGGATGAAAATATTCTACCATTCAACCTTAGCCGGAATCACACAGATAGGCCAGGGTGTATGTAACACAGGCAACAGAGCTCAAGCCTCGTGTTCTCCAGATCCACCTGTAGGCACAGGGCAGGGATACATGGTTGGCCACAAAGGGTTTCTCTTTCTACTTACTTCTGGGAAGAAATTCAGGCAGGCATCAAAGACATCTGCAGAACTAACCAACAAAATGAAACCTCCATGGAATCATGCCCTGTCCTCCATCTTCCCAACAATCTGGAGAAGGCAGAGACCCTGTGGGAGGCATGAAAAGATTATAAATAGGACATACTAGGGGAAAGTCTCTATCTCTTCTCTCTTCAGCTGGTGCTGTATCTCAGAAATGTCCCAAATATGTGCTGGGATGAGGGGAGGGGGGTGGGCAGAGCCAGCTTCATAGGTGTGGGGCCTGCCTGATCACTCAGAGCCCTCTGCTTAGAAGGGCCCCATGCTTTTAGTGCAATGCTGTCACTACCTTGAAATTCTTAATAATTTCATTTTGCACTGGGTTCCACAGATCATGTAGCCAGTCCTGGAGATGTGGGGCTGGCAAGACCTAGCCTTCAGAGAAAAGAAAGTTCAGACTAGACTCTCACCTGGGCTTTAAACTTCTCTTTCTCTGCCCAAATACTCTCAATGCCAGAACAAAGTAGCCTCATACTGGCTAACCTGAGTCTAAGGGAAGAGCAGGGAACAGCTCTCCCCAGCGGAGGCATTTCCTTGAAGGTTCAAATGTAACCTAAGAAAAAACCCAAAACATACTTGCATTCTGTTCTATGAAATATCTATTAGATACATTTTTAAAATAAGATAGACTTTCCCCCAAAAAAGCAATCCTTAAGTAGCATTGATGCTTCAAAAAGATATAACCTTATTATCACTTGGATATGAAGTCCTTCTGGCCCCCAGATAATCTCAAATGCCATAGCACAACATGGCATAGCAGAACATGTCCCAGAGAGGAGAGAGGAAACTTCAATTCAGCAAAATCCCACCCACGGATTGTAGCTTCCTCCCTCCCCTCACATGATTCCCATGGCCTTTGCTCTCACATTGTGTAACTCATGGCATCTGGCTCCTTTCTTTCTGCCCTTCCTCCTTTTCCTCTTCTTAGGAAGTCATGTTTACTTGCTAGAATACTGCCCTAAAATAGGCTTACATTTCCATTCCCAGTCCAGGGTGTGCTCACAGCCAGTCTAGGTGGTTCCAAGAGGCCTCTGGGCTCCTGGTTGCTCTGCTCCCTGGGCTCTGCCACCTCCCAGTTTCCATGCCTCCTCCCTGCTCTGGACACACGACCCGCTCACTGGTGGTGGGGGCTGGCACGGCCAGCACTTGGCATCTGCAATGTGAACCCTAACGATGATGAGAACCTCCAGGCTCTCCCTTGCCTCTCAGCTTTGCACACACAATACCGTCTTCCTAAAATGACAGAAGATTTCCATCTGTCCTCGGGGCCCAGTGTAGACGCAACTTCCTCTGGGAATCCTTCCTTGACATACTCCTCTCCCCTACTCACCACCAAGATGAAGCTAGTCTTCCCATTCTACTCCTTCTTTTCCTTGTAGGAATACTTACCACACTGTACTTACTACACTCTGTTTAACTTACCTGTATCCCCAGCTAAACCCTAAGCATGATCGGGTCAGGGACATGCTTGCCTTGTTCTCCATCATATTCCCAAAACCTGAGAGCCCCAGAAACGTTGTTGAATACTGCTGAAGTTTGAGAATTGTTAAGTGATTTTTATTTATTATATCACAATAATCCTAAAAGGAAAGGATTAGTGTTCTCATTTAACACTTGAGGAAAGTAAGGCTCGGAGAGCTTGAGTGAGTTTCCCAAGATCACACAATTGCCAGGCTGTCAGACTTTAAAGCCCATATGTTTCATTCCATGTTCCAGAATGCAATCAGAGAAGCAGAACCACCAGGAGTGATATAGACTAAGGGATTTGTTTTAAGGATTAGACCTTATGCAATTGTGGGAGCTCATTAAAAGTCCTGTGATATGGCTTCTGCACCCAGTGCTTGGGTCTGCAGTCTGCAAGGAAGATAGTTGGCAAGGAAAGATGGACATGAAGTTGGAGAAGGTAAAGACAAACTAGAGCCTGTGGGGATGAACTGGGCCTCCAGACAGACTGGAACCCATGATGGTATCACCCCACCTCCAGGCCTACCACTTCCACATGAGGATCACTTTGAAGAATAGCGGCACCTTAGTCAGGAGTAAATACATACCTGGCCTGGGGGTCGCGGAAGCTGAAGGAGGCAATCTGGCAGGATCTATAAGAGCTGGTGGACCCAGCTGCTGCCCCATGCCTCTCAGGTGAGCCAGCAGAGAAGCAACAATGTGTGTGAGCTACAGTGGCTCTAGTGCACTGGACTGACCTTCTGAGCATGAAAAGAATAGGCACTTAACTCCTGCCTTCCAAATCTTGGACAGAGCTTCTGCTGTGACCCAATCAATCCACAACCATGCAGGGAAAAAAATTCAGGGAAACCCAGTTCCAGTTTAGCTAAATCAACACAATATAAATCTATTTCCCTTTCCTCCTACTTGCTTTACTGTTACAAACTACAAAATAAGATTTCCATTTCCTGAAATCCAAGATTTATAACACTAATATATAACATAATGTAGTATATTAATTATTTCCTACCTTTTTCAATACCCTGTTGGCGTGCATTGGGCGAATGAAGATATACCTTAATGGTATATCTTCTTGAAGCATCAATGCTACTTCATATTAATTATTTACCACCTTTCAAAAGCTATCTTTTTCTACACAGCAGTTATTCGCCTTCTTTTAGAACATGCACCTTAATTTCCCTCTGAGGAACCAGCCCTGCCTCCACTCTTGGTCAATATGGTTTAGGAGTGGCTGTCTGCCCCCTCACTCCAGGCATGAGCCCGTGAACAAGGCCCAAGCACACTGCATCCTCTGGCCTCAGAGGGTGGCTCAGGCACAGGTGCATAATCTCCATTCACCCAATGCAAGCCAACAAGACCTAGCTGACGCTTTGATTTGACTTCGAGGCAAGTAGACTCTTTTTTCCAGGTCTTGACCTGGAGAGGAGAGGCTGTCTGAGAATGGAGCAAACACAGTGAATGCAACGCCAGGATCTGAATTGAGAGAAACCAGGTCTGGGTGCTATCATTTGAGTTCCTGAACATGCTGTTCTGAAGCCAACCTCACCTGTAGTTTTCCATTGCTGTGCCTCAACTGTGTTCTCTTACTTGTGCACCACCAGCATGATCCATAATTCCGCAACCTAATACACCTTCCTTGAACACCTACTGCAAAACCTCCATTGATAATAGCAACATTTACTGAATGCCAGACACATTGTTGAGTGCTTTATGTGGACAATCTCATTTAACCCTCCCAATATCCTTATGAGGTAGGTGCTACCAATTATCCACATTTCTAAAGAAGAAACTGAAGCTTACAGGAGTAAATGCCAGGGAGAGGATGAAGGTGGTAAGTGGTGAATTCCTGATTACAACTTTAAACACCAAACCACAGTCATGCTGGCACTCAGAATTTGAATCCTTATCTACTGGGCTCCAGAATCTGTACTTTTTAATTTATTTACTTATTTCTGAGACAAGGTTTTGCTCTGTTGCTTAGACTAAAGTGCTGTGGCATAATCACAGCTTACTGCAACCTTAACCTCCTGGGCTCAAGCAATCCTCTTGCCTCAGCCCCCTGAGTAGCTAGGACCACAGGTGTGCACCACCTGCCCAACTAATTTTTGTATTGTTTGTAGAGATGAGATTTCACCATGTTAGCTAGGCTGGTCTTGAACTTCTAGACTCAAGTGATCCACCCACCTTAGCCTCCCAAAGTGCTGGGATTACAGGTGTGAGTCCAGAATCTGTACTTCTAACAAAAAAAAAAAGTTTCTAATACATGCAAAATACTTGATAGGCCTGATGGAGGATAAAGGAATAAAGTCTATTTTGTGTCTTCAGGGAGCTTACCATTTAGTGGAGGAAATATGTATTCCCACAGATAACTGTGGGGCACCAAGTTATAAGTACTTTTACCTCCACTCCAATCTGCCACTGGCTACTGAGCAATGGTCCAAGGTTAGAGCATCATGTTTAAGCATAGTATGCATTGGCATGTTTACTGGGTTGTGTGGCAGCAATAAATGGCCCCTGAACCAAAAGATGCAGGATTCTAGCAAGACTTTTTACTTCTGGAGCAATTCCAGTCTCCCAAGTCCTTACTGAATTACCCTTCATAGCAATTTATCTTATTACGGAGATGATGAAAGTCTAATCATTGAGACTATTTATTCCTAACTTTGTAGCTATATGCAGGCAACCAAGCTTCATTCTGACTAGGGGTTACACTAAATTGGATTTTAAAACCCAATTCTGCAGTTCAAGAGAGATGATAAATGGAGTACAGGGACCTCCTCCCTACCCTCCCCCCAAAATCCCAAAGCCTTCCCAACTCCCTGTATACTCTAAAAGACAGACATTAGAAACTAAAAAACACATAATCTGATGGGCTGATCAATAATACGTTAGTTTTATTACCTGAATATCTTGGGGTTACTTTTTCATGCCGGTCTCTCATGTCAAAAATTCTCATTTCCCTAATGCCTACCCCCTCATGCCCTCATCTCTCTTCCATCTTCCTCACGAATGATAATTTAAGGTCATAAAACAGATAGTTTCAATATAAACTTTCAATATAAACTCCAAAAAATAAATTGTTAGCAGTATTTATCTAATCTCCATATTCTAGCTATTACAGTCAGATAATAAAATCCAGGGTGCTCGAGGGAACAGATCAAGGGGACAATTAGAAAACTTAAGTTTCAATGTTGCTGTTGACTCTGGAAAGGCAAAACTAAAATAACTCATCTATAGACTGAATATCATTCCCAATAGGAGTTAGATAAAAGCCTATCTTGACAAAGCTCGAAGTCCTTAAGGTTTGGGTCTTGTTTGTTAGACTATTTTGGATCTTGAGAGTTTGCTTTGGGATGGGGAACAGCTATTAGAGCTGTTTGGTGAGTGGGGATGCTAGAAATGGGTTGAAATTATGACATTAGTATAAATTTTTATAAAAATCAAATTTCCAGACTGGGCAACATAGCAAGACCTTGTCTCTACTAAAATAAAAACAAACAAACAAAAAAAGCTGGCCATGGTGGCACACACCTGTAGTCCCAGCTACTTTGGGGGCTGAGGCAGTATGAGCCCTTAAGCCTGGGAAGTCAAGGCTGCAGTCAGCCCTGATTGTGCAACTGCACTCCAGCCTGGGCAACAGAACAAGACCCTGTCAAAAAAATAATAGTAATAAATAAAATTAGTCATTATATAAAATTTATTTATTTATTTATTTATTTATTTATTTATTTATTTATTTATTTATTTATTTATTTATTTTGAGACAGAGTCTCACTCTGTTGCCCAGGCTGGAGTGCAATGGCACAATCTTGGCTCACTGCAAGCTCTGCCTCCCGGGTTCAAGTGATTCTCCTGCCTCAGCCTCCTGAGTACCTGGGATTACAGGTGCATGCCACCACGCCTGGCTATTTTTCGTATTTTTAGTAGAGATGCAGTTTGGCCATGTTGGCCAGACTGGTCTTGAACTCCTGACCTCAGGTGATGTATGCATCTTGGCCTCCCAAAGTGGTGGGATTACAGGCATGAGCCATTGCACTCAGCCTCAAAATTATTTCTAATATGTGCAAAGATATATGATAAAAACTACATGAATATGTAAAATAAAACATACTATTTCCTCTGCCTGGATTTTCTATTTCTTCATCCTTCAAGTTTCAGCTTAAACAAATCCATCTTCTGGAAGCTTTTTTGACCTCCACTTAACCCCATTTCAACTCAATGAGCACCTTCTGTGCTCTTGAATGCAGGTTTCTGATGACTTTGGAGGTTGTGCCACTGGAATAGAGGGAAAAACTGCTAGGACTTTCATGGAGAGCTTATGTGTTCAAGAATATTGAGCAGAACAGGAGCTACTTTCATGGACTGAGCAAATAGAAGACCAAAATAATATTTTTATGATTTTTTGCTTAAAACATTGCTTATTCTTTGTGTTTTTCAGACTCAAGGAAACTTTTTTATTTGGAGCTATTTACAGCTTTTAACAACTGGGTAAAATATACTCCAGTGAGCACAATTTGGAGCACATTTCTTTCTCTCTACCTTATTTCTCTATAATTTGGAAACTGTAAGTATACTTAATTTATGGTAACATAGCTATTTGCATAAGTTCAGTAAGCATCTGTTTTCTTTTGTAACAGGACACTATTAGAGACACTAGTTATTTTTCCAAGGCTTTGACTGGCATGACATGTTTTCAGACTTTGAGACTACTTTGAGGAATTGAGGTTGAGTTATAGAGCCGATAAAAACCCCTTGGAAAAACTGGCCACCTTGTTTTTACAAGGTTCCCAGCCTGTGATAAGTAAAAATGTCCCTTTCTGATAGGCCTAGGAATCCCAAGTTATTTTGGTACCTCTAGAAAAGAGGAATTCATTCAATTCATACAGGTATCTGCAGGCACAAACAAATCTTTGGCTGGGCTCGAGATGATTTTAAAAGGTCTAATCTGAGATTCCTTATAAAAAAAAAGATCCAGCAAAGCCAACTTTTTTTAAAAGATCTATATAACCAATAGTTATTCACGCTATGTTTTATGCAAACAATTAGGCCTAGTATAAACAAGACTAAAGCTTATTTTGCAAATAAATTGGTCCCGCTATGATTTGTCTTTGGTAAAAATAGAAAACTGGAGAGAGAAAAATTATGTCTCAATAAAAAACCTATAGCATGCCTGTTATTAGATTCTAGCCTTGGCTGGGCACAGTGGCTCACACCTGTAATCCCAACATTTTGAGAGGCCAAGGCAGGAGGATGAATCACTTGAGCCCAGAAGTTCGAGACCAGCCTGGGCAACATAGGGAGACCCTATCTCTACAAAAATTTATTTAAAAATTAGCTGGGTGTGGTGGTACACACCTGTAGTCCCAGCTACTTAGGAGGCTGAGGTGGCAGGTTCACTTGAGCCCCAGAGGTCAAGGCTTCAGTGAGCTCTGATCATGCCACTGCACTCCAGCCTGGGCAACAGAGTGAGACCCTGCCTAACGAAAAGAAAAGAAAAGAAAAATTCTAGCCTTGTTCATTGTTTTTGAGCCTATACTAATGACTCATATCTGATTGGTTCTTGGGGATATTCACCTGAATCCCTCAAGGCTTCAGATCAGTTCTGCAAGGACTCCTGAAGCTAAAACTTTCACACCTTATATTAGGTCTCTTGTAGTTTACTGTTCTCTTAAGTGCTATAGTAATGATGTGGATAAGAACACTAATGTTACACCACGGAATACTATGCAGCCATAAAAAAGGATGAGTTCATGTCCTTTGTAGGGACATGGATGAAGCTGGAAACCATCATTCTCAGCAAACTATCGTGAGGACAGAAAACCAAACACCGCATGTTCTCACTCATAGGTGGGAATTGAACAATGATAACACTTGGACACAGGAAGGGGAACATCACACAAACGGGGCCTGTCATAGGGCGGGGGTGGGGTGGGGAGGGATAGCGTTAGGAGGTATACCTAATGTAAATGACGAGTTAACAGGTGCTGTGCACCAACATGGCACATGTATACATATGTAACAAACCTGCATGTTGTGCACATGTACCCTAGAACTTAAAGTATAATAATAATAAATAAAATTAAAAAATAAAATGTTATCAGTTTAAATGAGTATTAATTTAAAAAAGAATTCTAATGTTTTTATTATACCAACACTGGGAACCCAACAAGGCACACTGGGAATATATACAGAAAACTGCAAAATGGTTTCACTCCTCTAACCCTGGGGGCAACCCTAGCCCCAACTATACCCCCTGTCAACAGGAAGAAGTTAGATCAGTTGTCAGCCTTTTCCCACCTCCCCAGCTCACACCTCAGGATTGAGGTGTGCTGAAGAACAAGGGAGGGAACTGAAACCGTCTTTGCAAAGATTATGACAGCAAGAAAAGTCTAACATGACTGACTCCATCTTGCTTCTAGTCTCACAGGCTGCTGTCCTTGCTCATTCCTGGGGGCGGACCGAGCTAACCATCAGAGGGATTTAGTTTATAGTTTCACATGGAAGCAAGGATGATAATAGTCCCTCCCTAAAACTTATCTCCTCCTTGCCCAGAGAGTGAAAACTAATGAAAGGCCACAAGATTAGGGTTATTGGAGGGGCCTGAATTCTGCTAAAATATAGGTATAGTTTCATAATCCCTTACTGCTCAGGAGTCATGTGGCCAAAGTCACAAGATTTGTGACTTCCCCAATTGCTCCTATAGATAACATCACTATTGTAGAGCTTAAGATTGGTCTTCTGAGATGTTTTTCAGGTTTCTGTATTCTGGCCATCAACTGATCCTACCTGGACTCATGACTCATGACTCAGCTGGTCCTGTGGCCGCTACCCAGAGGCAGACTCAGCTCTTGAGGACAGTTTTCCACACCCCTGTGATTTCTTTCCCAACTAATCAGCAGTACCCATGACCTAGACCCCTGCCCACCAAACTATCTTTAAAAATCCTAACCTCTGAGTTCTCAGAAAGACTGATTTGAGTGGTAACTCCAGTCTTTCTGCTCTGCTGCCTTGTCATTTCTTTACTGCAATTTAAAAAAGAAAAAGAAAAGAAAAAACAAGATGAAGGAGTCAGGCATGGTGGTGTCTCATGCCTATCATCCCTGTAATTTTGGGAGGCTGAGCTGGGAGGATGACTTGAAGCCAAGAGTTTGAGACCATCCTGCACAACAAAGTGAGGCCTCATATCTACAAAAAATAAATTAGCTGGGTGTTGTGGCATGTGTCTGTAGTCCCAACTGCTTGGAAGGCTGAGATGGGAGGACTGCTTGAGCCCAGAAGTTCAATGCTTCAGTGAGCTATGATTATACCACTGCACTCCAGCCTGGGCAACAGAGCAAGAACCTGTCTCTAAAAAGAAACAAAAGTAAGCGCGTTCTGATAGTATGTCTCATAATATCCTGTAATTTTCCTTTTGTAATATGCATCAAAATGGTAACTGAGTGACTGCTTATCTCTGTATCATCTTTCCCAATACAATATGAACTCTATCAAAGTGAGGACTGTGTTTCTCTTTTACACCATGGTATTCACAGTGCTTAGCATATTATTAGATGTTCATTAAATAATTGTTAACAGAAGGAATGAATGAACCAGTTACTCATGAGTCATGAGGAGACAAAAGAATTTGTTTGGCTATTGTCTGAGTATATTTATAATTTGACTTTCCAGAGGTCATTGTTGAATAGATATGATGCACGCTGTTTTCAAAAGGGTCATTGAAAAGTAAATGATTAGATGAACTTACAAATTATTAACTATCTTCAAACAGTCTCTTTGTCACTCTGCTATATATAAATTTTTTCCTTCTTCCCACCTCCCTGCCCTTTCTTTCTGCTACAGGTGCAGAGTATTAACAAAGATGACAAATTCTTTCTCAAATATGCAGTTTTTTAAAATCCAAAAATAGTTTTCTCGACATTTGAAACAAAGCTAGAAAAGAAACAAATTTCAGTAAGTATATTGTTTCCTAAAGAGATAAGAGTATGACTTTTATCTGTTGTTATGTCAGATTGTTTGATATCACAAAATTCAGATTAAATGCAGCTAAATAGGACTGCCTTTGCTTTGGAAATCCGCCTTATTAGAGCCAAGAAGTTTTCTTGCAAATCTATAATATAAACAAAGTATAGTAGGAGAAGTTAGCTTTACTTTTGCACTCAAAGACCATGAGTTTAAGAGAAAAAGTCACTATTGTAACAATTGCTTTGTAATTGTAAATTATCACAAATTTATCATTGATAAAGATCTATTCCACTATTGGAAATATGTTGGAAGGAGCTGTGATGCGGAAATAAATAAGATAAATGTAAACATATACTATCTGTTGTATCCCTTTCTGTCTTTTTCATCTTCACTAGATGGTAATAGTAATAAAAATGAATTCTGCTTGGGACTTATAAAGCATTTATAACATGCCAGGCACTGTTCATTCTAAACTCATTGTCTATGTTAACTCATTTAATATATGCACTGTAAGGTCACTATAATCCTCTAAGATCAATACCATGAGTTAGTTCAGTTTACAGAGAGGACATGAATGCACCAAGAGGCTTGCTCAGGGCACACAGTAAGTGACAGAGCTGGGATTTAAACTAAGATGGTGTGGTTCCACAGACCTTGCTTTTAATAATTTACTATTTCAGTTATTACATATAATCTATTGACGCTATATTCTTCCTAGAATAACACTTATAAATCAGCAAGCATGCACTGAGCACTGACCTAGATGCCATGGGGGAAACAAAAAATGGTACCATTTGATGCTTCACTCACTCTATTTGGGGTATCTTCCTGAACTGAAATTAATTTCAAATGTTTAGATTTTTCCTGACATTGTTTCTCAGCTGATGTGTTAGAACATACTGGAGTGTCAAACTTTGATCTGATTACACTTTAATTTTGCTTCACCAACAGTAGATGGAATGTGAAGCTAAGAAGGTCATGCTATGTAGTACAGAATGTGGTACAAACCACTAAGGGATAAGACACAAGAGGCAGAAAGTAATATTATGCCAGCACCCCAAGAAAGATCATAGGTTTCTTTGAACATATGAAATTCTTTAGTGGAGATTTTTGACTCTTGTAGAATGTAAGCTACCCAAGGGCAGAGATTTGTTCTGTCTTGTTTACAGTTGTATTCCCTAGGAGCTAGTGCAGTGCCTGTCACAGAGTAAACAATAAGTAATTGATAAGGAAATGAATGAATAATTAAAAAACAGAGAGTTGGGCAAAGCAGAAATAGGTTTACTCTCACAGTGACATAGTGCCAACGAGGGACAATAGTGTGATAACGGTGCATGATTTTGTAGTCGCTGCTGTGTATTTTTATATTCTGCCTAAAGTGTGCTTTTTGATTATTTAGATAGCATTTTTTCAGTCCTTTTCTTTCTTTGTGCCATGAAAAATTCTAGGATTCAGAAACTCATCATGAACACAAGTGTGTATACAAATCCTTTCTAAATCTCTCAAAGGAAAGCTAATGTATTTACAGTTGCACATCCAAAATAAAAGAACTGCTCTGTTTGGTTTTTGATAGACAACTTGCATAACAAACAGAAAACACAGCCACAATTTCTAGACAAATGCTCACTAAAAAGACATACAGTTTTAAAAAACAAAGTCTACTAATAAAAAAATAAAGGAACAATTTTTAAAAGATGCACAGCCCAGACTACAGAGTCCTTGTTTTAAACAGAGAGTGCTTGAGTTGAGATATATTCTTTAAATCTCTGAGTCCCACTGTTTAGACATCACCCTATGGTAGTTTAGGGAAAGGATTGTCTTGGACCTCAACAAAAAACATCTAGCTTTTCATTAACAATTTTCTTATCTCTAGCTATAAATAGCAATCTTTCATTCAGAAGAATTGCAAGGTCACTTTCTTTTTTTATTTTTATCAAAAACAAACAAATCCAGTTTTGCTGGGGGTACTAATCTGAGTTGGGGGAGCTAGTTTGAAGGAGGTAGGTTTAGTACTGGGGGAGGTACCAGGAGACCCCAGCTTAAGATAAATACCTAAACTCCCTCAGATACATGAAGGATGAATCATAGTATGTACCTCATAGGGTTGTAGACAATAGAAATAATAGAAGCAGCAGACAATAGAAAGAATCATTGAGCAGCATTAGTATAAGGCATTATATTCTACATGTGAAATTTCAAGAAAATGTGTCTTTAAGGCCTAGGCAGGCAGATCACTTGAGGCCAGGAGTTTGAGACCAACCTGGGCAACATGGTGAGACCCCCGTATCTACAAAAAATAGCCATGTGTGGTGATACACACCTGTAGTCCCAGCTATCCGGGAGGCTCAGGTGGGAGGATTACTTAAGCCTGGGAGGTTAAGGCTACAGTGAGCTGTGATCACACCACTGCACTCCAGCCTGGGCAACAGAGCCAAACCCTGTCTAAAAAAAAAAAAAAAAAAAAAAAAAATCAGCAATACCTGGTACAAAATGTAGTAAGTGTAAGCTATTGTTATTGACAGTTGTAACAGTAGAATAAGCAGAGAAATAGGTGCTGTTTAAATGTTTGATGAATTGATGAGTTGGTGTGGAGTTAAAATAATAATACGTGACATTCATATTTTACCTTATGAGGTACTGTTTTAAGCACTGTTGCATATATTATTTCACTTAACAACCCTATGAGGTACATACTATGATTTTCCCAATTTTATAGACAAGATTTTATAGATGAGAAAACAGAGGCTGAGGGGAGTTAAGTGATTTGCTCAAGTTTAGATAGTCATGGAATTGGGATTTGAACTTTGTTTACCTGTATCCACATAGTAAGTACTCATTATATTGACATTTGCTAGGAGATGGATCCTTAGTAGGAAAATAAAGATTTTTTTTTTTTTTTTTTTTTAGATAGTCATGGAATTGGGATTTGAACTTTGTTTACCTGTATCCACATAGTAAGTACTCATTATATTGACATTTGCTAGGAGATGGATCCTTAGTAGGAAAATAAAGATTTTTTTTTTTTTTTTTTTAGCAAATGCCCTTTCCCCTTACTTTTTCTTAATGCACCTCCTTGAGGTTCAGATTTTCTTGACATTACAGTGGTAACATCTATTAAGGTTTACACTTGGGTAAGAAGAGTTAGAAGACCACCTGACTGCTTTCAATAAGCTTTACTTTCTTCTAAAATCTAAGCCAATGTGTTTTTGACACTGAAATGCGATAGATATATATATGCAATATATATGCAATATATGCAATATAAATGCAATATATATACATGCAATATATATGCAATATATGCAATATATGCAATATAAATGCTATATATATATACTCAGCACATCTTCAAATTACTTCTGTAGCACAAAAACAGACAAATTGACCAATGGAACAGAAATAAGCCAGTCACAAAAAGACAAATATTGCATGATTCCACTTACATTAGGAATCTAAACTAGTCAGACTCTTAGAAAGAATGGTGGTAGCCAGGAGCAGGAGAGACAAGGAAAAGGTGAGTTGTTGTTCAATGGGTATAGAGTTTCAGTTTTGCAAGGTTTGAAAAAGTTCTAGAGCTCTATTGCACAACAGTGTGCATAGAGTTAACACACTGCACTGCACACTTAGAAACAGTTAAGATGGTAATTTTACATGTTTTATACCACAATAATTTTAAAAATATAGAAAGGACATGATCTCAGAACTTTTATAATAAAGAACAAATTGCAACCCAACTCCAACATGTTAAGGTGTTCTCTTCTTGTTTCAATGAGAGCTGCTAAAAGTCTCAGTGTCTCATCTAAGCAAGAGGAACCTCACAGTGCCAAATCCCCCAGCCCTTCTCATTTGGATGATGGTTCTACTCAAACGTTTAGAGACTAAAGCCCGAGTTGGTAATAAGAAGGATGTGTTGCTTGGCCTGGTGTTCTGGGCATATACCTTTCAGGAGAACCTTTGGTAGGTAAGGGTTAAGGATTGGAATCATAGGTCCTAACAGAACAATGTCTTCACACAATTAACACATAGTTCACATACTAGATGAAAATAAATTCCAAGTGGACTAAAAATATAAATCTGGGGGAGGGAGAGAGGGATGAATAGGTAGAGCACAGGGGATCATTAGGGCCATGAAATTATTCTGTATGATACTGTAATGTTGAATACATGCCATTTTACATTAGTCAAAACTCATAGCACATGCAACGTAAACTATAGATTTAGTTAATAATAATGTATCAATATTGGCTCATCAATTTTAACAGATGTGACACACTAACGCAAGATATTAATAATAGGGGAAACTGTGTATGTGGGTAGGGCAGGAAAATGGCATATGAGAACCCTATACTTTCTGTTCAATTTTTCTGCAAACCTCAAATTGCTCTAAAAAAATTAATTTTAAAAAATGAGAAGAAAGAAGAAAAAGTAAATGAAAAAATAAAACTACCAAAGAAATTAAAATAGAAGAAAATATAAATTATTTTATAATTTAAGAATAAACTTTGTAAGAATATATCAAAAAACTATGAATCCAGAAGGAAAAGACTAATACACAATCAGAAAAATGAGCAAAAACTATTAATAGATTATTTTTTTTAAAGAAGAACAATAAATGTTCAATAAGACTATGAGAGACCGGGCACAGTGGCTCACGCCTGTAATCCCAGCACTTTGGGAAGCCGAGGCGGGCGGATCACGAGGTCAGGAGATCGAGACCATCCTGGCTAACACGGTGAAACCCTGACTCCACTAAAAAAAAAAATACAAAAAAAATTAGCTGGGCGTGGTGGCAGGCGCCTGTAGTCCCAGCTACTCAAGAGGCTGAGGCAGAAGAATGGCGTGAACCCAGGAGGCGGAGCTTGCCGTGAGAGGAGATCGCGCCACTGCACTCCAGTCTGGGAGACAGAGCGAGACTCAGTCTCAAAAAAAAAAAGACTATGAGAGAAATGTTCAGTCACATTAATACTAAAACTGAAAATTATGAGATTTCATTTTTATCTATGAAATTGGCAAATTTTTTAAAAGAGATAATAGTAATCATGAGGGGCCAAACAGGCATGTTCACATATCACCAGTAAGGACTGTAAATTGGAATGACCTTTGGTCAGAAAAATTTTCCAAAACTTGGAAAGCAAAATATGATTGCATAATTTGTTTTCATGTTAGGCATTGCCTAACCAGTCCATCTAAGGTGAATTCAATCCTGACTCGTTATTATGGATTTGCACATTTTACAACGGTAAATTCAAATGTTAGCTTGTAGAAAAATGGTGAGATGCTATATTTTTGTCCAGTGGAGATATAATTTCTGTCCTGCACAGATGAAAATAATTTCTGCTCTGTAAAGATAGCACCAAACGTTATGGTTTATCACCCTGTAAGATATTAATCAGATTTATATCTAATTTAGCAATAATGTAGAATGATTTTAGTATTCTCTTTTTTATATATTTATGCACATATGTATATAGGATGTATATTTATATATGTATATCATATATAGTACATATATACATAATATAAATAATATATGTATATAGGTATGTGTACACAATACATATACTATATGTATATAATATAAATACTATAATGTATATACTATAATATAAATACTATCATATAATGTATATATATACATAACACATACATATATTATGTATACATTATAGATACATGTACATGATATATATACATAGATATATGTACATAGTAAATGTATATACACAGATACATACGTATACATATATAGATATTATGTACATATCTATGTCTATAGTTATAGATATATATACATAATATCTATGTACATGCTTACAGATATATTTATATATGTATATGCTTAGATATATGTACATAATATCTATGTATATATAGTTATATATACACATAATATATGTATATACACATATAAATAGATATACATAATATATGTACACATATAGATATGTGTGTGTATATATACACACATATTTTCTCATGTCTTTCTTTGAACTGGCTTTGTTATCCTGCTGGTTTCCTCATTAATAAGTTAAAACTTGACCTGTGCTTATTCTATATTTATATGAGAATGCTTTTTAACATTTAAAAAATTATATATTTGACATTTTGTATGAGTATAATTTGGCCAAATATTTTAAGTCTTAAAAATGTACATGCTTTTTAACCTAGCAATTACATGTCTAAGAATTGATCCTAAGGAGGTAACGGTGTGCTCAAAGATTTAGCTCTGCGAATGTTTATAGATGTGCTGTGTATAATAATGAAATACCAGAAACAAATATTCCACATTAGGGCACTGATTAATACCTAAATGTGTGTGTGTGTGCTTGTTTGTTTTGGGGTTTGGGTTTTTTTTTTTTTTTAAGACACAGTCTCATTCTATCACCCAGGATGGAGTGCAGCAGTGCGATCATGGCTCACTGCAACCTCAAACTCCTGGGCTCAAGCAATCCTCCTGCCCCAGCCTCCTGAGTAGCTGGGACTACAGCGTGTGCCACTAATGTGTTTTAAGAATGGTTGTTTCCAGGTATGTAAAATTTGTAACTTTAAATTTTTTCTTTTATCTTGTTCAGATTTTCTTGTGACACTTTCAAAAGAAAAAAGTTTGCAAGTCACAAAGTGTAGTTACACTGCTCTCATTCTTGTTGACATCTATTAAGGTACTTAGCCCCCGACTATAGTTGTTCCCTCTGTCCCAGTTCCTGCTACTATCTTAGGGAAATTCAGAGTCCTTAAACAGAATTGATCCAATACTCTGGCTTTTTCATTCCTTAATTTCCCATTTCCAGTGATCTTTACCTCCTCTTCACTTTTGTAATTCACTCTAAGACATTTTGATCCTGTTTTCATTCAGAATTAGTCATTGGTCCTCTCTAACACTTTTCTGCTTTTTCCTCCGCTTTGCAGAGGAAATGCCTTCATTGTTTTTCTGATTTAAAAAAGTAATGCATGTTTGCTGGAAAAACTTTTCAGAAAATACAGAAAGATTTTTTAAAAAATTAAAACATTGCAACTAGTGGATTAGCACTCAGCATGTTGGTAACCTTAGAAACATATTGCTAGGAATAGGTTTTCTTGCTTGCTTTATCTAAACGAGATCTTACTATTCATTTTACTTTTATTATCTGCTTCTTGCCTGAACAATTTATCTTTCCAAGTGAATAAATACAGATCTACATTGACATTATGAAAAATAATTAATTGTACAGCTATAATATTCTTTAACCCAGGTGTCTCAACTTCAGCACTATTGACATTTTGGGCTGAATAATTCTTTGTTGTGGGAGGCTGTGTTGTGCATTGAAGGATATTTAATGCCTCCCTGCCCTCTGTATCAGTACAGTACTAGATGCCAGCAGCTCCCATCCCTAGTTATGACAATCAAAAATGTCTCCAGATCTTTCCAAATGTCTGCTGTGGGCAATACTAACTCAAGTTGAGAACCACTGATCTAACCAATCTGCTATTGTTTGACATTTAGATTTTATCTACTTTGTCACAATTTAAAGCAGCAGCACTGATGAAGCTCCTCACATATACAAACTCAACACACCTTCAAATTACTTTTATAGTATACATTTCTAGCAAGGAATGGCACATTTAAAATTTTGATGTCTGTTCCCAGACTTCCCTCCAGAAAAATTGTATTAATTTAGAATACCATTGAAACAGCATAAATGTCATTTCCTGAGATCCTGTCTACTTCCAGGTATTGTCAGTCTTTTTAATTTTGCTTTGTGATAAGCAAAACAAAATATTACTTTACCTTTTTAACTTATAATTCTTTGATTGCTTACCAGATTGGCAACCTTTACTATGTTTATTAGCTATTTGTGTTACTGCTTTTATGAACTGCTTATTAATCTCCTTTGCTCATTCTTGATTTTGTCAGAATTATTAATTTCTTATTCCAGTTTATAATTTTTCTCATAACCTGATTTAAACCTTTCTTCTTATAACCTTTATAAGGCTTCCTGTACAGAAGTCATACATTTTTATGTTTTAAAATTATTTTTATTATGGTTTTACCTTTAATGGCGCCATGCTTAGAAAGATCACCTCTAGGGCCAGGCCTAGTGGCTCACGTCTGTAATCCCAGCACTTTGGGAGGCTGAGGCAGGCAGATAACTTGAGGCCAGGAGTTCGAGATCATCCTGGCCAACATGGTGAAAACTCATCTCTACTAAACGTACAAAAATTAGCTAGGTGTGGTGGTGGGCACCTGTAATCCCAGCTACTGAGGAGGCTGAGGAAAGAGAATTGCTTGAACCCGGGAGGTGGAGGTTGCAGTGAGCTGAAATTGTGCCACTACACTCCAGCCTGGGTGACAGAGCAAGACTCCGTCTCAAAAAAAAAAAAGAAAAAAAAAAATCACTTCTAAAATCTCTAAACTTCAGTATTTTACTCTTGTAGGCAAACCTTTTATTTTGCTGTTATCTTTCACACTCTAACACTAAATCTTTTTTCTCTCCAGACCAGTGCACTTTAAAGTTGAATGTACATATACATCATCTGGAAATCCTATTAAAATGCATGTTCTGATTCAGTAGGTTTGGAGGGGGGTGAGAGATTCTGCATTTCCAACAAGCTCCCAGGTGATGCCAGCGCTGTCCCCTGGCTCGCACTCTGAGTGTTACTAGCTCCTAAACCTTCAGCACTCAGTCCTCCATACCCGCTACCTCCATTCTCTGACTCCTTCTGGAAGTTGCTTCCCTTCCTACCTAGTGTGAACCCCAATGGCAGCAATTTCAGCTATAGCTCATCTCTGTTTTTCCAGAACAACAATCCTGGCAATCTCCATTCCAGTATTGATGAAGCCACCATTTCTTCCAGTCTCCAGCCACAGCACCTTGCAGGAAAACAGATAGTGTCCATGTTCTTCTATTAAAAAGATACGATTTCTAAGGTACATCAGCAAGCCTTCACTTTGCTCCCACTCAGTTCCCTTTCCCATTCCTAAAGTAACTTTACCTAAAGTTAATCTCCTCAAGCTCTAGTCCCCCTCGTCTCAGACCTCTTAGCCAATGAACAACAATGAAAGGAGAACTTCTTTAACCCATCCAGTGGAAATAACATTTAGCATAGTGACTACTGACACAATTAAAAAGCAAAAACAAAAAACAAAAAACAAAAACCTACTCAAAGACTCAACAATGTCATATTAAGATTTTTCAACTCTTGGGCCAGGCGAGGTGGCTCACTCATGTAATCCCAGCACTTTGGGAGGCTGAGGCAGAAGGATCACTTGAGGCCAGTAGTTCAAGACTAGCCTGGCCAACATGGTGAAACCCGGTCTCTACTAAAAATGAAAAAGTTTGGCAGGTGTGGTGTAAAAATACAAAAGTTAGGCAGGTGTGACGATGTGCGCCTGTAATCCCAGGTACTTTAGAGGCTGAAACACAAGAATCGCTTGAACCTGGAAGGTGGAGGCTGCAGTGAGCTGAGATTGCACCACTGCACTCAAGTCTGGGCAACAGAGTGAGACTGTATCTCAAAATAAATAAATAAACACATAATAAAGCAACTTCTCTTAAAAAAAAAAAAAAAAAGATGGCTGGGTGCCATGGCTCAGACCTGT
>NW_012121821.1:5368055-5376554 GCF_000951035.1 Colobus angolensis palliatus | reverse complement strand
ATAAATATATATATATTTTTTCAACTCTTGGAAAATTCCCCTTAAAGAGTTATGAATTAAGCTGGTTATTTAATAAACACCTCACACTGTTCTTACAATGTGCCTGCCAACTTTATTTAGGCAGGTACAATTAAGACTTCCATTTTATAGACCAGAAAATAAGGCACAGAGTAGACACAGTCACCAAGTGTCCGTGCAAGAATTGGCGCCCATCCCATGAGCGCCTCAGCTCTTGAACCACTCTTCTCTGCTGCGGCAGAATCACAGGAAGTCTCAGGGAGGCCTGAGAACTCAATTCTAGGAAAAGTATCTGTATCTGTAAGAAAGAAGGAGCAGAGAATCTAACAGTTCTCAGCTCTTGAAGGCACATTAGATTCATTCAAGGTCCTCTTTAAAAATACACTTTCTTGGGCCTCCATGAGAAAAATTCTATTCAATTAGTCGGGGGCTTGCATCCGTATTTTTAGTCTGTAAAAGAGGAATGTTATCTGAAATCAGTGGTTTTCAAACTTTTTGTATCCCCCGGACCTTGACAGGGGCCCCAATACCCTGACACAGTTACTTAGAATCCAGGAGAGAGGGGGAGAGAAGAGGGGAGAGGGGGGGAGAGAGAGAGGGAGAGAGAGAGGTGGAGAGAGAAGGGGGGAGACAGAGACGGGGGGCGGGGAGAGAGAGAATGAGAATGATTTTTTTAGAGAGGTAAAAAAGGTTGGCCTTCGCCACAAACCACCTCTCAGGTTTAAGTGAAGCCTTCGTTCTCTCTCGTGCAGAGACCATGCCATCCTTCCAGAAATGAGCATTTTAGGACGAGAGACCTGGAATTGGCCTAAGACTCAGGTGCAGGTGGGGGAAGCATCGGATTTACAACAGTGGTCCTGCCTTCTTCCATGTGACTTCCAGTTTTAAATTAAATTCTAATTTACTCAAATCCCACCCACTATGTAAATTTGTAGGAAAATGTCCTGCACTCTGTACTTTGTGGCATTTAAAACTTTCACACACCCGCGCGTTCTTTCTTGAAGCCCCGCGATTGCTGAGCCTCGCTGGGCAGCTTGGCACCGCTGGGAGCTTGGCTCGCCCTACCGGGGCCGACACCGCCCATCCTGCAGGAGCCCGCGTGGGGCTCAGGGCACCCAGGACTCCGGACGCGTCCCGGCTCCAGGTGGGCCCCGGCACCGCCAACCGCAGGAAACCGGCCGAGTCCTAAACTTCTTCCAAGTGGCTGTAGCCAGCGAGAGTGTCCCTCAGTGGAGCGCCTTGTGGCTGCCCAGGCCACAGCCATGGCCGAGGCGAGGACACACTTCCACCCTGGGGCGCCAGGAAAGACTGTCCGCGAGCGGCGACTCCATGTCCCGCAGCCCTCCGCCCCGTTCCGCCGCCCGCCCCCCAGTACCGGCAGCAGCGCCACCAAAGGGCACCCCGCGCGGGCGCCGGCTCTGCTAGGTGCGAAGGCGGCTGAGGCCCCGCCCGGGAGGCACCCGCGCGGCTCCGGAGTGGGCTGGAGGGACGAACGGGGGCGGGGCCCAGGCGCTCCCGCCCCCTGACCTGGCTATAACACCCGGCCCTGCTGGGCAGCCGCGGGCGGGTGGAGGTGCGCGCTTGGGACATGGTGAGGCTGGGGGCGCGCGGGGCCGGGCGCAGCTGCGGCAGCTGCTGGGCGGCGGAGGCGCCGGGAGGAGGAGGAGCGGGAGACGCCGGCGGCTGGGTTGAGGGCACCGAGGCTGCCCGTGCTCCCGGTCTCCGGTTGCACGGCTCACTCCCGAAGGTGTTGCTTCCAGCTTTTGCCTCCTTAAAAGGCAGGAAGCGTCAGTGTCGGGAGACCCTGAGACCTGAGTACCGAGCCGTAGCCGATGATGCCCCCGCCTGCCCTCATGTGTTCTCAGGTTCTTATTTTTATTCATCTCTAGAACATGAACTTCCCGTACCTCTGGCTAGAGCTGTTGCTGCCTTTGGTAGCTGCGCTGGATTTCAACTACCACCACCAGGAAGGGATGGAAGCGTTTTTGAAGACTGTTGCCCAAAACTACAGTTCTATCACTCACTTACACAGTATTGGGAAATCTGTGAAAGGTAGGGTCCGTCTCTGCACACTTTCCCAGACCCTTAGTACTCCCTTTCGGTATTCATTAAATATGCCCCAGCTTCCTGTCTGCTCTCCCATGCACCTACTCTGAGTGGCACAGAACGGGTCAACCGGTACCACGCGTGTTGGTTGATTTCTGCTTTTGTTGGGAGGAATAGTAGGAAGAACTGAATTTTACTGGACTTGTCCGTTCTAATTTAGTGTCACTGAGTCCTTTGCATTATTGGAGTTCTGTCTTTTTGGATCTTGCAGACATTGGTTATTTGGGATGTGTGTTTTAGTTCCTTTTCAAGATAAACTCCCAAGTAAGTCCATTTATCCGTTTCAATTCCCCTTTGTGTGGGCTTCTTTAAATATGACTTGGACTGTTAATGTCATTTCTTCAAGTCTCTTTTAAACTGAAATAATGCAGTTTTGTTGGTAAGATTTCTATGTTATATGTAATTAGTCTTTTATTTAAAGTTATGCAAAACTATCATTTATGCAAGGTTCTTTTAATCTAAGTAGTACAGTTCTGTTGGTTAGATTTGTGTCACGTATAATTAACCCTATGGCTTAAAGTTATGCAAAAAAGTGGTTCTATGATTAAAGGCTGTTTTCAAAATGTATCCATTTGAAGAAGACAATGCTAGATAATGAATATACATTAGTAGTGATTGAAACTCTTCCCAACATTTTCATATTTATCATTAATAATTTATTGTTCTAAGTTAGAAACTACGTAAAGTTATTTTCATTTTTATAGACAGCAAGTTTGAATCAAAGAAATTAAATAATTTGTTCAAGGTCTCCCAGATGGTGAATTTTATAGTCAGCACTGGCATCCATTCGGACAAGGCAAATAATTTGATCAGATATCGTTATTCCTTTTTTCTTTCTTTTCTTTTCTTTTTTTCTCTTTTCTTTTTTTTTTTGAGACAGAATCTCACTCTGTTGCCCAGGTTGGAGTGCAGTGGTGCGATCTCAGCTCACTGCAACCTCCACCTCCCGGGTTCAAGCAATTCTCCTGCCTCAGTCTCCCAAGTAGCTGGGATTACAGGAATGCACCACCACGCCTGGCTAATTTTTTTGTATTTTTAGTAGAGACAGAGTTTCACCATATTGGCCAGGCTGGTCTCGAACTCCTGACCTTGTGATCCTCCTGCCTCGGCCTCCCAAAGTGCTGGGATTATAGGCGTGAGCCACAGTGCCCAGCTGAGATATCGTTATTACTTAATCATCTTTTATTATCCTGATGTTCCCAAAGAGGTTACCAGAAAACTTAGTCCTTAAATCAAAAGTTTCAAAAACTTTATGCAATTTGGATCTCAACTTTTTGTAAGGTGTATTCAAACTCTGCCTGGATTTTAGCTCTGAGCTTTTGAGTCAATTGAGAGTCTCATAATTACCATATCCTTAATCATTTTTCAAAAATAAATCAAGGCTATGGCTTCTATATTAAAGAAAAAGTATTATATAAATGTATTTATGTACAATGCAAAGTCAACATCCTGGACTGTGTGTAATAGTAACTTTGTTTTTAAACAGCATTGCCAAAGAGTTGGTGCCAGAATTACTCTGTATTACTCTATAATTCAAAATTATAGAGGTTGGGTGTGTGAGAAATCATATCTTGAATCAGCATACATATTCAGCCTTCTGAAATCATTTTCCCCTAGGGCTAGAGTAGAACAATTTTAAAAGATCTAGGAATACTAATTATATTAATTAAAAAATATATAGAACACAACCAGCTTGAGTTATTGTTCAGTCATCATTTCAACCACAAGACGATGAGGATGTTGTTAATTTTAAGTACTAAGTGATTTGGTAAGGTTTTGTATTTTCAAACACAATGTGCTTATGACAGCTGGGGGCTCTCTTTCCTAATATGAATCAGCAATTGTGATCTATCCTGCATGATGTCAAACCACAATCACAGTGAAAGTCTGCAAGCTTAATTTTTTTTTTTTTTTAATTTTACCTTGTATGCACTCTTGTGGTTAAAGGCTTGAGGAGTTATCATGTAAAAATGAAATCTGGCACTAGAGGTTAAATATTTGTGTTGAATATGTTGCTCTGAATAATAACTCGGATTAAGAAAAATCTCAAATCTGCCATTTGGCTCCAAGTGGTAGATTAAACTGTATGCCAGTAACTGGGAGTCAGTTGCCAAAGTGTCACTGCACATTAGTGTGACAATTGAGAGATGGTGCTCCTTTGTTGGTGCTCTTTTTCACTAGATATTTTCCCTAACCATTCTGCCCTCTGGCGTAAGATAAGTTTGCTTAGAAAACAAAATTTATGACCAGGCCCAGTGACTCACACCTGTAATCCCAGCACTTTGGGAGGCTGACGCGGTAGGATCACCTGAGGTCAGGAATTTGAGGCCAGCCTGGCCAACATGGTGAAACATTGTCTCTACTAAAAATACAAAAAATTAGCCAGGCGTGGTGGTGTGCACCTGTGGTTTCCGCTACTAGGGAGGCTGAGGCAGGAGAATAGCATGAACCCAGGAGGCAGAGGTTGCAGTGAGCCAAGATCATGCCACTGCACTCCAGCCTGGGTGACAAGAGTGAAACTCCATCTCAAAATAAAAGAAAATAACACAGAATTTGTTATACATGTGTTATTTATTTATTTATATTACACGTATTAACACGGGCAGTCTTACCCAGAAAGGAAAGTAATATTCCTACATAACCAAATACATGTTTAGTTTTTGTAAAAACTTAAATATATGTGATATGCCTATGTAAATATATGCGTACCACATATTTTCTTTGTTGTAATTGTGGATTATATTCTGCTTGTTTTTTCATTTCATGTTATTTCCTTATATATTTCCATGAATTGACAAAGTCTGCAGATGTGAATTCGTTGCTGTATAGTATTTTATCCTCTTGATTATGTGAATTTTCTTAGTCATTCACCTCTGAGCATCTGTAGAGTTTTTGGTTAACTCTGTTATAAACAGAGATGCTATAAAACCATTGATACCTATCATGATAATTACCTTCTATTATTATTGGTGATTTTTTAAAACTTTTTTATTTTGAAACTTTTAAAACCCACACAAAAGTTAAGCACACAGATACCCAGCTTCAGCCATAGTAGACCATATTTCAATTGAGTCTTTTGAAGGAAATCCCACTGCCTCGCAACATAGTAAAGAAAGTCTTAGGTGAAACGAGATGCAAAAAAGTACTGATGACTTAGTTCAGAAAAATCAGAAAAGGTACAGTGTTCATCATTTTGTTCATTCAATCCTCCATTCAATTAAGGAAGCACCTCCCATTTTTTGCCCCTAACCCCTTTGTCTAGAAGGATGCCTGGCACACAATCAATAATCTATATCTATTTATTTAATGGATCGAATATTTGCTGAGCAAAAGCCATAGGAGGCAAACAAAGATGTGTGTCATTCATTCCCTGCCATTAGGCAGCCCATTTTCAAATAGAAACATATTTACTGTGAATTTCTCAGAGTAGTCTCTCCACATATACCCCAAAATTAGTTTAGGAACATTTTATTATTTTTTAAAAAAATGAACCCTTGTGTTGAGAGTTGACTTTCAATAGATAGCAACGAAAGAGCTGCTCTGCTACATACAAAACCCCAAAGGGCCATTTTAAATGAGATTTCCTACTATCTATTTTAAGTATCTTGTCTTGGCTGGGTGTGGTGGTTCATGTCTATAATCCCAGCACTTCAGGAGACCAGCCTGGGCAACATGAGAGACTCCATTAAAAAAAAAAAAAATTTAATTAACCAGGCATAATAGTGCGTGCCTGTGGTCCCAGCTACTTGGGAAACTGATGCAGGAGAATCACTTGAGCCTGGGAGTTCAAGGCTGTAGTGGGCCATGATCGTGCCACTGTACTCCAGCCTGGGCTACAGAGCAAGACCCTGTCTCAAAAAAAAAAAAACGAATCTTGTCTTGCCTCTTGCTAAGTCTAATCATCATTGTATCTGAATACGGTAGGTGGGATAATAACATCTTCCTTACTAGTAATAATATTATTAGAGATTTTTTAAAGCCAGTCAAATTTAGTAGTCTCTGTTATCAAGTACTTTCCATGTCGTAGATAGTTTAATACATTATTTCAATCTCAGCAACTCAAAGTAGGTGTTATCCTCCTTTATAAAACAGGTAAAATGAGGCACAGAGAGGTTAATTAACTTGCTGAAGATCACATAGCTAAGTGTTAGAAGATTCAAACTCAGATCTGCCTGTTTCCCAAGCACCTCTCTGTTCTCTTTTAAAAAGCAGCTTGACACAGATGGGGATGATTCCATGGAAGCTGAGGTCATTAGTACAGGGTTTTAGGATCATGATTTGGGCACATTTGACCTGAAGGTATAGCTTCTACCAAGGATCTAGAGCTGTTCAATTCTGTAGCCATTAGCCACTAAGCAATTGAGGAGTTGAAATATGACTAGACCAAACTGAGATGTGCTAGAAAGTGGCTTTGAAGACTTAATACGAAAAAGGAAAATATTTCACTAATAATATTTTATGTTGATTACATGTTGAAATAATACTATTTTAGATATGTTATATAAGAAATATTTTTTAGAATTAACTTGAAGGCCAAGAGCAGTGGCTCACACCTGTAGTAATCCCAGCACTTTGGGAGGCTGAGGCAGGTGGATCGTCCAAGCTCAGGAGTTTGAGACCAGCCGGGGCAACATGGCAAAACCCCATCTTTACCAAAAATACAAAAAATTAGCTGGGCATGTTGGCATATGCCTGTCATCCTAGCTACTTGGGAGGCTGAGATGGGAGGATTGCTTGAGCTTGGGAGGTGGAGGTTGCAGTGAGCCAAGATTGTGATTGTGCCACTGCACTCTAACCTGGGTGACAGAATGAGACCCCCATCTCAAAAATAAATAAATATATAAATAAAATTTAATTTCACCTGTTTCTTTTTACATTATTAGTATCACTAGTAGAAGATTAAAATTATATATATGACTTGCATTATATTTTGATTGGACTGTGCTGCTTAGAGTGCAATTTGTTATTATTAATTTTTTCCTGAGTACAAAAGGATTTCTAGTTCATTTAGAAAATTTGGACCATACAAGAAAGCACCAAAAAGAAAATTAAAATCTCACCGTCCAAAGGAAACATTTAGGAGACTGGAATCATACTACACAGTTTTGAGCCTTTTTACCCCCCTGAGTCAAATATCTTATTTTGTTCGTCCATGCAAACATGTTATGTCTAAAACTTGATTTCAAATTTCTGTTTTGTGTCCTATCAATAGGTATATTATTGTTTATTTAACTTATGCCCACTGGTGAATATTTAGTTCGTTTCTAAACTTTCCCTGTTATAATCAATGCTGTAGTGAACATCCTTGTGGCTAAGACAGCAAAAATCTGAGCACATGCTTTGGAACCACCCTGCCCAAGTTCAAATTCTGGATTCTCAGTTTTGTAGCTACGTGACCAGGGATCTTTAGAACAATTCCTGGCACATAGTAAGTGCTATGTAAAAGCTGCTATTATTATTATGAATACATACCCAAAAAGGAAATTACTAAGTCTAAAGCAGTTTTAAGTATTTGATATACGTACCAAATTGCCTTCCAAAAAGATTGTGTTGATTTATAATCTCTTGGGAAATGCATATTACGAAAAATAAAACAACTCTTCTAAAACTTACACTAGTTATAAATCAATACTGTCATTAGAGCTTTGAAAGATGACTGTAGTATGTATTTCTCATTGTTATGTTTTAAGTATGAGGGAGAATTTATTTCTCTTGCATCTTTCCCTAAGAACTCTCACCTTCCCATAATCAACAGACATTTACTGAATTCCTTTACTAGGACTCCTATACCATTTCAGATGTTCAGAAATCTTCCTAACATTAGTTAAGATTCTTGCTCCTAGAAGGAAAGTACTGTGTTTACATACACAGATCTCTCATGATCACTTGCCCTCGACTGGATAGATTTTAGCTGGTGATTTACCCTCAGAAAAGAGCATTGTATGTAAAATTTTGGCACAACATTTGGTCATCCGTTATACTCTGCTCATTTCCCAAATATGCTCGTAAAACCAGTTTGCTTGAGATTCTGCATAAAATGCCTATTGCGATGCAAATGCTGACATATTGAGGATGAATATCAAGAAAACCACTAAAATCCAGGAACTTCAGCTATAATATACATGTTTGTGATTTAAAGTTATATGGGTTTAGTAAGCCTTTCCCCTTTAACATAATATGCAGAGTCCCTTTCTGAGACATTTATCAGCCATCAGCCTTATTCTTATTCTTATTTCTTAAAGACACTGCCTTTTTTTTTTTTTTTTTTTGGCACGGAGTCTCGCTCTGTCGCCCAGGCTGGAGTGCAGTATCACAATGTCGGCTCACTGCAACCTCCACCTCCCGCGTTCACACCATTCTCCTGCCTCAGCCTCC
>NW_012121821.1:5296909-5367447 GCF_000951035.1 Colobus angolensis palliatus | reverse complement strand
TCAAAGTGCCGGGATTACAGGCTTGAGCCACCGTGCCCGGCCTTACCAAGCTCTTTTTTATATACAAATACAAAATATTTCCCCCCATAGTTTTAATATATACTGAACTTTTCAGGGATGCCACTATATGTAAATTGAGGGGAAATTATATTTTGTTTTGCTCTCAACATGACTGAGAGATATTTCCTATTCAGAAGATCCTGACAACAGTGACAAAAGAGCCAAATGAGTCTGCATTTGTAATTTATATGTTCACGGTGCCTCTCAAGTATAGATACAAGCATGTGACTTCTTCATTTGTCTTCCAGTGGAGCGCCCAAGTTTTTGCATATGGATACCATATTTTATGTAAATTGCTTTCTGTTTTATTTCTGCTTTATATAGTTTGAACACTATATTGATCTTTTGAAATTATGTATGTAAATGTGTTAGAATTGGATGCCAGCATAATAAAATAGAAGTTGCAAAATATTGGATATGAAAACAAGAGGCATCATCTGATAGGGTTAAGAACTATTGGTGTAGGCCGGGCGCGGTGGCTCAAGCCTGTAATCCCAGCACTTTGGGAGGCCGAGACGGGCGGATCACGAGGTCAGGAGATCGAGACCATCCTGGCTAACACGGTGAAACCTCGTCTCTACTAAAAAATACAAAAAAACTAGCCGGGCGAGGTGGCGAGCGCCTGTAGTCCAAGCTACTCGGGAGGCTGAGGCAGGAGAATGGCGTGAACCCGGGAGGCGGAGCTTGCAGTGAGCTGAGATCCGGCCACTGCACTCCAGCCTGGGCGACAGAGCAAGACTCTGTCTCAAAGAAAAAAAAAAAAAAGAACTATTGGTGTGAAAGCACAAAGAGAGCTGATAAGGACCCACTTCAAGTTCATGTAGCCAACATCCAAAAGATGCTTAGTTTCTGTTCTTAATCCCTGAATGTGTGTGTCTGACGGTAACACTGTGGTGACAGCAGTATCTAGAGTTGAGATGTGATAACTGCCATTAGCCCTGATTCCTCCTTTCAGTTTGTGTTTTTAGAACACCCCTTTCTCTAAGAGTGCAAAGAAAGTAAGACGTTAAAAAAAAAACACCTTAAAGTGAAATTACCCCCAAAAAAACCCAAAAAACAGAAAACTACACACACACACACACACACACACATTATATCAAATACCAACATGCATTTGGGTTAAGGGAAGGAGACTAAGTCAAATTTAGTCAAATCTTTCTGCTTGGAGCTAGGCTTGGTCCTGTAGTCCCAGCTACCTGGGAGGCTTACACAGGAGGATCAGTTGAACCCAGGAGTTTGAGGCTGTACTGCATTATGATCGCACCTGTGAACAGCCACTGCGCTCCAGCCTGGGCAACACAGCCAGAGTCTATCTCTTCAAAAGAAGCAAACAAACAAGCAAACAAACAAAAAACACTTCTATCTAGTGATTTCAAGCAATTGACATTCTTCCTAGAAATTAAATGTAATACTGTATAGTAGTTTGTGAAAAGGTTAGTAAGTCCTAATTTGAATTTGTGTTAAAATAAAACAGACACAAAATGCACATTAAAAATGTTTCTCATCTCTGTTTTCTGAGGACTGCTCCATGTCACAGGTTTTAAAAACACACATTTTCTATCTGTGACCTTTCACATACATACCTTTGTCAAGCTCAACTGGAGGGCTTAATCTCCACTGCATCAAAAAAAAAAAAGCTGCCAACTTCAAACAAATTGCCTTGGACGGTTTCACAAAGTTATCATGCACTTACCCGGAGTTGAAGATAACTACCTTGACAGTGGGGATACAAAGGCAGTAATGATAGTGCTTACTACCCCAGTCTTTAGCCTATCATGGAATTCAGGAGAAGCCAATTAAGTAATCCTTCTGTTTGTTTAAAGAACTTTCCATTAGTCGCTTATCCCATTTTTAAATTATTCTGATGCGAATGTGTGAAAACTAGAACCCCACTTAAAAATCACAACTAAAGTAACAAGTATTGACAGTTATTCAAACACATAACTGAGCCTCCTTTCCCACATAATGCACATACACATATACAAATACAAGCAGGTGAAATTTAGTATAACATCGTGTTTTTAGAGCAGGAATAAATGTTAGAGACTATTTCATCACTCATTAGGTTAATTGAAACAGTTCAAAATGTTGCTTCCTCCACAAGCCTTTTTCTATTCCCCTGGGCAGAGTCGGAGTCCCCTTGCATACCTCTTCTCCTCTTGTGCATCTTCCGGTAACTCTATGTGCATATACAGGCCAAAGACCAGGCTTTGTTCCGCTTTGTATCCTAGAAACTAAGATGTGATTATTACATGTAACAGATACTCTCAGGGACAAAGATGAAGAGTTATTATATGCTTATTAAATGAAACATATGAATGCAAATATATTGTATGTAGTATATTAAATAATATATAAGTATATAGGATGTACATTTTTAGATATACTTTTATATTGTTATATATATTGTATGTAAGTTTATCTATATACTTTTATATGGTTACCTATATTGTATGTAAGTACTACAGTCCCTCAAGAAAATGACATTGTTTTCTTATAAACTTTTTGTTAAAATTAGTTTTATATTAGTAGTAAATAATATGATAGCTTAGAGAGGTAGAATTGGGGAACCCCAATTATGCCCCAGTTCAAGATAAGTTTCTGGCATGTAGGGAAAAGCCTCAGAGAAGTTAGGGACTTTCAGGCAGTAAAGGACACAATTGAATTATTCACTGGCTAGCCTAAAATGGATCTATCCCCCTCCCTTGCCTTCAGCCCCCCAAAATACTAACCAAACATGCAAAAAGAAAAGAGTAATTATAGGAGGTTCACCACCATTACCCTCACCCCTGCCTTCATTAAGAAGTGTTTAGGCCGGGTGCGGTGGCTCACACCTGCAACTCCAGCACTTTGGGAAGCTGAGGTTGGTGGATCACTTGAGGCCAGGAGTGTGAGACCAGCCTGGCCAACATGGTGAAACCCCATCTCTACTGAAAATACAAAAATTAGCTGGGCATAGTGGCAGGTGCCTGTAATTCCAGCTACCTGGGAGGCTGAGGCAGGAGAATTGCTTGAACCCAGGAGGTGGAGGTTGCAGTGAGCTGAGAGCCGAGATCGCACCACTGCACCCCAACCTGGGTGACAGAGCAAGACTCTGTCTAAAAAAAAAAAAAAAAAAAGTGTTTAAGTAAATGCCTCTGGCTTTATTTAAACAGTCCAGGAATAATTCAAGGGTCTGTCCCAGAATTTTGACAAAGAAAAGAAGGTGGGAGGGATCATGTGAAGAAGGCCTTTGTTCCCCCAAGGGTTAAGCAGGGGCCAGACGCAGTGGCTCAGGCCTGTAATCCCAGCACTTTGGGAAGCTGAGGCAGGCCAATCGCATGAGGCCAGGAGTTTGAGACCAGCCTGGCCAACATGGCAAAACCCCGTGTGTACTAAAAAAAATGCAAAAAAAAAAAAAATTACCCAGGTGTGGTGGTGTGCACCTGCAATCCCAGCTACTCTGGAGGCTGAGGCAGGAGAATCGCTTGAACCCAGGAGGTGGAGGTTACAGTGAGCCGAGATTGTGCCGCTGTACTCCAGCCTGGGCAACAGTGAGTCTCTGTCTAAAGCGAAAACCAAAACAAACTTAAGCAGAGATATGAAACCCTTCCATTTTAAGTGTCTTTTCCCCCTCCATACTCAGAAATGTTGTACACATTTTCGGTGAAGGCAGATGATCTGTCTAATTATTCTTGCTGTGAGTGGTTCAGAAGGGCACAGCTTTGGAAATACACAGATGAACTGTTGAAGGTAGTTTCACCTTAAGTTTTAGTCCTTGTTAAATATTTATTCCCTTGTCCATTGTTGGTGACTCAGTTGAGCCCACTCTTTAAAATCCTTTTCACAGGGGATACTCACTCTTACGAAAACGTAGACACCTGGAGACATGTGGGAAGCATAGCGTCATTTAACATGTGGCGATTCTACAGCAGTTTTCTCATTGTTTAATTAGAGAGATTTATTTACAGCTTGTGTTAGGCTGTTCTTGGGTTGCTAGAAAGAAATAGTGGGTAATTTATAAAGAAAAGAGGTTTAATTGGCTAAGGGTTCTGCAGGCTGCACAAGCGTGGCCCCAGCATCTGCTCAGTTTCTAGGGAGCCATCAGGAGGCTTTTATTCATGGCAGAAGGTGAAGCAGGACCAGGCATGTCACATGGTGAAAGCAGAAACAAGGTGCCACACACTTTTAAACAACCAGATCTCATGAGAACTCACTCATTATTGTGAGGACAGCACCAAGCCATGAGAGAGCCACTCGCATAACCCAGACGTCTCCCACCAGGCTCCACCTCTAACATGGGGTATGACATTTCAATGTGAAATTTGGGGGAACAAATATCCAAACTATTCATACCTTACTAATAATACTAAATGTACACAGTTAAATTTCAGATAAAGGTTGTTCAATTGGGGCAGACATTTAATTTTTCCCATTGCTCTTTGGGACTCAGATAAGTAATATTAGTGTGGTAGAGATAAGCCTCACTGGTTTATCATTTGTTACTGTAAGTTCCTTTCAATTTATGAAGAAACAGAAAGATAAATTGGGAAATGCCACATTCTAGCCTTAACAAACTTTTTAGTTGGACTTGACCATCTTTTGAGTTTTAAGAACATGTACTTCTAAGGGTACAAAATGTGTTTCCAAACTCTATGGCATACAGTTCTAGCATAACACCATGTCAGTCCATTGCAGAAACTTCCAAACATTTTTTACACTGAGAGCTCTTTGGTCAAATAATTCTTGCTTGGAAGTAAATCCCAGTCTGTGTGTGCCAGGCACTGTATTAGGCTAGAGATAGAGTCGTGAGCAAACAGCCTCTCTGCTCTGATGTTTCTTACACGTGCTAGTGAGGGAGGCAAACGAAAAACAAGGCAAGTTCAGATTCTGATCATTGCTATGAAGCAAATACATAGTTTAACGTAATGGAGAGTGACAGTTACTGTGGAACACAGGTTCCATGAAGACAGGGAACCTATCCTGTTTGTCACTGTATTTTCAGTGCCTAAAACATAGCAGTTACTGTTTGAGAGAGTGTGGTATGGAAAGAATGATAGGAGGCCTGCCTGAAAAGGTGCTAGGTTGAAGCGGAGATCTTCAAGGTGACAATCAGCTAGATCTTACAGCCTGGTTACAAAGTGCACAACACGCAAGTGATGTGCAAAGGCCTCGAGGTGGAAAGAGTAGAAGAGAAGTGAGACCAGGGTGGCTGGAGCCCAGTGAGCAAGGGGAAAGTGGTCTTTGAGGAAATTGGAGGGTACGCAGGGGACAGAACATAGAGTGCCTTCTAAGCCAATTCTAAAATTCAGAGTTTGAATTCTGTTCTGAGAATAATGCGAAACCGTTGAAGGTTTTTAAGAAGAGAGTGGTGCAATCTGATGTGGGTTTCAGAAAGATAACTTTAGCTACTGAACACAGAAAATGGCCAGTATAGAAGCAGGGAGAATAATCCAGTTACAGTAATCCTGGCAAATGTTGATGATGGTGATTTGGATTAAGATGCTCTGTTAGGAATGGAGAGAAGTGAAAGGATTGGGAATCTGTTTTGGAAATAAAACCAAGAGTACTTGCTAATGGGTTGAGTTGAACTGGATTGGATTGGATTGGAGGAGGAAGGTGTGTGAGCAGAAGAGGAAAATCAAGGATGACGCTTAGGTTTTGTGCTTGACTGAGTCTATGAAGTGTTCTTACGTTAGATGGAAAAAAACTGGAAGAGGACAGGTTTGGGATGAAATCAAGAGCTCTGATTCAGACATTTTCTTTAGAAATTGTGAACTCCTCAGGAGGTATCCAGTGGAGACAGCTGGGTATGTAAGTGGAGCTCAGGAGAGAAATTTGGCTGCAGAAAGAAAGCTGGGAGTCATCAACATAGAGATGGTATTGAAACCTGCGCGACTAATAAAACAATCTAGCAAGAGAGTAGAGGTAAAGAAAAGAAGGCCAGAATCGAGCTATAGCACCCTCACACAGTTAGTCTGGTAGAGTAGAAGAGCCAACAATGGAGACGGGAAAAAATTGGTAATGAGGTAGAAGGAAAACTAAGAGTGGTGGCTCAGATGTCAAAAAGGGGAGTGGCTCAAGAAGGCGATGTTTCGGGGAGTACCGTGACCACCTACTAGTGATTTGCTGGAAGGACTCACTCACAACTCAATATAAAATCATATTCAAGGCTAAGAGTTATTACAGCAAAGGGTATGGTGCAGGAACAGCAGGATATGGATATATGGTGGCAAAACTAGAGAGGTCAGAGTAGGCTTTCTTGTCCTCTCTCTGCAGGGATCACACGTTTCTCAGGAATGCATGCTTCTCTCCAGCTGTAAACTGTAGAGACATATGCAAAACACCTCCACCCAGGAAAGCCCACTCAAGTCTTAGGAGTTCAGAGCTGGTCAAGGGAACTGGTCATGTAGCTATGTAACCAGCCAGGATGCAGACCCCAAACTAGGTACTAGCACGCATCAGGAATCTTCACGTTAACTTTAAACAATGATACTGTCTTGATATATTTTGACCACTGCCTTGAGGGCACAAAAATAACATAACTAATTAGTAAGCATTTCAGGAAGTTTAGTGCTCAGGATTTGGGTCAGGGTCATTGCTGTGACTGCAGGTGTTCCCAAAGATAAGCAAGAACTGAGTAAAACATACTGGTTAAGTTAACTCTTTCCTCTTGAGGTCATGGTTAATGTTGAATGCAGGTGAAAGTCAAAACCTGAGAGCCATAAAGTTAATTTCTATATCCCAAAGTATAGTTAGTGAAATTATATTTCTCTCCAGATAGATTCATTACACTTATTTAGTAATCATTTATTGAATGCCTAATATAGTTTGTGGCATGTGCTAGCATGAGACTATAGAGGTAAAGAAGTTAGACATGGCCCCTGCCCTGAAGGAGTTGACAATCCAATAAACGCAGATGTCATTAGCTGTGTGCGAGAATATGACAGAGGTCTCATGGCTGACACCTGAAGGATAAAGAGAGATCAGCCAGGTGAAAAGGGAAAGGCAAGGCAATAAATAGCATGCTCAAAGTCCTGGAGGTGAAGGATCATGTTGACTTGGAGGAGCAAAAGAAGTTCAGTGTGGCTGGAGGGGAGAGAGGAGAAGGTGAGTATGGGGTAGATTATGGAGGACCTTATACAGGCTGTTAAAGACGTTTTGCTTCATCCACAGGGAGATATAATCATCCTAAGAGTTTTTGCTTGATAGAAAAATGACAGACTTGTTTTCTTGATTGAAAAATTTCTGATAATTTTACAATTAGTTTTGCATTGCAACAGAGATTCTCTCTCTCTCTCTCTCTTTTTTTTTTTTTTTTTTGAGACAGAGTCTTACTCTGTTACCCAGGCTGGAGTGCAATGGTGCGATCTTGGCTCACTGCAACCTCCACTTCCCGAGTTCAAGCGATTCTCCTGCCTCGGCCTCCGAGTAGCTAGGACTACAGGCATGTGCCATCACGCCCATCTAATTTTTGTATTTTTAGTAGAGACGGGATTTCACCATGTTGTCCAGGCTGGTCTCGAACTCCTGACCTCATGATCTACCCACCTTGGCCTCCCAAAGTGCTGGGATTACAGGCATGTGCCACCATGCCCAGCCCAGAGATTCTCTTTAAGGAATATGGTGCAGCAGTCATTTCTGGAACAAAAAGTCGTGAGAAAATACAAACACCCCAGGGAACATAAACCAGAGCACCACAAAATGTAATATTAAGTGTGTAAAAATAATAACAATTCCTGAGAGCTATCAGTGTGAAAAGTTTTAATTTGAATGCCATAATTGAATGGAATTATTTATTTAAACCTTCAAGTGAATTTATTTGTATGTCTAAAACTTATTAGAAATGTTTCGATGGTGATTATATGTAGTTTTCTCTTTTGCTTTCAACAAAGCACAGATCATACAGAAAGGAATGATTTTTTTTTTTTATCAGCAATTTTGGAGACAAATTCTATGAACGTCAACCTTATATAGAAACTGATAAGCATTAATTATTCAGAATGTAAAGTGAAATGCCAGAGTGTTAAGGAACAGACACCTAGATTTAAACATAATTTTGGAATATTATAATTATTATAAATTACAACCACTTATATTTGAGGTAGTGTGTAACCGCTGTGTGCATGAGCAGGAACTTGAGAGGGAACGTATCCTGGTCTCATTTTCTAGGCAAGCCATTCAAGAGGAGCAAAGAGAATGGGAAAATGAAAGCAATGCCACTGCTGATTATTGAACATCTTTATGTGCCATGCACTGTGCTAGGCCCTTTACACATTTTCCTCCTTTAAGCTGTTTAAAAACTCTGTGATAAATTACTTACATTCCCATTTTATAGGCAAGAGCAAATAGATTTTACAGATGAAGAAATTGATGGCCCAGAATGATAGTTGGGCCATCAACTATCTGTCAATGGTAGTTGACAGATTTGGTTCAGTAACCCAAATCTGTCTTTTAGCAATTTATGTATTCATTCAGCAAATATTCATTGAGTTCCTACTGTCTACCAGAACTTTTGTAAGGGGATGCAAAGAGAACATACCTGGGTGCTCCCCTTTAGGAACTAGAACGGTGGGCCTTACACCCAACTGCCATGATGGGAAAAGCATTGTAATGGGGCTTTGTTCGTTACAGTGAACAGTGCAGTGTAGGGATGCTTTGTAGCCTGGCCTTACAGGGTGCTTGGTTAAACTGAGAAAGGCTTATCAGGGAAGCTGACGTTTGAACAGAGGTGTGGATGCTACCAGGCAGAGAGATGGAGGTGGTAGGAATTCCAGGTAAAGCGACTGGGAAAACACATGCTGTGCTTGGGCGGCAGGAGCAGTCCAGGGAGGACATGGTAGGATTGTGCTGCAAGAAGCCTTGTTTGCCAAGGAGATGAGATTTCCCTTGTACATACAGCCAAGGATAACAATTTGATGGCGATTTCTAATGTGTCTTAGCATCTAAGTTCCCTTAATTTGTTCTCATTGGAAAACACAAAGTTTTAGAAGGCTTTTGTCATTGTGGTTTAAAAGAAAAAAAAAAACAGATTGTTCAAAGAACAGTGATACATAAGGAAAGTATTTTGACTCACGTAATTTCTCACTAAAATTGGCAATATTTGTAGCCCCATGGGAGCTATGTTTCCATAGGACATTCTGTTCGCTGCCCTTGGGAAGCTATCTAAAAAAAGAAAAAAACACAATAAAAAGAGGTATTTGGGGATCAGTAATAAAAGTTGTATACTTTACTGAATGTTTTACTGTGTACTAGCTACTTATCCGTATTATTTTCAATCCTGACACCAACCCTGTGAATTAGGTAGTATTATCCCTGTTTTACACATAGGAAAGTGAGGCTCAGAAAAAAGTGACTTGCCTGAGACTACTTAGCCAGTAAGGAGCAGAGCTGGGAATTCAAACCCAGGTCTGTCAAGATTCAAAACCCCAGTTCTTGCAGTCTCTAGAGCCTGGTCTCTAGAGCCTGGAGGCTTCTGTGGAGGTGACCTAGGGCACTTCAGCAGGTGAAGAGACAGAGGACCTTTTGGGGATACATTCCTTAAACCAGGGCAGCTGATTCTATGAATGCCAACCTTATATAGAAACTGACAAACATTAATTTTTCGGAATGTAAAGAAAAATGCCAGAGTATCAAAGAACAGACACCTAGATTTAAACATAATTTTGGAATATTGTAATTATTATTAATTACAATCACTTATATTTGAGGTAGTGTGTAACCGCTGTGTGCATGAGCAGGAACTTGAGACGGAACGTATCCTGGTCTCATTTTCTAGGCAAGCCATTCAAGAGGAGCAAAGAGAATGGGAAAATGAAAGCAATTCCACTGCTGATCATTGAACATCTTTATGCGCCATGCACTGTGCTAGGCCCTTTCCACATTTTCCTCCTTTAAATTATGTAAAAACTCTGTGATAAGTTTTTTTAAGTATTCAGACTTTTGTATTAAGTTGGAAAACCAGTATTGGAACCTGGGAGTGGAGGTAGGGCAGGGGTCTTCTAATGACTGGCCTTGTGTTCTTTAAGCTCCACTAGCTATCCCACTTTGAAAAGAATGTATGAAACACAGTTGCAATCATGCATACTCCATCTCCAAAGAATGGATTCATTCTTCATGCCATGGTATATTGACTACACTTTTCTCTTTGTAATTACCCAGATTCCAAGCCTGTTTATAGAATTTATACCTGAGGAATGGAATGGTGAGGATTTGAAGAGGCTGCAGTCCTTGAGGTTTTCTTTGATAATAATATCTGTAGCTGCATCAAACACAAATTTGGCATTCTATGTATCTGTAACACAGGTCATGTGACTGTAGATTCTTTTGATATCTTTTTGCATACTGAGGTCAAGGAACTGGCTCTTGATGTAATTCCTCGCATCCTCATAGGAGTTGTTACCATCATACTCTGGAAAACAAGTGCTGAGATGGATTAACTTTTTACATTGGGTTTCCATGTGGGATTTTATAGGAATAAAGGTTCCACTACCAGCAGTGAGTAGCCTAATTTCTGCCACATTGACCAGGAACCTTTGCAAGAATAAACTGAGGATGTGCCCTCAGCAGGTGAATGTGCTAGGCTCTCTCAGGGTGCCAAGGAGTTTGAGTCCCTCTCCTTGGGAGTGTAGTATTCTAGTTGATGTACACATGATCCTTTGCAAAGGTTCAGAGCCCTCTGAAACTGATCAAAATTGCATCTGTTAGAAAATATTAAATATATTCTATATATCAAGCCAAATACTGGGAGCTTGTATAAGCAACAGAGTATCTTGGTAGATCACGTGGGTGTTGGGTTAGGCAAAAGATCCCACTGTTGGCCCTCCCCACACCCACATCCTTACTATGCTCTGGGCAGAGTTGCTCTATCTCAAAATGCCCAGAAACCCTTAACTACCTCTACTGATTTGCCTGTACTCGGGAGCCTCCTTCTTCACAGCTGAGATTCAGACTTCATTGAGGGACAAGGTGAATGAGAGGGTAGGGGACAGTAGCGGGCAGAATCTGGTCATCAGGAACTTTGGACTTCCCAGTGAGCACAGACTGAGATACCTCAGGTGCTAGGACTGCAGCACCCATGGAGGAAGACGGTATACTAGACAACAACAAGGCTGATTGGCAGGACAGCATCTAACCCAGTATCCTTAACATCTGGGAGGAGATCTTGGTGCCATGTAGGGACACTTGACCCTGTCCATAGCAGCCTCAGCTCCTGTGCATCCTGGGAGTGAAGTGATCGGGTCATGCAAGCAACTACATCAGTCCTCACCGCTGGGATCTTGATTGCTGCAGAGGGGAAGGCTTTTCCCTGTGTGCTGGAGATGGAGATAGAAGTGTATTAATGGAGGAAAACAAAATAAGCTTTTACATCTGCTAAATTAACAGAATCCCAGGCTGCCAAAACTCTGAGGCTTGCTCAGTCAGCAGTCCAAACTGTATTTCCTCTAAGGGACAAATTATGAGCTGCTATAAAGCTACACGCAGTCTAGTGAGAAACCATTCAATTTTGAGGGGGAAACTCTAGGGAAATAGAATAAGTTAAAGGAGTAGAGTGTGCCTGTATGAGAAGGCAACTCTCCTGGAGTTTGAGTTCCAAAACTCAGTGGGCTCGTAGGTCATGGTGTGACCTTAGAGGTCATAAGTGACCAACGAGAAGTTTAATAATGCCTTTTCTTATACTTCCTCTTTTTGCACAGCCCTTATACCAAGTTATCATCTGGCAGTCATTTTAAATATAGGTTTCTAAGTTAGACGGTAGGGTCCAAATGAAGTGTTTGGCAAAGTCATCTTAATTTTTTAAAACTCAGTATGAAAAAGATACTGGTATCAGGTATTGAAATTGAGGAGCTATCAGAATAGGGAAGAATTCCCCATTTATGCCCATACCCACAAATATACAAATATTTATAAACAATAATGAGACAGGCAGGCATGGTGGCTCACACCTGTAATCCTAGCACTGTGGGAGGCCGAGGCAGGTAGATCACCTGAGGTCAGGAGTTCAAGCAGCCTGGCCAACTTGGTGAAGCCCCATCTCTACTAAAAATACAAAATGAGCTGAGTGTGGTGGTGCATGCCTGTAATCCCAGCTACTTGGGAGGCTGAGGCAGGAGAATTGCTTGAACCTGGGAGGTGGAGGTTGCAGTGAGCTGAGATCGTGCTATTGCACTCCAACCTTGGCAACAAGTGCGAAACTCCGTCTCAAAATAATAATAATAATAAGACAGTTTATTTGTTCCCCTTTGTGGGGCTTTCTAGCAAAAACCAGAAAGCCTAGTAGACAAATTTTAAAAGACCTGTAACACTATAATAAGACTGTTTCATAATGGTTGAGAACACAGAGCCCGAAGAACAGACTGCCTGGGTTCAAATCCTGGTTCTGCTATTCAGTAGCTGTGATCTTGAACTACTGTCTTACCCTATCTGTGCCTATTTCCTATTTGGTAAAATAGAAATAATAGTTCTACCTCATAGGTTGTTGACAGGGCTAAATAAATTAATAAATATACAGTACTCAGAATATGATTGGCACATAAGTGCTATAGAAGTATATGCTATTCTTACTGCTATTACATAAACTGTGATATTTGGCAGCCGTGAAGTGTGGCCCTGCCATATGCTTTGTGTTTAAAACCCTGAAACTACTGTTTATTGAGGGCATCTTTGATGTCAGGCACAGGGCTAGGCAATGTTCCTGCTTGTATCTCAGTGAATCTACACAACACCCTATGAGGTAAATACCAATTTACAGCTTTAGAGACTGAGTTGCCAGTGGTGAAGCAACTTGCCCAAGGCCACAAAGCAAGTACCTGGTAGATTCAGGACTAGAGCTGCAAGTCTAGAGAGCTTGGCTCCAACCACAGCTGCAGTTTGGGCTGACCTTGTTCCTGCCAGCACACTTTGGGACCTGGGCCATACAAGTTATAGCATCCTGGACAGACCCTCTATTTTATAGAAAAGGAACCTGAGGCCCTAGGATTAAATGAATTGCCAGAGGTCACTCTCCAAGGAGACTCTGAGGTCTGGATTAGGAAACCTGAAGTAATGCTGAAGCCGTGTCTTTCTGCATAAGATCCAACTGCTTGTGGTATGTTTGGCAAAAAAGACTCAGGTTAAAGTCAGATACCAAATAACATATTTCATTGACATCTATCATATTTATGCCCAGGTACTGTATAGCAAATCATCCTTTACTTTAATTAGCTTATGGTTATGTATTCGAGAAGGTGAATGAACAGAGAAAAATAAGGTTTTTTTTCAACTTATAAATTTGCTTGGGAAAATCCTCCGTGTATTTTACAGGTTTAAAAATCATGTTTAACGATAATATAGTTATCTTAGGGAAAAGACCAACCCGTTTTTATCACTCTTTATCACTGGGCCATCACAGATGACAGCTTTCTATCTTATGGAATCATTTGCACAAAGTATATATGAGGATATACAGTATTGTATTTGCAGCGTTTCTTATAATAGTAAAAAAATGAAATGATACAGTCATCCAGTTAATGCCACTGAGTTGTACACTTAGAATGGTTAAATAACAGATTTTATTGTATGTGTTTTGCCATATTTTTTTAAAAAAATAATAGTGTAAGAAACGAGTGAATTGTATACTTTAAATGAGTAGATTGTATAGTATGCAAATTATGTCTCAATAAAGGTATTTTTTAAAACCCATACATTCATCCACGGAGAATTGGTCAGATTATGCCAACCCCAGTCAATGGAGTATTTTGCAACCTTTATTAAAGAATTAGGTAGATTTATATGTTTTGACATGGGAAGATGTCCAGAATATATTGTGAAGTAAAAAAAAGTTGATGTGCATTTCCATACACTGTATACACATGTCTACAGTTTTGTCTTATAAGTAACACTCTTGTAGATGTCATTGTGCAGCTTGGCTTTTTCCCTTACATGTGTTATGTTAGAGGTTAGTACATACAGAGATACCTCATTTTTTTAACTGTTTCAAACTATTCTGTGGTATAATTTTATCTTACTTTATTTAATCATTTCCATATTGATAATTCTTTAGGTCACTTATAACTTTTAGATATTTCAAAGAATGCTGCAATAGATACCGTTAAACAAGCACATTAGCTCCTTAATTTCCCAAGGTAGGCACTGCTAAATCAAAAAGTACATGCATTTTTCCCCCAAGTTTCTTTCTTTCACTGATGCTCTTCCTCTTTGTCTTCTTCTTCTTCTTCCGCTTTCTCTTCCTCTTCCTCTTCTTCTTCTTTTATAGATAGATATATACTTAGATAAATACTTTAAGTTCTAGGTTACATGTACAGAACGTGCATGTTTGTTACATAGGTATATACGTGCCATGGTGGTTTGCTACACCCGTCAACCCATCACCTACATTAAGTATTTCTCCTAATGTTATCCCTCCCCTAGCCCCCCACCCCCTGACAGACCCGAGTGTGTGATATTTCCCTCCCTGTGTCCATGTGTTCTCACTGTTCAACTCTCACTTATGAGTGAGAACATGCAGTGTTTGGTTTTCTGATCTTGTGATAGTTTGCTGAAAATGAGTTTCCAGCTTCATCCATGTCCCTGCAAAGGAAATGAACTCATCCTTTTTTATGGCTGCATAGTATTCCATGGTGTATATGTGCCACATTTTCTTAATCCAGTCACCATTGATGGACATTTGGGTTGGTTCCAAGTCTTTACTATTGTGAATAGTGCCACAGTAAACATATGTGTGCATAAAAAGTACATGCATTTTTGTGCTTGATGGATACTGATAGATTACCCTACAAGAGGATGTATTATTTACACTCCCAACCCCACATGAGTATGTATGTTTCCCCACATCCTAAACAACACTAATTTTTTTCATTCTAATGGGTGAAAAAAAAATCTCCATTTTAAGTTGCATTTTCACTGAGCATGATGGTACGCACCTACAGTTCCAGCGACTTAGGAGGCCGAGATGGGAGGATTGTTTGAGGCCAGGGCCGGGAGTTCAAGACTAGCCTCAGCAACATAGCAAGACCCCATCTCTACCGAAAATTTTTAAAAAACTAGCCAGGCATTATGGTGCATTCCTGTCATTCCAGCTACCCAGGACACCAAGGCTGGATGATTGCTTGAACCCAGGGCCATGGTCCCACCACTGTACTCTAGCCTGGGTGACAGAGTGAGAACCTATCTCTAATTAATAATTAGTTGCATTTACATGATTGAAAATCAGAATGAACATGTTTTCACATTAATTCATCATGAAATCAACATTGAGGTACTGCCCCAGAGGAACAAACACACACCCCTGCCTCTGTGGAACTTCTGTTCGACTCTCTTGGTCATTTCTATCTCCTCATGTCATTTGCCTGTTTTTCTATTTATTCATGCTTTGTTATATGTGTGGCAAGTGTTTTCACCTCTTCTGTGGCTTGTCTTTTAAGCTTCGTTTTCAGTATCTTTGGCCTTACAGAAGTTTTTAATTTTTATGAGGTCATATTCGTCAGTCCTTTTCTTTATGCTTGTATGTTCCATGCCTCACTTAAAAAGGCCCTCTTTCCCCCAAGGTCATAAATATATTCTATACCTTTTTCAATATTTTTATGGTTTTAGTTTTTACATTTAGCACCTAACTCCATCTGGAATCTATTTTTGAGAATAGAGTGGTATGTAGATAGATTTCATGTCTGATAGTATATATTTTTGAGCACTCAAATTTTTAAAAAGTATGTATGACTTTGGTAAACAGAAAGAGCCATGAGGAGTTTGAAGAGACACTCAAAAAGTGGATATCCATTCTGGGTGGGCCCAGGAGCTTGCAATTTTAGCGGATACCTCCAGAGAAAAGAGAAGGTGATGGGGGAAAAAAAAAAGCTGTGTCCTCTGGAGTAGATTCAGGTCATAATGGCTGTAGGTAGAGACAGAGCAGAAAGAGTAGCCCTGGACTGGCCTTGTATCCTGGTAGCTACAGCACCTTAGGAAATACATAAAATACATGAAATGTCACAGCTTTGCAAGAACTAGAAGACAAGCCAGAATGAATCAGAGAAGGAATTCTTCAGTGTTTCCACTTGTAATAGAATTTTTAATTCCTCATTTGGTACAAAAATGAGTTTGAAATAATAACCCATTTAAAAATAACCCAGGTTGGTGCAGTGGCTTATGCCTGTACTCCCACTACTTTGGGGAGGCTGAGGCGGGCCAATCACCTGTCAGGAGTTCATGACCAGCCTGGCCAACATGGTGAAACCTCATCTCTACTAAAAATACAAAAATTAGTCGGGCGTGGTGGCAGGAGCCTGTAATCCCAGCTACTTGGGAAGCTGAGGCAGGAGAATCACTTAAATCGAGGAGACAGAGGTTGCAGTGAGCCCAGATTGTGCCACTGCACTCCAGCTTGGGCAACAGAGTGAGACTCCATCTCATAAATAAATAACCAACTCAGCCCTGGATTAATGATGAATTTTCATTCTGGCTAGCGAAGGTTAGCAAAAGTGGATGACTATGTGTAGGCATGTCAATTAACACTTTTTCGATTCCGGAAAGAGAATGTTGTGTGGCAGAAATATGCAGGTGGAGTGGGAGCTGCTGGGCTAACCTACCTCAAATCACTGCACTACCTTTCTTCCCTTGGCATGAAAACCATATGACCCCTTAGTGTCTGTTTGCCCTCATGAGTTCCGAAGTTCCAGTGCATCTATCAAACACATATGTTTGCTTACTGTGCATGTTGTTCTAAGTGGCTCTTCACTGCTTGTGACAACCCTATGAGGTACAATTATAAGCCTCCTTTTACACATGAGGAAACTGAGGCTCCAGAGAATTAAACATAATTCCACAAGCAGTGGCAGCATTGGGATTTGGAGTCAAGTTGTCTAGCTCCAAGTTCGCAGAATCACCCTAATAATGTTGCCTCCAAATTGGTTATTTCAGCAACTGCAGTGTTCAGGAAAGAATTATACTCTGATGAGCCTTCATGAGGCAGAGTTGAAAAACCTGTGTTAGGAAAAGATACACCTCACTGGTTATCAGACCATGCTAGAAGGAGCCTCTTTAAAGTCAAACAACAGAGCCACTGCTCTGGCGCAAGCAGCACTCTTGCCCAGCCCTCTGACCTCAGTCGCAGTGTGAGCTCTGTAGTTCCTGGCAAACGTTAGTCATGGGGTCAAAAATGGAGAAGCATCCTTCAGATATAACATGTGGTGTGTTCATGCAGGGATTTGCTCTGTAAATTTAGGCTTAATTCTGGAAGGCAGGGTTCTTAATTTTGTTCGCATTCCCTGACGGAATACTATGCAGTCCTGAGAATGAATGATTTACATTTACACAGCAGTGTGCATGGATCCACCACAGGGGACAGTGCCTGGAAATAGGCACAAGGGTGCTTCGAGGTTGCTGTCTACACAAGTGTGTGTTTAGTTTATGAAAATCCACAGTGGCGCCTGTAACCCCAGCACTTTGGGAGGCTGAGGCAGGCGGATCACTTGAAGTCAGGAGTTCAAGACCAACTTGGTGAAACCCTGTCTCTACTAAAAATACAAAACAATTAGCCAGGTGTCATGGCAGGTACCTGTAATCCCAGCTACTCAGGAGGCTGAGACACGAGAATCACTTGAACCCAGGAGACAGAGGCTGCAGTGAACCAAGATCGTGCCACTGCACTCCAGCCTGGGTGACAGAGTGAGACTTCGTCTCAAAAAAAAAAAAAAAAAAAAAAATCCAGAGTGAGCTCTTCAGCATATAGCTTTCTCTGCATACTGTATTCCATGTATTCGTTGTACTGATTCAATGTACAGCATCCTGTGTATGTTGTTATTTCACTAAAGAGTGTGTTCTTAATGATGTGAATTAGAGTCAGCTGAGGTATTTGTGAAACATGCAGACTCCTGAACTCATGCCTCAAGATTCCTGTTCTGGATGGAACCCACGAGTTTGCAGTTTTTTCCAGATACCTCCGGTAATTCTGCTGCAGGTCATCTGAAGACATACCTGTAAGAACATAGCAAAGCTACAGACCTGGTCTGCTGTTGATGTGCTTAATTCTGTGCATCAATAGGACTCTCTAAGCAGAGCAAAAGAATGACTTGAGAATGACTAAGCTCACACATTGGGATGGCAGGAAAACAGCCTGGTGCACTGCAAGGGTAACACCATCTTGAAGCAAAACCGCCATGATGACCAATGCTTGAGTCCTCCATGCCAAGGTGTTCCTGCAACAAGGCCAAGAAACAATGCCTGTAGCACAGATAACCCCTCATAAACATGCTTATCTGACTTCCCCAGTGGTCACCAGTGTTTTCCAGGAGGATCTGAGACATGACCAGCTGTCTTTATTCTAAACACTTGATATATAAAGAATCATTTCTGGTGGGTGGACACAGGGACTCACTTTCTGGAGCAGCCCAATATATTGCTTCTATTTGTAAGTCCCTATTAAATTTTTTTTCTGAGGAACTGGATTTATCAGCCTCTTTCTTAAACCTCTTAGCTCCCTCTGCCTTTGTGGGTAGGTTCACATAGACCTACTCACCAAGAAACAAGGCTATATCTTACATGTATCCATGAATTTTTTAATGCACAAAAATGCAAAAACACTATATAAAGTAACTACAATAAGATTTCTGTGAGCCAGGTACAGTGGCTCACGCTTGGAATCCTAGCACTTTGAGGGGGTAAGGCGAGTGGATCACTTGAGCCCAAGAGTTCAAGACCAGCCTGGGCAACATAGCGAGACCCTGTCTCTACAAAAAATACAAAAATTAGCTGGGTATGGTGGTGTGTGCCTGTAGTCCCAGCTACTCAGGAGGCTGATGTGGTAGGATTCTTTGAGCGCAGGAGGTGGAGGCAATGGTGAGCTGAGATCACACCACTGCACTGTAGTCTAGGTGACAGAGTGAGACCCTGTTTTTAAAAAAAAAAAGAGAGAGAGAGGAAAAAAAAGATTTGTTTGAATCCTTCTCATGCATATCATGTGAAATGTTTTAAAATGTTTCTGTATTTTGGCCGGGTGTGGTGGTTCACGCCTGTAATCCTAGCACTTTGGGAGGCTGAGGCGGGTGGATCACCTGAGGTCAGGAGTTCGAGACCAGCCTGGCCAGCACGGTGAAACCCCCGTCTCTTCTAAAAATACAAAAATTAGCCAGGCATGGTGGTGCGTGCCTGTAATTCCAGCTACTTGGGAGACTGAGGCAGGAGAATCGCTTGAATCCAGGAGGTGGAGGTTGCAGTGAGCTGAGATCACACACACTGTGACAAGAATGAAACTCCATCCCCCAAAAAAACCCATGTTTCTACATGTTAATGCACAGTTTAAAAATACCAGGCCTGCCTCTGTTCTACTTAGGTTTATGTTCATTAGATAGGAGTCATTCAAGTATGACTGAATCACCGTGAGCATCCTCCCCTCTCTCTTCTTCCCCTTCCACCCACGTGCCAGGCTGTGGTTCCGACTGCCTCTGCTTTCTCACTGGACCTCTGTCATGTGATCGTATGCCCACCTCCCTGTGTGTTAAATGGAGAGAGTGGCTTGAACAGTACCCTTTGGTTGGTCTTCAAGAGCTCATCTAATTCTGAATGGTGGTTGGGCATATCTGAAGGTATTAGCAATTCTGTTGCTCAGCATTGCTGATGTATTGAGCAATGTGAAAACCTTGGCAAATCTTGTTGACATCTTCCCCTAAGAATCTGCCTCATCCTGAAGCCCAATCATTTGACTCTGTGGTAAAAATGAAGTAACTTGAGTAAGGTCTGTGTCTACAGATTTCTCAATCTCAATCGAAGTAAATAGATGCACATTGTCAGAAAGGACAAAGCTGGCCACCACGTACTGCACATGATGGGCACAGAGTTGTGATTGTCCCAGCAGACTTGAGATGAGCTAGGGATACATCGATCCATTATGAGAAGGTATCTGTTATAGTCAAGGGTCTCTCTGGAATGGCTTCTTATAATTATTTGGACTTTCTACCAAGGTTTCTGTGTCACAGCCTGTGGAAAAGTAGATTCCTTTCAAGAGACCTGACTTGCCAAGCTTGGTGGTTCACGCCCGTAATCCCAGTGCTTTGGGGGGCCAAGGTGGGGGATTCTTGAAACCAGGAGTTTGGGACCAACCTGGGCAACAAAGTGAGACCCTGTCTCTACAAAACATTAGCCAGGTATAGTGACACATGCCTGTGGTCCCAGCTACATGGGAGGGCAAGGCAGGAGGATCACCTGAGCCCAGGAACTCCAGGCTACAGTAAGCCATGTTCACACCACTGCATTCCAGCCTGGGCAAGACCCAGTCAAAAGAAAGAAAGAATGAGAGAAAAGGAGGGAGGGAGGGAGAGAGGGAGGGACGGATGGAGGGAAGGAGAGACAGAGGGAGGGAGGCCCGACTTGTATATTTATGTGCATGAAATCAGTTCTAGGCCTCTGAATATGGCACTTGGCCCATTCTTTCTTGAGAATAGTTTGCCAGTGAGCAATGTGCTGTGTGACCAAGCTGCCTCATGTCCTTTGTGAAACTAGCAGAGCATAAATTATTAATTTAAAATATACAAACTAAGATCAAGATAAGATGTGATTTAATGGGTGGGTAAACTTAAATGGCTTATTAACAGCTTCATTTCCTCATGCTCCTTCTGCAATGGGTATTTCTCAACTTACATTTTAAGGTAGGAGCTAATCTGAGATGCAAGTGAATTATACAGTTTGTCGAAGCCAAAGAATTGGACTTGGGAGATTTTCTGACCTAAAAATGTTCAGTGGCGGTGCCCATGTAATCTTCGGCCTACTCTTACAAACAGTTCAGAGCCTTAGCATTCAATGTTGGTCCTTTCAATATGTTGAACATAAGCTACAGTTTACGGGTATGAGAGGGCATTACTGACTGAGACTTCAATAGTTCCAAAGGGGGGAAAAAAGAGAAAGATGGTTTTATTGAAGCTACTATCTTCAGCTCGGGAAAAAACATGTGATCAGCCAACTGTAAATGCACAGCTGGAGAAATTTACCAACTCCCATAATAGGTTCAAGTTTCTTTGTGAACCTGTAGGCCTACTTGCTGTTAACAAAGTAACATTGACTTTGTTAACAATGTTTGTTAACAATAACATTGTAGGCAGTTAATGGCTCAAAGTTCTTATAGATACAAAAGAAAATAAACTTACAACTTCCAGACAGCATCTTCTCATAGATGAGTCTGAATAATGCTCATCTATTGGAGAAGCAACTTTTAATAGTGACTTTTTGTCACTTTTGTAGGGTGGGGAGAGGGACACGGGAGATGAAGCTCTTTATTTTGGGAGTGAGATGTCTCAAGTTCTTTATTCTAAGAAAAGTAAACATCAGTTGCCTCTGAGGTAGAAGAAGGTCTGTTTTACATTGGAGAGACATTAACCTTAGAGTAAAACAAACAAAAACCCAGTTCAAAGCCCAGGCTGTCTGAGCCCATCTCCTCATTTGTAAAATAATAGTACCTGCCTTACTTATCTCATGGTGTTTCTGTTGAGGATTAAATGATAAAACACTTTGGATATTATGTAAAATATCAGTATTTTAAGCAGGTATGATTTCCCGAAATCTTTGCGTTTTTCCTCTGATTCCATGATTACGACATCATTTAAATATGCCACCCCTCTGCTATCCTAATACCCCAAATCTCAGTGAAACACTGGAAAAGTCCGAAACCAATAGAGATTTCTACTAGAGCAGATCCCCTTATTATGCCCCTTAATTAGTGATCATTGTTAATGGGTCTGCTGAGAGCATCATTGCCAGGTGCTTTGATAAGCTAAAGAAATCTGTTGATAATTTCTTGAGGCAGGGTATTTCAATGTGTGGAATACTTGGGTACTAGTTCTTGGGTTTTTTTAAAGTAACGTATTTATATTTGTATTGACTTGGCTATCTTAAAAATTAATAGAAACAAAAAGGTAAGCAAATCTCGTATTTACCAGTCCTTGGAAAGAAGTTGAGTGATTGTCTTGTAGCTTGTTATCAAGTATGTGTTATGATTTTGTTAAAGGATAAATTGAAAGGATTCTTAAAGCAACAAATGTTTGGTCCTGCATTGATGCATATTAAGTAAAATAGAGCTCCTCAGTTGCCATTCCCAGGCTGGGTGACACACAGTTGCCTCTTTCCGATACTCTCCTTCTCAGCCCCTGTGCCATTCCCTCCCCTTCCCTCTCCTCTCTCCTCTTCTTCTCCTGTAATATTCCTGCTACTTGCTCTGTTCTACCCAGAGACTGAAGGGGAGTGGTGATCTAACTGAGACTGAATAAGTCCAAACATTTATATCCCTTCCCCTTTACTCCATCCAAAGTCCATCCTGAGGAAGACATGGAGGTTATTATGATTAAACTTGCCCAACACCCAAACTGTACTGACTCCTTATTCTTATGTTAATCACTTGGCCTTTGCTAGATGAATGACTGAGTCACCAGAAGTCTCAATGATCCCATAAATCGTATGATTTTGAACGGTTTTTATAGCTTTGCTAGTTGTAATAACAATTTTCAAATAATTTTTTTCCAAATAGAGAGATTTAATAAAGAGTGTGTTTGACCAGGTTTTGGAGAGTTTACATACTAATTTCTTGACCCCTTTCTAATATGGTTAGTATAGCTCTGTGTTTTCATCGGGAAGAAGCAGCCTGTGGATTACTCACCTTGGGGCTTCCATTCTCCCTCCAGGTGGCTTCACCTTTCAGGTGAACAACCCTGACCTCTCTGGCTCCTAAATCCCACCCTTACAAGCTGTAGGAGGCAGTGCATGGGAGCATAGTTTCTTACCTTTACCTTTTTCAAACCTTTCCCCCTCCTCACCAGTTTTTTTTAAAGACTTTATTTTCCTAGAGCAGTTTTAGAGCAAATTTGCCCTACCTACTCTGGAAAAGTCAATACAAATATAAATATTTACTTTGAAAAACCCAAGAACCAGTACCCAAAATAAAAAAGTATCTAAAGCAAAATTGAGAGGAAGGTACAGAGATTTCCCACATACCCCTTGTCCCTATCCCCACATGTGCATAGCTTCTCCATGATCAATATCCCCCACCAGAGTGGTACATTTGTTACAACCAATAAAGCTACACTGAAGCATCGTTACCACCCAAAGCACATACATAGTTTACACTAGGACTATGATCCACTCTTGGTGTGATACATTCTAGGGGTTTGGACAAATGCGTGATGACATGTATCTAGGACAGTTCCCCTGCCTTTTGTTGGCATTGACCGATTCATATTGAACAAATTTTATGTCATTGGTTGATTTCTAATGAACCGTTTCCTTGTCTACACACTCTTGGCTTGCCCTCTTACAGTGATGAGTTGGAGTCTCTCCACGACAGAACCAGACTGGAAATTCTTATCATGCTTTCCAGTCTCATTAACATTGAGATAGTCAAAATCTATGTGATATCCTCAATAATTTTGGAAACAGGCCATGCAAGAAAATGTTGTGGAAGATGTGTTTATGGTTAATGATTCAACACAGTTAACAGAGGTGACCTGGCTTCCTGCCCTGCCCTCATGGCAACATGCGGCTTCCCAGTTCAGCACTGTTCTCTGCTATTAGAGCCTGGGAATTCTGAATGAGATTCAGTCCTTGGAGTTGAGAAGGTAATTTACCTGATGCTTGGTGGTGTGAATGTTTGTGACAGTTTTCATGCTAATACATTCTGAAGGACATGTTCTCTCAAAATAGCCCCTTCCACCTTCTGAATCCACACTTCAGTTTTCTTTTTAACTTCAGTGAGTGTTGGTCTATTTGACCTGATGTGCAGATCTTCTGGCGCATACATTTCTGCTGTCTCTTGGCATAACAAGTTGGCAGTCTATCCGTATGTTATGTGCATTGTTTATATCCAAAATTTGTCTTTAATTGGTCTGATACTACATCATTTGCTAGAGCCAGTAGTTTGTCATCAGCCAATCTGTACACCTGAGGCCCTCAAACAAACACATGCTTACAGTGTTTCTGGCACTATTTTTAAAGCTTGTAAGAATTAAATGAGACAGCACAACAACCCCACGAGGGTAAGTACTGTTAATCCCACAATGTGGATGAGGAAACTGACTCATTTAGAGGGATTAAGCAATTTGTCCAATACCACATGGCTAGTAAATGACAGAGCTGGGCTTTAGCCCTGACACTGACTGTGGAACCTGCACGTTTCATCACTATGTCAGATGCCCTGAAGAGGATACTGCATATCATCTCATCTCACATGCTGTGTTCAGGCAGATGATGTGCTGCTCAAATACTGGTTTTGATGTCTTTAGTAAACTACTGATCTATTTTTGAGATTTAAATCTCAAAACAGTGGTACCAGTGAGAAGTGGTCCACCTTTGTTAATTCACCAAATGTCCCGGTTAGGGAAACTAATTTTGGTAACTTCAAAGCCTCTCCTGCTGTTGGGAGCTGAGCATCCTTCACTGTGGACTCTCACTTGCTTCACTTTAGAATGAGAGCTTTTTAGGGTAAAACTCAGGAAATAGGATGAATGCAAGAAAAGCCTTTCTTCTCCAGAGTAGCTTATGGGGAAACTAGTAAATTAATTGCCATTATTCCTTGCCACTAAAGGATGGGTTATTATGGTAGCAATAAATAGACAATAGGGCTGTGCAGACCTCCAACAAACTGTCTTTTCTGGGGTCAAAAGGGATCTGAATTAACCTCTTCTTAAATTACAGCTCTGTGACACCTGCAGGCACTCATAACAAATAAGAACACTAGGCCAGGCACAGTGGCTCTTGCCCGTAATCCTAACACATTGGGAGGCTGAGGTGGGTGGGTCGCATGAGCTCAGGGTTTTGAGACCAGCCTAGACAACATGGCAAAACCCCGTCTCTAAAAAAAAATACAAAAATTAGGCAGGCATAGTGGCTCATGCTTGTAGTCCCAGTTACTCAGGAGGCTAAGGTGGGAGATTGACTTGAGCCCTGGGAGGTCGAGGCTATAGTGAGCCATGATTGCACCACTGCATTCCTGCCTGGCTGACAGAGTGTGACCAATAGGGCAGGAAGAAACAAAACCTCAACGCTGAACCAGAATGTCCCTGACATACTGTAAAAAAGAGAAACCTCAAATGGACAATAAATGTATAGTGCTAGTTGTAATTATTGTGCCTTTTTTTTTTTTTTTGAAATGGAGTCTTGCCCTGTTGCCCAGGCTGGAGTACAATGGCGCAGTCTCCACTCACTGCAATATCTGCCTCCCAGATTCAAGCGATTCTCCTGCCCCAGCCTCCTGAGCAGCTGGGATTACAGGCACACATCACCATGCCTGGCTAATTTTTTGTATCTTTAGTAGAGATGGTGTTTCACCATATTGGCCAGGCTGGTCTCGAACTCCTGACCTTGTGATCCGCCCACCTTGGCCAAGAAATCTCTTTAAGTATTCATTTGTACTTTAACATAATGCTTGATCTCGCTCTTATTATAGCTGAATTGCCCTCCAAAAAGATAATCTGATTATGTTTGACCTGTTCCCCAAGGGACCAAAAAGGGAAGTTCTCAGCTTTTTATAGTATGAGGCCCCTAGAGGTTTTCACTTTGGGGATTTAAAAACAAGTTTCCTGTATCTATATGAAGGGGGGGGAAAAAACCCTAGAGGGGAACATAGAAAAATTATAATGATTGGGGCATGATAATTATGTCCAGTTTTTAAAACTCCATTCTTAAAAATGTCTTATAATTTATAGGTTAAAAATTAAAATGTTTAGAGGAAGCGGGACAGGTTTATGAGCCTCTGACCTGGGAATGGAGTGGGAGGAATAGAGAAGGTGGAGTTGCAAGAGGAGAACGGCAGAGGAATTTCCTACAGTCTTCCTGTTTTTGTTGATGGTTAGTGATTAATGAGACAAGTTGTTCTGTTTCTCTGGGAGTCTTGACTGTCTTGAAGGAAAAGAAAGAAAATGTATTGCAACCCAATGCAGCTTCAGATTTTTCCTTTTTTTTTTTTCAATTAAAAAAGCAACTATCCCTAATTTAGGAACTGAAATTCCCAAACCTCCCCATTCACCTATTCGGGAAGAAATGAAATGGAACTTAACATCTACATTTCTTGGGTATAATATCAAAACTTTAATGCCATGGAGATGAATGTGTAAGCAAATGAAACTGTATCTTCCCATAATGTTGGAAGAATCTAACTTGAAGTCAGACATTTGGTTTGGATCTTGGCACTTTCTTGTATGGAGGTATTCCAGGAAGGTCCATCGACTCTTGATTTGATCTAGAAAATTGGGTTCTTTCCAGAGCCCACCCAAGATGGCACCTCATAGACTAGCCACAGACTTTTCCATCAATACTGGAAAACAGTTTCCTCTAATCTCTGGACCAGGGGTGACTCGGACTCCAAGTGAACTTCCTCAGGTTTGTTTGTTAATTTATCCAATCATCCATTGACTCAGCAAACATTTATCAATCATTTGCTAAGTATACGCCAGACACTACATTAGGATTTTGCAAACACCGAGATACATAATCCTTTGCTTGCAGGAAAACCTTTGGTTTCAATAAGTGATAGGAGAGGGGTTGCAGGGGTACAATCTATGAAAGTTCAAAGGAAGCATCTAACTTAGGGTGGTAGGGGATGGGGCTGAGCAGAAGGATCAGGAAGCTTTTAGCTGAGCCTTGAAAAGGCAAGGGGAGGTTGGCTGCTTTGATGGGGTGGGCTAAGGACAATCTGTGCAGAAGAAAGTGCAGGTATTAAAGGTGTCAAGGCAGGGAGTTACCTCCTTTGGGAACTACACTTAATGAAGAATGGCTAGGGCCTGGTATATGGGATTGGGGTGGGAAACCCAAGGCAGGAAGAAGACAGATCCCAAGGGAGTCATTGAAGGAAAAGCAGTTAGAGCCATGGGATCCAGTTCATATTTGATCAATCACCCAAACAAAGGAAAGTTTACTCAACAACATGCTTTCATTTGGACTTCATTTTGTCAAAGCGTGAAAGTGATGTCAGAAATATAAATGAGTGTCTTGACTGCGCACCACCACATCCAGCTAATTTTTGTACTTTTGGCAGAGAACTCCTGACCTCAAATGATCCACCTGCCTCGGCCCCCCAAAGTGCTGGGATTACAGGTGTGAGCCACCTTGTCTGGCCTAAAACACATTTTCTAAGCTTTCTTTCCTTCTGGGTCACCTCCACAAAATTTTATGGTTCTGGAACCCCTATCTGAAAAAGCACAGGTATCAGTATTAAGTATAATGAACATTCACTAGAGGGAAAGTCATTTTGGTTTGGGTTGGTTATGGAAGCAGTGTCATATGAAAAGGGCTAAAAGGGCTGGACTATACTGCAGAAATAGAAGACCCACAAATTACTATGGCTTATAACAGAAAAATAAAGCTGTAGATCTCACTCATATGTCCGTTATTGAACAGTTGTGACTCTGCTCCCTGTCACCTTCCCTCCAGGACCAAAGCTGACAGAGCACCCTCTATCCAATCATTGCCTGTCTTGTGTCAGAGGGAAAGGAGATGGCAAATCACGCATTGGCTCTTACAGCTCTGTCCAGAAGTGGTACATATCATTTCTGCCCACATTTCACTGGACAGAGCAGGTCACATGATATGCCTGAGTTCGTCAGGGCTCCAGATGTTGGGCCACCAATAGTACAACCCACCACCAAGGTCTTTACTAAGAAGGTGACCTGGGCCTTGGGGAATCGCCATGATTTACCTGGTAGACACAGTAGGGGAGCAAAAGGAAAATATGATAATATTGTTATGAAATCAAGACTTAGCCACATGAAACCTTTTTTTTTTTTTTTGAGACTGAGTCTCGCTTTATCACCCAGGCTGGAGTGCAGCGGCGTGATCTTGGCTGACTGCAACCTCCACATCCCAGGTTCAAGCGATTCTCATGCCTCAGCCTCCCAAGTAGCTGGGTTACGCACACCACCATGCCCAGCTAAGTTTTGTATTTTTAGTAGAGACAGAGTTTCACCGTATTAGCCAGGCTGGTCTCAAACTCCTGACCTCAAGTGATCTGTCCTCCTTGGCCTTCCAAAGTGCTGGGATTACAGGCATGAGCCACCATGCCTGGCTGTGACACCCTTAGAAAACTAACTTCAAGGCAGAATGCTTCACAGTGACAATTCTTGGGATGCCACTTGATAGAACTATTCTAAAGAGAGAAAAACCCAGGTGAGTCAGAGCAGTCTGGGGAAACTTCTTAGAACCAGGATTCTGTGGGACTCAGAGGATTTTAAAAGGCAGAAAATCCCATGAAGTCATTTTAGGCTAAAATAACATAAAGAAGGTGGGGCTGTGCCTTGGGTACTAGGGTGCAGAAAGGAACCCGCCTCCTGCAGGCACATTTGTGGTGGCAGGTAGTGGGAAATTCAGGTGGAGGGCAGGTGATCGAGGACCCTGAATACCAGGGGAAGAATCTGGATCTGGATGTTACATGCCAATATTTATCAATAAAAAGCAGTCCTGGAGATACACCATAATTTTTGAAATGTTACAGTAGATGCTAATTGAAACCTACTATGTGCCAGGCACTGTTAGGTTAGCAGTGAACAAAACCAGCAACCGAAACAAAATGGTGAACACAACAGGCAATGCCCTTGTGGGTTACATTTCGGTTGAGACAGACACTATATGGATAAACAAATATACAATCTCAAAGAGTGAAAAAGTTGTGAAGAAAGATGACACAGGATTAGAGAGTGACTAGGGTGTATATGGTGGCAGTGGTGGTGGTGGTGCAGCCAAGGGGTGGGGTGGATGACAAGACAGCTGTGAAGACTGGTAAGCATGAGGTAGTCCCTGGTAACAACCAGCGCTCCACACCCTACCCTCAGAGTGCCATCGCAGGGTTAGCATACTCCCCTGAGTAAAGCTTCCTTGTCCAGGCGATCAGTTAGAAGAGCCAGGAATTCTGGGCCCAAAGAGGTGGGCCAGAGAGAAAAGTGCAGGGGACATAGTTCCCAGAGCCACACAGAATCCCTGGGGACTGCTGAGTCCCACAACCTCCACAAGGCCCAGGGTTATACTCACACAGCAGGTGGCCTCATTTTAGAGCCCACACCAGAATCTGTGCAACGGGAAATTCCAGTGCAGCAGAAGTCGGAGTCAAATGCCTGCCTATTTCTCGTTCCATTTTGGGATGCCTGAACAGGGAAGCCTCCCGTGTTCCTCTCGCTCCCATATTAAACTGAACTGCAAAACTCATGGTTCTAAGTAGATTTTAGAATTGACGTAGGCAGAAGAAACAGCCCAGCCCCTTCATTACTTCAGAGCAGAATAGAGCACTTACTCTTATCACAGCAGCACAAGACCCCTGGGACACCTGACTCCCTGAGACCCTTCCTTTACAGATTCCCCTGTCCATAAACAAAGTCAGGAATTCCCAGCCCGCTATGCAGAATATGACAGTTAAGCTTTACTGGGATCCTGTGGCTGACCTGGGGCGGGCTAGAGGGCATCACATCTGACAGGCTCTCAGCTTTGCAAGTTCAGAAACAGACTGGGTGTTCATGTGGACTGGACTAAACTGGAAACTCTGCAGAAACCCCAGTGCACGCCGGGTGGTTTGCCATGAAAAAAGGTGCATGTCCCAGAGACGGGGTGTGTGTGGTGCAGATGGAGTTTGTCCGTGTCTTTCCTTCCCTTGCCACTCCAGCCACCCTACTTCCTTTTTTCTTTCTTTTTTTTTTTGGTCAGTTTTTTTTTTTTTTAATTTTACTTTAAATTCTGGGATACATGTGCAGAACATGCAGGTTTGTGACATAGGTATACATGTGCCATGGGGGTTTGCTGCACCTTATCAACCCGTCATCTAGGTTTTAAGCCCCGCATGCATTAGGTATTTGTCCTAATGCTCTCCGTCCCCTTTCCCCCACCCCTCCAACAGGCCCCGGTGTGTGATGTTCCCCTCCCTGTGTCCACGTGTTCTCCTTGTTCAACTCTCACTTATGCGTGGGAACATGCCTACCCTACTTTCTTTTCAGTTTGTTATTTTGTTTGTTTTGAGACAGAGTTTTGCTCTTGTTGCCCAAGCTGAAGTGCAACGGTGCAACCTCTGCCTCCTGGGTTCAAGGGATTCTCCAGCCTCAGCCTCCCGAGTAGCTGGGATTACAGGCGTGTACCACCACGCCCAGTTAATTTTGTATTTTTAGTAGAGACGGGGTTTCGCCATGTTAGTCAGACTGGTCTCGAACTCTCAACCTCAAGTGATCCGCCTGCCTCGGCCTCCCAAAGTGCTGGGATTACAGGTGTGAGCCACCATGCCTGGCCTACCTACCCTACTTTCTTAGCCTATTTGCTGGCTAGCATTCAAACTGAGTGGAGGGAGAACACCTAACAGCCTGATCCCAGAAGTGCAGCAACTCCAGATTCCACAGTTCTGGAGCAAAGTGACTAAGGCTCACCTGTAGTCCTTAAGTGGAGAGCAATTTGGGATGTACCAGCTTATCAAACAATACCAAGGCAGCAAACAATAGCCATCACTTCTCAAACCATCCTCATCGTGCCCTTCGACTCCCTTCTTCCATTTCCAGTTCTCCCCAGAGGGGAGACAGACAATAACCTCACCAACAGAAGCCAGTACACAGCAAGCTTGCTTCACACACTCACATTTCTTTTGTTTTTCTTTGATTTTTTTTCTTCGATGTTTTCCATTTTCCACCTCTGAGGTGATTAGCGGTACAGCATAGTGGTTAAGAACACAGCAGGGACTCCATGGATAGACTACCCAGTCTTGTCCTTTGTTACAATGGTTCTTAAGCTTTCAGGCGACTGGGAATCACCTGGAGAGCTTATGAAAACACAGATTTCCAGCCGCATGAAGTGGCTCACGCCTGTCATGCCAGCACTTTGGGAGGCCTAGGTGGGCAGATCACTTGAGGTCAGGAGTTGGAGACCAGCCTGGCCAACATGGTGAAACCCCGTCTCTAGTAAAAATACAAAAATTAGTTGGCCGTGGTGGCGCACATCTGTAGTCCCAGCTACTCTGGAGACTGAGGCATGAGAGTCGTTTGAACCCAGGAAGTGGCGGCTGCAGTGAGCCGCGATTGCTCTACTGCACTCCAGCCTGGGGGAACAAAGCAACAAAGCGAGACTCTGCCTCAACAAAAAAAACACACACACACACACAGATTACTGCTCCCCAACCCCAGAGTTTCTCTTTCAGCACGTCTAGGGTGGAATGCAAGGATGTGCGGTTCTAACCAGTTCCCAGGTGATATTCATACTCTTGGTCCCGCGACCACACTTTGAGAACCTCTGCCTTATGAAGTTCCCAAGGACTGTTGAATTGTGTATGAAAGGATAACCCTATATCTACCATTTGTGGCTATTAGGGTTAAATGAGTGACTATACGTAAAATGCTTTGAGCTGTGAATAATAAAATACAAGCATAACTAGTCTGGAAACTTCACCCATGCCTTTTGTCTCTGTTTTGTTTGTTAACCTCCATTTGTTTTGTTTGTAATAAACCACTTAACCAGGTACCTCTTCCTCTCCTTCAAATACAGAGGGCGTGTGAACTTTGGAGACTGAGTGTTTAAACTGACCTAAATAATACGTGATTTTCAACTCTTCTGGGGATTCACTCATTATTTAATGTGGGTTTTGCGTGCTGTATGTGATCAACTTCTTGTGTGTGGGGTATAGTGGGAATGTGCATACGTGAAATTGATGTCAGATCTTTGGATCATTATTAGGGAAGATAAAAGGAACTCACACTACAGTGCAGCCTTACAGCAGCCTTGCCAATAGGGCTGTTATTCCCACTTACATGGAAGAAACTGAAACTCAGTTCATTGAGGAAACTCTCTCAAGCTTGGACTTAGGTCAAAGGTGACCTGTAAGGATATACAGAGAAACATGCAAGCCTGGGAAGCCAGCTGATCTATTATTCTGTGTACCAGAACTTTATGTATCAGACCAAACACACAATAAGCCTCACGAAAAACTGGAATGTGCTTCACATCACTGCGGCTTTGTCCCAGTGACTGGGCCACCCAAGGTCTCTGCTTCTCCCTAGGCATGTCCCACTGAGACTCTCCACATAGAGATAGTCTGATGGAGTTGTGACATTAACACCCAAGGTGGAATGTCCCAGTAGGGTAGCCTTGGATTCAGGTGTCTTGTTCTGTAATCAGTCGTAGCCAGGAAGAAAGCCCAGTCTTGCTCCAGGTGCAAACCACAGCAACACGATGCTGAAAGAACTGCCTGGGAACTTTTTCCCCAGAGTGGGGTTGACTTTGGCCTGTTTAGTACTTTCAGGGACATTGAGGCAGGCTTAGATCCTCAGAAGAGCACAGATTTTGGAATCAGACAGACTTGGATTTGAACCCTGGTTCTGCCACTTAAGTTTCCTCAACTATACATTGTGGCTATCACACACCTCACAGGTATTGTGACGATCAAATAACATAAAGTGCTTAGCAGAGTGCCTGGCACATAGTATCTGCACTTTTGAATGATAGGGTTTTTTTTTTTTTTTTAATTTAAAAAACTGGAAAGATAGAAAGGTGAAAATAATTACTTGGCTTTATCATCCTATCATTTAGTCTCTTATCCCTGACAGTGTGCCATTTTCAATCCTGTTGGGATGCATTCGTTATTATTATTAATTTTTTAAGAGACAGGTCTCGCTATGTCCCAGGCTGGAGTGCAGTGGTACAATCATGATTCACTGTAACCTCCAACTCCTGGGATCAAGGGATCCTTGCACCTCAGCTTCCTGAGTGTAAGGCTGTTGTATTGGTTGGAACCCCGAGAGCGCGCCAACAGACAACAGGAGGCAGTGTGGAGCAACATGCTGTTTTAATGAGCGCCTAGGTGCACGTGGCTGAAGCCTAAAATGGCGTCAGCCCCAAGTGAGGACACCCTAAAGGTTTTATAGTCTCCTGTAAACAGGAAGTGTCCTAGTCTGACGTAACTGCCATGTTGTACCCGGATGGCCTGTTTCTCGATCTTCAGGGGTTCATGTCTTCCGGCCAGGGTAGGTGTCTTCCGGCCAGGGTAGATGTCTTCCTGCTGGGTGTTTTCCTGCTTCTGCTGTCTTGCTGAGGCACGCTGCTGATGCAAGTCACCTTGCGCCTTGGAACTGGGCCTGAGAAGAGAGGAGTTATTCATCTTCTTAAGCTTTCAGGCCCTGGGGAGAATGTTACAGTGTGTAGCTAGGATTACAGACATATGCCACCACACCCAGCTAATTTTTAAAGTTTTTGTAGAGATGGCATCACACTATGTTGCCCAGGCTGGTGGTCTCAAACTCCTGGCCTCAAGTGATCCTCCCACCTCAGCCTCCCAAAGCCCTGGGATTACAGGCATGAGTCACCACACCTGGCCTCATCCGTTATTTAAGGCTTTATATGCTACGAAGCTATAGGTTTTTAATAGAAAGTCTGTTTAACATGGTTGTGATTATATAATTTTGCATTCTTTTTCCACATTATAAATATTTTAATGTTATAAATTCTGTACGTAATTTTAGTGAACGTGCTATAATTTACATAAAATTACTTACCATTGGACACCTAACAATAGAGAATTGATTGACTAAATGGTAGTGCATTCATATAATAAAATATTAGTCAGCCATTTAAAAATGTGGATTAGAAGTATATTTCTCAACATATAAACATGTTAACGATTATATGTAAAATGAAATGATTGTACCTAAATATCAACTACCTCTCAAATCTGTCTGGACGTTTTCCTACCTCAGTCTCCGCAACTTTCAAACTTTAATGAGCCTCCCAATCACCAAAGGAACTTGTTAAATGCCAGTTTCACACTTTACCCCAAGAGTTTGATTGAGGCTGGGGCTCAGGAATTGGTATTTTTACAAGGATCCCCAGTGCCTCTGATGTGGGAAAGGCACCTCACCTATTTCTGCCTGTTGAAGCTATACTTAATTTTCCAAGCTTCTCCTACTTTGTGCTGAACTCCTGTAGTATTTTGTAGCACTTGTCTGCTTTCTTGTCTTAGAGATCTTAACAAACACTTCTAAATTATAAAACTTTTCCTGATCCTCCAGGCAAACTTAGTTGTGCACTTATGTCACAGCCCCAGGATTTGTGTTAAACCCTGTGTGAGTTCCTGAACATAGATAAACTTCATTTACTTAGTGATGGAGAGAGAGGGCTGAGTACTTCAGAACTCTTTAGAACACCTGTTTTAGCAGGAACTTTTGGGAATAAAGTTAGTCTTTCTAACCTTGATTTAAAACAAAAACAAAACCTTGTTTAGATTACTTCTTACCCTGACAGTCATGTTGTGAAAAGTAAATAGTTTGTCCTTTGTGAATTTGCTCTGGTCTAGACCAGAGATAGCCAGTAAGTTGGAGAGGGCAGTTAAAGCCCTTCAAGAGGCCTGTCATTCCAAAGAATAGTGTTCTTCAGGTCAGTTGGTTGGTTTTCATTCTCAGACTGTGTCATTGGGTTGTTCAAGGTAAGATTCTCATCTTGCAGTTCACTGAGGGGCCACTCATGCTAAAATTGAGATTGAATTACTCATCAAAGTACTTCTTCATTTAGATTTTTATCAGTGTGATTTCCCTCCTTCCTTAAACAAAATAATATTGGATATCCATATCAAGTCAGGTTTATGCCATCTTCCATTATCTTTTATGTAATAGGCCAGCTTGCAGATGCATAGTTATCAATAACTATTGATAAATATTATATTGAGATGATACTTAATTTTTTCCTTGCTTGTAAGTGGACTAGATCATATTCTGTAAAATTAGTTAACACAAAAGAATTCCTCAGAAACAAACTTTAAAAGCCAGGTGTAACAGCTCACTCATGAAAAGTTCCTTGTTTCATATGAAAAAGATAACTTTGTAGAAGTAAAGCTCCAGACAACAAAGAATTGACAGGGTTGGGGAATGGAAGGTTAATGAAATTGGTTGATCAAATGCTTCTGATGGGGAACCACCAGATGTGGTAGTGTACTTGTCCGCATGGCAGACTCAGAATCACTCTTCAGAACCTTGTGTAGAGGCACCATCTGTAAAACCCTACATCCGTAAAGCTTTTCATCAGCCCCCTCCTCGGAAAAAATTACCCATTTCTTTTTTTATTCTATGCCCACAACAGTACACTACACACACATCTATGATATGTCACACTCTGGTATATGCTTGTGTGTTGCTATTCTCTGATAGATCAGAAACTCGTTGGGCATACAGCATGTGGCTTATTAAGAGACAAGCAGTTTTTGTTAGTGGGAGGAGCACTAGAATTGAAGTCAAATAGACCAGAGTTCAGTTCTTGGCTCAGGGACTCAAATCACAGCCTCTGATTGGCAGTGTGATCATAAGCCCTTTACTTAATATTTTTGAAGATCAGTTTTTTCATTTGTAAAATTTGGTTAATAATCCGTCTCAGTGGGTCATGACAAGGGATTACTTGAGACTACCTGAGCCTAGAGCAGCACACATAATATCTGCACAAAGCAAATCCTCAGTGAGCTTTCATCTCTGCCCTTTCTTGCCCAAATCACACAGAGCTAAGACTTAGACGCTTTCTTTGGGTTGTGGTTCCCAGTTCACCTGACAGGACTCACACATATCAAGGATGCTCCCAAGGGGCTGTGTCACATCATCATTTAAATACAGAATTCAGGATCTCCTACTTTAAAAACAATCTCCTTTTTTAGTCACTTTTTTTTTGAGACTGACTCTTGCTCTGTCACCCAGGCTGGAGTGCAGTGGTGCAATATTGGCTCACTGCAAGCTCCGCCTCCTGGGTTCACGCCATTCTCCTGACTCAGCCTCCCAAGTAACTGGGACTACAGGCGCCCGCCACCACGCCCAGCTAATTTTTTGTATATTTAATAGAGACGGGGTTTCACTGTGTTAGCCAGAATCGTCTTGATCTCCTGACCTGGTGGTCCTCCCGCCTCAGCCTCCCAAAGTGCTGGGATTACGGGTGTGAGCCACCGCGCCCAGCCCTGAGTTACTTTTATTGTTGTTGTTTTTTCTCTTTCCTTGTACTGTGAGTTATGACACCCTCCCAGTCAACCATCAACTAGGATTTAACTTTGTATAATTGTGTGAATTAACAAGATCCTAGGAGGCTCCAGGATCTCAGAGGCTCCAGGATCTCAGAGCAAAGTATGTACACATTTTAGAAGAATAAGATCTACATCACCTAATAAGTCTTCAGCTTTTAAAAATCACGTTCTAAAATAATAAGTGAAATATTTGTGCTGAATTGAAAGGGTTTCCATAAATTCTGGCAGTAAACGAAAAGTGTTTTAAGCACGGAGATATTAGTCATATGAACTTAAGTCACCGTGAAACATTCAAGCGATCATGTGGGGGAAGCAGCATCCTGTTTCCTAGTCTCATTCTCCCAGAGTTCATTTGTCATTTTAAGAGACAACTTACTTTTCCATCTTTTCTTCTTTTCCTGTAAAGGTAGAAACCTGTGGGTTCTTGTTGTGGGGCGGTTTCCAAAGGAACACAGAATTGGGATTCCGGAGTTCAAATACGTGGCAAATATGCATGGAGATGAGGTACGTATGTGGCTCGATTTTCTGAAATGTCACCAGAGAAGCTTCCCCTAGGGTCTCTTGAGCTCTGTGTAAATGCTACAGAGGAAGCTTGGGAAGTCTCCAGCAAGCATTGTAGCAAAGAAGCAAGGCCTGGAGAGGTCTTCCTGTGAGGCCTGTGGGAAGTTAAGGAATTAGGGTCTAACAACCACCACAGCTGAATGGTTGTGTACCCAGCGCCCTGTCAGAGTAGCTGGAGCTTGTTTTGTGTTTGGGGCCGAAAGAACAACAGTTCCCCAGCCCTGAACTTCTGCCAGCCAATCCCTGCAATCTCCTTTCTGGGTTGAGTTTTCCCACCTCCTGGTCAGCATGAAGGTAACCCAGCAAAGGAGCTGTATTATATCCGAACCCACAACCAGATCTGGCTTTTCAAATGCTTTTGTTACTCTCTCTTAAATCTAATACTCAGGGTCTTCAGTGCTCCAGTTTAGACAATCACACTTGGGATTCTCTTCTACTCACCATTCAACAAACACTTGGCTGGGTGCAGTGGCTCATGCCTATAATCCCAGCACTTTGGGAGGCCACGGCAGGCAGATCACTTGAGGCCAGTAGTTAAAGACAGCCTGGCCAACATGGTGAAACCTTGTCTCTACTAAAAATATAAAAAATTAGCCAGGTGTGGTGGCATGTACCTGTAATCTCAGCTAGTCGGGAGGCTGAGGCAGGAGAATTGCTTGAACCCAGGAAGGTGGAGGCTGCAGTGAGCCAAGATCGTGCCACTGCTCTCCAGCCTAGGCGACAGAGTGAGACTCCATCTCAAACAAACAAACACACACACACACAAAAAAACCACACTTTTTAAATTCCTTAATAATGTCTTGCCTCTTTTCCAACTTAGCAGGGATAAACTCTACTTTTAACTAATTTAGGTTCTATAAAATACCATTTACCACTGTTACCTACCCAGCCATTCTTGACAGGCAGTTGAAGATGTTCACCTCTATTTCTCACCTTGCTTCCTCAGCATATTTTGAGACCATGACAACCGAAATATTTTCTGTTTACCAGGACTCTATAAAACTGAGCAATCAAAGAGTTCCCAGCCATCACAATAAGGAAACTTTGCACAGGAATGTGGGTATTACACTGTAAAACACAACTTGTAACTTTAGGGACTTTCTCATTTACATGCATATTCCAGTAAGTACTATCTGCTGACCTGTTAAAGCACTTCTGGATTTGCAATAGTATGGGTGGCATGCTCTAATCAGTGCTGAGCTTCCTGTTCTGACTTGGGCCTCCCCAAACTCTATAGGAACCGGATCCACCCTTCATGGTACACTCTGCCTGCCCTCGCCAGGCATGCCGCCCAACCTGTCCTGCTGAGAGAGGATACTTCTTGCAGCTGCAGCTAAGATGCAAGCACCTGCCCCTAACAGAGGAATAAATCTTTGAACTCGATTTTGGGATGGGTGCAAGTTTAGTCCATCTGTGACTTTTTGAGCATAATGGGTGGTTTCTTTAAAAAAGACTATGTTGCAAGGAGTCTGACCAAAGTTGGTTTTAATAAAACAACTGTTCATTACAGACAACAACTCAGACTGCCTTTCCCTTTTGCTATCTAGTCTATTGATCAAGGTCCCTCAGAATGCTTTTTTTTTTTTTTTCTGAGATGGAGTTTTGCTCTTGTCTCCCAGGCTGGAGTGCATTGGCGTGATCTCGGCTCACTGCAACCTCCGCCTACAAGGTTCAAGCAGTTCTCATGCCTCCTCCTCCTGAGTAGTTGGGACTACAGGCATGCACCACTATGCCCAGATAATTTTTTTTTTGTATTTTTTTAGTAGAGATGGGGTTGCACCATTTTGGTCAAGCTAGTCTCAAACCCCGGACCTCAGGTGGTCCACCCACCTCAGCCTCCCAAAGTTCTGGGATTACAGGTGTAAGCCACTGCACCCAGCTCAGAATGCATTTGTAACAAGAGACATACGGCATTCATTGTCTTTAGTAGTTTATTTATCGCTGGCATTTCAGAGGTTCCAGCCATCTACTCAGAAATTAGTCGTCAGAACTGAAACTCCCAAAGATAAGCAAGAGTCCTTTCCCTCACCTACCTCCAAATTTGCTTATTCTTTCCATGCACTTTCCTAAATTTCTGGCATCTTGCTGTCTGGGTAGTTGGTGTATTGTTCAAATCAGGGCTTGCGAGTGCACTCTGATTCTTTGAGAAATGCTAAGGGCTGAGACTAGGCAGTGAGGAAAAGTCCCAGTGTATTTTGGGGTGGGAATCTCAAGCACTGTTACCCCCTTATGTGTCCCAGCTCGTGGCAATGTCTGAGGGCTCTGTGGGGCTAGTAAGAAATTTATTATTCTGAATTTGAGACCTTATCTATTCTGCCCTCCCCATGCCGCTAGGAGTTGAAGAAAGTGATGGCTTAACATTGGAACAGAGAAGTCCTTCTGAATACAGGATCTAACGACCCCCTTTTTCCTCCCATAGATCTTTTGAAATTGAAAGCATTTTTAAGAAGCAACAGAGCTAACATTTTAGGGCAGTGGTTCTTAACCTTTTTTGGATGTACTCCTTGCTATTCTGTTATAAATGTGACGTCTGACTTCAGGGCCTGTGGATTATCTAGGAGTTTATGGACCTTAGGTGGAGAATCCCAGCAGGGAACACATACACACTGAGTGTCAGGGTGGACAGAATTGGCCACACTATTTTTTAAATGAGACCCCCACCCCCACTGTGTGTGTGTGTGTGTGTGTGTGTGTGTTTCCACACTTAATACCATGGCTAGATGACAGGGAGCATCAGCTGCATCAGGGAGACTCAGCTCTGCTGATTACACCTGCCAATTTCCCCCACGTATTTTTATTTTACTTATTTATGCCTTGTTTTAGAATTGGGTCTTTCTTTAAATTAGAAATTGGTGGCCAAAAAGCATATGAAAAAGTGTCTAACAACACTAATCATCAGAGAAATGCAAATCAAAAACCACAATGAGATGTCATCTCATACCAGTCAGAATGGCTATTAATAAAAAGTCGAAAAATAACAGATGCTGATGAGGCTATAGAGAAAAGGAGTCACTTATACGCCGCTGGTAGGAATGTAAATTAGTTCAACCACTGTGAAAAGCAGTGTGGTGATTTCTCAAAGAACTTGAAACAGAACTACGATTCAACCCAGCAATCCCAATATCTACCCAAAGGAATATAAATTGTTCTGCCATAAAGACACATGCACACATATGTTCACTGAAGCGCTATTCACAATAACAAAGACGTAGGGTTAGTCTAAATGCCCATCAGTGGTAGACTGGATAAAGGAAATGTGGTATATATACATCATGTCATACTATGCAGCCATAAAAAAAGAACGAGATCATGCACCTTTGACCTTATCCTAAGTAAACTAACGCAGGAACAGAAAATCAAACACTGCATGTTCTCACTTATGAGTGAGAACTAAACATTGAATACACATGGGCACAAAGAAGGGAACAATAGATACCAGCGCCTACTTGAGGATGGAGGGTGGGAGGAGGGTAAGGATCAAATACCTACCTATTAGATACTAAGCTGATTACCTGGGTGATGAAATAATCCATACACCAAATCCCCACAGCACACAATTTACCTGTAGAACCAATCTGCACATGTACTCCTGAAACTAAAATAAATGTTAAAAAAAAAGCAGGCCGAGCATGGGGGCTCACGCCTGTAATCCCAGCATTTGGGGAGGCTGAGATGGGTGGATCACCTGAGTTTAGGAGTTCAAAACCAGCCTGGCCAACATGATGAAACCCCATCTCTACTAAAAATACAAAAATTAGCTGGGCACGGTGGCGTGCACCTGTAATCCCAGCTACTCGGGAGGCTGAGGCAGGAGAATCGCTTGAACCCAGGAGGCAGAGGTTGCAGTGAGCTGAGATCGCACCACTGCACTCCAGCCTGGGCAACAGAGTGAGACTGTCTCAAAAAAAAAAAAAAAATTACAAGATCAACATATGTTCATGTTAGAAAAAGTATAAACAAAACATTATACACTGACCTTCCCAAAATTAGTGCTCCTAATTTCTTATTTATTTTTCCAGATATCTGTGTGTGCATGCACTTTTACCAAAAGAGACTATGCTATTTGCAACATTTTTAGGTAAATACTAGCTACCTTTCTGTACCAATAAATCTTTATTCTGTCTTTATCTTATCCCCTACTTTCTAGTTTCTCCAATTGTCCTCAAATGTCTCTAAAATTACCCAAATCAGGATCCAGTCCTGGCCCATGCATCACATTTAGTGGATATGTTGGATCTCATTTAATCCAATATATTTTTATTATGATACCAGGCTTGATAAAGAGCCTAATCAGTTGTCTGCCCTGTAGAATGTCACATATTCTGGATTTTTGGTTTGCTTCTTTATAGTATCATTGCAGTTGTACCTCTAGTCCCTGTCTTTACTTCAAACTGGAAATTAAATCTAAAGGTTTGTTGAATTTAGGCAAAATCTTTTTGACTAATACACGTCTTAGGAATTGTGAAGATAGGTTCATTTGATTGATGCTGAGGGTTCAGGCTAATTCACCTGGCTACACTCAGGAATGCCAAAAGCAAACTCTGGGTTGCAAAATCAACTTAAAATGGCCCATTTTCAGCCAAGTGTTGTTACAAAATAAGTAAAATTAAACCCACTCCTCATTTTGCATGAATTTCACATATTCTAGTATTCTTGCAAAGGTCCTTGTTCTACTAGGATCATGGCTCCTACTGTAGATATTTTTCTTGTCTTCAGTGACCTTCCATTGTCTCACATGCTTTCTTTCTTTTTTTTTTCTTTTTTTTTTTTTTGAGATGGAGTCTTGCTCTGTCGCCCGGGCTGGAGTGCAGTGGCCGGATCTCAGCTCACTGCAAGCTCCGCCTCCTGGGTTCACGCCATTCTCCTGCCTCAGCCTCCCGAGTAGCTGGGACTACAGGCGCCCGCCACCTCACCTGGCTAGTTTTTTGTATTTTTTAGTAGAGACGGGGTTTCACAGTGTTAGCCAGGATGGTCTCGATCTCCTGACCTTGTGATCCGCCCGTCTCGGCCTCCCAAAGTGCTGGGATTACAGGCTTGAGCCACCGCGCCCGGCCTCTCACATGCTTTCTATGGCACAGGTTCACTATGCCACATTAATCAGGCTGGCAAGTTGCCTCCTCAAACAGTGCTTTAGAAGAAAATAATAACAATAGCTAACATTTATTGAGCACAGACGACAATAAGTGCTTTTTAGGCCTCATTTCTTTTGATCACCTCTGGAGAAGGCATGTTTATTAGTCCCATGAAGGGGGCCCAGGTTTGTGCTTGGTCAGCAGCTGTGGGAACCCCGAGCCTGAGCACCGAGCCTTGCCCAGCTGTGGATCCACTCCTTTACTCTCTCTTCTCTGTTTTTCAACTGTTCTGTTTTATGGTTTTAGTTATTAAGTGTAGATCTAGGATCTATCTCAAATTAATTTCACTTGGATGGATACTAAGTTGTTCCAGCACCATTTGGTGAGAGGATTTGGGCTTGTTGGTTCTGTAAAAAAGTAGCAAACTCTCAGAGGGCAACACTGGAAAAAGTATCTTCCAGTCACCTGCCTGTCCCTTTCTTTTCCCTTCTCTTCACTTCTCTCTCATTGACTGCTGGGGAACTAACAGACAAAGCACTCATGGTGAGCCTTTGTCACCGATGTTTATTCATTTTTCAGAGCAGCATGGGAGAAACATTTCTGGGGTTCTTTCTCATTTTAATAAGACTAGTAGGTGTTTTTCTGGTTCATCCAGGCACACATATTATTTGCACACATATTGGCATGTTGGATTGAAGCCTCAATTCTAGATTTAATTTATACAACCTCCTAATTGACTTCACTTGACATACCTATAGTTGAATCTTTTTTTTTTAATTGGAAGGGTTGATGCTAGTACAGGCTGAATGGGGTTCTCTACCATCCCCTTATGCTACAGATATTCAGATTGCCTAGGAATGGGGTCCTTGTCTCCTCACCTTCTCCCATCACCTCTTTCTGCTCCTGGCTTGTTGTATAGTAAACTATAACCAATACTCTAAAATCAGAGCTATGCTGAAAACTGGGACCATGCCCTGAAACCAGGAGCATCTAACATCCTCAGCCTAAGTGTGGATGCAGAAGAGAAGCCTGGGAAAATCTTCCCCAGCCCTCCCTACTCTTTGTTTTGTGCCTGTCTTCTATGCTATGTTTTTCAAATTTTGCAGAAAAAAATACTTTTCTTGGGTAATCTCTAGGTTGGTAAGACATCTCTAATTTCCGCCTAATGGAAATATTGAAGCAAGGCATGACTATGTGCTTAAAGAACTGTGTGCCCAGGCCAGGCATGGTGGTTCATACTTATAATCCCATCACTTTGGGAGGTCAAGCTGGGGAGATTGTTGAGGCCAGGAGTTCAAGACTAGCCTGGGAAACATAGTAAGGCCTTGTCTCTAAAAAAAAAAAAAATTTTTTTAATTAGCCAGGTGTGGTGGTGCATACCTGTGGTCCCAGCTACTCAGGAGGCTGAGGTGGAAGGATTGCTTGAGCCTGAGAGGTTGAGGCTGCAGTGGGCCATGATCACACCACTGTACTTCAGCCTGGGTGACAAAGCGAGACCCTGTCTTAAAAAAAAAAAAGAATCGAGTGCCTAGAGTTTTAAGCCAACTCTAGAAACATTAAGCAAAGTATTTTAGGTCAGAGCCTGAGTTCAAACCCAGGTTTCCTTGACTTCAGGGCCAGTGGTCTTAAACACTGTACTGTAGAAGTAACTGTTGAATATGTTTGTTAAATAGTTTAACTAAATTGCAATTATTTTTTCTTTTGGAGTTGGGGTCTTGCTGTGTAACCCAGGCTAGAAAGCATTGGTGTGATCATGGCTCACTGTAACCTCAAACACCTGGGCCCAAGCAATCTTCCTGCTGCAGCCTCCCACGTAGCTAGGTCTAGAGGTGTGTGCCACCACACCAGGCTAAGTTTTTTATTTTTTGTAGAGATAGGGTCCCACAGTGTTGTCCAGGCTGTTCTCAAACTCCTGGCCTCAAGTGATCCTCTGGCCTTGGCATTCCAGAGTGTTGGGATTATAGGCTTGAGCCATTGTGCCCAGCCTAAATTGCAATTCTGCTTTTCTGGGGAGGTGGAGGATAGGAATTTTTTTAAAGCTTTCATTTCTTAAAGATCAGTGAATTATTTTTACTATGATAGACTTGATATAGGCTTTTGTAACCGCCCAACAGGTTCATTTTGCCTGTTGCCCAGATAGAGCAGATGTATTAAGACAGGGGAACTGCGATAGAGAAAGAGTTTAATTCATGCAGAGCCAACTGAACAGGAGACCGGAGTTTTATTATTACATCAGTCGCCCCAAGAATTCAGAGACTGGGATTTTAAGGATAATTTGGTGGGTAGGGGGAGAGACAGTGGGGAGTGGTGATTGGTCAGGTCGGAGACGAAATCATAGGGCATCAAAGCTGTCCTCTTGTGCTGAGTCAGTTCCTGGGTGGGGGCCACAAGACCAGATGAGCCCGTTTATCAATGTGGGTGGTGCCAGCAGATCCATCCAGTGCAGGGTCTAAAAAGTGTCTTAGGTTTTACAATAGCGATGTTATCCCCCTGAGCAACTGGGGAGGTTTGGAATCTAGCGGCCTCTGGCTGCGTAACTCCTAAGCCATAATTTCTAATCTTGTGGCTAATTTGTTAGTCCTATATTCAGGAAAAGGCTATTATCATCTTTGTTTCAATGTTAAACTATGAACTATGTTAGTTTAGCCTATGCCCAGGAATGAACAAGGACAGCTTGAAGGTTAGACGCAAGATGGAGTTGGTTTCATCAGATCTCTTTCACTGCCATAATTTTCTCACGGTTATAATTTTTGCAAAGGCAGTTTCACTTTTGAAAAATTCACATCACATATTGAATTTTACGTTTGTGGCATTGGTTTATAGTTTATGGTTTTCCAGAAATGTAGGTTGAAAAGAAAAATCATTCCCTGGATAATAGTGGCCATATTTGTCAACCTAAAAATAAAGAGGTAAAGGATAAATGATTTTCACACACCTTCTAGGTGCAAAAGACAGTTTATGAGATGTACTTTGCATGTCTAAATGTTTTACTTAGGGGGTATTTTAATGGTTTTCACAGACAGTGGCACACAGTATCTGAAATTATGGCTGTTCTGAAAAATCTGGAATGTATAGTCAACATGCAGTAGAGGTTCCCAACTTGTCATTAAACCAAAACACAGCATTAAAGCTTGTCTTTCTAAATGCCACTTCCCACGCTCCTTTTTCTACCACTGTCCTGGGTGATAGCAAAATGTCCTCAGTAACACTATGTAGTTTGCATAATTAAGTTCTTTCTTTTTAGATTTAGGCAGAGCTCTTTGTTTTCCAGGTGAAATGTCTAATTCATTTTAAGCATGTTTTAAATTAATTAACTTTTTGATGAGGCTGGGCCAGGGTGACCAGATATCCCGAGTCCCTGTCAGGAGCAGAATTGTTAGCCTGTACCTCTATAAAATTTGTTCGGTGTTTAAAAATCCTTCAGATAAAATAGCTTGATCATTTGTACATCTCCCCTTACAAAGCACCTTAAGTCCTTATGTGAATTTCAGAAAGTTCTTCTTCAGGATAGTCTTGACCTTATAATGAATTGCCAACAGTAGTTTATTCACAATTATTCAGTGAATACATGATAGACCAGGAGCTGGACAAGCTATACCAGGAACACAGGGATACAGAGAAAAACCATGAGGGTCCCTGACTTCGGGGCTTCGATGGTGGAGTTGGAGAAGGGGAGGTCAGGCAAGGTCAACCAAGTGATTGTAACGTGTGTGACCCACATTAGATAACGCAAGTGTCATGGTGAACCCAGACTTGGGAGGCCAAGAAAAGTATGCTAGATAAGTGTCATGTTTAGGCTGATATTTGAAGAGGAAGAATTAGCTCGGCGGGTCAGACAAATAACTTAAATCTATAACACACACACCACTGTGGAGCCCCATAGCCCAATGACTTTCCCGCCAGAAGCTGCATCACAGTTAAACAGATTCCATTGTTAGGATAGCTGAAGATTCTCTCTCTCTCTCTCTCTCTCTCTCACACACACACACACACACACACACACACACACACACACACACACACCACTGTCTGGGTTGTGGATTGTTCCTTCAAAAATTTTTTTCTATTTTTTTATAAACAATCTGTGAAGAACCAGAACACTCACTTTTGTCTGTGTGGCAAGTTCCAACTTGGCTGAATTGAACTGCAGCTGATAGAGAATGTATTTTCTGCTTACTGGGTGATTGCCATTTTAACCACCGGATGAAGGAGATGGAGTGAGTCTCCGGAGGCCCGTGTGTGCATCAGGCCCCCGTCTCTTCATGACGGCTTCTCCCTGAAGGCTGTGCTCTCACAGGAAGGAAGCCAGCATGCTGGGTGAAAGGCTGCCTGGGCAATTGGAGACTCTTTTGACCACATTCTTTTTTAAAATTTGGACTCTCCAGGGTTTCCTGTCAAAGACTTAATTTTCAATGAAGGGAGGTTTATACATAAAACATGAATGAGTGTTTGAGACATTTATATTAAGGTTGGGAAGAATTAATTTGAATAATATTTGGCACAAATCTGCTGTTACAGAAGCAGGAAAAGATGACCCAAAAAGAAAGGAGGATTTTGTTTAACTGCCTCTGAAATTTCATCTGTTTACCTCAGCGTTTAAAAAATTATCTGACGCTTAGTTGGTTCTTTATCATATTTTCAAGATTTTTATTTACCCTTACAGTTGAGAACTTGTGATTTGTTGTGGAATATTGAGACACACAGAAAATACTTTGGTTATATACTTGTTTCCCTGAAAGAATCATGATTTTATTATTTTTGTAAAAATGACATAGGTTTTCTTTAAAAAGAATAAGGGGAAATAAAAATCATTCAGAATACTGTACCCAGAAATAGCCATCATTAATATCTGCCAGACATCATTCTAGACATCTATATATTTCTGTAGTAAGAGAATAAGAGGAATTAAAAGAATATAAAATAAAATGTGTCATATGTTATATCGTATGAAATTTTACTTTATTTGAATTAACAGAAGAATAAAACTGAAGTGAAACTAAAATAATTGGTGAAATTGATCCTTTCTCAAAATAAGAAATTGATTATCACATTTTTCTTCTTCTTTTTCTTTCTTTCTTTTTTTTTTTTTTTTTTTACGAGATTATTACTTTCTTCCTGTACTGTTGCCAAAAATTCTTTTAAAGTGTCTGCTAATCTGATTTTTAGACAGAGTCTCACTGTTGCCTGGCTGGAGTGCGGTGGTACAATCTCAGCTCATTGCAACCTCCAACTCCTAGGTTCAAGTGATTCTCCTGCCTCAGCCTCCCAAGCAGCTGGGATTACAGGCACTGGCCACCATGCCTGGCTAAGTTTTGTATTTTTAGTGGAGATGGGGTTTCACCATGTTGGCCAGGCTGGTCTCAAACCCCTGACCTCAGTTGATCTGCCCATCTCAGCCTCCCAAAGTGCTGGGATTGCAGGCGTGAGCCACTGTGCCCAGCCCCAACTTTTATATTTCGTTCTGTACCCATACTCCCAAGACTGTGTCTATCCAATTCTGTATCTAACAGAATACCAACTCAGCCTAGCTCCTAATCATGGCTTCTTTACTCTTCCTTTTCACTTTCTTTTGGTTGGGTGAATTTCATTGCCAGCTCATGTCTTGATTATTTGCAGGCTGGAGAATGTATGGTTCAGATAGCTAAGAGAGAAATTCACATTTAGAGTCACATGGGGATTCTGATATCATTTCCTCTCTGTTCTTGACTTGGGACTCATATAGGTCAGGGATTTTTGCCGATTGAAACATACTATGGCCTCTAACCAGCATTTAGACATTTAAGGAACTATGGGACTCCTGGTCACTTCCTCCTCACCTTCCTGTACCTATTCCTCCCCAAACTCTTCTGAGAAACCTCCTTAAACCAACTATCCTTTTCACATTTTTTTTTTTTTTTTTTGATATAGTGTCTCACTCTGTCACCCAAGCTGGAGTGCAGTGGTGCGATCTCGGCTCATTGCAACCTCTGCCTCCCAGGTTCAAGCAATTTTCGTGCCTCAGCCTCCTGAGTAGCAGGGACTACAGGCACCTGCCACCATGCCCAGCTAATTTTTGTATTTTTAGTAGAGACGGGGTTTCACTCTGTTGGCCAGGCTGGTCTGGAAGTCCTGACTTTGGGTGATCTGCCCACCTCGGCCTCCCAAGGTGCTGGGATGACAGGCGTGAGCCACCATGCCTAGCCCCTTTTCACATTTAAAGTTACTGTCACAGTTTTATGTTACCAGCTGCTCCCCGCTGGCTTTAGGGCAGATCATAAGTAGCTCGTTGAGGTTACTTCCAAAGGTGCTGGACCTTCAAAAACCTATTATATCTTAAAATTGGAACCCAGTGTGGGGTACGAGGGACTTTTTTGGTTATTAGCTTGTAAGGACTTTTTCCAGTGACAATTTTGACTATAAAAACAAAAATCTGACTGGGTGCGGTGACTCACACCTGTAATCCCAGCACTTTGGGAGGCTGAGGTGGGCAGATCATCTGAGGTCAGGAGTTCAAGACCAGCCTGGCCAACATGGAAACCCTGTCTCTACTAAAAATATAAAAATTAGCCAGACAAGGTGGTAAGGTGGTGGGCGCCTGTAATCTCAGCTACTTGGGAGAGTGAGGCAGGAGAATTGTTTGAATCCAGGAGACGGAGGTTGCAGTGAGCCAACATGGTGCCACTGCACTCCAGCCTGGGTGACAGAGTGAGACTCTGTCTCAAAAAAAAGAAATCAAGGTAGTGGAAGAGGAAGATAAAAAATGAGTAGGAAAAAAGTTGAAGTCAGGATTGGAAATAATCTCACTCTAAATTTTATGGTTGTCTGTGAATCTATAATTCATATATCCCAAGTTTTCTTTCTTTCTTTCTCTTTCTTTCTTTTTTTCTTTTTCTTTTTCTTTTTTTTTTGAGACAGGGTCTCACTCTGTCACCCATGCTGGAATGCAGTCGTGCGATCTCAGCCCACTGCTGCCTCAACCTCCTGGGCAGCACAAGTGATCCTCCGACCTCAGCCTCCTGAGTAGTTGGGGCCACAGGTCTGTGTCATCATGCCAGCTAATTTCTTATTTTATGTAGTGATGGGATCTCACTACATTGCCCAGGCTGGTCTTGAGCTCCTGGGCTCTGCCTTAGCCTCCCAAAGTGCTGAGATTACAGGCATAAGCCACTGCCACCAGTCCCAAATTTTCTTAGTCCCAATTTCAATTATTCTATATTCATTAGAATAACAGATGTTTAAAGTGTGGTCTCTTTATGTGCCAGTGAGCGAGTCAAGTGAGAAGTGGTCATCCAAGGATCACTTATCCTATGTCACAATGTTGAAGTCCTACAGTGAAATCATGACTGGAAATTCTTCTGAGGCTCCATGAAATCTTTTCTTGCACAGTGTCTACATGAATGTCCCTGCAGCACTCTTCTGATTTTCTCACCTGCTGCCCCTGAGTTTTCATTTACTAACCCCTCAACAACATCCATTCTTCTGAAGCAGATTCCTTGAACCTAGAATGACAGGGAGAACTTGATGTAGTCTAAGCAGATCTTCCTATGATAAGGCTGACATTTAAATTACTTTTTTTAAATAAGAAAAATAATGAATCTCTCTCCTGGGGAGGAATTATAAAGCAAGATCACAGGCCTTCAGTTTTCTAGGCCTTATTGATATGTAAGCTAATTTTAGGTGGATATGACAGTTTTTAACATTTTAATAGTCATGCTTTTACTTAATGTATATTAGAAATATATATCTAGAAAAGTAATAATGATATGAAGTTTCATGTTACAAAATAAAAGATAGTATATAGATAATATGCAGATATGGCAAAGAGTTATGAGGATGATGTACAAATGACTAAAGTTTCAGAAATCAGAAATACATAGATATGGCCAAAATTGCACAGATGTGCAACAGGAGAACCAGCAAATAAGCAAATGTAAAAGTCAGAAATCTATTTAAATTATGCTTATTAAAAACTTGGATTTTTCCCTATTGAAATCTGTAGTCTGATACAATAGCGCACATCTGTAGTCCTAGCTACTTGGGAGGCTAAGGTGGGAGGATCACTTGAGCTCAGGAGTTGGAAGCCAGCCTGAGCAACATAGCAAGACCCTGTCTTAAAAAAAAAAAACTACAATGCGATGATTCTAAGTCAGTTATCGACCAATACATACATGATAAGCTTCATATGCACCATGCATTCTCAGGGAAATACGTGATTCCTGTGCTTCTCTGTAACTCGACCTCTTGCTCTACCACTCCAGAAGATACCTTGGAAGGCAACCAAATGAAAAATGTTATAATAAGAATCATTATTCCAGCCGGGCGCAGTGGCTCATGCCTGTAATCCCAGCACTTTGGGAGTCTGAGGCAGGTGGATCACTTGAGGTTAGGAGTTCAAGACCAGCCTGGCCAACATAGTGAAACCCCATCTCTACTAAAAATACAAAAATTAGCTGGGCATGGTGGCACATGCCTGTAATCCCAGCTACTCAGGAAGCTGAGGCAAGAGAATCACTTGAACCCAGGAGGCGGAGGTTGCAATGAGCCAAGGTCACGCCACTGCACTTCAGCCTGGGTGACAGAGTTGAAACTGTCTCAAAAAAAAAAGAAGAAAAAGAAGACGCATTTTTCCACTCTAATTCATTTTTGCAATGTGTAAACTATTTACAAATAGGTACTTTAACTCTTGCTAACATTTTTCAGCACACCCTATGACTGCTCACCACCTGATTGCCACTTGGCAGAGCATAAGCATGCTTGAGAAAGAGTGGTCTTACAAACTAGTCTGGGTCTGAGATACCATATGTAGCGACCCCTGTTGGGGAATTTGCGCTGTAGGGAGTGCTTTCCTTATTGCCTCTGACCTAATAATATCCTCTTTTCTCTTTAACACATACAGACTGTTGGGCGGGAGCTGCTGCTCCATCTGATTGACTATCTTGTAACCAATGATGGCAAAGACCCTGAAATCACAAATCTGATCAATAGTACCCGGATACACATCATGCCTTCCATGAACCCAGATGGATTCGAAGCCGTCAAAAAGCCTGACTGTTACTACAGCATCGGAAGGTAAAGAGGGGCTGGTCTGTCTGTACTTCAAAACAAGCAACACAACACAAAGGCTCCTGTCAGGCACCTGTTGGCCTTGGCAAGAGGAGTTGTGTCATGGTGAGAGCCCTCAGCCGGTGTCATGTCGCTGATGTGCCAAAGCTTAAGGCATATCAGGGTTACCCCTGGCTTGCAGGAAGAAATGCAAATAAGGCTACTTTGCACCGGTGCCCGCCTAGCCTCTCCGTCTTCATTTGCCACTCCCTTTCCCTCCCCTGCCTCCTCCCCTCTGGGCCTCCTTCCTGGAACTACCAGGTGCTTTCTCACCTCAGCGTTTTACACACAGCATTTCCTCCCCCTGCCTAAATAGCATTTCCTGCAAGACTCTTTCTCCCGACCTGTCATACACTAGATCCCCTGATAAACTCTCAGATCACCTGGCACTTTACTGTCAGAGCACGACTTTGAATATCTAATTTGTTGCTTCATGTCTCTCTCCCCACTACACTGCAAGCTACCTGCAGGCAGAAATCCTGTCCATTATGTTTGTCGTCGTTAGATCCCCAGTGCCTGGCAGAGTACCCAGGCCCTTGGTAATGACTGGTTGACTTATTAGGCCAGAAGTCCAAGAACTAACCATAACCCAGAGTGGGTCTTGAAGGAGCTTGATTCCCTCCAATTTTAAGTTTTTCTAGCATATTTTAACATGGCCGTTCCACGTTTCACAAATACTTTTGTGTAATGTAGTTGTTTCTGTTATCAGTTGCTACTTAATGAACCACCCCAAAATTAGCAACTTAAAGCAACAGCCTTTTTCTTCACTGTTGATTCCGTAGGTCAGGAATTTGGACAGGGCAGAGCAGGGATGGCTATTCTCTGTGCCACAGGTCTGGGGCTCAGCTCTGGTCTTTCTGAGACAATTTACCTGGAGCCATGGACTCTCCGTGGGCTCTCTACGTGGCTACTATTGGGATCTCAGGGTCCTAAAAGGGAGCATCTAAGAGCAGAAGTCCCAAAATACAAACACTTATCAAACCTCTGTCCGCATCAATAGCTAGTATCTCATTGGTTAGAGCAGATCACAAGGGATAGGATGCCATGGGGTGTAAGTGCCAGGTGTGGTTCATAGCAGGCCACCATGGCAGCTATCCACCACGCCCACACTCACATTTGGAAAGACACCTGGAGCCTAAACCAAAGGGCAAGACACTGTAAGAATCCACTCCCTCATGCCCTATCAATATGCTCTAAAATATTCTTTCTTTTAAAGGGAAAATTATAACCGGTATGACTTGAATCGAAACTTCCCTGATGCTTTTGAATATAATAATGTCTCAAGGCAACCTGAAACTTTGGCAGTCATGAAGTGGCTGAAAACAGAGACGTTTGTCCTCTCCGCAAACCTCCATGGTGGTGCCCTTGTGGCCAGTTACCCGTTTGATAATGGTGTTCAAGGTAAGCAGGTACGGGCCCGGTTCTGGCTTCCTAAGTCCAGAGTGGGGCTGAGACTCTCTGCCTCTGGGTGGGGATCAGCTCTCCCTTCCCCACTTAACTTCTCTGGCACCGTGAAAAGAGCTTCGTGTTCCCAACCCTAGCCATCCTTCCTGGAATTCTTCAACAGCAGATGGGCAGTGTGGCTGAACTGACAACCCACAGCTGGACATGTATCAGTGAATTAGTGAAATTTAGATTCTAGAAAATACGATCTAGTCAGATTTTGATTCTCTGACAAGAGACAACATGGCTAAAATAACATAAGACTGGAACAACTCATTTTTTTTTTTTTTTTGCTAATCATATGAACAATAATTGTTGACTCTTCTTAAAACTCTGTGGGATGAGGACCCAAAATATTACAGTAGCTTTAATTCACCCCTATAATATCCAATGAAATAGTCTTTACCTCCAGAAATTAGCAGGAGTGACTAAGAGGACACTTAACTTTTAAGCCGATTTAGGAGTTTGGGTTTGTATCTGACTTATTTGGGGGCTATCACCCTGCATATGTTGATTATAAAGTAGAAAGAAGAATAGAGGAAGCATTCATGGAGGTGGGTGGAGGATTTCTCTCTAGGGAAATCAGAGCATCTGTGTGTGATGTGATTATGTCTTCGCTAATATAGTGTTTGTGTTTCCTCTTACTCTAAAGTCAGTTTAAAGGTCTTGGTTCATCTTTTAAATGCAGCAACTGGGGCATTATCCTCCCACAGCTTAACTCCTGATGATGATGTTTTTCAATATCTTGCACATACCTATGCTTCAAGAAATCCCAACATGAAGAAAGGAGACGAGTGTAAAAACAAAATGAACTTTCCTAATGGTGTTACAAATGGATACTCTTGGTATCCACTCCAAGGTGAGTTTCTCTTCATTTCTTCCATTCCCCTTATTGCCTTCACCCAGAAGTACCAGCTGGTTTATTATGATCCAGCAGTTGTTAAAAGAACTTTAGGCACAATAAGCCCTTCACTGCGTCCTTATCAGCTGATATCATAAGGGCAGTGGGTGACTGATCGCTTGAGAGCTGCTCAGACATGTTTCTCATTACCAAGGGCCTTCTGCATTCATTCAGTCACTTATTCTGTGTCTGCCTACTGTGAGCCAGGAATTGTACCAAGAAAGATGAACAAGACACACACCTCACCCTGGAGTTGAACAGGGGAGACAGACACACAGATAAGTAATTGTGATAGCAGTGTAATTAGAATAAAAACAGATTTAGAAAAGGTGCAGGGTACCCCAAGGGTGTGCAGAGCCAAAACACAATAGGGAGTAGTGAAGACCTTGGAGAAATGTGGTACTTACATCCCATCTAACAGGGACAGCTGCTACTAGATCTAGCTAATTATTGCCATGCAGCCTTGGGGAGCCAATACTGCCAGATCTTGCAGTTTGTAAAAAGAAGCTGGATTTGTACATGAAGTATCATGATTTTAAAGCCATTTTGTGGGCTCAACAAAAGAGCTCTTCAGACAGGATACAGCGGGAGGAGGGCCCCCAGTTCTCCACCCTTGGAATAAGACAGCCAGGTAAGGGACAGGATGAGATTGCTGTATAGGCAACATGGAAGGAGAGATATTCTTATTAGAGGGAATAATAGAAACACAAACCCGGGGTAGGAGGGACCTAGGATGGAAGGACAGGAGGAAAGACGGTGGACTGGAACTGGATTTCCATGTCTCAGGGGAAAACATTCCCTTTTAGACTAGTTAGCCTGACCCCACCAACAGCAAGCTGCAGCGTGCATTTCTGCATGCAGGCCATTTCCAAAGGTGGCCCTAATTGTCACTTTGGATACACAGGCTTTCAGGTAATCTTGCAGCACAAGCTGGTATTTTTATGCCTAGGTGGCTCTCTGTCAGTTTTCCAGGTAATATAAATAAGCATAGACCACAACTGATAGGCAGCAGGTTCAGGCAGCATTCTAAACGTCTCTCTAGTGTCCAAGATACAGCCCCCTCTCCTACGTTAGGGCTCCTGCATCGTCCCTGCTCTCCATAATTTGTAGCTAAGAAAGGGCCCATCCTGTCCAGTGGCCAAGCTGTCCTTCATGTTCACTGTCTAACTTTCTAAGGCAAATCCAGATGTGTAGGAAATTGGCTAGGAGCGATTGCTGCTGGTAATTGTTCCCAAGTGTGCCTGTGTGTGAGCTGTGTATCCTTCTCAGACGAAAAACAGGTGAAGCCAGCTGCCTTGAGGAGCCCAGAAGAATGTGCCTGGCCTGGCCTAGATGTTTTGTTGGCCAGGCCTGACCCACCTTATCCAGAACTGCACTCTCCACGCTTGGCAGTCTCAGTCCTGGCTATTTGCTAGGGATCCATAATGCATGCCTGTTTTCCTATTTAAATTTTTTCCACCTGAGACATGTCCAGCCGCAGGCTTTGTCTTGTTTTCTTTCCTCTCTTCTTTTTCCTTCTACTACTTTTTGGTGAAAATGAAGTCAGAGAGAAATACAAAACCTGCAAGGTAAGTAAAGGAAATAGAAAGGACAGAGAAATTCTTCCTGGCTGAAATCTGGGCCGACTGGCTTACATAGATATTACTTAATATTTAAGTAATATTTTTATATCATATTTTGACCACTTTCTTAGCATTAACTTTTTTTTAAAGAAAAAAGCTTTTTTATTTTTGTTTTGTTTTTAGAGATGGGGTCTTATCATGTTGTACAGGCTGGCCTTGAACTCCTAGCCTCAAGCAGTCCTCCCACCTTGGCCTCCCAAAGTGTTTGGATTACAGGCACGAACCACAGTACCTGGCCTAAAATTTTTTTCTACTTCAAAAATATCCTGATGAAACTGAGAATACATATTTTTTTGGACAGGTATCAAGTGTAACAAATTAAAATCTGTCAGAAACTACTTCCTTAAAAGTTACTATATTTCGTCAAATCCAAGATACTGTTGATTATAAAACCCAGTGTACCACCAAGAAAGAAAATAAAATATTTTCAGTTAAACTAAAGACATGATGTTTTTAGCAATAAAAATGTTTAAGACACATCCCAATTCAGAGATATTAAAGTATAAAAAATGGTGCATCTTAGGCCAGGTGCAGCAGCTCACACCTGTAATCCTAGCACTTCGGGAGGCCAAGATGGGCACATTGCCCAAGCTCAGGAGTTCGAGACCAGTCTGGGCGACATGGTGAAACCCTGTCTCTACCAAAATAAAAAAAAAATTAGCCTGGCGTGGTAGTGCACGACTATAGTCCCAGCTACTCGGGAAGCTGAAACATGAGAATTGCTTGAACCCGGGAGGCGGGGGTTACAGTGAGCTGAGATCGTGCCACTGTGCTCCAGCCTGTGCAACAGAGCAAGACTCCATCTCAAAAAAAAAAAAAAATGTAGCATCTTAGAAAATATAAAATGAAGGCCACCACAGTGGCTCATGCCTACAATCCCTGAGCGACAGAGCAAGACCCTGTCTCAAAAACAAACAAACAAAATAGCCAGGTGTGGTGGCACAAATCTGTAGCCTCAGCTACTTGAGAGGCTGAGGCAGGAGGATCGCTTCAGCCCAGAAGTTTGAACTTACAGTGAGCTGTGATTGCACCACTGCATTCCAGCCTGGGTGATGGAGTGAGACCATGTCTCCATTAAAAAAAAAAAGGAAAAACAGAAAAAGAAAGTATGAAATGATTATAACCCTTTGAAAGCAGGGGACCAGAGGAGAGAATTGGAAAGTCAGCATGAGCAGTGGCAGCGTGGGCTTCACAGGGGGCCGGGCCTTTCACCTCGGAAAGGCAGTGCAGCATTCTTTCTTTGATCCCCAGGAGCACTCTGGCATATTGGGAAGCCCACAGGGGCTGGCGGAAGGTGGCCTGCACTCCAGTGTCTGCCATTTACTGGCCGAAACCCCTGGGCACTTTGCTTAACATCTGTGATCACGTTTCCTCGTCTGTAAACTAGGGGCAGTTGCTGTGAGGATTAAATGAGCTGATGCAAAGCACTTCATACGGCACCTGGTAATAGTGAATGTTGGCCATGATTCCCCCAAATTAGTGTGCTTAGCTTTACTTAGTAAGTGTATTTATAAAGGATTTGTAGAAATATTTTTAAAGGAATCTTATTCTAGCTTATATCCATTTAAAATGTAATTTAAGAAACAAATGAAATTCAAAGAATTGTTTTTGTGATGTAGGATTTCAAAAAATAAAAACACAAAAGGACACTTCCTTCACCCCTCACTTAATTTTGATGCACAGCTGAATTTCAGTCAGCTCTGATCCAGTTACCCATATGGGGATATTTAGGATTGTCTGGTCATGCCTAGGTAATAAAATGTCAAGCCCTGATTTTACAAGCTAATGTGTCAAATTCATCTTTTCCTGTTTACATGTAGCTGTCTGATTCACTTGTCCCCAAAAGGCATGTGAAACTTGGCTCCACTCCAATTTTAGACCCTAACAAAAATTAAATATGCTTGTGTTTAGGTGGAATGCAAGATTACAACTACATCTGGGCCCAGTGTTTTGAAATTACGTTGGAGCTGTCATGCTGTAAATATCCTCGTGAGGAGAAGCTTCCATCCTTTTGGAATAATAACAAAGCCTCATTAATTGAATATATAAAGCAGGTGCACCTAGGTTTGTAAAATCTTCTTATTAATTCCCTATTAATACAAAATAGAGCATCTGGCAAGACCTCTGGGTTGAGTAAACGCAAGCCTTTATTTATGCTGTGTAGTTACAGCCTCGATTCAGTGCCAGATCTGATGGTTAAGAATTCTCTCTGCATGAGTATCTGCAGTGTGTGAGAAATGCAGTGCCCGCTCGTTCATAGAAAAGGAAGCATGATGCGTGTTCCTTTAATATGAGGGTATAAAAATCCAGAGAACCAGCCAGCCGTGGTGGCTCACGCCTGTAATCCTAGCACTTTGGGAGGCTGAGGTAGATGGATCACCTGAGGTCAGGAGTGCAAGACTAGCCTGGCCAACAAGGCAAAACCTCATCTCTACTGAAAATACAAAAATTAGCTGAGTGTGGTGACGCACGCCTGTAGTCCCAGCTTCTTGGGAGGCTGAGGCAGGAGAATCACTTGAACCTGGGAGGTGGAGGTTGCAGTGAGCCGAGATGGTACCACTGTACTCCAGCCTGGGCGACAGAGTGAGACTCTGTCTCAAAAACAAACAAACAAACATCCAGAGTCCTCCTAATTTTACATGTCGAATGATCTAGAAATCTGGCAAATTATCAGGAAAACAGGCTTCTACTCTGTTACATCTAGTACTTCTACTCTGTTACATCTTCTACTCTGTGTCATTTAGAAAAACACTATGTTTGCTTGTCACTCACCACACAGTACCAAGGACCCTGAGAACACTGGACATACCACTTTGCATTTTTTCCAGAATTGGGGTGGTGAGCTAGCACCATTGCCTTCAACCCCTCTTACCTGTGAACTCTGCTAGATGTCCTGGTGCTAAGAATCTTGCCAGCCTGTTTCCTGAAGGCTGACTGGCCCTTATCACAGATAGACTAAACGTGGCAGAGTGGTAGCTCTCAAACGTGCAGCAGACGCACTGGGAGGGCTTGCTAAAACAGATTGCCAGGCCCCAACCTGGAGTTTCTGTTTGAGTAGACCTTCAATGATTACTGCCTTCCCACATGATGCTGATGCTGCTGGTCCAGGGGCTATACTTAGAAAGCCATTGTGCTAGAGAAACACACTACTTGAGATGATGGAATCTTGTGCAGTTCAAGTTTATTAACCAGGTGGTGTTTCTTTGGGCAAGGTGTGGAAGGCTCTTCTATATTTATAAAGTTATCTTTCTCCATTCAGAATGGCTTGGGGAGAGAAATATATCAGGAATTGGCATAATAGCTATGATACCACATAGAGAGAGAGTGTGTGTGTATGTGTACGTGTATAGGTGTGTGTGCATGCATGTGTTGAAAAGATTTGCTGCATGGGCCGACTGCATAATTGCATAATTCCTGGAATTTTCTGCATGATTCACAGCAAAGCTTTCCTCCTGCTACAAAGAAGATGGAGAAGGATGAAGGAAGGTAGCACAGGGCCAGAGGGCTGAGTGCAAGGATAATTAGAACCCTTCCTGGGCCACACATCCCTAAAAGGGATGCCCCTGCCCTCTTTCATACCTGTGTCCCCAGCCTCCAATCCCTGAACTGAAGAGAAGTACACAAAGATTACTGGTAAACTCACAGCGCTATGTCTAACTGGCTGAGTCATTCATGGACTAGGTTGACTCCCTATTATAGGGGATGTTATGAAGTATCGTTCTTTCTCACTAGCATCTTAACAAAGACTATAAACTTATTATTGGGACTTTCACTTTCTTCATTATGTCATCAAATGTTGTCTTGGGTTCTCTCTTGCTTAGTATTCTGGTATTTCTTTCTCCACTAGATTTTCCTCATGAGGCATGTCATGCATTAATCTAACATTTCTATTATATTTCTACTTCTATTGATCCTTTAGTTTGTTAATCTATTACTAGTATTATTATCATTATCATTAGTTTAGAGACAGGGCCTCACTCTGTCACCCAGGCTGGAGTACAGTGGCGCAGTCATCACCCACTGTAACCTTGAACTCCTGGGCTCAAGTGATCCTTCTGCCTCAGCCTCCCAAGTAAGTAGGACTACAGGTGCACACCACCACATCCAGCTAATTTTTAAAAATATGTTGTATAGAGATAGAATCTTGCTATGTTGTCCAGGTGAATCCCAAACTCCTGGGCTCAAGCGATCCTTCTGCCTAAGCCTCCCAAAGTGCTGGGATCCCAGGTGCGAGCCACTGTGACTGGCTCTGCCTGTTTTCTGAAATGCATTCTTCACCAGTATCAACATGGTTATGGGCATGCAAGTGAACATCAGATATGCTCTGTGTAATTGCACCACTATTTTCAGAACCTCAATCTAGCTATAAAGGTTATTTACCAAGCACTGAATTAATGTGGGCTTTGAAGTATCATGTCGATGTAATATTGCCAGGGAAAGGGCTTTGTGAACTGATAAATAACATACAAATTGCAGCATACCTATTGTTATTATTTTTAATAATTTGGAAGGCTTACCAGTCCATTTGCATAGGTTTTGTTTGTTTGTTTTTGAGACGGAGTCTCGTTCTGTCACCCAGGCTGGAGTGCAGTGGTGCAATGATCTCGGCTCACTGCAACCTCCGCCTCCCAGGTTCATGTGATTCTCCCGCCTCAGCCTCCCAATTTGCTGGGATTACAGGCACCCACCATCGTGCCCAACTAGTTTTGTATTTTTGTAGAGACAGGGTTTCACCATATTGGCCAGGCTGGTCTTGAACTCCTGACCTCAGGTGATCTGCCGGCCTCGGCCTCCCAAAGTGCTGGGATTACAGGCATGAGCCACCATGCCCAGCCCATTTGCACTAGGTTTTATAAAGAATGTTTATCTGCCTGTCTCTATAATCAGATGTAAACAACTCACTCAAAAAATACATATATTGGCACATCAACCCTGCCCCCTTGTGGTTTAAGACAGATGTATAACATGGTTTAATAATGAAACCATATTTCAAAATACCAATACAGTGTGGTTATTACTCCTCTCTACTAGTACCCAATAAGAGACTAATGAATATTTTGTTTGTGAAGAATGGCAATAAATGACACCCCTTTATTGGTATTGCTCTGGTTTAAGGACTTTTTTTTTTTTTGAGATGAAGTCTCGCTCTGTCGCCCAGGCTAGAGTGCAGTTGCGCGATCTCAGCTCACTGCAAGCTCCGCCTCCCAGGTTCACGCCATTCTCCTGCCTCAGCCTCCCGGGTAGCTGGGACTACAGGCGGCCGCCCCGTCGCCCGGCTAGTTTTTTGTAGATTTTAGTAGAGACGGGGTTTCACCATGTTAGCCAGGATGGTCTCGATCTCCTGACCTCGTGATCCGCTCGTCTCGGCCTCCCAAAGTGCTGGGATTACAGGCTTGAGCCACCACGCCCGGCCAAGGACATTATTATTTGTCAAGCTGCATTGCATTTACTGGTTCCATTATACCAATTGCTAGGATGCTTCTGTGTTTCTGAGGTTTTGACCCATCTGGAAGTCTCTGAGCCACCTTGTCTGGGAAGGAAAGGCCTTCTGCTTTAGTGGAAGGGCCTTGCCAAGAGGGCAGAGGCTTAGATAGAGCCCAAGCTGTTTTGTCATCTGGCGATGTTTGCAGTCTTGAGCAAGCGCTTGTCTGTAGTGTTGTCAACAGAAAGTTGAGAGTAATAGCATCGGCCTTGCCTCCCACCAGCCTGTTGTAAGGCGTCAGTGTGTTATTCTTTCAACTAGAACTCACTGCAGACCTCAGCTGAAACTCGGGCCCTTGGTGTCATGCTGTCCTGCTTAGAGGATGATTTACTAGGTTCAAGTTGAGTTGAGGGTGTCGGCAGACATTACGACCAAGGTAGCAAAGGAGGGCAAGTCTGAATTCTAGAGGCTTAGACTGTCTTGCTCATCCCCATCTCTGAGGAGAAGCAAAGATGAGCCAGACACGGTGTTACCTGCTCTGGCCCTGTCTCTCCCCTGGACTCCTCAGAGCAGATCTGAACCCAGAGAGCAAGGGAATAGCTCACAGCATCCAGAAACCTAAGTAACTTGGGCCTAAAAGAATCTGATATGTGCTGAGTTCCAGAAGCCTGTGGGCCACAGATGTGGATCTGTCATCACATCCAAAATAGGAGGCAACTGTGATCATGCGGTGGGGACATGGGCACAAACAAGCAGCCTCCTATGTACTGTCCCAGCTCCGACTCTAAATCGTGCCCAACAAATGCAGAATTCTAGTTCTTGCCCATTTCCAAGGGAAAATGAGCTTTACATTTCTCCTGTGTGTCTCCCCATCTGGACACAGAATTTGTGTCTCAGATTTTATGTCTTGTCATTTGTGTAGTATCTGAGCGTTTTTCAAATTTCCATTTTTCTTATAATATAATAGTGTTGGCTCTCTCTGCGTCTCTTGGGGTCTACCAGTCTCTTTTTCAATGTTTCCACTTCAGCATATAGAAATAAATAACATTTTCTGGTAAAACAATTACTTCCCTCTTAAGTGAAAGGTTTGGTGGTGTGTAGACAAAATATTGTAAAGACATATACAAGCTAAAGCACGCTTTTATGTGGCTGGTGGGAGGGGTTTTCCTTTGAATATAAATTCCATACGTAAGCATGGTCTGTGTTTGCCCAGTAAGAGTGCTATTCACATACACCAGGCTTCCACAGCTGGAATAACCATCTTTAGGTTTAGGTAAGAGTCATATGAAAGTGAGTCTTTGGGCCTGTAATCTCAGCACTTTGGGAGGCCAAGGCGGGCGGATCACTTGAGATCAGGAGTTTGAGACCAGCCTGGCCAACATGCTGAAACCCTATCTCTACTAAAAATACAAAAATTAGCTGGGTGTGGTGTCAGGTGCCTATAATCCCAGCTACTTGGGGGGGCTGAGGCAGGAGAATCGCTTGAACCCGGGAGATGAAAGTTGCAGTGAGCTGAAATGGTGCCACTGCACTCCAGCCTGGGCAACAGAGGGAGACTTCAATTAAAAAAAAAAGAAAGCGAATCTTTGGGTTATTAGGGGATGATGAATGAGGGTCAAACTGGAATATAAAGACTTTCAGACATTTCCTCAAATGCAAATTGTTCTTCCTTTTTCTATCTTTGAGGGTAAGCAGACCGCAGGTTAACTGGAGCTTTGATTCAGCTGCAGCACACACTGATACATAGGTGATGTTCAAGTACCTGAGGCCGTCCAAAATCACTGTCATGTGACTGTCAAAAAAGTCCAATCTGTTCTATTAAAGTATAACTGCTTCTAGCCAAGAAGAAATTTGCTGCCTTTTTTTAAAGGGTACCATGACTTTTTTTTTTTTTTTTTTTTTTGAGGCAGAGTCTCGCTCTGTCGCCCAGGCTGGAGTGCAGTGGCAGGATCTCAGCTCACTGCAAGCTCCGCCTCCCGGGTTCACACCATTCTCCTGCCTCAGCCTTCTGAGTAGCTGGGATTACAGGCACCCGCCACCATGCCCAGCTAATTTTTTGTATTTTTAGTAGAGACGGGGTTTCACCGTGTTAGCCAGGCTGGTCTCGATCTCCTGACCTTGTGATCCGCTTGCCTTGGCCTCTCAAAGTATTGGGATTACAAGTGTGAGCCACCACGCCCGGCCTCTATTTAATCATTATATCCAATGTTAAAGAATGGTGTAATGTTAGCCGGGCACAGTGGCTCACACCTATAACCCCAGTACTTTGGGAGGCCGAGGCGGGTGGATCATTTGAGGTCTGGAGTTCAAGAGCCTGACCAACATGGAGAAATCCTGTCTCTACTAAAAATACAAAAAAGGCTGGGCATGGCGGCGCATGCCCATAATCCCAGCTACTTAGGAGGCTGAGGCAGGAGAATTCCTTGAACCTGGGAAGCGAAGGTTGCAGTGACCTGAGATCGCGCCATTGCAGCCTGGGCAACAAGAGTGAAACTCCATCTCAAAAACTCCATCTCAAAAGAAAAAAAAAAAAAAGGTGTAATGTCAATTTCAATGATAGCTTTGCTTCGTTTTTTATGCACTTGATTTTCTTCAATTTGGTTGGTTTTGGAGAAGTCAACAAAAAATACAAAAGATGCCAACAGACACAGCATCCAGCACAAGCTACCTTGCTGAAACACATGGATTTTCTAAGTGGTAGGAAGACTGTAAACTAGCTCAGAGCCCTGAAGAAGGAAATAATATGCATAGCTTCTTCCCTCACATATTCCGGCTCTGTGGAACAAAGTTGAAGTAAGACTCCAGAAATTCATCTAACATATGTTTTTCCCCCCTGCATAGTTTTTCTTAATCCAAATAAGAGGAAAGGAAAGAAAGCCAGACCTGGTGGCTCACACCTATAATCCCAGCACTCCAGCACTTTGGGAGGCCAAGATAGATCACATGAGCTCAGGAGTTCAAGACTAGCCTGTGCAACATGGTGAAACCCCACCTCTACAAAAAAATACAAAAATTAGCCAGGTGTGGTGGTGTGTGCTTGTAGTCCCAGCTACTTGGGAGGCTGAGGTGGGAGGACTGCTTGAGCCTGGGAAGTCAAGGCTGCAGTAAGCCCTGATCACACCACTGCACTCCAGCCTGGTTGGCAGAGCAAGACCCTGAAGAAGGAGAAGGAGAAGGAGGAGGAGGAGGAGAAGGAGAAGGAGGAGGAGGAGGAGGAGGAGAAGGAGAAGGAGGAGGAGGAGGAGGAAGAAGAAGAAGAAAGAGGAAGAGGAAGAGAGGAAAGAAATAATTAATGTTTGTTGATCCTCCTGTTCTGTGTTACTTACATTTAATCCTTACAACCATCCTGGGTGGTGGTATATTATCCCCATTTCATAGGTGATAAAATTGAGGCTTGGGAATGTTTAGTGACTTGAGAACTAGAATTCAAATCAAAACCTGACTGGTTCTTTCTGTCACACCAAGCTATGATGATGGGTACACGCTATGCTTATCACATATCAAAGGACCTCCTAAGGGGGGCACAGTGTAAATAGCTCTTCAAAATAATGCCACTGAGGCTGAATGTGGTGCCTAATACCTGTAATCCCAGCACTTTGGGAAGCTTAGGCAGGTGGATTGCTTGAGCCCAGGAGTTCAAGACAAGCCTGGGCAACATGGCGAAACCCCATCTCTACAAAAAATACATTAATTAATTAAATAAAACAGAATAATGCCACTGAAACCCAAAGAATAAATGCATAATCAGGTTACCAAATTATTACCACTTTATGATTGGGTACTACCTAAAGATCAAAAGGATATATATCAAGCAGTAGGAATAAATATAAATGGAACTGTGTTTAAAAAAGAGAGGCCAAAGAGGAACACACGATGTGAAAATAGAAGTTTACATAGTTATATAGAGAAAGGGAGAAGGAAATGTGGCATTTTCCTCCTCAGGAGGCAAAAAATGAAGAGTCAGGAATTAAATAGGAAAGAAAGTATAATAAAAGGCAACCTAGGTTAGATAGAAGTTTGTTTAAAGTTCAAGATAAACATTGTTTTGCTAAATGCCAACTTTTTTTTTTTTTTCATTTTAATCATCCCTGGGGGAAACTGTTATGTGTGCCTCATATTTTTCTGTCCTAATAAATAATAATTGAGCATAGCTGTTTCGGGAGAGTTCAAGGTCACCTTACTATTGTAAGAGAACTTACTTCATTCTCATTTATGTTATTGGGGGCTTAGGCAGCTTTACCTTAAGGTAATATGATTTGACCCTGGAGTAAACAAACTAGATGTGAAATGTAGGATCTAAAATAAGAAAGGTCTTAAAATAGAAATGGCCTTTTAAAAACCGTACTCCTGAAATTTTGAGAGGGGCTTTGGAGACTATCATGGGTTGACGGCTAGCTGGACCACTTCGTTGGCTGTGTGAGCTTGAAGAGATTATTTTAATAAGCCAGAGCCTTCATTTTTTTCATCTGTAAAATCATGATAATAATTGATGACACAGAGCTGATACAAGAATTTAATGAGAAAATACACATTTAGCAGTTAGTACAGAGCCTGGAATATACTAAGTGCTCAATAAATACAGGCTGCTGTTACTGGGCCATTGATTCTATGCTTCCAAGAAGGCTTGGGATTATAATTTTGCTTCCCATGTAGTTTGACCACAAGACAAAACTATTGAGTCCCTTGCGTAGGTAAATATTTTGTTGTAACTAATACATTGACACCGTTTTTACTTAGAATTTTATGGAATCCACCAATGGTTGTAATAGTTTGGTGATTGAGTAAATAACTTGGAAGTGACAGGAATGGATCTTAGGTTATCATCTGTGTTCTCTTACTGTGATAATACATGCTGATATAAATGGACTGTTCAACAACAAACAAATTTAAGCTACAAATCAAACTAGTAATTTTGACTATATTTTAAGTTACATCAAAAATAAGTTTTCTTTTCCCTCTCTAACACTTAATATTAACTCAAAACTGAGTTAGCTAATAAATATTGCACATATTGTTCTTAAATATTTACAAGAATTTTTTATATGCCATAAAATATGGCATTAATATTTAATCTTATTTTTGTCTTGCAGGTGTAAAGGGTCAAGTTTTTGATCAGAATGGAAATCCATTACCCAATGTAATTGTGGAAGTCCAAGACAGAAAACATATCTGCCCCTATAGAACCAACAAATACGGAGAGTATTATCTCCTGCTCTTGCCTGGGTCCTATATAATAAATGTAAGTATGCAATGCTAGTTATTGTTATTAAAATATTATAGAACTCATAATACCTATTCACCCAGAAGGAGTCCAAAATAAGTCTAGGAAGTTCAAAAGTAGATCCATCAAGACAGAAAGAAAGGATAGTGTCAGACTTGCAATTGGAGTGGGTGGAAGAAGTGGAAATTATAGGGAAAAAAATATAAAAATTCATATTTTTTCCCTGATGGCAATTTTTTTTTAAATAGAAGCCAAATCCTATTTCTTGTGATATCTTTCCTGATTAAAATGTAGCTTCATTAATAAAAAAGAATAAGCAATGTAGCAAAGGTAGTTGATAGTTTCCTGGAATACAATACAACACCCATTCCATGGCATACACTTTCTACTATAAAAAATGAATTGGGAAAAGTTCCTTAGAAGTCATTTTATAAGTGAAATCTGATCCACAAATTTTATCACTATATTCAGCAAATGATAGACATATTTTGCAGCCCTTTTTTCAATTGATGCAAGTAAAATTTCAGTTTTTAATTCCATAAAATACATATTTCTGAGTCATTTTATCCTAAGACAGGAAGGCCTGGACTAATCTGAGCCTGAGTGGATTTATGTGAAAGAACTAAATGAAGAAGTATTGATTTAGTTGGCCAGATTTTGCCTCTTTCTCTTTGATATGACTTTCTCTGAGAAATCAAAGATTCTTCTACTTTGCTTAGTGGGTCTCATGCCAATCATGAGCTAATCCTGGGAGAAGGTAGTCATCTATTCTGTCGTGAAAACTGGCATTTTATTATTTCATCTTGATGACATCATGGAAAAAACGTGGTTTTTAGTTTCTAAAACTACAGAATTCAGAGCCTCCCTGCTCCGTGGGTTCTCCCCAAGGTGCCTGGATGTGAGGCTTATCAATTGCTAATGCTTTTAGGAATTTCTACCCCTACTGAGAAAATGGACAGAGCTTGAAAAATCTCAACTCACTGTGAATCTTTGTCTAAAAAGGCCCTTTCTTTTCCTCCTATTTACTGTGATATTTCTATTCTATTTAAAAATATGGTTTTCCTTGTAGTGAATCTAATTACTTGCACGCAACCTCATAAATAAGCCACACCTTTAGAATAAAGTTATGAATTGTTAATTTCCCATTAGTTAGGCTAACACAGTACACAATGACTGTAAGTATTAGTTCTGGGACAAGATTTTTGAAGGTAAGACTCTGGACATTGAAATGAATGTGTAAAATACATACCAGTGAGTGGTTATGTAAATGTCATTCCCCATTTTTTCCCTTCTCCACCATATATAATAAAAGCATTTCTCAGTAGACATTGCCTGTAGTTAGTTTAGCATTTGTCTTACTTGTCCTGATTATTTCCTCCACTAAAAAATAAAAATAAATAAATAAATAAATAAATAAATAAAAATGCCTAACCAAAGATTCAGGCTGATATGAACAAAACCAGGTAAAATCAGCCTAACTGAAGATTCAGGCTGATATGAACAAAACTAGGTAAAAATCAAAGCTTTTAAAGGAGGCTGGGTGTGGTGGCTCATGCCTGTAATCTCAGCACTTTGGGAGGCTGAGGCAGGTGGATCACCTAATGTCAGGAGTTCAAGACCAGCCTGGCCAACGTGGTGAAACCCCGTCTCTACTAAAAATACAAAAAATTACCTGGGTGTGGTGCTGTGCACCTGTAATCCCAGCTACTTGGGAGGCTGGGGTAGGAGAATCACTTGAACCCGGGAGGCAAAGGTTGCAGTGAGCCAAGATTGAGCCACTGTACTCCAGGCTGGGTGACAGAGTGAGACTCTATCTCAAAAAACAAAAGAAAGAAAAGTTTTTAAAGGAAGCAATAGACTTGTAGGTCAGCTGAAAAATTAGTAAGTTGAGAAAATAATTCTACTTGTAAATAATCTTGATATCCAAGGAGGATGTTAAATACACACTTGGGACAAAGGGAAACAGTTAACTCTTTACCTTTGTGCCCCATGAAAAGGATAGTGGCAGAAACATCTGCTGCTTCCTTCTCTTGACTTACATCGCCAGATAAGGTACCTGTCTGCCCTTATTTCATTTTGTAATTCTTGGCAACAGCATTCACAACACTGGTCTCTGTCAACAGGCATTGGATAACTCAGCCTGCAGGACCAAATCTGTTGCTGGCCCAGAGGTCTGGCAGATGATTACATGCATTGCACAAAGGCTGCATTTTAGTGGTGGATATCAGTGTTTTCGGTGTGGGCACCACAAAACATCTTAAGTCACTCATATAATTGTCTCTTGTTTCTTCTCAGGTTACAGTCCCTGGACGTGATCCACACCTCACAAAGGTGATTATTCCAGAGAAATCGCAGAACTTCAGTGCTCTTAAAAAGGATATTCTACTTCCATTCCAAGGGCAATTGGAGTCTATCCCAGTATCAAATCCTTCATGCCCAATGATTCCTCTGTACATAAATTCGCCAAGCCACTCACCGGCAACAAAGCCTAGTTTGTTCTTATTTTTAGTGACTCTTTTGCACATATTCTTCAAATAAAGTAAAATGTGAAACTCAACCCACATCACCACCTGGAATCAGGGATTGCTCACTCCAGGTTACTGCAACCCCAGCTCACTCTAGTGGGACCTTGAATGGAGAAACTCCACGATCTTCCTGAAGAAGAGAAATGGATGTTTCCAAATTCCATAGTAAGCAATACGTGGTGATAATGAAAGGAATGATTCAGTCTTGATGATGAATGGAACACACTTACCTAACAAGTACTGCTCATTTACACTCAAATTAATCTTGAAGTAGTCTTGAAATTTGTAAAAAAAAAAAAAAAACTTGAGAAGCAAAAAAGTGCCTACAAAAAGAAGATCATTTCGTATACAGAGAACCTGATGAATATAAGCAATGAAGATGAACATTTATTGATCTTCTACATACAAGACGTCACCATGAGGCCAGGTGCAGCGGCTCATGCCTTTAATCCTAGCACTTTGGGAGGCCAAGGTGGGCGGTTCACCCTGAGTCAGGAGTTCAAAACCAGCCTGACCAACATGGTGAAACCCCGTCTCTACTAAATATTAGCGGGGCGTGGTGGCAGGCACCTGTAATCCCAGCCTCTCAGGAGGCTGAGACAGGAGAATCGCTTGAACCCTGGAGGCGGAGGTTGCAGTGAGCCAAGATAGCGCTACTGTACTCCAGCCTGGGCGACAGAGTGAGACTCTGTCTCAAACAAAACAAAACAAAAAAACCCCTCACCATGAGTGAGAAGAGATACTAAGTGCCATATATAATTAGTTCTCAGAAAAGGGAGAAATGATCATAGGACTGGGAATTGTTTTGCAAATGTTCTAGGAGAAGTGAGAGAAAATACGTAACCATGTCTCAGTGGCCCAAGAAAATACTGGCCTGAAGGGATAAGATTGTGTCTCTCTATAGAGCCTCAAAGCATACAGGTCAATTAAGTAAGCTCCTCGCCCTCCAGAGCCAAGTGTCCCTAGCTTTTGGCACCTGGATGCCACAGCCCTCTGTTAGGCTGATGACCCCAAAGGTGTAACTCTAGCCTCTTGCCTGAGCTTCAGGCTCATGTCCCACTGCCGACTGGACACATCCACCTGGATGTGACTCACAGGTACCTCAAACCCATCATGTGGAGTTACTCATCCTGTTCCCCCTAGAGCTGCTCTTCCTGCTGCATTCTCTCTCTCAGTTACTAGGACCACCAAGCTAGGAACCTAGGAGTCATCCTTGATACTTTCTCTTCCTCCTCAATCCTGTGTATTCAGCAAGTAACTAAAAGTTGGTGTTGGCCGGGCACGGTGGCTCACGCCTGTAATCCCAGCACTTTGGGAGGCCGAGGTGGGCGGATCACTTGAGGTCAGGAGCTCAAGACCAGCCTGGCCAACATGGCCATCTCTACTGAAAAAAAAAACAACAAAAATTAGTCGCGTGTGGTGGCACATGCCTATAATCGCAGCTAATGGGGAGGCTGAGGCAGGAGAATCGCTTGAATTCACGGCAGAGGTTGCAGTGAGCCGGGATTGCGCCATTGTACTCCAGCCTGGGCAAAGAAGCAAGACTCTGTCTCAAAAAAACAAACAAACAAACAAAGAAACAAAAAAAAAGATTGGTGTTAATTATAAATATTGAAGAATTCTGCTCTCTGCTCTCCATGGTTGTCAACACTGCAAAGTTGAGACTTCATATCTCACCCACACTGCTGCAACAGCTTTACTGGTCCCTTGCTCCCAGCCTTCTCCTCCTCGGTCCATCCTCCACACAGCACTGGGGAAGGGGAGCCACTTGAAACAAAAGTCAGCAACTGGTTGTAGTTCATGAACACAGAGCTGTTTGTGTCCCCTGTATCTGGAATGCCATTATGACCCAACACGTTTTTTCTTTCCTACTCCCCTTAAAACTCAATTCAGGTAGCAGCTGCACTAGGAAGCCTTGGCTGACCATAATCCCATTCAATTCCATTCCACCTCTTCGCAGGCAGTCTGAGGTTAGGGACCCTTCCTCTTTGCTCCCCAAAATAAACTGGTTATCTCTACTGTTGGATTTACATCATTGTATTATAATCTTCTACTTACATGTGTGCCTTCTCTAGTAGAATGTGAGCTTTTTGAGGCCAAGGTCTGTCTGTTTGAAAAATTCATTGTTATATCCTCAAAGCCTAGCACATAGTAGTAGTAGGTACTGAATGAATGAATGAATGAATGAATGAACAAGGGGTGCCAGGAGACTGCTACTCCCAGTCCTTCCCAGAAGCTGCCTAGGGCTCTGAGTCATTTTATGAAGCTAGGTCTTATGCATAGGCAATCTCCAGCTCACTGTGAACACTGACAGAAGACTGTTTTCATGTCTATAATCAAGAATTCCAGATACATTCCTTTTACTGGACCTTGAATTGACCCTAAGGTTGGTAGTAAAGGTATTATGTTACCTCTTAACAGCACTGCAAACTACCTTTTATTATCAGAAAAAAATTTTACCATTAGGACTCAATTTGAAGTACTAATGCTTCTCAAGTTCTCCACTATGAGAGTTACCCGATGTTAAACCGTTACCTGTAAGAATTAAGGGGGAAAGCAGTAAACAGAAAAGGAAAAAAAAAAAAATAGCAACTCTGGTGAGCAGATTCCTTTCCTTCCTTCCTTCCTTCCTTCCTTCCTTCCTTCCTTCCTTCCTTCCTTCCTTCCTTCCTCCTTCCTTCCTTCCTTCCTT
>NW_012121821.1:5295731-5296859 GCF_000951035.1 Colobus angolensis palliatus | reverse complement strand
ATCCTTCTTTCTCTTTTTTTACTTCATCCCCAGTGTCATAATAATATAGGCCAATTTCTAGAAGTGCAGTGTATTACTCGTGGAAAGTGAGTTGCCTTGGTTCTTACCTTCAGTTGAAAGTTCTACGGGATCTAGAAATGAAACCATACTGGCAGGAGAGTGAGAACCACAAGGAGAATGAAGAGCTACAGAAGCATTTAGGCCATTTCTATGCCAAGCTTATTCTACATGCACAAAATTATACGTTAATATAAACAAAATTTGGAGGCTTCTTTAAACCATTTATAAAATCTGGTAACTTGTGCAGCAGCAATAGATAACCAAAAAAAAAAAAATCTCATCATAATCTGAATATCTTGATCATTTTTATTTAAAGAAGTAGTAATTTATTATATACTTGAAAGTACATAATATTGCAAAAATGACTTTGGTATATTACAAATAAAACTACATAAGACGAAACTTGATTTGCTGTCAAGCCCCAAACAATTTTTAAACTGGGCATTGAATTTTAACTTTTCTAAGATAGCAATTTTTGAAGGGACACAAACTAAAATCTGAATTCGTTCATGAGCCTTAATGTAAATCTCTTGCTGAAATAATGTTTTTAAAAACAGAATTTAGTATCAGACTCAAAATCATTTAAAGACTAACAAAACACAATCATGGTATTCTGTGGTCAAACCAGGTACCCAAACCACCTCCCTGCCCAACACCTTTCCTGCTGTTTCCTTCCCTCTTGGGCTGGTGGTTATGCTCCTCCAGCTCTACGTTCAGCTGTAATTCCTTTTATAGAGAAACCAACATGATACACACTTTCATGATGGGAGAAAAATGTGGGAGTGAAATGATATTTAGAAAGCAGCAGTCAGGCGCGTTGGCTCATGCCTGTAATCCCAGCACTTTGGGAGGCTGGGGCAGGCAGATTACTTGAGGTCAGGAGCTCGAGACCAGCCTGGCCAACATGGTGAAACGCCATCTCTACTAAAAAAAAAAAATACAAAAGTTAGCCGGGCGTGGTGACGGGCGCCTGTGATCCCAGCTACTCGGGAGGCTGAGGCAGGAGAAACCGCCTGAACCCAGAAGGTGGAGGTTGCAGTGAGCCAAGATTGAGCCACTGTACTCCAG
>NW_012121821.1:5286576-5294898 GCF_000951035.1 Colobus angolensis palliatus | reverse complement strand
AGGTTGCAATGAGCCAAGATTGCATCACTGTGCTGCACTCCAGCCTGGGTGACAGTGAGACTCCGTCTCAAAAAAATAAATAAATAAATTAAATAAAATAAAGAGAAAAGGCAGAAGCCCTGGATTCAAACCCACTACACATTCAGTTTCCTTAGCCGTAAAATGGAGACCCCACTCCACCCCCGCTGAACGGTGATTCTGACTGTTAGAAATAGTGGTAAGAGATGCTACATTTTTGGTGCTTGCTCAGGTTTAGGAAGGATAGTTAACACTCAGGTAATAACTATTTTGAAGGCAGAATAATATACCTCCTTAAAGAGTATACCTACTCAAATGTTGGTAAATGTTGACATGACTGAATCTAAATGGCAAAAGAGTCTTTTAGAAAAACATTAAGTCCCTGCGGATAAATGAGAGTGCTGATTTGGATGCTTAATTTAATTACATTCAGACTTGAACTGTTGGATGTATTAGAAATGTTAAAAGCTTTTTCTCAACATTTCCAAAAGTCTTTCCAAGAAATCAGTGTTATGTTTTGTTCCAGAAGCAAATTTGCATTTGTGATCTGTTTCTACAAATGGTATAAGTTAGCTCTATGTTTAGAAAGTAAAAATATCTGATACTAGATTGGAAGTATCTCTTCCTGGGGAATCCAGAAAGGTAAGCATATCATATTCTTATTGCAACAGATAAGTTGCTTATTGAGAACTCTGGTTGTTATTCTATATGGTAACAATATAGTTGATGTATATTTTATGATAGATCCTTTATATTTTCCTCGTGACTTTGGAAGGGGGAAGGGGGAGAAAATTATGATGACCAGACTAGTTAAAGAGGATTGAAAATCCACAGTACTGTATCTAAAGTAGAAGTTTGGGTTTGTTATAGACTTTATATCGACTAATAAGCAGATACTGTACAGTATTGCTCACCATTTTATCATACTTTTGCATATGAACTACTCCATAGCCTTTTATAGATGTTTTATAGCTGATTTTACCAGTTTTCCTGGTAACTTGTTTTTCTTTTCTTTTTTTTTTTTTTTGAGATGGAGTCTTGCGCTGTCACCCAGGCTGGAGTGCAGTGCCGTGATCTCAGCTCACTGCAGCCTCTGCCTCCCAGGTTCAAGCAATTCTCCTGCCTCAGTCTCCCAAGTAGCTGGGACTACAGGTGCCCACTACCACACCTGGCTAATTTTTTGTATTTTTAGTAGAGACGGGGTTTCACCGTGTTAGCGAGGATGGTCTCGATCTCCTGACCTCATGATCTGCCTGCCTCTGCCTGGGCCTCTCAAAGTGCTGGGATTACAGGCGTGAGCCCCTGTAATCTTTCTTTAATACTATAACTAAGAATTTATTAAAATGCACAAATTGTCTAAGACTGTAAAGTTTATTGGGGAGAGGCCACGACTACCTCTGAATTTAGTAAATTTAAAATATTTCTGATTCGCAATAAAGAACTAATATTCATATAAATAATATATGCTTTTTTCCCATTATGTTACCTGAAAATAAGTACTTATACAAGTATAACAAAGTCCACTAAAAATAACATTGCCACCAAATAAAACTTGGGAAAGACCAAATTTAATGACCTTTTATGAGGCAATAACACTGCAACAACTCTTCAAAGTCCAGATAGTTCTTCCAGAACATGTTATATATATTATATATAACACATTCCAAATTAATTTGTGTTGTGGGGCAGTGTGTTCCATGGACAAGATGATGGATGGAAAGTATGCCTTCTGGTCAGAAAAAATATTTGAAAATTCACAATTTATATTAATGTAATAAAGAATCTGAGAAACGCAGAAAAGAAATGGATTTCCCAAACATGCTAAGCTATGGGACCATTTCCTTAAATAATAAACAGCCTCATACCATCCCTTTGGACTAACATACCTATATTTCCAAACACATTTTGGGAAATACTGATATATAGAGAAGTCTTTTGTTCTGAATAACAAATTTTATTGATTTCCAGGTGCTTTTGAAATACGGAGAACAGCGGTAAACAAAGAATTTGCCTCCAGTAGGAACTGGAAAACTAACAAGTCCTAACCCCTGCTAATACCGATTTAGTCATAGGCCAGAGGATGGGCTCAAGTTTACATCTGCTCTTTGAAACACGCTCAACAAATAGTTTAAGTGAGACATTGCTGAGTAGGAAATGGCTAAATTACAGGTACTAATTTTTAAAAGTGATAAATATCTCAGTTTGGAAAATAAGCAGGAAATAGTTTCCCTGTTTTCAAGAGGATTCATTACATAGAAACCCCTTAAGCAGAAGTTCCCTGGTATATTTTAGCTAGACTTCAATATTTAAATTTGCAGGTTTTTTTTTTTGTTTTTTGTTTTTTTTGCAATGGAGTCTCACTCTGTTGCCCAGGCTGGAGTGCAGTGGTGGGATTTCGGCTTACTGCAACCTCCGCCTCCCAGGTTCAAGTAATTCTCATGCCTCAGCCTCTCAAGCAGCTGGAATTAACAGGCACGCACCATGACTCCTGGCTAATTTTTGTATTTTTAGTAAAGACAGGGTTGCACCATGTTGCCCAGGTTGGTCTTGAACTCCTGGCCTCAAGTGATCCGCCCACCTCAGCCTCACAAAGTGCTGGGATTACAGGTGTGAGACACCACTCCTGGCTAAGGGTTTTTTGTTTGCTGTTTGACAACTGAGAACAGAACTATTATTTCTCTCCTCTCTTGGAGTGGTCTCTCAGCGCTGTTAAGAGTCTACCGAGTGTAGTGACTCACGCCTGTAATCCCAGCACTTTGGGAGGCTGAGGCGAGTGGATCACCTGAGGTCAGCAGTTCGAGACCAGCCTGGCCAACATGGTAACACCCCATCTCTACTGAAAATACAAAAATTTGCCAGGCATGGTGGCTCATGCCTGTAATCCCAGCACTTTGGGAGGTCAAGGCAGGCGGATCAGGAGGTCAGGAGTTCAAGGCTAGCATGGTGAAACACTGTCTCTACTAAAAATACAAAAAATTAGCCAGGCATGGTGGCATGCGCCTGTAATTCCAGCTACCGGGAGGCTAAGGCAGGAGAATCATTTGGCCTTGGGAGGCAGTTTGCAGTGAGTGGAGATAGTGCCCCTGCACTCCAACCTGGAGTGAGACACTGTCTCAAAAAAAAAAAAAAAAACGGCCGGGCGCAGTGGCTTACGCCTGTAATCCCAGCACTCTGGGAGGCCAAAGTGGGTGGGTCACCTGAGGTCAGGAGTTTGAGACCAGCCTGGCCAACATGGTGAAACCCCGTCTCTACTAAAAATACAAAAATTAGCCAGGTGTGGTAGTGGACCCCTGTAATCCTAGCTACTCCAGAGGCTGAGGCAGGAGAATCACTTGAACCCAGGGGGCGGAGGTTGCAATGAGCTGAGATTGCGCCACTTCACTCTAGCCTGGGCGACAGAGCGAAACTCCGTCTCAAAAAAAAAGTCTACCATTAGTGGACACCTTTAGTCTTCCAATGAGATGCTTCCACCTCCCACCTTGTAGTTAAAAAATGCTTAACTTTGGGCTGGGTGCGGTGGCTCATGCCTGTAATCCCAGCACTTTGGGAGACAGAGCGATCACGAGGTCAGGAGTTCGAGACCAGCCTGCCCAATATAGTGAAACCCTGCCTCTATTAAAAACACAAAAATTAGCTAGGCGTGGTGGTGGGTGCCTGAATTTCCAGCTACTCGGGAGGCTGAGGCAGGAGAACTGCTTGAACCCAGGAGGCAGAGGTTGTAGTGAGCCGAGATTGCGCCACTAAACTCCAGCCTGGGCAACATAACGAGACTTCGTCCCAAAAAAAAAAAAAAAAAAAAGCAAGCTTAACTTTGAAGAGATTTGGTCTTCTCATACATCTCCTATAAAAAGAAACAAAATAAATGTGAGAAAAGGTAGAAAAGGCCTTTGTCATAGGGAGCAATTTTTTCTAAAAAGGTTTTTCAGCAAGACCCTCTCTCTTAAAAAAAGGGTTGTTACAATTCTGACACCATATCAACTTTTAAAGACCACTGTTTTCTTAGAATGTTTTTTTTCCATTTATTGCACATACAATAATTTGAAGGGGACTTTAGAAAATCATAATCAGGCCAGGCACAGTGGCTCAATGCCTGTAATCTCAGCACTTTGGGAGGCCGAGGCGGGTGGACCACATGAAGTCAGGAGTTCAAGACCAGCCTGGCCAACATGGCGAAAGCCCATCTCTACTAAAAATGACAAAATTAGCTGAAATATCACAGCTACTTGGGAGGCTAAAGCAGGAGAATCGCTTGAACCCAGGAGGTGGAGGTTGCAGTGAGCCAAGATCATGCCATTGCACTCTAGCCTGGGCAACAGAGCGAGACTCCGTCTCAAAAAAATAAACAAAAAAAAATCACAATCAGTAAAATTAATGTTTAATGAACATAGTGTTATTTTCTATTTTTTTAAAGACAAGTCTCCCTCTGTCTCCCAAGCAGAGCATAGTGGTGCAATCATAGCTCATTGTAACATGGGACTCCTGGGTTCAAGTGATCCTCCCACCTCAGTCTCTCAAGTAGCTAGGACTATGGGTGCATGCCACCACAATTTTTTGGATGCAGGGTGTCATTATGTTGCCCAGGCTGACCTCAAACTACTGGCCTCAAGTGACCCTCCCTCCTTGGCGTCCCAAAGTGTTGAGATTACAGGTGTGAGTCACCAAGTCTGGCCCAGGATGTTACTTTAAAATTGTCTTTTCATCTTCTAAATCAGTAAGAACTTCATAGTTGCTTTCAATGCCAATCAACATCCTTTACTACTGTATACACAATGTATTTATTTGACATTTGAAAGGAGACACAAAAGGATGTTACAACCTGCTATGGCAAGAAGATACAAAGGAACATATTGGTATGAACAGAATACCTCAGAGTGTATAAAAAAAGGCTTAATTCACCAGATGCAGTGGCTCACACCTGTAATCTCAGCATTTTGGGAGGTCAAGATAGGAGGATTGCTTGAGCCCAGGAGTTCAAGACCAGCCTGGGCAACATAGCAAGACTCTGTCTCTAAAAAAAATACATATATATATGCATTAGCCAGGCGTGGTGACAACAGGCCTGTGTTCAGTTACTCAGGAGGCTGCAGTGAGTCATGTTTGTGCCACTGTACTCCGGCCTGGGGGATAGAATGAGACCCTGTCTCAGCAAAAAACAAAAAAAAAAACTTCAAGGTGGGAGTAGGGGTTAATTCAAGGCTACCTAAGCTGGATTTGGGGTGATTATGGTCAAGAATGGATGCAAACAGAATATTAAACTGCCATTCATTGAAAGTGCTTACTACCTGCCAGACCCTGTACTAGGCTCTATATATTTACTGTCTCTAAGGTTACTCGGCAAGTAAATACCAGATCTGTGACTTTTAACTTCCCACTACAATAAGCTTATGAACTTCGTTGAAGCAAAAATGGTTTGAGAAGTGAAAAGCAAGCACATGTTTCATAGTGTTCTAAAAGTCTAAAATAATCCAGTAGAACATCAGAGATAAAATCCAAAAAGCAAGGTTTTCCCCCAATATTTAAATCAGGAAAGCAACATGATGATATCTGTAAACTATAACTGAACCAAAAATAGGACGAAACCTAGTGAAATCCATTTAGGGAGATATTACTGTGATCTTGAAAGAAGGCCTACTTAATACAGGACAGTGGGCTGGGGAGGTGTGAACCAAAAATAGACATATGCAAAAGCTCTAAAATTTAACCCTGAGAAATAAATGAAATTCACCTAGAACATAATGGTAATGGAACACATTTAAAGGGTGAAATTTTGGGCTTGGTGTGGTGGCTCACGCCTGTAATCTCAGGACTTCTGGAAGCCAAGATGGGCAGACCACATGACCCCAGGAGTTTGAGACCAGCCTGGGCAACATGCTGAAACTGTCTCTACAAAAAATACAAAAATTAGGCCAGGTGCGGTGGCTCACGCCTGTAATCCCAGTACTTTGGGAGGCCGAGGAGGGCAGATCATGAGGTCAGGAGTTTGAGACCAGCCTGGCCAACATGCTGAAACCCCATCTCTACTAAAAATACAAAAAAAATATTAGTTGGGTGTGGTGGCAGGCACCTGTAATTCCAGCTACTCAGGAGGCTGAGGCAAAATTGCTTGAACCTGGGAGGTGGAGGTTGCAATGAGCCAAGATTGCACCACTGCATTCCAGTCTGGGTGAAAGAGCAAGACTGTCTCAGGACAGGTGGCGGCGGGCAGGAGGGGGAGATTAGCTGGACTTGGTGTCTTGCACCTGTGGTCCCAGCTGCTTGGAAGGCTGAGGTGGGAGGACTAAGCTCAGGAGATTGAGGCTGTAGTGAGTCATGTTTGCAGCACTACATTCCAGCCTGGGTGACAGAGCAAGACCCCATCTCAAAACAAAACAAACAAAAGGTGAAATTTTGGAATTAGGAAAGATGCTATTTTTATAAATTGGCTTTAAGCTGTTGGCTGGACATCTAAGTTGTAGCATTCTGAAGGCAGTAGAGATGTGGGACTGTAGGACTGAAACAGGTGAGAGGAAAATGCCTATCAATTTTTTAAAAGTCTTTAAAGGAGAGCTTTAAAGGAAAGCAATACGAATTGAAGTATGTTTCAGGACACTCCTCTCCTAAAGAAAATCAATTATGGTTTTTATTCAAAATGTTATTACTCTAACGTTAAATATTTGAGTACAGCGATCATTTCAGATGCATTATGAATAAGTTAACTGAACACGCCTCCCATCTGCTTGCTTTACGGTTGTTTTTTTATGTTGCCTTTCATTAACTCATTTTATAATCTGTTACTTCTGAACACCTTCCATGTTCTGGTGCTTTCAGATATCTATCTCAAAGTATTATTTGTAAATGTCAAAAAGTCCCTATTATATATAATTGAAAGCTGGCTACATGGTAGACAATATGATCACAAACTTTTAAACAACTTAAGCTGAAGAAAATACTTTTTTCTAAGTATCAAATCAAAATGTAATTCAGCATGCAACCATAAAGTGCAACTACAAACTTTTCACAATGCCATTCACAACTTGTGGTTACCATCATAAGCCTACAGACCTACACACTGATTATCTTCAAAACCCTTATTAGGCTAGGCACGGTAGTTCATGCCTGTAATCCCAGCACTTTGGGGGGCTAAGGTGGGCCGATCACTTTAGGTCAGGAGTTCGAGACCAGCCTGGCCAACGTAGTGAAACTTCATCTCTGTTAGAAATACAAAAATTAGTGGGGTCCTGTAACCCCAGCTACTTGGGAAGCTGAAGCAGAACCATGTGAATCCAGGAGGCGGAGGTTGCAGTGAGCCAAGATTGCACCACTGTACTCCAGCCTGGGCCATAGAGCTAGACCCCGTCTCAAAAAATAAATAAATAAGAATAAAATAAAACCCTTATTAAGGATTTAAAAAACCTTAATTACATGATGCCAAAAGCTAGTCCCCGTCTGGCTTAGGGGCCCACAAGCTCCTGCTTTAAAGTCAGTTTTGTTTTTCTGATGTACTTACATTTGTGCAACACAATCAAGAGGTTCCCAGCTTGGTGGAACGTTCAAAGATGAGACAGAAAAGTAAACAGGCAATTACAATCTGACTTTTCATGCTGACAAGTGGCACAGAGGCTAGCCCAAATTCCCCTCCCTGACCCAGCTACCTCCCTTATAGACCATTCACGATCACTTAGACCAGGCTGCCACAAGACCTAAGTGAAGACAGGGAGAACACAGCATTTCTTACTCCTACTAACTTGTAACATCATTCTCTCAAGTTGCTCTCACTAGAGGCTCCCAATTGCTTCAAGCTGCCCAGTGATATTTGTATTTCTAAAGTGGGCAGGCATGGCCATTCCAGAAAAAGAAACATTCAGACTTGCGCCTTTTGTTACCCAAATATGAGATATTCAAACAATTTCTATTTTAACTCATTAAAAATTTAAGATCAAATAATCACATTCTTGAAACAATTCTTAATCACTTAATCATTTATTTTCAACACGTGTACTATAAAGAACCTAAGAAATTAGACAATTTTAATAACCCATAAACATGTTGATTCCATTTGCAGATTTAAATTTTGTATAAATAGCAGTCATTGCATACATGTATCAAGTGTACTTTGTTTATAATAACATTTATGCTACAATACTCTTCAGAAAAAGAAAGGTTCTACTTGGTTATAGGCTTCAGTATTATGAACTCCAAATAATGCCTTGAGGACCTCCAAAGGAAAAAACAGCTTCTACTAAGTTCTAGCTGAAGTATTACCAACTCCAAATAATGCTTTGAGGACCTCCAAAGGTAAAGTACTAATCCCTTTGGCCATTTAGT
>NW_012121821.1:5277128-5286041 GCF_000951035.1 Colobus angolensis palliatus | reverse complement strand
CACTATTTTACTTAAGATTCATATTTAAATATAAATTAAGAAGCTAGTCCAATTTTCATTAAATTTTTGTCTTATAACTAAAAAAAAAAAAAAAAAAGAAGCTAATCCAGTTTGAGAGGTACTTTTTACGTTAGAAATGTTTTTTAAAACGTTAAACTGATACATAATTGTAAATATTTATGGCATATGACTTTCACATACAATGTGTATCAATCAAATCAGTGCAATCAGCACACCCATCAGCTCAAACATTTATTTGTAGCAAGAACATTCAATACATTAACTATAGTCACCCTACTGTGTCTCTTTCTCTCAATAAACGGCCAAAGGGATTAGTACTTTTGCCTTTGGAGGTCCTCAAAGCTTTATTTGGAGTTGACAATACTTCAGCTGGAATGTACTCCTCCTAATTTAACTTTGTACCCATTAAAAGTGGTTTTGTGTGCAAATAACAGAGATGTTCTACCCATATTATGTATTCCAAAATTATTGTGTGGCCTTTTTAAAAAAAAAACACTGGCCGGCGCGGTGGCTCAAGCCTGTAATACCAGCACTTTGGGAGGCCGAGACGGGAGGATCACAAGGTCAGGGGATCGAGACCATCCTGGCTAACAAGGTGAAACCCCGTCTCTACTAAAAGATACAAAAAACTAGCCGGGCGAGGTGGTGGGCGCCTGTAGTCCCAGCTACTCGGGAGGCTGAGGCAGGAGAATGGCATAAACCCAGGAGGCAGAGCTTGCAGTGAGCTGAGATCCAGCCACTGCACTCCAGCCTGGGCGACAGAGCGAGACTCTGTCTCAAAAAAAAAAAACACACACACACACACACACACAACAAATTGTAAAAGGCACCGAGATAATACCTGCTTCCAGATCAGTGCTAGGCTCGAAAAATAAAGCTTGTTCTACCAGGAATCACAAGTTAGAACTGAGTATTTGCCAAAGCAGAAAGTACATAGTGTCAGTCATTTCAGGCAAATGTTATTTGGCTCTCATTCCCAGCTATCTGTCAGAACAATTAAAAGAGGTCAAAACAGTCCAGCATAACTAGGCTTCATTATATAAGGCGATTTTGTGCTAAGATGCTAATAAACCAAAATAAGAAATAATAAGAAGATATTATTTGAGCTATTTTCATACAAACTGTTGGCTCCTTATATCCTCCCTTCTATAATAAAGGGCATATTTTACTGCAAAGAAAATTTTACTTTATATATATCACTAGCCACAAATTTTTGAATGTCATTACATAAATGTTGCCTGGTACCATTAACCAAATAGCATTAACTATTTTATGTCCACGTTTCACTTCTGTATTTACAAACATATCTATCAGTAAAGAGTTAACGAGATGCAATCAAACATCCATATTATCTGACATTCTGTAGACAGCAATGTAGATGATTTTTTAATCACCTTTCATTTCAGGGACCTTATATAAAAAATAAGTCAATAATTTAGAGGTTCTAAGTCTCCAAAGGAGATTTTCAAATGTAAATATAGAAAAGGTTATAGACAATGAGATTTTTAAGAAACCTCTGCCATGTCTGCATCCTGTTGTAACTGTTGTATCATCTTTTCTTCCAGCTGCTTTCCTTTGCCTGCAAGAGGGGTCAAGATGAGTTTTGTCTAATTTCTTTGATGTCCTGAACTTTCTGTAGTCCTTTATTTTTCTTCAATTTGTTCATTACACATTTAGCTTGGCATTTGATCTTTTCAACTGTCTTCATTGCATCAGTAGTTTTATTCCATAGCTCTTGCTGGTATTTCACAGGCTCGTTTCTGTATTTTTCAAATTCAAATGAAGTATCCACTGTAAGCTCATTAATAATAGTTGCTTTACAGAATGCTTGAGTCCACCTAACCTTTTGAGGATTGCGCTTCTTTTAAAGTGTTTATGCCATTTGTATTTACACAATCTGAACACCTTGCAACAGCTGCAGATGAACATCATAATGTGGTCAGGGTAGATGGGCCCCAAAGAAACTAACACTTCTCAGTACACATGCTGAGCTGGGATGGGCCTCCACTGAGCACACACAGAGCTTGAGAGGAAGTCAAGAGGTATCTTGGAATTCCACATTCTGACCATGTCATTCTTGAAGGAAAATGATGCATCATTTCTGAATAATTCAGAAAGAACTTATAATCTTTCCAGTTAGTTTTTAAATAACAATTCTGTTTATCAAATTTCTGAATTAACTTTTCTGAATTCACGGGTTTCTAAAACTGGCCTTAAGCAGAAGTCTGAAACCTAGGCTGGGAACTATGTAACCCAGGCCAAGAAGGTGCTTTACAGGGTCTTAGAGTTGTTTTTCAACTTAGGGGGAAACAACAGATTCCATTACATCCCAAAAAGGATTTTTTTTGTGTGAAAAAGAGCCTGATGTACTAAGTTAGACTCAGGATGCTTTAACAAGTTTTGTCCTATGGGTAAATGGTGGCTATTTTCACAGATAACATCATTACTCCCATCCCTTACTACGGTTTATACAAAAAGAGGCTGGAAAATAAGTACATTTTTACAGCTGGGTGTGGTGGCTCACAACTGTAATCCTACTTAGCACTTTGGGAGGCTGACACAGGAGGATCTCTTGAGCCCAGGAGTTCGAGATCAGCCTGGGAACATAGGGAGACCCTGTCTCTATTGTTAAATCAAGAAAACCTAAAAAACATTTTCACTTACATAGCACCAAATATAAGAGCCTTTTTTGTTTTTTTTTGTTTTTTTTTTAAACCTAGAAAGAGTATTTTGGAGAAAGAAACTAAGGATCAGAAGGTTTAAGAGTATCAAAAATCTGGGGCCAGGTGCAGTGCCTCACACCTGTAATCCTAGCATTTTGGGAGGCTGAAGTGGGTAGATCACTTGAGTTTAGGAGTTCAAGATCGGCCTGGCCAACATGGTGAAACCTCATCTTCACGAAAAATACAAAAAAATCAGCTGGTATGGTGACACATGTAATCCAGTTACTTGGGAGGCTAAGGCAGAATAGCTTGAACCCAGAAGGCTGAGGTTGCAGTGAGCCGATTTCACTCCACTGCATTCTAGCATGGGTGACAGAGCAAGACTCTGTTTTAAAAAAAAAAACTGTGTCTAAAATTTAAATACTAGTTCTTGGCTGGACATGGTGGCTCACATCTGTAATCCCAGAATTGTGGGAGGCCGAGGCGGGTGGATCACATGAGGTCAGGAGTTCGTGACCAGCCTGGCCAACATGGCAAAACCCTGTCTCTACAAAAAATACAAAAATTAGCTGGTCGTGGTAGTGCATGCCTGTAATCCCAGCTGCTCCAGAGGCTGAGGCAGAAGAATGGCTTGAACCTGGGAAGCAGAGACTGCAAGATCATGACACTGTACTCCAGCCTGGGTAAGAGGCTCATCTCAAAAAAAAAAAACAAACAAAAAAACTAAATCTTTCACACATTTTCTCTTTACGTCAAAGGTACTAAATAAGTTACATTTAGGCCGGGTGCGGTGGCTCACGCCTGTAATCACAGCACTTTGGGAGGCTGAGGCGGGCAGATCATGAGGTCAGGAGATTGAGACCATCCTGGCTAACACGGTGAAACCCTGTCTCTTATAATAAAAGTACAAAAAATTAGCCAGGTGTGGTGGCGGATGCCTGTAGGCCAAGCTACTCCGGAGGCTGAGGCAGGAGAATGGTGTGAACCTGGGAGGCGGAGCTTGCAGTGAGCCGAGATTGCGCCACTGCACTCCAGCCTGGGCGACAGAGCGAGAATCCATCTCAAAAAAAAATTAATAAGTTACATTTAAATGCCATATACATATATTAAAAAAAAAAAGATACTTCTCATTTAAGACAGAATAGAAATTATTAAAAATTAGGGGTTGGGGTGAAGGATGCGCTACATATTCAATGCAAATTATGGTAAGTATTCTCTATTCCGCTACCAAAGTAGGTCAATTATACTAAAGAGAAGAATCTATGTGGATCGAAGCATTTTCTCACTTTGATATATGTAAATAATTTTCATGTTGTCTAAATTCTTAGGGTTAGTTAGAAATATATAATTCTCTTACAGACAGGTCAACTAGGGGAAATAAGTTAGCACAATCATTTGAATTGGTTGTCTACACACTGGGCAGGGCTTATTCCTTTTCTTTAGCTTCTTTGCACATGTAAAGCAGGCCATAAGATGTCCTGTTTTGCCATGGACAATGCAACCATTTTTAGGTCGACCCTGACAAATCACACAAGGTTCAATGGCATTAAGGGGCAAACTAGATTCCACACTTTCTTCTTTGTCTTGTGTTTCTTCTCTTTCAAACTCTTTCACATCTTCTTGGCTGCTATAAATAATGCTACTAGAAGTTGATGGCTGAGAATAGTCCTCACTTTCTTGTGATTGTGAGGCTTGTGTGATTTTATCATCATTTTCCTCAACACACGACTCTTTGGAATCATTCACTATAGTTTTTTTACAATCAGGAACATCAAAGCCCTCTTCAGCTTGTGTTGAGTTTTCCAGTTTGGCTTTCTCAGAGATTTCCCCTTTATCTTTCCCTTTATCTTCAGGAAGCCAATTCTCACGAAGGGCCCAACATCTGTTGCAATGTGATGGAAGAGGGGGATTCATTTCATTGCATGAAGTGCATTTCCAATAGTCCTTCAATGAAATAAGACACAGAGTCAGTTTCTGTAACCCTTTAACTACTAGTCACAGGAATGCTAGCAACTTTGCTATGTCTAAGGTAAAATATATCATACAGCTCAGTATTCAGTGTTTCATGTTTTATATAAAATAGTCACCGTGAACAGCATGACGACTATAGCTAGTTATATATTGGTATACTGGAAATTTACTAAAAGAGTAGATTTTAGGTATTTTTACCACACACACAAGAAAGGTTAACTATTCAAGATAATGGATTACATTAATTTGCTTGACTGTAGTGATCATTTCACTATTTACAAGTGTGTCAAACATCATGTTATATGTCTCAATTATACACAAAACAGATTTTTAAAAGGTCAATATGTAACAGTCTCTCCTAAAGTAGAGTAAGTACACCCATTTTTTTCACTCATACCATCCTGAAAACTTCTAAACTAAAAATGTATTAACTGTGATGTGGTATTAATCACATACCTATAAAGTTCTCTGTTTCAGGACACAAATGCAGTTGCTTCCTTTAGTTGAAGCAAGTCTACGGGATCTTTTACTCTGTCATGCAACCTATACCCACTCCCACCCTAGACGCTATTCCAAGAGTCCATCCAACCAATCTAGATGAAACCTGCCTCCTAGAGAAAGACTTCCTAATCCACCAGTGACTAGAAGTACCTTAGAAGTGCTCTAAAACCATGGCTTAACTGAGTACTCCCTAACCCCATCCACAAGAGAAATGCTAAAACATTTTTCATAGCAAGCATTGCCGCTAAAACCTACTATCCTTGGTCAATAACCATAATATATGCCCTTTACTTGTCTATCCTTTCCTGTGTTCTCATCTCTGTAACTGCTCAATGCTTCTTCCTTTTCCCAGCGTTTCATCCCGCAAACCTTTCCAGCATGCGATTTGGATAACACACTCTCCCACATCCTCAGCCTTTTTACATAACCTATCTTTTTGCCTTAGCTGAAGCATGGTTCTTGCCTGAGGACATTTAACAAGTGAAAACTGGCAAGAGGTCTTTCCGTAACCATTTTGAGATTGCTTCACAAGTGACCATAAGACAGGGGCAATAAAAACAGATTATTCATTCTTCTTTTTTCAAGTTATACAAGGGGGTTTTTCACAGATCATAAAACCAGAGAAAAAGGCCTTGCAATATGGAGTAAAAGTATATCAAAAAGTCCAATAAATTGCAAGATCAATATCTAAAATAATTTGAGTCTTAGAATAGATTTAAAAAATTAAAAGTATCTAAAATATTTTACTCAACATCAAATGATTCAACTAGTTATTTAAATTATTTTCTAATACACTAAAAACTTAGGAAACTCGAATTTTCATCCTTTTTTGCATTTGAATAATTAGTAACTTTATAGCTCAGAAAAAATGGAATTTATTTCCTATTTAAATATAATGAAGGCAATATTAAGAACAAAAACTAAAGCACGATAGTTTTAAAAAACCTATAATACCTCAGGAAGTCAGTGAAGTATGCATGAGATGTAAACATTTAAGTCTTAATTTCTTTAATGGCAAATCCTACCACATTTTATAATACAAATCAATAATAAAAATGTTTACATTTGGCTGGGCGTGATGGCTCACACCTGTAATCCTGGCACTTTGGGAGACTGAGGCAGGTGGATCACTTGAGCCCAGGAGTTCGAGACCATTCTGGGCAACATGGTGACATCTCTACAAAAAATACAAAAATTAGCTGGGTGTGATGGCATGCACCTGTAGTCCCAGCTACTCAGGAGGCTGAGGTGGGAGGATCACTTGAGCCTGGGAGGTGGGGGCTGCAGTGAGCCATGATTGTGTCACTGCACTCCAGCCGGGATGACAGGGCGGGACCCTATCTCAATTGAAAAAAAAAAAAAAAGCTTACATTTGACAAGGTTGGCAAAATGCTGGTAATATTAAAGCTGGGTGATGAGTATACTGGAGATACACTGAAATTTTCCAAAATAACATCAAAAAGTACAAATTCAGCTGGGCACAGTGGCTCATGCCTGTAATCCCAGCACTTTGGGAGGCCAAGGTGGGCAGATCACTTAAGGTCAGGAGCTCATGACCAGCCTGGCCAACATGGTGAAACCCCATCTCTACTAAAAATAAAAAAATTAATGGGGTATGCTAGTGTACGCCTGTAATCCCAGCTACTCGGGAGACTGAGGCACGAGAATCGCTTGAACCTGGGAGGTGGAGGCTGCAGTGCACTGAGATTGCACACTGCACTCCAGCCTGGGAGAAGGGTAACACCCTGTTTAAAAAAAAAAAAAAAAAAGGTTCAAATTCCAGCACCTAAAAATAAAAATTATAACTACATGTCTCATCACAACAAATAAAAGAAAAATGCTTTATTCAGACTTTACAAAAACATTTTAACTTTATAAAAATCAGTTCATTTCAGAAAGTAGGCTAGACATATTTTCCTAATCTTGACCTTAATGAAATTTTTTTTATTTCTTGAAAAAGTAGATATATACTTACAGCTAAGGAAATTTCAGGATCTTCTTCAAATGAATCTGTATCACTCTCCCTTGCCTGATACACAGTAACTCGATATACCTAATAAAACACATTCATTAGCATCAATTCATCACCCTTTTTCCTTCAATCAGAAGGCTTCCTAGTAATAAGTCCTAAACAAGCATCATGTACTACAATATATGAGAAAGTCTTAGACAATTTCAAATAGAGTGAGTGAGTGTAAAGGGGGAAAAAATGCAGGAGAGAGAAATCCTTACCCACAATGGTAAAAGTCAATACAAAGGATGGTTAGGATGAATAAAACAAAACATTCAGCTAAGTGGTTTTACTTTATAAATAAATAATATGGAGATATTAAATAATAGGGAAATAGCTAGAAATGTTAAAGGCAGTCACTTCTGGGAGACAGATCTCTGAGGGTACCATCTGACTTTAACTGTATGCATGTTTTACTTTTATAAAAAGTAAGTTAATATTAAAACAGTAATTGAATTATATTTTTTAAAAGTGAACAGACCATTATAATAAGCATGTTCATTGAGGTCTATTGATTTCTTGGCATTAGTAGTAATATAATAATATAAATCAGATGATTAAGAACTATGAAATCCTCAGGTCCACAAACCAATGTGTTAGTTTGAACAAATCAAGAGGTAAAGATTTCAAGTGAAATCTGAATTTATTATTATTCCAATCTCAAAGTCAATGAACATGGAAAATATTTAATAATTTTCCAATATAATTAGAGGGGAAAAAAAATACTACCTCATCATCTTCATCTGAGAGTTCTTGTGCTTCTTCACTAAGGCTATAATCTTCTGAGTCGAGAGATTCAACTTCAAATTCTACACTAAACTGATCTGAAACTGAATCCTGATCCAACCAATCACCTGAATGTTCACTTACACCAGCATCAAGATCCTAAAACAAGAAAAAAATATATAACTTAATAAACATCAGCTTTTGACCTCTGTAACAGTTTCCTAACTCATCCCTGTGCCTCTGCTGCTGCTAGTAGGGTGTAACACTTGGGGGATGGGCCTGCTACTCCGATCCGGGACTTCCCGAGGGAAATCAGTGTGGGGAGGACTGGGTACCCCCCAGTCATCCTGGAGCTGGTTGCCACGCACATTTCCTCCTCAGATCCATCCTGCACACTTAAACTAGATTAAGATTTCAAGGTTATTACTATGTTATTTTCCCTGTTCAAAACCCCACTGCATAAAGGAAAAATGCCAAAGTCTCTTGGCATTGAAAGTACATACAGTGTGACTGTATTAACATCTTTGTCTGTCTTCAACTAGACACCCCTTTTCCCTTACTAAATATGGACAATCCTGCCAGATCTAGATTGCTTCCTCAACTAATCTTGGCATTTCAACTTCCACACTTTCTCCCTCTAACTAGAATAATTTCAGTTTCAAAATCCTATTCATCCTTCTTTGACTAAGCCTTTGTCAATACTGTAACTGAAAAGGCTCTTCCACCTTTAATTATCCTTACTACTTGTATAATAATGAATTATATAGTCTCACAAATAAATTATGCAAAACACAATTTGGCAGGCATGATTCTCATCTGAATTATATACACTTTGAGCTAAGACCTGTCTTTACTCATCTTTATATGTCCATATTGGTAGAATACAAGTAACAAGACACAACACTTATAATACTTATGGGTTTTTGGCTGGGCGCGGTGGCTCAAGCCTGTAATCCCAGCACTTTGGGAGGCCGAGACGGGCGGATCACGAGGTCAGGAGATCGAGACCATCCTGAGCTA
>NW_012121821.1:5260426-5275168 GCF_000951035.1 Colobus angolensis palliatus | reverse complement strand
TCTTTTTTGGAGACAGAGTCTCACTCTGTCGCCCAGGCTGGAGTGCACTGGCGTGATCTCGGCTCACTACAATCTCCGCCTCCCGGGTTCATGCCATTCTCCCACCTCAGCCTCCCCAGTAGCTGGGACTACAGGTGCCCGCCACCACGCTCAGCTAATTTTTTGTATTTTTAGTAGAGACAGGGTTTCACTGTGTTAGTCAGGATGGCCTCGATCTCCTGACCTTGTGATCCGCCTGTCTCAGCCTCCCAAGGTGCTGGGATTACAGGTGTGAGCCACCACACCAGGCCTAAATACTATATATTTAAAAAGCATCAGGCTGCGGGTGGTGGCTCATGCCTGTAATACCAATACTCTGGGAACCAAAGCAGGAGAATCACATAAGCCCAGTGGTTTGAGACCAGCCTGAGCAACAGGCTGAGACCTCATCTCTGAAAAAAAAGAGTAAAAAAAATTAGGTGTGGTGCTACACACCTGTAGTCCAGCTAACTCTCAAGGCTGAGGAGGAAGGACTGCTTGAACCCAGGAGGCTGAGGTTGCAGTAAGCCATGATCATGCCATTACACTCCAGCCTGGGCAACGGAGTGAGAGACTATCTCAAAAATTTAAAAAAAAATTTTTTTTTAAAGCATCAGAAAGGCTTGCTCTGCAAAGATTTTAGATTTTTGCAGTGAGAAATACCTAGAATTATTTGAATTCCAATTGTGACAGTTGTAGGAACCTTAAACAAGTTATTTAAAACGCCAGTCTTAGCTAAAAATAGAATCTGAGGCTGCAAAAATGACAGAAGATCATAATATAAACTGTGTGGTGTACAGTCTAGAACACAGTCTTAGTTTCCCACAATTTACTAAACTCCAAAGAAAGAAAAGATGGGAGAGGAATGCACTTTCCTTTAACTCCCTTCACAAACTGGTGAATGATGACACCCAGTGATGACTGTAACCTTCTCAAATGAGGGAAATTAAAATGCAGAAGAAAAAAAAAACGGGCCCTACCAAAAGCTTTCACAACTAGGGACTTAACCTGAAAAACGAGATTTTGTTGTTGTTGTTGTTGAAGATGGAGTTTCGCTCTTGTTGCCCTTGCAATGGTGTGATCTCAGCTCACTGCAACCTCCACCTCCTGGGTTCAAGCAATTCTCCTGTCTCGGTCTCCTGAGTAGCTAGGATTACAGGTGCCCGGCACTACACCCAGCTAATTTTTGGTATTTTTAGTAGAGATGGGGTTTCACCATGTTGGCCAGGCTGATCTTGAACTCCTGACCTCAGGTGATCCACCCGCCTGGACCTCCCAAAGTGCTGGGATCGCAAGCATGAGTCACCGCGCCCAGCTGAGATTTTTTAATAGATAGGGTTTTTTAAGAGAATGCAGGACAGGACAAACAAAAAGAAATACCCCTCTAACTCCACACTTTGATAATGTGGTGGGAGTTATTAAGAAATTATTTTAGGCAAATAGAAAGGGAAAGTGGTCCTTGGAAGGTTTTTTGTAGCTCCACTCCAGAAACATTTCTTGTCTAGCATAAAACCCTGGCTCTTAAAGGCTGGCAACCTTTAAGATGCAAATGCAAGAGGGTCCACCCAACATGGCGATTCCCACTGTCATCTTCTTGCCCTTGCCCCAACAGGTACCTAACAGCATGGCCGCCCCCATATAACCCCACATGTGTAAAATGTCATGGCACCCTGCATTTGCAGTATTAAAGGACTAGAGTGGGAGGGCTAGTTTTCTCGAGGGCTAAATGACATGCCTGGTTAAACCAACCCTCTGAGCCCTATGCAGATAGGACACCGCTCCCTCCAGCCATCACATAAAACTGGCTAGTATGTGAGGTCTCCTCTTTCAGCTTTAGAGCCCCCCTCCCTCTGTCTCTGTAAGGGGGAGCTTCTTCCTTCTGCCTTCTCCCTTCTTGCCTATTAAACGCTCTGTTCCTTAAAATCACTCCACGTGTGTCCATGTCATTTTACCTAATTCAACTCAAAACAAAAAACCTGGTGTTCCTCTAGTCCTCAAAGCCGTATCAGTAACAAGGCAATGTCCCAGATACAAAGCAGAAACAAGAACTCTAAGTATCATTCAGCTAGAATTCTGATATAACTTTAACAAAACTATACATTTAATGGGGGTCCAGGTGTGTTGGCTCAACGTCTGTAATCCCAACACTTTGGGAGGCCAAGGCAGGCACATCACTTGAGGTCAGGAGTTCAAGACCAGCCTGGCCAAAATAGTGAAACCCCGTCTCTACTAAAAATACAAAAATTAGCCGGGTGTGGTGGTGGGGGCCTGTAATCCCAGCTACTCAGGAGGCGGAGACATGAGAATTGCTTGAACCTGGGAGGCAGAGGTTGCAGTGAGCCAAGATTGCACCACTGCACTCCAGCCTGGGCAATAGAGAGACTCAATCTCAATAAATAAATAAATAAATAAATAGGGTATGATAATTCTCTTTTTAACCAAACTTGTAGTTTGTGTACTCATCAAGTTTTAATTGGATTCAATTTTATCACACACATTTCCTCTCAAGCACCTCTGTTTTTTCACTGGATTTATTAAATTTTTTCATTTTTGTCATTAATGATCTATCTCCCCATAAAGACAAGAATCACATCTACCTTGACTACCACTGTATCTGCAGTGCCATCTCAACTGTATGGAAGCTGGTATAAACTTAAATTATCTACGAATGAGAACCTGCTCTCAGGCCGAGCAGGAGCTCAGTATGCCATCTAGTGGTCTACATGAGTAACAGCTCCGTTAAGTACAGTAATTCTAGAGGGCGGGTATGCGTTCAAACAATCACTACTTTGGAAGAGAAAAATAAAAAGATAATACAGGAATTAACAAGAATAGGTAAAAGACTAGGATTACTATCACAATTGGTTCCATCTCCTACATCTTCTAGAGAACTATACAGGGATTACAAGGATTACTAATATCCAGAATAATGACCATCAGACACTGCCATATTACCAAAAACTGTATCCAATCCTTTGGTTTCCCTGGGCCACACTGGAAGAACTGTCTTGGGCTACACGTAAAATACACTAACAATAGCTGATGAGCAGGAAAAAAATTGTAAAAAAAAAAACTCATAATATTTTAAGAAAGTTTATGAATTTGTGTTAGGCCACATTCAAAGCCATCTTGGCATATGGCCCACAGGGCATGGGTTGGACAAGCTTGTTTAAAGACATACAAAACAAAATATTCCACTTGTCAAGCATTCTTGTTAACAAAAAAAGATTTTACCAAACGTCTGTCAGTGACATCTCTTAAGAAATGCTGCTTGCTAATATTTTGGAAGTCTGTATTAGTAATTAGAAAACACTGATACTCTCCCGTCATCCACGCAATAAATAAATCTGCATTTCTTTCTGTTTTTTTATTTTTTATCTTTTTTTTTTGAGACTGAGTCTCTCTGTCACCCAGGCTGGAGTGCAGTAGTACGATCTCGACTCACTGCAACCTCCACCTCCTGAGTTCAGTATGCCATCTAGTGGCCTGAGTTCAAGCGATCCTCCTGCCTCAGCCTCTCGAGTAGCTGGGACTGCAAGCGTGTGCCACCACGCCTGGCTAATTTTTGTATTTTCAGTACAGACAGGGTTTCACCTTGTTGGCCAGGTTGGTCTTGAACTCCTGACCTCAGGTGATCCACCCGCCTCAGTCTTCCAAAGTACTGCAACTACAGGCGTGAGCCACCACACCCAGCCCAGTATAAACCTGTATTTTACAGCGTAAGTAAATAGAACTTACCTGATGTCTAGACCTATTTGGCAAATGTTAAGTTCAGACTATGTTCACTTTTTTGCTGATGGCTATAATAAAAGATATTTTTACTCGAAATAGTCAAATTTGCCTTAAAATTTTAAAACATTTAACTGAACCAAATTTTTGGTTTTGTTCCTTTATTTCAAAATTCTCAAACAACTCTATGCTCCAATTTATTTGAATGTACTATTGGTGCAGTGGTCCACAAATATTCTCTAATACATATAGTGACACCGATAATTACTAATACTACTAATTTTACCAATACCAATGTTACTCCACTATTTTCCACATTTCTCACAATACCTTGGGTTGAAGGCGGAGATCAATACAGTAGTTTTATTTTAAAGTAAAATTTAGCACTGTGTTTTGCATCAATCTCATAAGACACATGTACATTCGATCAGTATGCTTATTAGGACTGCCACGACTAGAGTTTAACAGTAAGAGTCTTGCCTTACTTAAAATGAGAACATTACCGGATTCGAAGGCGTCCCTGTAGATTCACTGCTACTGCTTCTTTCACAACATATCTCCCTTATTACACACAGAGCCAGGCTTTCATCAAAGGAAAGGGAAATACTATCAGATTTGTGGCGTTTTCTTTGTCGTTCACCAGATAATTCATCTGAATTTTCTTCTGGATATGTAAGGAAAAAAAAATAAATTGCTGTACTGTGATTTAGAAAATTGAGCTGTTTTGAGTACCTATTTGTACAGAAACTTAGTTTCAATAAAATTAGCTTCAAAAGTTAACACTGTTTTATTGAATCTGTCCAAGTAAGAGTTACAGCAGAACACTAGCTGTATGTGTGTATTTGTTTGTTTATTTATTTATTTTCTGAGACAGGGTCTTGCTCTGTCGCCCAGGCTGGAGTACAGAGGTGCAATCTCGGCTCACTGCAACCTCTGCCTCATGGACTTAAGCAATCCTCCCACCTCAACCTCAGCCTCCCAAGAAGCTGGTATCATAGTAACACACCACCACAGCTCACTAATTTTTCTATATTTTGTATAGACAGGGTTTCACCATGTTGCCTAGGCTTAGAATACTATTTTTTTAAAAGTTTCTATTCTTCTTTCAGAACTCTAGCTCCATACATCACAATTTAATCCATCTAATAAAGTTTTTATTAACCAAACAATCTAGGAATTTTTTTCTGCCAAAACCAAACTTTAAAATATAAGAGCTCTTTTTTTTTTTTTCCCGAAAAGAGCCAAAGTGGTTAATTTACTTATAAGGTATTCTTAGTGTTTCAATTTCTTCAGTACCCTACATTTTTTCTTTTGAGACAGAGTCACACCCGACCATCCCGGCTGGAGTGCAGTGGTACATTCTCGGCTCACTGCAGCCTCTGCCTCCCAGGTTCAAGTGATTCTTGTGACTTCAGCCTCCAAGTAGCCGGAATTACAGGCACGCACCACCATGCCTAGATAATTTTTGTGTTTTTGGTAGAGATCGTTTCACCATGTTGGCCACACTGGTCTCAAACTCCTGGCCTCAAGTGATCCCAGTGCCTCAGCCTCCCAAAATGCTGGGATTACAGGCCTAAGCCACTAAACCCGGCTCTTCAGTATCCTATATTTTAAACAGAAATCAAAACCAGTAAAAATTTTCCATTTCATTTTAAATAATAAATTATCTCTGAATGGGTCAGAATGTTAGACAAATCTGTTAGACATGAGAATCCTACCTTACACTAGACATAAAAATGAATTCCAGGCCGGGCGCGGTGGCTCAAGCCTGTAATCCCAGCACTTTGGGAGGCCGAGACGGGCGGATCACGAGGTCAGGAGATCGAGACCATCCTGGCTAACACGGTGAAACCCCGTCTCTACTAAAAATGCAAAAAAATTAGCTGGGCGTGGCGGCGAGCGCTTGTAGTCCCAGCTGCTTGGGAGGCTGAGGCAGGAGAATGGCGTGAACCCGGGAGGCGGAGCCTGCAGTGAGCCGGGATCGCGCCACTGCGCTCCAGCCTGGGCGACTGAGCCAGACTCCGTCCCAAAAAAAAAAGAAAAGAAAAAGACTATCAAGATTAGACCATGTCAAGGTTTACATGGCAAAATAACATACCAAACAAAAGTTAAAAGGCCAAGGTCAAATTCGAAGATAATATCTGCAACATATATAATAAAAAATACCCATATCATACATATTATACAAAGTCCTACCAAATCAAGATAGACTGGATTTTTTTTTTTGAAGGAAACAGGAAAAAGCAAGTCACAGAAGAAATACAAATGACTAATAAACATATGAAAAATCTTGAGTCATGTACTTGAGTAATGGAAAAAAAAAAATCTCCTACCTCCTAGGGATCAAAGAAATGCAAAGGGAAATGATCTCATTTTTCACTCATGAGAATGACAAAAATTAAAATGAGACAATATCAAAGATTTGAGAAAGGACTTTATATATTTATTTATTTGAGACAAAGTCTCACTCTTGTCCCCCAGGCTGGAGTATAATGGAGCAATCTTGGCTCACTGCAACTTCAACCTCCCAGGTTCAAGAGATTCTCCTGTCTCAGCCACCCCAGTAGCTGGGATTACAGGCGCTTGCCACCCACACCTGGCTAATCTTTGTATTTTTAGTAGAGATAGGGTTTCACCATGTTGGCCAGGCTGGTCTCGAACTCCTGACCTCAGGTAATCTGCACGCCTCAGCCTCCCAAAGTGCAGGGATTACAGGTGTGAGCCACCGTGCCCAGCCAAGAAAGGACATTTTTATACAGTTAGTAAGAATATTAAATCGTCCAATATTTTGCAGGCAATTTCTCTATCCTAGAGAAATATCTCCATAATAATTTAAGGATGTATGTGCAAAGGTGTTCACTGCAGCCTTATATGTAAGTATTTAATAGGGTTATGGTATTAAGTGAAATAAAATCCACATCCCTGAAACAGGAACAACTCTCACACCTTTGCTCATTTCATTTCCCTCTCTTGGCCTATCTAAGCAAAAGTCATCTCCTCTTCCCCTCAATTCCCAAAATACTCTTACATCCCACTAAGAATTTTTATGTTTTATCTCCACAACTAGATCACAAGTTCTTCACATGAGTTCTTAATCCTGTTTGTATTCCCTATCTTAAAAAAGGTGATCTTGGCCGGGCTGCAATTATAAATAATGCTGTAATTAATATCTCTACATATAAATCTTTGAATGTTTAATTACATCCTTAGGATTCCTAGAAATGGAGTTACTAGGATAATGTTAAGAACTCTAAGACTTTTTTTTTTTTGAGATGGAGTCTCACTCTGTAACCCAGGCTGGAGTGCAATGGCACGATTTGGTTCACTGCAGCCTCCACCCCCTAGGTTCAAGTGATTCTCCTGCCTCACCCTCCTGAGCAGCTGGGATTACAGGCGCCTACCACCACACCCGGCTAATTTTTGTATTTTTAATAGAGACGGAGCTTCACCATGTTTGCCAGGTTGGTCTCGAACTCCTAACCTCAAGAGATCCACCTGCCTCAGCCTTCCAAAGTGCTAGGATTACAGGTGTGAGCCACTGCAGCACCAGGCCATCTAAGCTTTTTTATAATCTGAAAAATTTAATCAATTTTTACCAACTTATACCAATTTGTAGACCAACAGTTTATCAGTGCTAATACACAAGTTGTAAGGATGAGTAAAAAATTTATTTTTGCTAATTTGATAGACCAAAAGGACACCCTTTTGGCATTTTTTTACTATCTGTAAAGCTAAAATCACCAAAATTCACCCTCTCCCCATATTTATTAGTCATTTGTATTTATTGTGGGAAATTTCTGTGAACTGTCTGCCCTTTTTGCTATTTGAAGTTTTAATGTTTTCCTTATTGATTTGGGGAGACTTTTTATGTAATACAGATACTAACAGTCAAATTTAAAGTGACTATCTTTCAAATATGTTGCATTCTATTTTTCATTTATCTTTTAAACTCATTTGAAATTCATTTTGGCATAAGGTACAGATGTAACTTCACCTTTTTCCCAAGTAACCACCATTTGTTCTAGTTCCACCTCTGCCCTAGACACCTCTGCCCTTCCTGTCTTCTGCCCGCATGTATAAGATTCTGGTCTGGGTTCATTTACTCTGTTTCACTGATCTGACATTCTCTTTCATCTGAATCATACGGTCTTAGTTACTGTGACTTCCTCAGGCTACAGTCTTCTCCTCTACTAATTGTTCTCAACTATTATCTCTTTTTTTTTTTCTTGAGACAGAGTCTTGCTCTGTCGCCCAGGCTGGAGTGCAGTAGTGTGATCTCGGCTCACTGCAAGCTCTGCCTCCCCAGTTCATGCCATTCTCCTGCCTCAGCCTCCTGAGTAGCTGGGACTACAGGCACCCAACACCATGCCTGGCTAATTTTTTGTATTTTTAGTAGACCCGGGGTTTCACTGTTAGCCAGGATGGTCTCAATCTCCTGACCTTGTGATCTGCCCATCTCGGCCTCCCAAAGTGCTGCAATTACAGGTGTGAGCCACCGCATCTGGCCCTTATCTCTTCATTTCTAAAATGTTATTTACTTTCTGTTTTAAAACTCATAGGTACGTACTATCATTTATTAAATACAACAATTTAAAATTTTAGCTGTTAAGGTGACTAAGAATAAAGGTGAAAATAGAGTTTATATGCCTGCCTCCTATTATCTTGTTTTTTTAAGACAAAGTCTTGCTCAGTTACCCAGGCTGGAGTGGCACAATTTTGGTTCACTGAAACTTCCACCTCCCGGGTTGAAGCGATTCTCCTTCCTCAACCTCCTGAGTAGTGTGCGACACCAGGCCCAGCTACCTTTCTACTTTTTTTTTTTTTTTTAGTAGAGACAGGGTTTCATCATGTTGGCCAGGCTGGTCTTGAACTCCTGACCTCGTGATCCACCGCCTCCCAAAGTGCTGGGATTACAGGCGTGAGCCATCACACCCAGTCACCTCCTATTATCTTAACAGAGAGTTGGCTAACTATAAACTCCAGTGGGGCACACTAAACTGTGCCTGCTGTAGTCAGCCAGAAAAATATTGCTAAATAAGCAATTTGTAAATCTAATAAAATCAAGAATGAAAAAACTCAGAGGTTAATTCATCTCAACCAAAAAAAGGGAACAATTTAATTAAGTCTAAAAGCACTAATTTCATTAAAGAAAGAACATCAAAAAGCTGTGTGAATGTGTCAAATATGCATATATACCTGTCTCACTAATCGCTCTCCTTCTAGATGAGGTAGATGGTCTAGAAACCAAAAGTGAAGATGAAGGTTTCTCTTCCTGAAGCTCTTGCACAAGGTCCTAAGCATTCAGGAAAAAAATAAAATACAACAAACTTAACATAACCAGTAAGCTAATTTGTTGTAAATAACCTTTCCAATTGGCAAATAATATTACATTAGAATGAGAAATTTACTTAAAGATTACCTTTTGATCACTCCCACCTTCAAGGTGACACCTGTTCTCACTCACAGATGTACCTGAGTCTGATGATCCTGAGAGAAAAGAAAAAGAATCAGAAACTTGGTGGGTGGGGGGAGGGCCGCTATTCAGTAGATATGCGATCAGTCTAACACAAACCCTTATGCAATTTAACCTTTCAATAAACATTAAACATGTATTTTCCAGGTGGCACCCTCATACTAAATGTTGCAGATGTAAATAAAATAATTCAACTTTAATGTAGAAGAGCAAAGTATAATCAAGACATTAAGGCCGGGCGCGGTGGCTTAAGCCTGTAATCCCAGCACTTTGGGAGGCCGAGATGGGCGAATCACGAGGTCAGGAGATCGAGACCATCCTGGCTAACACGTTGAAACCCCGTCTCTACTAAAAAAATACAAAAAACTAGCCGGGCGAGGTGGCGGGTGCCTGTAGTCCCAGCCACTCGGGAGGCTGAGGCAGGAGAATGGCGTAAGCCCGGGAGGCAGAGTTTGCAGTGAGCTGAGATCCAGCCACTGCACTCCAGCCTGGGCGACAGAGCCAGACTCCGTCTCAAAAAACAAAAAGACATTAAAGATTGTAAGATAAATTAGCTGAGAGACAGGACAGTCATTATTTGGTAGGGACAGGGAGTGTCTGAGAAGCAAAAAATCAGGAAATATTTTGTAGGACAATGTGAAAATAGGGCTAGGAAAGGCCATTCCAGACCAAGAAAACGCCATGTGAAAAAGTATTCAAAAGCAAACTAACAGTTCCTGTTGCAGGACACCACAAGCAGTTCATTATTACTGGAATGTAGGCAGGTTCAGATTGTAAAGGATCCTGTGTGTCTAGCCAGAGCAGGACTCAGGCTGTCATTCCCTTATCACTGCATTCTTCCCAGCAGATACTTCAGAATCTTCCCTAATGCGATGTTGCAGCCACTCACCATTAAAAAGGATTTTAGTCCAAGAAATAAAACTGATTTCTAGCTCACAGAAAATATTACATCCAGAGAGCAATAATGAACTCCTAAATGGTAATTTTAAGCAGAAGAGTGACAAATCACTCTGGCAAAATATAAGAAAAAGAGGGCAGAGGCAGGAAAACCAGTATTAGACAATTGCAATACAAACTAAAAATGATTAAAGCCTAAACTAAGGCATGGAAGACAAATTCCAGAGAAATTAAATAGGTAAAAACCAACAAGACCTGGTATTTGATAATAGAAGGCAAAGAAGAAAGGAGTTAAGATGATTCCAAGATTCTGCCTTGGGTGAATAAATGAGTGGCACTATTCACGAAAAGAGAAACTTTAGAAAGATAAACAGATTGGATGGGAAGATAACAAACTGAGTTATTCAGACACATAGGTTTTATTTGTAGTTGGATATAAAGACTTGGAGCTCAAAAGTCAAAGTTTCAGATTTGGGATATACAGATAATCATCATCAAATACCCTTTACTACCCCCTTGGAAACATTTTCATCTTAACAGTGAACTTATGCCTGGACATTAAATTTTGAAATTATGCATTATCATATGTTAATTTTCTCTTTATACTACGGGTAAGGTATTACACTAATTTTCTTAAGTTGTACATAATAGGTTTCATTGTCCAGGAATTTTGAATTAGTATAAACAGCTGCTACAAAAAAGATGCAATAAAAAGGAAGCCCTAGGCCGGGCACAGCGGCTCACGCCTGTAATCCCAGCACTTTGGGAGGCCAAGGTGGGAGGATCACCTGAGGTCAGGAGTTTGAGACCAGCCTGGTCAACATGGTGAAACTCTTTCTCTACTAAAAATACAAAAATTAACCAGGGTGGTGGTAGGCACCTGTAACCCCACCTACTCAGGAGGCTAAGGAAGATGAATTGCTTAAACCCGGGAAGCAGAGATTGCAGTGATTCAAGATCACGCCACTGCACTCTAGTTTGAGTAACAGAGGAGACTCCATCTCAAAAAAAAAAAAAAAAGTGACAAAGTTGAGAACATGGAATAGGAGTTCTGAAGTTAATTCTACTGATACCTAAATCAAACTCAGACTGCAAATAATCTGTAAGTTTCCATCTCAGTAATACAATTTTTCTAGTAATGTGCCAAAGTTTATTTAAACGAAGGAATGAATACATCAGGGATACATACTTCAGAAAACTCAAAATACTACTACAAATACTATAATTGTATATTTAGCTATCACACAATTTCTTAAAGAGCTTTGAAAATGCCAAATCATCAGCCTAATAACTACTTTTATTCTGGGATAAAATGGAGGTACTTTTCTGGGCTTTAAATCCTAACTTTGGAAGAATAAGTATTCAACACATTTATTAAATACCACATTAATAAAACACTATACTGTGTGATGCAGAATACAGATCTGAATAGCACATAGGTAACAAAAATATAAACAAGTATAACAGCCAGGCGTGGTGGCTCACGCCTGTAATCCCTATACTTTGGGAGGCCGAGGTGAGAGTATCTCTTGAGCTCAGATTGAGACTAGCCTGGGCAACATAGCAAAACACCATTTCTACCAAACATACAGAAAAATTAGCCAGGCACGGTGGAGTGCATCTGTAGTCCCAGCAACTTGGGAGGCTGAGGGGGAGGATCATTTGAGCCCTGGAGGTGGAGGATGCAGTGAGCCAAGACCACACCACTGCACTTCAAGCAGGGTGACACAGAGTGAGAGTCCATCTCAAAAACAAACAAACAACCCACACGTATAACAAAGCAATTTTACAATAAAATCTGAATATGGAATAGAGGAAGTACAAGGGAGTGGTCATTTCATTCTAGGAACTAAATAAGCTCCTGAGAGGTGTTTTTTTGTTTTTGTCTTTTTTAAGAAATGAGGTCTTGCTCCATCACCCGGACTGGAATGGCATGATCACCGTTCACTGCAGTCCTGACCTCCCGGGCTCAAACAATCCTCCTGCCTCAGACTTCTGAGTAGCTAGGACTACAGGCATGCACCACTATACCCAGCTGATTTTTGTAGTTTTTGCAGAGGCAGGATTTTGCCATGCTGCCTAGGCTGGTCTTGAACTCCTAGGCTCAAGTGATCCTCCTGCCTTAGCCTCCTAAAGCGCTGGAATTATAGGCATGAGCCATCACACCTGGCCTAACAGCATTTCTTAACTGTAGTTCGAGGATGGGCTTTAGGAAGGGTGTAGTGTATTAGAGACAGCTCTAACCAGCACTCAAAAGCAAACTGTGGGGCTGGGTGCAGTGGCTCACACCTGTAATCCCAGCACCTTGGAAGCCCGAGGCAGGCAGATTGCAAGGTCAGGAGTTCGAGACCAGCCTGGCCAATAAGCTGAAACCCTGTTTCTACTAAAAATACAAAAATTAGCTGGGCATGGTGGCATAAGCCTTCAGTCCCAGCTACTCGGGAGGCTGAGACAGAAGAACTACTTGAACCTGGGAGACAGAGGTTGCAGTGAACCGAGATCGTGCCACTGCACTCCAGCCTGGGTGATAGAGCAAGATTCCTTTTCAAAAAAAAAACCAAACTGTGTACATCTCTTCCCAACTCCATGTTTTTAGCCTTCAAATGAGAGTATTATACTACGGAAGTCAGCAAGCAAATAAATCTGGGCTTTTCTCATGGAAAGAAGGTTGTAAAACACTTATTGACTTATCCATGTATATGTACCCATGTGCATCTTTCTGGAACAAGAACCCAATGCTTTTATCAGCTTATTTAAGAGATGTGACTCAATCTCTTAAATAAGAGATAACCAATCTCTAATCTGGTTAATAACCAGTTAAGAACCAGAAATAGGAACATAAAATTCCACTTCCACAAATTGGCAAACAAAATTTTGTCTATAATCAAAGAAAAAGACCCATCCTTCATCCTTACACAAGGTCCTACCTAGGTAACTGTATTATTTCCCAAAGCCTTTCAATACATTTTCAAGGTAGATCACTCCTAAATAGGAGCTTTTGAAATTATAGACCTTTCAAAACAAATCCTAACTCTGATATCCCAAGTCTTAAATTAATGTAACAAGGTATTTAACCTTACATTAGAACCTCAGTATAATGTGGTTTTAGTTCATAAGTACTTCTAATAAATTTATATTTTTATTACAATATTAAAGCAACTTTCAAAGAGAATCAATTACAAAACATATGCACATGAACAAGAATGTCTTTAAAATGTTTTTATGGTATTTATTCATGACGCTCAAAATTAACTTACCCTGCTGATTGACTACTACCAAGTTTCTGTAGATCATGGTATATATTTTCCTTGTAGACAGAAAAAAAAAAAATAACAAGAGATGTACATTTTAAAATAATTTGTATTAAGCTAGATTTAACCAGACTTTTACATATAGTATGAACTACTGCACACATTCAAAACCAAATTTATCATTGGCAAGCTTGTAGGCACATAAAAGCACAATAATTAGTAGCACAATGATTACGTACAGCTACTTTTAATAATTGTTAAAGTCTCTCTAGTTGAAGATTTCACACTGCCAATTCCTGAAATGTGCTTTGTTTGGACTTTACCAAACCTCAAAAAATGGGTGTGCAAGCAGGAAGCAGTTTAACATATTTATTTTCAAACAGAAATGTTTTTAGCTCTGTGCTTAGTAGCAAACTGCCAAAAAAAAAAGTATTGAGTTATGCAAAATCCATTAAACACAAACTGCCAAAAAAAAGTATCGAGTTATGCAAAATCCATTAAATAGGAATTATAATCTTGACTTTCATCAAGCTTCAACTTCCTTTCTTGATCTTAAAACTTATTAACAGAGGCTGGGCGTGGTGGCTCACACCTGTAATCCCAGCACTTCGGAAGGCCAAGTAGGGCGGATCACCTGAGGCCTGGAGTTCAAGACCAGTCTGACTAACATGGAGAAACCCTATCTCTACTAAAAATACAAAATTAGCTGGCCGTGGTGGCGCATGCCTGTAATCCCAGCTACTCGGGAGGCTGAGGCAGGAGAATCACTTAAACCTGGGAGGCAGAGGTTGCGGTGAGCCAAGATCATGCCATTGCACTCCAGCCTGGGCAACAAGGCAAAACTCTGACTCAGAAAAATAAAAAAAAAACTTATTAACAGATAAAGCAGCACTCATTCATTCAATAAATACAGACTGAAAACCAACCATGTACCACCAGACACTGGGGAAAACGAAGAATCAAACAGAAATGTATATGCCCTGATGAAGTTTATATCCTAACAGGAGGATAATTCATTTACCCCAGTATTCGTTGATATCACAATGGATTTTTCCCTTTTCTTTTTAAACTAAGGATTTGAGAGAGTGTTAGTCACAAAATACTGCTCCTCACTCAATATTAAGAGGAAATATGAATCCTAACTATCTTTTTTCACCCTTGGGAATAAGGATATGGCAACCTAAACCCATAACATTTTTAATTCATATCCTTTTCAAGTCAATAATTTCTCCTATTTCTTATCTCTCAACATTTAGAATTCAAATCCAAGGAAATCATACTTCCAAACATTATCTGAAGATTCAATATTCAGACCAGGCACAGTGGCTCACGTCTGTAATCCCAGCACTTTGGGAGGCCAAGGCAGGCAGATCA
>NW_012121821.1:5253208-5259336 GCF_000951035.1 Colobus angolensis palliatus | reverse complement strand
TTTTGAGATGGAGTGTTACTCTTGTTGCCCAGGTTGGAGTGCAATGGCGCGATCTCAGCTCACCGCAACCTCCACCTCCTGGGTTCAAGCAATTCTCCCGCCTCAGCCTCCCGAGTAGCTGGGATTACAGGTATGCACCACCATGCCCCGCTAATTTTTTATTTTTAGTACCGATGGGGTTTCTCCATGTTGGTCAGGCTGGTCTCGAACTCCTGACCTCAGATCATCCACCCGCCTCGGCCTCCCAAAGTGCTGGGATTACAGGTTTAAGCCACTGCGCCAGGCCTAATTCTAGAATACCTGGGTTAAATTCTGCTGGTTAAGTGCCATAATGATAAGTGACCATGAAAATGATCTCCAAAACAGCTAAGGCTCAAATTTAAGCCTTTACTACTTGGTGGTATACTGTTTCTGGGAGTGACTGGAATAAAAATTTATAATAGCTACAACTAATACTTGAATGCTTGGTATGTGCCAAAAACCATGCTTTTTTTATACAACGTCTCTCTTCAAGAGCTTTAACCTCCACCTGAAGTATTTAATTATCCCCATTTTATAAATGGGGAAACAGGTTTAAAGAGGTTCATCTACCTAGTCACAAAACTAGTAAATGATGACTGGGCTAGGTTTCAAACACTGGTTTATAAGATGCCAGAGTTCAGGTTTTCAAATAATATGCCACAGAGCTAAAAAATTAAATTTCAGCATGTCTTTTATATGTTTTACCAGTTTTTCTCTGACAAAAGTGAATGAGGGTAGAGGTGAACTGAAATGTTAGCCCAACGGGCTTTTTACAATGGACTAAACTGAAGAATTACCTGTGCTCTTTCACAGAGAAGCTTGGCACGCCAAACAAATCTCCTAGAAGATCATTTGAACAATATACAATATGTTGTTGCTTCTCATCATATAATCGTTTAGTCATAATATACTGGCCAAGATAAAAAAGAACCTGAAATAGAAATATGATTTCTGAGCATTAAAGAAAACTAAATATTAGTTTTAAATACATTTAATAATATACTATTTATCTGAGTGGGGTAAACAACCAGCAACCATATCCACAACTATGTAGAACAACCACCATTTTGTACTTAGAAGCTACTTTTGGCTGGGCACAGTGGCTCACACCTGTAATCCCAGCACTTTGGGAGGCCAAAGCAGATGGATCACGAGGTCAGGCAACAAAGACTATCCTGGTCCCATCTCTATTAAAAATACAAAAATTAGCCGGGCATGGTGGCGGACACCTGTAATCCCAGCTATTCTGGAGGCTGAGGCAGGAGAATGCTTGAACTTAGGAGGTGGTGGAGGCTGCAGCGAGCTGAGATTGTGCCACTGCACTCCAGCCTGAGCGACAGAGCTAGACTTATCTCAAAAAAAAAAAAAAAGCTACTTTTAGGGCTTTTCCATTTAATTCGACAGAAGCAAAAATAACTGCTTCTCTGTTTACTTAAGTAAACCTTAAAATGTGAGGTTTTTTCCTTTTTATAGACTTGAACTCTGCCCAGATACCTAGATACTAACATATTAAGAAGGGAAAAGGCAGCAAAACAAAAAACTGATAGCCATAAAAAGTTGCAGAAACAAAACTCGACTAAAATACGGCAGTGGCCTGGAGTCACTTAGTAAACAGTCATAAACACTATAAACCTCAATAGCCTCTGAGGTCACCAGAGGAGGAGGACAGAAAAACAATCAATCAATGACAGCTACAAAACTGAGAGAATTCTGAGAATAAAATAAACCCTCTAAGGTATCAACTTACTCCATATTATGATAAATAATAAAAATAATGACTTTGAACCATTAATAAAAGTTAAATGACATTCCCTGTGCTGCATTAAGACAAGAAGTTGGCAATACATTTTTAAGATATCCAGATATAAACCTATTAACAACTACCTAAATACGTATGGCATTTTCCAGTTTACAATGTACTTTTACAAGTATTATCTCACTCTGATATTTCATAGGATTATTGCTGTATTAGAAATGAAGAAACTGGGTTGGGCACAGTGGCTCACACCTGGAAATCTAGCACTTTAGGAGACCGAGGTAAGCAGATCCCTTGAGCCCAGGAGTTCGAGACCAGCCTGGGCAACATAGTGAAACTCCATCTCTACAAAAAAATACAAAAATCAGCCAGGCATGGGGGTAAAAGCCTGTAGTCCTAGCTACTGCGGACACTGAGGTGGGAGATCACCTGAGCCCACGAGGTCCAGGCTGCACTGAGCAGTGATCATGTCACTGCACTCTAGCCTGGGCAAGAGTGAGACGCTGTCACCAAAAAAAAAAAAAAAAAAAAAAAGAAACTGGCCCCAGCTCTTCTGACTCTTAATCCAATGCTCTTTTTACTACTCATACTAGCTTTTACTACCTTCCTGTGTGCCCCAGAACAAAGATCCTATAACTGAGAACTCCATCAGACAATACATACACTACTGTTACATAGTTTAGCATAAGCATTCTAAGTCTTTATGATGGCCTTGGCCAATTTTCTCATTTCTATCTACTGCTAAATCCATACTTTTTTGTTTCCGTAACTGATTATACAATGATAGTAAGGTCAATCTCAAATTAGCCCTAAAAATACCATTTAACCTGGCACTTCCCTACAAGCACTGTCTTTGGATTTAACTGGCTAAGCAGGCATCAGCCTTAAAGGAATATTCCTATGTGACTGTGGATTGGACAGATTGTTGTCCAGCAGTGGGAAAGGAAAAAGGAAGAGAACTTAGATTTATTCCACCAAATATCCCTTAAGGAAGTTTCTAAAAGTATAGCTGGAGAGGAAAAGGATACAGAAGCTCTTCCTGCCCCACTATACTGTTGTAGGAAAAAAACTTTAATGTTTTAAGTAATCTGAGTCCCACAAACTAAGTAGGAGAGAGAGAGAACAGGCATATTTCAATCACACTGAAATTTTGCCTAAGGTGGCTCAATCTCTCACTGAAAAGCATGAAAATCATGCTTCTGTGCACAAATTTAAAGCTGCGGAATGCACTAAAATGCTGGATCCATTAAATAGAATATATGGTCATGAATCAGCTCACCTCTATCCTAGAAAGATCAGTATACTGTACTCATGTATCTCTAGGGCAGAAGTTCTTAACCTGGGATCCAGGGATGCCCAGGAAGTCCTTGGATAGAATTTAGGGGGTCCATTAATTTGGATGGGAAAAAAGTTCTATCTTTATTTTCACAAACTTCTAACTAGAATTTAGCTTTTCCTTCGATTATGAATGTAGGCAACAAATCACAACAGCACAACAGTATTAATACCTGTGATTTCATCACCAACAAAAATCATAGGTGTTTTCATATCATACTGTGCTTATGGCAAACATTTCAAAATATGACTTATATTCCTCACTAAATCAAAATTATATTTATTGGCCATGCATGGTGGCTCATGCCTATAATCCCAGCATTTTGGGAGGCCAAGGCAGGTGGATCACCTGAGGCTAGGAGTTCAAGACCAGCCTGGCCAACATGGCAAAACCCTGTCTCTACTAAAAATACAAAGAATTAGCCAGGCATGGTGGCAGGTGCCTGTAATCCCGGCTTCGTGGGAGGGTGAGGCAGAAGAGTGGCTTAAATCTAGCAGGTGGACGTTGCAGTGAGCCAATATCATGCCACTGCACTCCAGCTTGGGTGACAGAGCAAGACTCCATCTCAAAAAAAACCCAAAAAAACACTATATTTATTATAGCTGCTTCTAAATCTTAGTACTTATTGTGTTAATAAAAAAAGCACATATATCACAAACTAGTTTACTATTTTGGTAACCGTATTTTAGTATGTTTCCTTTGTAATTCTATACATTTTATTTCATATATTTAAAAACATGATTCTTAGAAGGAGTTACCAGTCTAAGAAGGCTTTTACCAGTCTACCAAAGGGTTCACAGCATAAAATGGTCAAGCACCCCTACAGGGCTTCTGCTTATCTGAGTTCCTAGCTGAGAAATGAAACTCGAGTATATTTAGAATTTTCAGCTTTAAAATATAGTCCAAATGACCACAAAATTAAATGTTGCTGCTTAATGAAAAATCCTTCTATATGGCCAATTTCTCCCCACAGTCTTGAAAACTTTAAGTATGGCTACATGTAACTAGTAAGATACTAGTTATCTCTTGATTCAGCTTACCTCTTTCATAGTATAAGTGTCTTTTTGTGCACCAACAGACTTTAATAACTTCAAAAGCAATGGCTTTGGTCTAACCTATAAAGAGAAAAGAGCTGTTATTATACTTCCAAAATTATCCCAGAACTATAGGCCCTGCAGCAAACATATCCATCAACTTCAATAAAGGGAGTTTGGAAAAAATGCTGGGGAGGATCTAATTATTATGCAAGTATCATGGAATCATCAAGTATCATTAGTTGTGATCAAAGATAGCATCCAATCCAAGACAGAAAAAATTACTTTTTCCTTCAGCTATTTATATTACCTGCTTACTGCCTTACAAACAACCATAAATTCTTAAGATCCAATGAGCTTACTGTACTGATCCAATGAGCTTACTGCAAGCTAACTTAGAGAATCAAAGAGAAATGAATAAATCTTTAGAGTGGATCCTATTATCAATTTTCTCTAAAGATTAGGTTCCTGAAAGCTAGAGAACTTAACTAACCCAAGCTGACAAGAGTAATTAAGAACAGATCAGACACAGCAACCCAGGTCCCTCAACTACAACTCACCATTTTCTTCCTACTGTATCGTGCTGCCTCTTAGTTGGTCTACATTTCAAATATCTACTTGACAAACATTTACTGAGCTAATACTACGCACTGGACAGTGGTAGGTACTGCAAAAAAAATTACAAATAAGACATATGACCTGTATTCAAGGAGCCTGCCAACTAGATTAGGGGTCAATTTTTTTCTGTAAAGAGCCAGACTGTTAAGTATCTTAAGCCTTTCATACAAATGGTTCTATCCAAGTAAAAAGTATAGTTATTATGTAAACCAACGGGCATGGTTGCATTCCAGTAAAATTTTCTTTACAGAAAGAAAGGAAGCTGGCTGGGCGAGGTGGCTCATGCCTATAACCCTAGCACTTTGGGAGACTGAGTGCCAGAGGTTCACTTGAGGCTAGGTGTTCAAGACCAGCCTGGGCCATACTGAGAGACTCCACCTTTACAAAAAAATTTAAAAACTAAAACAAAAACAGGCAACAGGACAAAGCTGGCCAACAGGCTAAAGTTTGCCTGCCACTTATCTAGAAGTTTTACAAATGGTATTGAGAAAATAATCGCCATGGGGGAGGGGAATGTAATGTACTTATATGCATTTTCTCTCTTCCTTTTATCAAAATCTGCAAAACTCAAGTATCTTTACAGCTTGCCACCACCACACAAACTGGTACCTCTGCACCTCTCTTTGATACGCCCCAGTCCTGTGTCTAAATCTGACAGCTGTTTAAAATCTGACAGCACCCCCCACTGGGACTGTCTTAAAAACAGATTTTTTAAAATTGCCTATTTCCAGCTAATCAATAAAACAAATATTAAACAACTGAAAAATTTAAAATACATATTGAATTATTAATTTTTCTGATTGCACTTTTTTTAACTGTGCTTACATATGTAACTTTACTTTCAGGCAAAAGAATGAATTCTCTCAAAAAAGATTTAAAAATTATCTTTTTTCTTCTGAATTTTTAACATATACTATATTAGCTTCAAACTAGATAAAATAACTCTAAGTAAAAATCTGTAATGGAAGATGGGTGTGGTGGCTCAGGCCTATAATCCCAGCACTTTGGGAGGCTGAGGCAGGCAGATCACCTGAGGTCAGAAGTTCAAGACCAGCCTAGCCAACACAGCGAAACTCCGTCTCTATTAAAGACACAAAAATTACCTAGGCGTAGGTCAGGCACAGTGGCTCACACCTGTAATCTCAGCGCTTTGGGAGGCCAAGACAGGTGGATCATGAGGTCAGAAGTTCAAGACCAGCCTGGACAACATGGTGAAATCCTATCTCTACAAAAAATACAAAATACAAAAATTAGCCGGGTGTGGTGGTGGGTGCCTGTAATCCCAGCTACTCGGGAGGCTGCAGCAGAACTGCCTGAACCCAGGAGGCGGATGTTGCAGTGAGCTGAGATCATGCCACTGCAC
>NW_012121821.1:5247501-5252493 GCF_000951035.1 Colobus angolensis palliatus | reverse complement strand
AAAAAAAAAAAAAAAAGAACCAAAAGGAAAATGGCCAGAGAAGACGAGGCAAATCCCAGAAAAAACAAATGACTTAACAAAATGGAGGCCTGGTGCAGTGACTCACGTCTGTAATCCCAGCACTTTGGGAGGCCGAGGCAGGCAGACCACATGAAGTTGGGAGTTCGAGACCAGCATGACCAACATGGAAAAACCCCATCTCTACTAAAAATACAAAATTAGCTGAGCGTGATTGCGCGTGCCTGTAATCCCAGCTACTTGGGAGGCTAAGGCAGGAGAATCGCTTGAACCTGGGAGGCAGAGGTTGCAGTGAGCCAAGATCTCGCCATTGCACTCCAGCCTGGGCAACAAGAGTGAAACTCTGTCTCAAAAAAAAGGAAAGGTGCCCAGCCTCACCAAGAAACTAGGGAAAAATGAATTTAAACAATGGCACAGTACCTTTTATCAAAAAAAAAAAGTAATAATAATTAAAGATTGGTAATATTCAGTGTTGGCAGGAGTGAAACTGTTAGAGCCTTTTGGTGAACAAGTTACCAGCAGCAATCAAATATGAGTAAAATTTAGGACTCAGGAGTTCTAATTCTATAAAATATTTTTCTTTTTCTAAGACGGAGTTTCACTCTTATCGCCCAGGTTGGAGTAAAATGGCGCAATCTTGGCTCACCGCAACCTCTGCCTCCCAGGTTCAAGTGATTCTCCTGCCTCAGCTTCCTCAGCAGCTGGGATTATAGGCACACGCCACCATGCCCGAGTAATTTTTGGATTTTTAGTAGGGACAGGGTTTCACCATGTTGGCCAGGCTAGTCTTGAACTCCTCATCTCAGGTGATCGGCCCGCCTTGGCCTTCCAAAGTGCTGGGATTACAGGGGTGAGCCACCGCACCCAGTCTATAATTCCATAAAATCTTTCTTACTGAAATAGTCACACGGGATGGATATACAAAGCAGCACTATCTGTAACACTCAAAAACAGGAGGCAATTTTTAAAAAGCTGTCAGTAAAGGCATAATTTTTTAAATGGCATACTCATGCTGTGAAATACTATGCAGCCATTAAAAAGAATTCTGTAGACTTTATTGACAAGGATGCAAGTCACAGAACAACTACAGTTTCATCTTGTTAGTACAACAAACAGGACAATAACACAGATTTAAATTCAAATGTAAATACATGTGGGTATGCACACAGAAAAAATCTAAAAGGGAACATGGAGCAAAAAGACGAATTTTCACGTTTTACTTTAAAATGTCTCTAATGACAAAAATCTTTAAAACAAGCATGAATAATTTTTGTGACTTTTAGAAATCATTTTTAAAAATTAAATACTGGGAGGTCAAAAAGGAAAAAAAAATCAGTCACATAACAAACATAACTTCAACCACGCTTAACAATGTAATGGAACTAATTTTTAAAGCCTATGCGGCAAAGGGCTAAGAAAATACTGACCAGTTCTTAACAGTTTTTAACTCCACGCAGATATGCCCGAGATAGCACACTTTAAGTTATGCACATACAATGTCATTTACAGAGCCATGCTACAATTGAGCTATATGAAATTTAGTTTATCACTTCATAAAATAAATTCTTAAAAGTTACACGAGACAAAAATACTAACCAGGGTCTCTTGTTCAGAAGCTGGAATCTGTGAGGTGGTTACAGCACCATCAGCAGGTACAGACATGTTGGTATTGCACATCTGCCTACAAGAAGGGAAAAAAAGACACGATGAAAACTGGAAATCATGAAACATCTGTGAAAAATACATCATATATAAAGGACATAAACAACGCCTTTGTTAAAACTAAAGCTACAAGCAAGTCGGTGCTTACCTGAATCAGTAGAGAAAAAGTGGTGTGCGTCCGTGCCCACAGGTCTACCCTCCAATCGCCACTGAACACAGCTGGGAAAATGCATGGTTTAAATAGCCCCAGCTGGAGACAAGTCAGGACTTAACTCCTTTTACTGCAGTTTCGGAACGTGTCTGAACTTGACCAGCTCAAGAGGAAAAGCTGAGTCAACCTGCCCATGGAATCGGCCCAATCCCGCCCAGACTACGCGCAGCATTCACAAGAGCGACCCAACAGGCCTCTGCGATAACCCGGACCCCCCAGCCGAGGCGGCCCCGCAGCCCCCAGGCCACGTGACCTTTACCCTGGACTCCCGCGGAGACCTCCGAACCACTCCCTCCCCCCACCGCCGCGAGAGCCGTCCGAAACCCCGCCCTCCTCCCTGGCGGCGACTGCCTAGCCCCAGTCCAACAAAACCTCCGCAAAGCCACGTGCCCCGTGCCCCGCGCCCCTCGCCACTAACCGCACAAAGGCTGCGAGCGGGCAGAGGCTGGGAACCAGCAATGGAGGGGACACCGTCACAGCCCAGAACCAGAAGTGACCGCTCGCTGCCGGGCCGGTACCTGCTCCTCACCATCCGGGGTTTTCGCGCTTGGAGTCGGGGGGTCCCTCGAGACTCCCCAGTTTCCTTCACGGGGCCCGCGGAAGCACGACGCCCTGGGCCTCGGGGACCATTCCACTCTCGGGGCCAGGGCACTGGGCGCTCGAATGCACTAATCCGGGGAGGGACGGGGCTCCTGACTGCGAAAGCAGCAGGATCTCGGTCAGAGGGGTCGGGGCCGCCCCTGGGGCTCGGCTTCTTGCTCCATTTTCCCGACACACAGGGCCGGACACGGCCCACAAGCAGCCAAGCTAGCCGCGGTGCCGCGGTGCGCGCCCCCTACCGCCGGAGAGGAGCGCGCGGGGTGTCGCGGCGCATCCGGGCATTTGTGCGCGCGCACACACCCGACCCAGCTTCCGCCAATTGGGTGCGGGGCTCGGCCGCACCGCCTCCGGGAAGATGGAGTTGGGAGTGTCGCCCCGCAGGCGCGGCGGACTCTGATGCGGGGTGGGGGTTTTGGCCGCGAACTGGGCGGGTGGGGCTCGGCCCGGGCGCGGCGCCTGCCTGGCTTGGCACTGGGACACTCCTTTAGCCGTTGCGCTATTTTTGTATTTCTTGTGTTTACACTTCCCGCCCGCGGTGGAAACTGCGACAAATGCGGATCTCCGTGTCGCTGTTACCAAAAAGAAACCAAAATTAACAGCTGTTTAATACGTTAAGCCCACTGCACTAGCCGCTGGAGTTGTACACAAATGAGTTAAGGCCTGTTTTTAAAAAAGATTAAAAATAGCACTTAAGGCAGGCTTATACACTGGTGCACACAGCTGTTCTGGTTGGAGAACAAAGACGCTGGTTACGGTTGGTGGGGAGGGGAGCGGTTACTCCGCGCGTTTAGAATGTTTGGGTTTGTCCGGGCGCGGTGGCTCACGCTTGTAATCCCATCACTTTAGGTAGGCCGAGGCCGGTGGATCACTTGAGGTCAGGAGTTCAAGACCAGCCATGGCCAACATGGGAAACGCCGTCTCTACTAAAAACTACAAAAATTAGCTGGGCATGGTGGCGGGCACCTATAATCACAGCTACTCGGGAGGCTGAGGCAGGAGAATCCCGTGACCCGGGAGGCGGAGGCTGCGGTGAGCCAAGATCATGCCACTGCACTCCAGCCTGGGCGACAGGGCGAGACTCTTTCTCAAAAAAAAAAAAGTTTGGGTTTGTTAATCTACACATTCATTATCATTAAAATATGTATTTATATGTTACCCACTCATTCTGACTCACTTGCCCACAGAGGTGTGGCAAAAACGTTTTTGATGGGGTCTCATAAGTTGAGGACATAAAGAATTGAGTTAGCTAAACCCAAAAACACAGCTGTTGCAAAGAAGGAACACCTTTCTTTGGTCAGTAAGTGATTAGCTCCTTGTGAACAAGGGCCTTTTAAAATAAAGTTATATCCTTCCCTTCTGCAGCTTTTTTTATAAAGTTATATCCTTCCCTTCTCTTGCTTCCCAGCCTACCAGAAAGGAACCTTCCTTAAACATAGTGGTCACTCAGTTGATTGAAGTTGATTGCCAATATTATTAACTTAAGAGATTTAATATGTGGCTTTTAAAAAGATAATCTCATCTTCATTAGATCAAATACAGTGGGGTTTCTAATTGTTAGATTCAGTGCTTGACATTGGATGAAAGAAAATCTCAAGCAGTGAGAAAATGTAAGCATGAAAAGAAAAATAAGTGATACCTCTGGGCACGGTGGCTCACGCCTGTAATCCCAGTACTTTGGGAGGCTGAGGTGAGCGGATCACGAGGTTAGTAGTTCAAGACCAGCCTGGCCAACATGGTGAAACCCTGTCTCTACTAAAACCACAAAAATTAGCCGGACCCAGTGGCGGGCACCTGTAATCCTAGCTACTCGGGAGGCTGAGGCAGAAGAATCGCTTGATCCCGGGAGGCAGAGGTTGCAGTGAGCAGAGATCGCGCCACTGCAGTCCAGCCTGGGTGACAGAGCAAGACTCCGTCTCGGAAAAAAAAAAAAAAAAAAAAAAATTCTGTAATGGAAAGCCATCAGTATATTAGTGACTTAAAAGACATGTATTAATGAGAAATGGCTATAAAAGATAATAGCATTCGTAATCTTACATTGAAGAACAGGAAGACAAATTACAGGTAAAGATCTAAATATCTAAAAAATTTAAATCTAGAAGAAAATATAGGAATATATTTGCAAGATAGGAGAGTTCTTTCCAAAGCATGCTAAGAAATTCAAAAGCCAACAAATTTTACTTCATAGAATTGTTCTCAATGGGGAAAAGAAAACATAAAAGCAAATGCTACATTAGTGAGCAACAAAAGTTAAACATACTTGAAACACATAGAGCTATTCCAACTACTAAGAAAAATTTTAAAGAACCAAAAGGAGGCCGGGCACGGTGGCTCAAGCCTGTAATCCCAGGCGGATCACGAGGTCAGGAGATCGAGACCATCCTGGCTGACACGGTGAAACCCTGTCTCTACTAAAAAATACAAAAAAAAAACTAGCCGGGCGTGGTGGCGGGCGCCTGTAGTCCCAGCTACTCGGGAGGCTGAGGCAGGAGAATGGCGTGAAC
>NW_012121821.1:5241561-5247406 GCF_000951035.1 Colobus angolensis palliatus | reverse complement strand
GAGGTTGCAGTGAGCAGAGATCGCGCCACTGCAGTCCAGCCTGGGTGACAGAGCAAGACTCCGTCTCGGAAAAAAAAAAAAAAAAAAAAAAAAAAGATAAGTGATTGAGGTTGATATTTGTTAAATATCAAGTGAACGAATAGGTTTGTGCTATAAAAGTTGAGACATAATTAATTGCTTAGTGAATGCTGGAGGCAGTTCACAAAGGCCTCAGAGAAAGTCACACATATTTTGTGTCTTGAAAGATGATGAGACTAAATAAATGCAGAAAATATTCCAGGCACAAGAAAACTATCAAAAACTACAGAAAGGAGAATATAAAGAGGACTGTTTGAGTTACAATAAATCAGTTTGACTTGCGTGAAAGTCAAGAAGAAGTTTTAAGAAATTGGAGTCTCCTTAAATGCCAAGCAAGGAAATTTGGGCTTTAGACAGAGTAGATATTAGCATAAAAACAGGTGATTTGCTTCAAACTCTATTTTAACAGGACCACCAGGAGTTTATTCAAACTCAGAATAGTCGGGCCAGCTGCCTTCTGGACTGACTTTCCCCCTTCTCATTGGCCTTGTGCTTTGAAAAAATTGTCTTGACAAAGTTATTCGAGTAGAAACAAAAGGCAGAACTGATAAGATTAGTCCTTTTCTAATGGAACCAGAAAAGAAGGGGCAGAAATGAAGGCAGAAGGGAGAAGCGGGGATAGGGGAGAGAGAGAAGCAAAAAGAATTCACTCAAGAACCTGGTATTCAAAACTACGTGTACCAGCACTACCACAGCGGTATGACTCAGTGTCCACCTAAAGCATGATAATACTGCTTACCAAAAAAAGTATGGAGGGAATGAAAAGTTGGGTTAGTTTTAAGTGATGCGTCACAGAACAGAATTCAGTGGTAAAAAGCTTAGGCTGGGAACAGAGCTTGAAACAGCAAAGGAATGAGAGGAACGACCAAAAAGCCAAGGGCCATATAGTGATGTCCGAAAAATCAGAATCAAGTAATAATATTGAATACTGCCAAAGTCAGAGAAAATGCGGAATAAGAAAGCAAGCGATCTGGAAAGTGGCGAGTAAGATGGAATATGAGGAGGTCGCTGAGAGCTGGGAGGAGGCGGTAGACAGCGGGGAAATAGACGTCTGGAAAAAAAACTGAAGATCACACAAAAACAGCAGGAAATCCAAATCTCCCAAAGTGCCCATTGTGATTCAGGACGATAGTTTCCCTCCCCCCCCCCCGGTACCCCCTCCACCTCATCCTCAAGAGGCCCACCAGCAACGGTGTGGTCAACAGCCCCAAGTCCGCTAGCAGACCCGCCCTTCCAGTCAAGTCCCTGGCACAGCGGGAGGCCGATTATGCGGAGACTCGGAAGCGGATCCTGGGCAGCGCCGGCCGGAAGGAGAAGCAGGAGAAACTCATCCTCGATAGGCCTTCCTCTGATCTTCTTCCCTTCAGGCTAACCAGGATCTCCCAACCCGAAGACAGCAGGCAGCCCAATAATGTGATCAGACAATCTCTGGGTCCTGATGGGTCACAAGACTTCAAACAGCGCAGATAAATGCAGGCAAGAAGATACGGCGCGACTGCAGCGTCAACGCCTCCTGCGTCGTCCGCCAAGGGTTGCACTTTCGTGGCAGACAGCTGGACTTGAGCAGCAGGAACCTGACTTACTTGCCCGGTGATCTCCGTTGCTCCGCCACTGTGATCTTGAACCCCATGCACTGTGACCTGCCCCCTTCTCCCCTTCCCACTGTGATTGGCACTTCGACAAGGACTGTCCCAAGTCAATGGAAAGGGAAAGGGTGGGGGTTAGGAGAAGGTTGCGGGGAACCCACCAAGTACTCAGAGAGTCAGACAGGGCCAGAAATAACGGTTTATCATGCTCATTAATTTGGGATTTCAAAACACAAATGAACTCACACCTACCCACCCCCAAGTGCATGTCTTCATCACTTAAAAAGTGAGTTCCCTTTGAAAAAAAAAAAAGCAAACCATCTGCTCACTCTAAAAGCAGTTGCTATTGTTTGTGACTTTACCATTTAAAAAAATACAGACCAGCTGCTGCTGTTTGTTTGCATTCCACAGTTATCCTGTGTCACTTTGTCCTTTGCTGTGCTTGCTTGAAGTTTCTCTAGAGGCAAACTGCTTATTTTTAGTAGCGTTGTTCTTGATGCCCAAGAGGTATTCCAAGAGGTTGAGATATTTTGAGTGTCTTTATATTCTTTGGGACATAAACTCTGCAAACAAGGCTCACACCTGTAATCCCAGCATTTTGGGAGGCCAAGGTGGGAGGATCTATTGAGGCCAAGAGTTTGAGACCAGCCTGAGCAACATGGCGAAACCCTGTCTCTACAAAATGCAAAAAAATTAGCCAGGCATGGTGGCACTCACCTGTAGTCCTAGCTACTTGGAAGCCAGAGATGGGAGGATGGCTTGAGCCTGGATAGGTTGTGTGTGATCCTGCCACTGCACTCCAGCCTATGTGACAGAATGAGACCATGTCTCAAAGAAGAAAAAAAAAAGTCTACAATAGACTTACCTTGACCCAAGAGCCATTTCATACTTTATTAATCACAACTAATCTTTTTTCTTTCATGTTTTTTTTTTAGATGGAGTCTCACTCTGTCACCCAGGTTGGAGTGGTGGCACCATCTCAGCTCACTGCAGCCTCCACCTCCCGGGTTCAAGTGATTCTCTTGCCTCAGCCTCCCGAGTAGCTGGGATTACAAGCTTGCACCACCATACCCGGCTAATTTTTGTATTTTTAGTAGAGACCAGGTTTCACCACGTTGACCAGGCTGGTCTCGAACTCCTAGCCTCAGGTGATTCACCCACCTCGCCCTCCCAAAGTGCTGAGATTACAGGCGTGAGCCACTGTGCCTGGCCACTACTAATCTTTAAAGCATGGTGAAAACGAAACAAGATTTAGCTCAGAAACCGAGTTTAGAATGCTGAGTTTCACAATATTTATGAGACTATCTAAAATTACAGAAGTAGTTCAAATTCCATATGTCTTTCCAAACATCTGAAACTGAATAGTGTTATTTAAAAGGCAAAATCCGGGCTGGGCACAGTGGCTCACGCCTGTAATCCCAGTACTTTGGGAGGCCAAGACAGGCAGATCACTGAAGGTCAGGAGTTTGAGACCAGCATGTGAAACACTGTCCATGCTGAAAATACAAAAATTAGCCAGGCGTGGTGGTACAAGCCTGTAATCTCAGCTACTTGGGAGGCTGTGACAGCAGAATCGCTTGAACCTGGGAGGCAGATGTTGCAGTGAGCCGAGATTGTGCCACTGCACTCGAGCCTGGGCAACAGAGCAAGACTCTGTCCTGGAAAATTAAAAAGTAAAAAATAGTCTGGGTGCGGTGGCTCACACCTGTAATCCCAGCACTTTGGGAGGCTGAGGCCTGTGGATCACGAGGTCAGGAGTTCAAGACCAGCCTGGCCAGCATGGTGAAACCCCGTCTCTACTAAAAATACAAAAAATTAGCTGGGTATGGCGGTGCACGCCTGTAATCCCAGCTACTCTGGAGGCTGAGGCAGAATTGCTTAAACCTGGGAGGCAGAGATCGTGCCACTGCACTCCAGCCTGGAAGACAGAACGAGAGCGAGACTCCATCTCAATAAATAAATGAATAAAGTAACAAATAAAAAGCAAAATCCTAGCAAATAGTGGATACAAAGACTTTTTGTTTTTACTTTGAAAATTAATCAACTTTTTGTTTAATTTGACTGAAACATGCAGAAACATTCACAGAACAATATTCAACAAAAGAAACCACCACCTCAAGTTCTGCTCTGAAGAACAAAAAAAAGAAAACAGGAAACCACTACCCAGAATTCACATTTGTCATTCCTGCATCAAACATACTTTTTTCATTTTTTATTTATTTATTTTTGAAACAGAGTCTTGCTCTGTCGCCCATGCTGGAAAGAAGTAAGCCGAGATTGTGCCACCATGCCTGGCTAATTTTTAGTATTTTTTAGTAGAGACAGGGTTTTACCATGTTGGCCAGGCTGGTCTCGAACTCCCCACCTCAAGCAATCCACCTGCCTTGGCCTCCCAAAATGCTGGGATTACAGATGTGAGTCACTGAGCCTGGCCTAAATATATTTTTTCAATGAAACTGCTTAAAAAATTAAAATTTCACTGTTATTCTTTATCCCATTCCCCTCCTCTTGATAATGATCAATTTGATGCCTGTCCACTAAGTCTGTGTTTTATATATTCACTGTAAATTTATGAATCCATAAACAACAGGGACAGTAGACTGCATACCTGTAAGAGAATAGTCAGTCTTAGAGTAAGTTTCAATATGTAACAGGAAAAGCTCTCCTTATCTTTTTCAGGATTGTTTTGGCTCTTCCTGGATGTTAACTTTTAGAACCAGTTTGTCTAATTCACAAAAAAAATCCTCTTGGGATTTTGCTTTGCGTTGCATTGGATTGTTAGACTAATTTGACTTCTTTTCAGTATGAATTCTTCCCAGATAAGAACATGATATATCACTCCATTTTTTAGGTCTCTCTTAACATCCTTTAATAATGCTTTATCGTTTCCTCCTTAAAGCTCTTGTATGTTTGGCTAGCTTTTTTCTGAGGTGCTTAAGTTTTATTGCTGTTTATAAATTATACCTTTTAAAATTTTATTTTCTATTTGGTTATTGCTACCATATGAAACAATTACTCATTTTTGTGTTTTGATCTTATAGCCAGCCAGCACTACTGCTTTTTTTTTTTTTTTTTTTGAGACGGAGTCTCACTCTCACCCAGATGGGAGTGCAGTGGCATAATCTCGGCTCACTGCAGTGTCTGCCTCCCTGGTTCAAAGAATTCTTCTGCCTCAGCCTCCTGAGTAGTTGGGACCACAGGCACGTGACATCACGTCTGGCTAATTTTTGTATTTTTACTAGAGATGGGGTGTCGCCATGTTGGCCAGGCTGGTCTCAAACTCCTGATGTTGTGATCCGCTCATCTCGGCCTCCCAAAGTGCTGGGATTACAGGCTGCATTTTCTTTTATTATTCAGTACTATTAGTTTTTCAGTAGATGCTCTTGGGTTTTCTTTGTAGATAATATAATTTGCAAAAATCACTAACTTGTCTCTTCCTTAAATCTCTTTTTCATTTTCTTACAACCATTAGAATGGAATAGTAGCAATGATAGTGGGCATCCTCATCTTATTCATGACATTAGTAAAAATGCTTTTAAAATGTGATGTTTGCTGTAAATTTTAAGTAGATGCTCTTTATTACATAAAAGTTTCCTTCTATTCCTGGTTTTTTAGGTTATAAAAAAGTATGAATGAGTGTTCAGTTTTGTACACTGCTTTTTTATGCATCTAGAAATCACCATGTGGCTTTTCTCCTTTAATCTGTCTATGTGGTGAGATTATATTGATAGATTTCTAATACTGACCTTCCTTGTTTTACTCAGATAAAATTCTACTTAGTTACAAAAGATCTCTTTTTTTGGACATTTATGGACTGAATTTTTAACAGGAAAAGTATTACATGATGATATGGGGACATAATTGAGTTCCTGCTCTTAGAAGGTAACAAATATTTCAGAGATTTTAGTAAGAATATTGCCCTGTTAAGAACATTCAGTTCTCTAAAGCTAAGTTCAAATAAGGCCCAATTCTTGGCCTGAGACTCTGGTTCCCACAGAGGCAATACAGGCTGAACTGGTTTGATAACTTTTACTACTGAGAGCTTTTTTTTTTTTTTGAGACAGAGTTTTGCTCTTATTGTCCAGGTTGGAGTGCAATGGTACGATCTCGGCTCACTGCAACCTCCGCCTCCCAGGTACTAAGCGATTCTACTGTCTCAGCCTCCCAAATAGCTCAGATTA
>NW_012121821.1:5238785-5241351 GCF_000951035.1 Colobus angolensis palliatus | reverse complement strand
CCTCCCAGGTACTAAGCGATTCTACTGTCTCAGCCTCCCAAATAGCTCAGATTACAGGCATGTGCCACCATACCCAGCTAATTTTTTTGTATTTATTTGAGACAGAGTTTTGCTCTTATTGTCCAGGTTGGAGTGCAATGGTACGATCTCGGCTCACTGCAACCTCTGCCTCCCAGGTACAAGTGATTTTCCTGTCTCAGCCTCCTAAGAGCTCGGATTACAGGCATGTGCCACCATACCCAGCTAATTTTTTTGTATTTAGTAGAGACATGTTTCACTATATTAGGCTGGTCGTGAACTCCTGACCTCAAGTGATCCACCCGCCTCAGCCTCCCAAAGTGCTGGGATTATAGGCATGTGCCACTGCACCCAGCCACGACTGAGAGTTTTAAGAAAGGACCAGTAACAATAAAAGTCATCCTTTGGTGGAATGAAGAGTTTATAATCTCCCAGCTGACCTAAATCTGAGATCTGTGATCATATCTTGTCTGACAGTTACAGAGCCACTCAGCTGGCAGAAGAAAGGTAGTGAGGTTGAGCAGCATCCCCACTCTTTGGGGTGGAAAGGTTGCTGGAGTTTCCCCCAGATTAAGTGGTTCCTGGAGAAGATGGAAGGAGTATAAGCAGTTCTGCTAGTAACTCCTAAGATGGCCACTACCTGGGTAATAGAACCCTGGAAACAAATGACATAGGATATCTATTGGTAGTATGTGCTGGACTAGGGCAAAAGAAGTTGAGCTTCATTCACATACCTCTGCTCAACTTCCTACCAGGACCATGCCACAAGTCTTTGGAGAAATATCATTTGGACACCTGCCAGATGGAGGGAACTGATGGCCAATTGGTAATAATCAGAGAAACTGGGACAACCAGTAGAAAGGGGCAGAAATGTTTCCCATCATCTAGCTGAGGTTGTTCATACAATGAACCACAGTTATGTCCTGCTAATAAAAGGGCAACTAATTTTGAAGGGCAATTATGTAAAGAAATGTAATTTTCCTCTCCTTCCTCCTTGCCACCCCAACTGGTATTAGGATGGCAGGAGTCATGTGTGGTTTTCTATTGCTGTGTAACAAATTACCATAAATGTAGTAGCTTAAAGCAACACAAATTATTAGCTCACAGTCCATATATCAGAAATCCAGGTAGGCTCACCTGGTTCCTCTGCTCCAGGTGTCATAAAGCCTAAATCAAGGTGTAGGCCAGTTTGGGCTCTTAGGTAGAGGATCTAGGGAAGAACCTGCTTTCTAGCTTATTCAAATTGTTAGCCAAATTCAGTTCCTTGTGGTTGTAGGATGGTAGTCCCCTTTGTCTTGATGGCAGTGAGGACCACTCTCAGCTCCTGAAGGCTTCCTGCATTCCTTGCCACACACTCCCCTCCATCTTCAAGCCAGCAACAGGGTGTTGAATCGCCCTTGTGCTTCGAACCTGACTTACTCTCCTGCTACCAGCCAGAAAAAAACTCTGACTTTAAAGGCTCATGTGATTTGATGAGGCCAACCCAGATCATCTCCCTTTTGCCATGTAATGTAACAGAATCATGGGAGTAATATCTCCTCATATTCACGGGTTCCTCCCACACTTAAAGGGGAGGGGATCATCCATAGGCAAGGTCACTGGGAGTCTTTCTTGGAATTCTGAGTACAAGTAATAACTGGGAAGACAGAATGGTATGTGACAAGAAGACCTATGCCCTACATCCCACACTCCCATTCCCAGTTCCAGGTCACCGGGGCCACAAGTCCAGCCTGTTCTGGTGAGAGAAGGAAAGCTTTGAACCAAATATTACTTGAAGTTTCAAAATGAAGAAGTCAATATTAATAACTGAAATGAGACTGCTTTAAAAATTGAAAGAACTGGCTGGGCGCGGTGGCTCACACCTGTAATCTCAGCACTTTGGGAGGCTGAGGCGGGTGGATCACGAGGTCAGGAGATCAAGACCATCCTGGCTAACACGGTGAAACCCCATCTCTACTAAAAAGATACAAAAAAATTAGCCGGGCTTGGTGGTGGGCGCCTGTGGTCCCAGCTATTTGGGAGGCTGAGGCAGGAGAATGGCACGAACCTGGGAGGCAGAGCTTGCAGTGAGCTGAGATCATGCCACTGCACTCTAGCCTGGGCGAAAGAGTGAGACTCCATCTCAAAAAAACTAACTAACTAAAAGAACGGAAAGATTATGGATTTGAATTAGATGTCATTGAGGGAGGCTGCTTCCCAATGAAAAGGGGTATTACATGGTACAGTCACCAAAACACATTTGATTGCAGTAAAACTCCAATAAGGAACCCTTTATATTGATCTTTTTAAATTAGGGCTTTTTTGTGTGGGTTTTAGAGATTGATCTATATTGTTCTTTCCTTATATACTCTTGTCCAGTTTTGAGATCAAGGTTTTAATGGTATTATAAAATGAGTTGAGTAGCTTTTTCTATTCTCCAAAACAGTTTGTATAAAACTGGAATGATCTGTTCATTGCAGGTTTGATGAAACTAGGCTTGAAGATGTCTTGGTATTAGAGATTTTTGACTACCATTTTTAATTTTTTAAATAATTATTGTTTAGGGCCA
>NW_012121821.1:5222594-5238192 GCF_000951035.1 Colobus angolensis palliatus | reverse complement strand
GAAAAAGAAAAAATTAGCCAGGCATGGTGGTGGGCACCTATAATCCCAGCTACTCAGGAGGCTGAGGCAGGAGAATCACTTGAAGTCAGGAGGCAGAGGTTGCAGTAAGAAGAGATTGCACCACAGCACTCCAGCTTGGGCAACAGAGTGAGACTGTCTCAAAATAATAATAACTATAATAATAATTATTATTATTGTTTAGGTTTGTTTCTCCTGAAGTCAATTTTGTTTGTTTTTTCTAGAAAATTATTTACACAACTTTTTATTTTTTAGGTATGATCTTTTGATGTATGTGTCTGCTATATCTGTAATTATGTTGTCCTTTTCAATCTTATTATATGTTATTTAATATTAGGGATGTCAGCCAGGCATGGTGGCTTATGCCTGTAATCCCAGCTACTCGGGTGGCTGAGGCACGAGAATAACTTGAACCCAGGAGGCAGAGGTAGCAGTGAGCCAAGATCGCGCCTCTGCACTCCAGCCAGGGTGACAGAGCGAGACTCTGTCTCAGAATAATAATAATAATAGGGATGTGTTCTAATAAGCTAGAGTGAGTGGGTGATCATAGTCCTAATAGAGGCCTATTCCCAGCAATATGAAGAGATATTTATGGCCCAAATACAGTCATGCACCACCTAACAACAGTTCAGTCAGTGTGGACCACATATACAACAGCGGTCCCATAAGATTATAATGGAGCTGAAAATTCCTACCACCTGTTGCCATTATAGCTGTCTTGATATGGTAACAAAAGCATTACTCATGCATTTGTGGTGATGCTGCTGTAGACAAACCTATTGTGCTGCCAGCTGTATAAAAAAATAGCACATACAGGCCGGGCACGGTGGCTCAGGCCTGCAATCCCAGCACTCTGGGAGGCCAAGGCGGGCGGATCACGAAGTCGGGAGATCAAGACCATCCTGGCTAACACGATGAAACCCTGTCTTTACTAAAAATACAAAAAATTAGCTGGGCGTGGTGGCGGGCGCCTGTAGTCCCAGCTACTTGGGAGGCTGAGGCAGGAGAATGGCGTGAACCCAGGAGGCAGAGCTTGCAGTGAGCTGAAATCACGCCACTGCACTTCAACCTGGACGACAGAGCAAGACTCCATCTAAAAAAAAAAAGAAAAAAAAAGCACGTTCAATTATGTGCAGTACACATACTTGATAATGATAATAAGCCACTATTACCAGCTTATGTAGTTACTATATTATTTATTGTTGTTTTAAAGTGTACTCTTTCTACTTATTAAAAAAAAAAAAAGGTGTTCCAGAAGAAGGCCTTGATATCATATGAGATGGCAACTGCATGAGTGGAATTGCCCATGAGGACATTCCAGTGGGACCAGACATGGAGATGGAAGACAGTGATACTGGTGATCCTGACCTTGCATAGGCATAGGTGTGCATTTGTGTTTTAGTTTTTAACAAAAATGTTTAAAAAGAAAAAAAAATAGGCCAGGCGTGGTGGCTTACACCTGTAATCCCAGCACTTTGGGAGTCCGAGGTGGGTGGATCACCTGAGGTCAGGAGTTTGAGACCAGCCTGGCCAACATGGCGAAAACTTTTCTTCACTAAAAAAAATTAGCTGGGCATAATGGCACATGCCTGTAATCCCAGCTACTTGGGAGGCTGAGGCAGGAGAATTGCTTGAACCCGGGAGGTGGAGGTCGCAGTGAATGGAGATCATACCAATATACTCTGCCCTGGGCGACAGAGCGAGACTCTGTTTTAAAAATGTAAATAAATAATAGAAAAAGCTTATAGAATAAGGATATAAAGAAAGAAAATATTTTTGTGCAGTGTATTCATGTTTTAAGCTAAGTGTTATTACAAAAAGTTTTAAAACATTTTTAAAGCTTATAAAGTAAAAATGTTGGCCAGGCATTGTGGCTCACGCCCGTATTCCTAGCACTTTGGGAGGTTGAGGCGGGCAGATTGCTTGAGTTTAGGAGATCAAGACCAGCCTAGGCAATATGGCAAAACCCCATCTCTACAAAAAATGCAAAACTTAGCTGGGTGTGGTGGCGTGTGCCTGTAATCCCAGCTACTCAGGAGGCTGAAGTGAGAGGTTGGCTTAAGCCCAGGAGGCAGAGGTTTGTAGTGTGAGCCAAGATAGCGCCACTGCACTCCATCCAGCCTGGGCAACAGAGCCAGACCCAGTCTCAAAAAAAAAAAAAAAAAAAAAAAATGTTACAGTAAGCTAAGGCTAATTTATCATTGAAGAAAGAAAAATGTTTTAAATAAATTTAGTGTAGCCTAAGTGTACAGTGTTTCTAAAGTCTGCAGTAGTGTATAGTCATGCCTTAGGCCTTCATATTGATTCACCTCTCACTCACTGACTCACCGAGAGCAATTTCCAGTCTGCAGGCTCCATTCATAGTAACTGCTTTATATACGTGTGCCATTTGTTTCTCTTATACTGCATTTCTGCTGTACCTTTTCTATGTTTAGATATATTTAGACACACATACTTACCATTGTGTTACAGTTGCCTATAGTATTCAGTACAGTAACATGCTGTACAGTTAGTAGCCTAGAACAATTAGGCTACACCACATATTCCAAATATGTAGGCTCTTCCATCTCAGTTTGTGTAAGGACACCTCTATCATGTTCACATAACAATGAAATCACCTAAGCAGAACATATTCCTGTTTTAAGTGACACATGACTGTACTTACTTTCCCAGCCTCCCTTGAGAGAGGGGCTGTTACCTAGACTTAAAATTGGGAACTAGTGATATAAAAGCCAAGATCTAGTAGCTCCATTCTTGGGCGGGGGGCGGGGGGGGGTGCCTGAAGGTAGTTGGCAGTTGCAGCATAGCAGGTCAGAGATACTGGAATAGTCCAAGCTGTGGTGCCCAGTGTCCTGCAGAAGTCAGGATGTCCTCACTGGGCTGCTTTGGGGCATGATTTGAGGAAACAGCTGCACCCAGCCTCCCCCGTACCTGCTCATTTTCCAAGCTGCTTCTTCAGCCTTTCCAATAGTTCTTTAAGTCAATATCATTTAAATACATTTTCTCCCTAAAGCATACAAGGTCGGTGTTATGGGTTGAACCGTGAACCCCAAAATTCTTATGTTGTCCTAACCCCTTGTATCTCAGAATGTGACCATATTTAGATTGTTGTTACAGATGCAATTAAGATGAAGTCATACTGGAGCAGGATGGGCCCCTAATCCAATGTGACTATGTGACCTATATCAGATGTTTGGGGTCAGTCTGTTCCCTAGAACCCAAAGTCAATGGCAGAAAGTTAAACCAAAGAAGCACAAATGACCCATCTTGCAGGGCATGTGTGGCTGAGGATAGCTCAGGTGAGTACTCATTGGCTGAGAGTCTTAGCAACATAGTACATTTACCCTCACTGGCTGTGGCAAATAGTGCAGCTGCCTTACCAGCCCTAATTGGTCGTGACCATAGGTGGCACTATGAACAAAAGTGTAAGAGATTATTATATACAATGTGGGGGTTGCTCATTTAACTCACTCCAGCTCAGAGAGGCAGATAGAAAAGTCGCACTTTAATTTTGCCTATAAGTGTTCCTGAGGTTGTACCTGCAGTGTAATAGGAAAAACTAATTAAATGTCCAATGTTATTTAAATTTGGATGGATCTGTTTGTTTAATCAGCAATTTAGGCAGTGTCTCTTAAATAGAAATGTCACTTTTTTTTTTTTTTTTTTAAGATTTCCCTGACCCTCTGCTTTTCTAAGTCAGTATCCTAGTATTTTAGCGGGGAGGGACCTCCTGGCCATGTGCTGTCCTGTCAATTCTGCTCACATCTACTGCTTTCCAGCCCCAAGTCTTTTATCCACCTTTTTACTCTCCATTCTGTTAGCCTCTGATGCTGCAGCCCGGAGGTTCAAGCCCAGTCTCCAGTAATAAAGTCTAATCCTGTTTGGTTTGCTCTGTGAGTTTTGTTAGTTTAAAATTTTAGATGTTATGAATCACGGTCATTTTCTTCCCCATAATATTACTGTGTAAATGATTTGTTTCTGGAGAGGCTATAGGCAGACAGTTTGAAGTAGAGCTAATTATATGCAAGGCAGATTGTAAACATCTCATTCATTTATTCACTCATTCAGTAAAAACTTGCTAAGTGCCTGCTAACTTGGATGCTCTGCCCTGGGGAATACAATCATAATTTTTAATTTTTTTATATATATATATAGTGTTTGAGATGGAGTCTTGCTCTGTTGCCCAGGCTGGAGTACAATGGTGTGATCTTGGCTCACTGCAAGCTCCACCTCCTGGGCTCACGCCATTCTCCTGCCTCAGCCTCCTGAGTAGCTGGGACCACAGGTGCCCACCACCACACCTGGCTAATTTTTTGTATTTTTAGTAGAGATAGGGTTTTATCGTGTTAGCCAGCATGGTCTCGATCTCCTAACCTCGTGATCCGCTCGCCTCAGCCTCCTAAAGTGCTGGGATTACAGGCATGAGCCACCGCACCCAGCCAATAATCATAATTTTTAAAAGAAACTGTCCCGGCTACTCAGGAGGCTGATGTAGGAAGATCACTTGAGCCAGGGAGTTCAAGGTTGTAGTGAGCCATGATGGTGCCATCGCACTCCAGCCTCGGTGACAGAGCAAGACCTTGTTTCAAAAATCAAAACAAAACAAAACAAAAACCATAGTTCCTTTTTTTTGGGGGGGGGGACGGAGTCTTGCTCTGTCACCCTGGCACACGCCACCGCACCCGACTAATTTTTTTTTTTGTATTTTTAGTAGAGATGAGGTTGCACCATATTGATCAGGCTGGTCTCACACTCGTGACTTCAGGTGATCCACTTCGACCTCCCAAAGTGCTGGGATTACAAATGTGAGTCACTGCGCCCAGCCCAAAAACTATAGTTCTTACAGTGGAAGGTGGAAGGAGTTCCAGTTGAAAATAGTTAGATGTTCTAAGCAGCATGTTGATAAAGGTGGGGAAACCAAGCTGTGTGTACTTAGAAATGGGAGACTAGTAATCATTAGAGAGGTCTATTGATCTCTAGGGCCTCACTTATCCAGCAGAGGTTTAGGTGGCAAGCATAAGGTTAAAAATCCCAGGCCTTTCCAGAAGACTGGGGAGTCACACAGATGGGTGGACCAAGAACTGTTGGACATTTAATTGCTTTCCCATTTTTTTGTTGTTATCAATAATGTTGTTTCTCGGCATGATGGTGCAAACCTACTCAGGAGACTTAAGTTAAAAGGATTGCTTTAGCCCGGGAGTTGGAGGTTGCAGTGAGCTATACTCGCACCATTGCACTCCAGCCTGGGCAACAGAGCAAGACCCTGTCTCTAAAAATGATAATAATAATGCTGTGATAAACTTCTCTGCACAAAAATCTTTATGCAGGGCTGGACATGGTGGCTTACACCTGTAATCCCAGTACTTCAGGTGGCCGAGGCTGGAGAATCACATGAGGCCAAGAGCTCAAGACTAGCCTGGGCAACAAAGAGAGACTTTGTCTTTACAAAAAAATTTTAAAAACTTAGCCAGACTCAGTGTCATAAGCCTGTAGTCTCAGCTGCTCAGGAGGCTGAGGTGGGAAGATGGCTTGACCATGGAAGTTTGAGGCTGCAGTGAGCTGTGATCTTGCCACTGCACTCCAGCCAGTGTGACAGTGAGATCCCATCTAAAAAGAAAATCTTCTTGCACATCTTTACTTTCTTAGGATAAACTCCTGAAAGTGGGTTTTCTGGGTTACAGGGCATAAGCATTTTTGTGGCTACGCAATTTATGGTCTCATGATGAATGTAAGAGGGTACTTGTTTTCCCATACCCTTGACAGGACTAAATTTGTGAAAACATGGATTTATAGGTCTCTATTAAAATGTTTCCCAATTTTATATGTTTAAAAATTTCATTTAAGAACCATTTCAATCCATTGGAAAATGCTGTAGAAAAAGGAATTTGCTCTCTGTTGTATATCAGTGAGTGCTGGGTCTTTTTTTTTTTGTATTAATATTCCCGAGTTGAAGTAGAAGTGTTTAGCAATTCTTTAACTTGTGGGCTTAATGGAGAGGTGTGATACAAGGAAAAAGGGGTGGTGGGAAATATTTTTTTAAAAAACGGAACAGGCTGGTTGTGATGGCTCACACCTATAATCCCAGTACTTTGGGAGGCCGAGGCAGGTGGATCACTTGAGGTCAGGAGTTTGAGACCAGCCTGGCCAACATGGTGAAACCCCATGCTGACTAAAATACAAAAATCAGCCGGGCGTGGTGACACGCGTCTGTAATCCCAGCTACTTGGGAGGCTGGGGCAGAAGAATTGCTTGAACCCAGGAGAAGGAGTTTACAGTGAGCCAAGATTGTGCCACTTCATTACAGTCTGGGTGACAGAGTGAGACTCTATCTCAAAAAAAAAAAGGAACATGATAAGAAATCAAGGTGAAAAGAACAAACATGGGAAAGGAAAATGATGGGAAAGCAGAGGGGCCCGGACTCCAGCCGCCACACGGGCTTTTGCCTGAACTTGCCCATTTTCCTATGTCATTGCTGTCTGGTGTTTTCAGTTCACAAGTTGAGCAACTGCAGCTTCCTTTATCATTAGAAGAGGAAATGAAAGAGCAAGGGTACAAGTAATTACTGGGGCCAGCACATAATGTTTTTGTTTTGTTTTGTTTGCCCGGCTTGTTTTGTTTTTTAACAGGGAAAACCCATGTGTTGCAACATGTTCAATCACCAGGATTTTAGTCCTCTGACCTTCAGACGTTAGTCATTCCTTCCTCTTAAACAGTTCTCTCCCTAGTGTTTGAACTGGTCTTTCGATTAAACACAACAGGGCCCTTCTCTCAGAAAAGTCTGAGAAATAAATTCAAATTCTAATAAGCAGCATTTCTGAATGTTAAAATGTGTATGAATTGGCTGCGTATTTTATATGTTTCGTTCTCTCAGGATCTCTCCTATTTAGTGAAATTCACTGAGCTAAAATGTAATGTTAAATACTTACAAGAGGCTTTGGTTATAAAATGACTGAAGAGGAATTTCTCTATAAATAGGGTTAGGGTTAGGAAAGCTGCAATAGCAGTGGCTCCACCTAATGATCAGAAAATGACACAGTCTAACTGTGATGTTTTCAAGCTTAGAGGCGGTCATTCACTTTAAAAGTAAAGCAACATGGTTTTTATCTCTCACCACCTTACTTAAAAGTGATGCAGATAACTTAAAAAGTGATTTAAAAACATAAATTCAGCACATAAAACACGTAATCCATAAAACACAGCACATAAAAGTATGATAGAAAATTATTTAATAGAGTAATTTTAAAAAGTAAATTGTAGTTATTCTGAAAAGAAGACTAGAGTCTTTGCCACAGTTAAAAAGTAAGTAAGGTTAGGCTGGGCGCGGTGGCTCATGCCTGTAATCCCAGCACTTTGGGAGGCTGAGGTGGATGGATCACAAGGTCAGGACTTCGAGACCAGCCTGGCCAATATGGTGAAACCCTGTCTCTACTAAAAATACAGAAATTAGCTGGGCGTGGTGGTGGGCGCCTATAGTCCCAGTTACTTGGGAGGCTGAGGCAGGAGAATCGCTTGAACCCGGGAGGCGGAGCTTGCAGTGAGCCGAGATCGTGCCACTGCACTCTGGCCTGGACGACACAGCAAGACTGTGTCTCAAGAAATAAAAAAATAAAAATAAAAAATAAAAAGTAAGTAAGGTTAAAAAGAAAGAAAGAAAAGTAAACCAAAGTCCAGGCCAAACTAGACCAGAACTTTTCTAGCAAAATTGAAAACAGTTATTTAGCTGACTGTGGAAAGGTAAATCCTATGCGTCATGTCACAAGTACACACATCGTTGCCAGACGGGACGGCTCATGCCTGTAATCCCAGTGCTTTGGGAGGCTAAGGCAGGAGGATTGCTGGAGCCCAGGAGGGTGGCTTGAAACTGCAATGAGCTGTGATTGTGCTACTGCACTCCAATCTGGGCATCAGAGACCCTGTCTCAGAAAATAAAAAACACAAACCTCACAACAACAAAAAAGAAGTTCACCATCAACCAGTTGATTGATTTACCACCACTATCTTCTTGGCCAAGTATCAAAATATTTTAAGCATGAATTCGGCTGTGACCCTTCATTCATTCATTCATTCATTTACTTGTAGAGATGGGGTCTTGCTATGTTGGCTAGGTTGGAGTGCAATGTCTATTCGAGGCATGACCGTAGTGCACTATAACCTTGAACGCCTCCTGGGCTGAAGTGATCCTCCTACCTCAGCCTTTCAAGTAGCTGGCACCACCGGCTCACACCGTCACACCCAGCAATTCATGTATTTAACGAATATTTACTGGCACAGTGCAAAGCATTTAAAATACAGCCTGATTAAAACATACATAACCTTCGCCTTTTTTGAGCTTGCAGTATAGTAAAGGAGAAATACAAGAAGCCAATAAATATATAATTGCAAACTGGGATGAGGCATTAGAAGGAAAAGAACTGGGTTCCTAAAAGACGAGCAAGACTGATCTTGCTAGTGTGAAATCTGACTAAGATACTGTGAGTAATGATCACTCGATTACTCAGAGAACTGCAGCACTTTGGTACAGTTGGTGGTATATTAATATTTTCTTGTTCGTATCTGTGTCCTTGCATAACCTTTTAAAATTTGGCCATGCTCTTTGGCCTGTAAATTGAGAGTTCTGTGGTAAAAGGCACTATTTTCCACTTCTTCCTACTTTTCAGAGTATAATACAGGGTGCTGTATGCAGGGGGCCCTTAACTCATGCTCCTGACGGAATAAAGGGCTATTTCTTTGAGTCTCATTAGTTGGGAAAGTTCCCTTGCTTAGATTGCTTTGCCTAAGAATTTTGTATCCTAGCATCTCAGAGTGCCTGACAGCCGGGTGCAGTGGCTCATGCCTGTAATCCCAGCTCTTTGGGAGGCTAAAGCGGGCAGATCATCAGGAGTTTGAGACCAGCCTTCTGAGTAGCTAGGATTACAGGCACGCACCACCATGCCCAGCTAATTTTGTATTTTTAGTAGAGATGGAGTTTCACCATGTTGGCCAGGCTGGTCTCGAACTCCTGACCTCAGGTGATCCAACTGCCTTGGCCTCCCAAAGTGCTGAGATTACAGGCGTGAGCCACGGCCCCCGGCCTTGAAGGCATTTTAAGGGCCATAAAAATACTGCTGTTATCTAGCCTGACTGATCTCATTCTTGTCTCCCAAATGCCAAGATCATTCCTACCTCAGACTTTTTTCCTTGCTGTGTCATCTTTCCAGAAACTCCTTCCCAGTTTTGTGCATAGCAGAACTAGTTTTTCATCCGTGAGCTTTGGGCTCAGATGTCACTTCCTTAAGGAAGTCTTTCAAAAGCTGCCCCCTCTGCCCCCCAACCCCTAGTTTATCCATCACATTCCCCTTGTTTATTCTCTTCATGGACCTGATCATACTCTGAAGTCATCTTAGTCCCTTCTCTACTTGTTAAATGTTTGTCTTCTTAAGCTCCATGAGGGGAGGGACCTTGTGATCTTCTTCACCATGACATCCTAAAAGCTTAGGGCAGCCATTCCCAAAGTGTAGTTCATGGACCCCCAAAAAGGTCTCGTGAGCTCAGAGCTCTTATAATAATACTAAGATTTTACTTCCTTTTTGCACTTTTTGGATCTTTGCATGATAGCACAAAAGCAATGGTAGGCAAAACTGTTGTTACCTTAGCATGAATCAAAGCCATGGCACCAGCTATATTAGCAGTCATTGTTCATCACTATGTACTCAACAGTTTATAAAGCCAGTTTTTCTTAAAATTCACTGAAGAATGTCCCTGAAGAAACAGTCAGAGTTATTAATTTTATTTAGTCTTGATCCTTGAGTGCACATCTTTTTAGTATTCTGTATGATACAATGGAAAGCACATACAAGCACTTCCACACACCAAAGTATATACATTGGTTATCTCAAGAATAACCTTTCTAGAGATTGAATTCTGTGCTGCAGTACACTGCTTTTTTCATGGGACACCATTTTTACTTGAAAGAACAGCAGTAAACTATGGTCAAGAGCATAGAACTGAAGATTTGGATACGAGAATTATCAGCTTAGAGATGATAAAGACAGTGTCTAAACTGTGTGCAACACTATTTTACCCACTGGGGACAGACTAGTATTTTGCTCTCACAGAGCTACTAAGAGAATAAAGAAAGAGTAGAGGTCAGAATCATAGTTTGTTGAATATCTGAAGCTGAGGGGCTTCGAGGAGAAAGGCAGGAATGAAACAACTTTAGAAAACACAGTAATGAGGCCGGGTATGGTGATTCACTTCTATAATCCCAGCACTTTGGGAGGCCGAGGCAGGCAGATCGCCTGAGCTCAGGAGTTCAAGACGAGCCTAGGCAACATGGAAAAACCTCGTCTCTACCAAAAAAATACAAAAAATTAACTTGGCATGGTGGCGCATGCCTGTGGTCCCAGCTACTTGGGAGGTTGAGGTGGCAGGGTCACTTGAGCCTGGGAGGTAGAGGTTGCAGTGAACCGAGATCATGCCACTGCACCCCATTTTGGGCAACAGAGTGAGACCCTGTCTCAAAAAAAGAAAGCAAGGCAAGGCAGGGCAGGGCAGGGCAAGACAGGGCAAGGCAGGGCAAGGCAGGGCAAGGCAGGGCAAGGCAGGGCAACACGTTAATGAAAGAAACACCTCTGTAGCACAGTATTGGTTTATTATTAGCAAAACAGAGTAGTCATGGGGGCTCCAAGCTAAAATGTAGAAACAATCCTGTTATAACGGTAGCTATAAAGGTTTTATTCAGCAAACTGTACTTACACAAAGAAAGGATCTTGCTTTTCCCCTTTTCGAGAGAATCTTCAGCATGAGAACATTCAGCATTAATTGCCCAGTGCCAATATGACAGATATTCCTAATTACAAATACTTTGCCAAATTTACAATGAGAATAATGATTAATTTGTGTCACATAGATTTTTTTATTCATTCCCAAAGTGATTTAAGTTTATATTACAATCACAAATCTTACCCTTTCAAAAATAATGCTCTTAATAAACTCGTCCTGAATTTTTCTTCCCCAAAAACATCCACACCCACCACAGCATAAACAAGGCTTTCCCACTTTTCCCTTTACTGCTGTGAGTAGCATTGATTCAGTATCAGCCCCAGGTCTGCCTCTGTTCCCTCTGAATCAATGTTCTGTCTAAAAGGTAGGCATTGGAGAAAACAGACCTCCTTGTCATAGACTGAAGGGCAGCAAACTACATTCCTTCAGCCTTAGGCCTGATGGAGAAAATTCTTCAAATCACAAGAGAGGTAAGGCTCTCAGAAAAGCATGCAGACATTTTTAAAAATCTTGACTAAAAAGTGTGACTAGCTGGGCACGGTGGCTCATGCCTGTAATCCTAACACTGGGAGGCCAAGGCGGGCAGATCACCTGAGGTCAGGAGTTTGAGACCAGCCTGACCAACATGGAGAAACCTGTCTCTACTAAAAATACAAAATTAGCCAGGCATAGTGGTGCATGCCTGTAATCCCAGCTACTTGGGAGGCTGAGGCAGGAGAATCGCTTGAACCAAGGAGGCGTCAATTGCGGTGAGCCCAGATCATGCCATTGCACTCCAGCCTGGGCAACAAGAGTGAAACTCCGTCTCTAAAAAAAAAAAAAAGTGTGAGTAGGCCAGGCAGGATGGCTTATGCTTGTAATCCCAGCACTTTGAGAGGCCAAGGCGGGCAGAGCTCAAGGTTTCAAGACCAGACAGGGCAATACGGTGAAACCCCGTCTCTACAAACAAAATATTTTAAAAAATTAGCCAGTTATGGTGGTGCATGCCTGTAGTCCCAGCTACTTGGGAGGCTGAGGCAGGAGTATCACTTGAGCCTGGGAGGTCGAGGCTGCAGTGAGCCATGTTCATGCCAGTGCGCTGCAGCCTGCGTGACAAAGTGAGACCCTGTCTCAAAAAAATACAAAATAAATTAAAAAGTATGATTTTAGAAAATGTTAAGATTTAAAAATAAAATTTTTGAGCAAATGTAAACAAAAAGAATAACTGCTCTGGGATAACCAGATATCCTGCATTTTAGAAATAATATTTCTAAAATGGGAACTGGGGCCAGAGAAGTGACTTAAAATGTCCCTCTTGGTCCCTCCCTCTATGCTTCACAGCATAACCCATATTTATCTACTTATTTTTAATTTAATTTAATTTTACTTTTAGAGTCAGGGTCTCACTTTGTTGCCCAGGCTGGAGTGCAGTGGCACAGTCATGGCTCACTATAACCTCAAACTCCTGGGCTCAGGCAATCCTCTACCTCATCTTTCCAAGTAGCTGGGACTACAGGTGTCTACCACCATGCCCAGCTAATTTTATAAGTCTTTAAAATAGAGATGGGGGTCTTGCTGTGTTGCTCAGGTCTTTAACTTCTGGCCTCAAGTGCACCTCCTGTCTTGGCCTCCCAAAACGCTGGGATTGTGGATGCAGGCCACTGTACCTGGCCCCCATATTTATTAATCACATTTTATTCATTCATTCATTTAACTTTCCTGTGAAGTTTTGCAAATGGCTTCCTCAATTCCCCCGTTAAGCTTTTTTTTCCTTCTCAAACCATGCTTATATCCTTTCTGGCTTTAGTCACATATTTTGGGTCAGATAGTCTAGTCCTAGCACTGTACTTTTAATATCACCTGTAGTGAATTCAGAAACTTCTTTGAAGCCACAAGACCATCTGTTTCAATACCAATATTTTGAAATCTAATGACTCACAATTCTAGAACATTCTCAACATTAAGTTTCTTAAAGATGGTTTAAATACTTTTTACATTTAAATACATGTACAGAAAACAAAACTCTTTTCATTTAAAACCTACCAAATATAGCCACACATGGTGGGGAATACCTGTAGTCCCAGTTACTCAGGAGGCTGAGGCAGGAGGATTACTTGAGCTGAGGAGTTTAGGGCTGCAGTGCACTATGATTGCGCCTGCAAAAAGCCACTGCACTCCAGCGTCGGCCACAGAGAAAGACCCAGGTTTTTGTTTTTTTGGGTTTTTTTTTTCTGAGACAGAGTCTTGTTCTGTTGCCCAGGCTGGAGTGCAGTCTGGAGTGCAGTGGCTCATTGCAACCTCCACCTCCTGCGTACAAGTGATTCTCCTGCCTCAGCCTCTCAAGTAGCTGGGACTACAGGCACGTGCCACCACACCCAGCTAGTTTTTGTATTTTTAGTAGAGATGGAGTTTCGCCATGTTGGCTAGGCTGGTCTCGAACTCCTGGGCTCAAGTGATTCTCCTACCTTGGCCTCTCAAAGTGCTGGGATTACAGGCGTGAGCCACTGCATCTGGCCACAAGACTCAGTGTCTTTTTTTTGGAGATGGAGTTTCGCTCTTTTGCCCAGGCTGGAGGGAAGTGGTGTGAACATGGCTCACTGCAACCTCTGCCCTCTGGGTTCAAGCAATTCTCCTGCCTCAGCCTCTCCAGTAGCTGGGATTATAGGCACCCACTACTATGCCCGGCTAATTTTTGTATTTTTAGTAGAGATGAGGTTTTGCCATGTTGGCTAGGCTGGTCTCAAACTCCTGACCTCAGGTGATCCACCCACTTCGACCTCGCAAAGTGCTAGGATTACAGGTGTGAGTCACCGCGCCTGGCCAGCAAGACCCAGTTTCTAAAAAACAAAATAAAAAATAAATCTTCCAACTATTTGTAATATGATCTCTGTTCATCTTTACTGTTATAAACATTCCTCAGGTACTTGAAAAGATTGTGTGTTCTATGCTTGTTGAATACAGATAACCTATTAGGCAAGGTTACTAATTTCCTGGCTGCCTGCTCTGTCACCTCTACTAGAAGTGTTTAAAATCTCAATTTTCCTTTTAATTTTCTTACTCTTTTCTGGGTTGTTCATGATTGCTATGTTCGTGGTGGATTGTTCTTTTTTTTTAAAAAAAAAAAACAAAACCCTCTTGATCTTATTAATATTTTTTGCCTCAAATTCTATTTTGTCTGCTATTGATATTACTACCCTAAATCCCCTACCCTGCCCTTTTTTTTTGAGACAGGATCTCACTCTGTCACTCAGGCTGGAGTGCAATTCACCATCACTACGGCTCATTGCAGCCTCGACCTCGCTGGGCTTGGTTGATCCTCCCACCTCAGCCTCCCGAGTATCTGGGATTACAGGCACACACCACCATACCTGGCTAATTTTTGTATTTTTTATAGAGATAGGGTTTCACCATGTTGGCCAGGCTGGTCTCGAACTCCTGATCTCAAGAGATCCACCCACCTTGGCCTCCCAAAGTGCTGGGATTATAGGTATGAGCCACCACACCCAACCGGCAGCCAACTGTTTATGGACTGGCACTGGGGCCCAGACCCTACCTTGAGTGATACTGGTCTAGAGGACTTATTAATTGCATGATCCAGGAGTAGTTCATAAATTCTGTGATGGTCATTCTTTGGGTGAACTTCATTTCTAGCAGATTCTAGATAAGCAGCATGGCTTCCTCTGATTCTGACACCTGAGGGTGGGGAAATTCAGACTGTCTCACTTAGGTTGTGCATCTTCACCTGGGAAGGAGGGTGAGGCCAAAGTTGTGTTAGGAGATAAATGATGAAATTCAAGAGCTCCATGGTAATAGCCCTTGTCTTTCCTCTCTGGGGCCACACACTGCAGTGTGGGGAGAGGAGTGGACAGAAGGAATGTCAGCGTTTCCTTGGCAAAATCTCTTGAGTTTCAGAACAGCAGTGAGATTTTGGGGGTATGAGAGTCACAGGTTTGACATCCCTGTGAGGAATGCTATTTGAGTACAAGCACTGGATGTCCTCATGACGTTGTGATTTCAGAAGAATAGTCCTGTGTTTGGCTGAAAAGTTCTGCATTCCATAACTCCGTGTGAATAAGCAGCCATTTCTTCCCAGCACACAGTTGCTCACCAATGTCCATGGTCCTATGGTCCCATGGTACTGGGAGGCCTCTCATGCAGCTGTCTCCCACTATGGTCTTAGGAAATTCCTGGTATTAGAGTGAGTTTTTCCTAGATCTGCTTACTGAATACCTGTAGAACTTTCACACTGATGGCCAGTTCCAAGACTTAAGCATGACCTTGCGACCATTGGTGATAGTGCTTTCTTGATCTGCTGACTCAACTTGAAGCAGAACTGGGGGTACTACTAGGAATGAGGGGTGACTAAATGGTGCAAGGCTAGGGGTTGGGGCTGGGGCAAGGGGTATATTGGGTAACTGGGGATGACCAGTGTCAGAGAGCACAAAGACGATGGTGAAGGGCAGGTAGGCCACCTCCCACTTGGTGGGAAATTCTGTTCCTGGCTGGAACTGGTTCATTCATTCCAAGCCAGCAACAGCTCCAGGTTTGGACGCCATTTGTGAATCTACGTGCCACCAGACTAGTCCCTGTCTCCCACACACCCCACTCTCTGGAGTTTGGAAAAATGGAAGGGGTGGGGCTAGCTACTAGTCTTTTTTTTTTTTTTTTTTGAGACACAGTTTCATTCTGTCATCCAGTCTGGAGTGCAGTGGCATGATCTCAGCTCACTGCAACCTCCGCCTCCCAGCTTCAAGTGATTCTCATGCCTACTTAGCCTTCAGAGTAGCTGGGACTACAGGTGCACACCATCACAGCCGGCTAATTTTTTTTTTTTTTTTTT
>NW_012121821.1:5220610-5221938 GCF_000951035.1 Colobus angolensis palliatus | reverse complement strand
TGGAGTGTAATGGTGCTATCTCGGCTCACTGAAACCTCTGCCTCCCGGGTTCAAGCGATTCTCCTGCCTCAGCCTCCCGAGCAGCTGGGATTACAGTTGTACACCACCATGCCTGGCTACTTTTTGTATTTTTAGTAGAGATGGGGTTTCACCATGGTGGCCAGGCTGGTCTCCAACTCCTGACCTCAGGTGACCCACCTGCCTTGGCCTCCCAAAGTGCTGGGATTACAGGCATAAGCCACCGTGCCAGGCCCTATTTTTGTTTTTAACCAGTGCTGTAGTTTGAATATTTGTCTCTTCCAAAACTCATCTGAAACATAATCCCCCCATGTGGCAATATTGAGAGATGGTGCCTTTAAGAGGTGATTGGGTCATGAGGGCTCTGCCCAGTGAGACTGGTGGCTTTATAAGAAGAGGAAGAGAGACCTGAGCTATCATGCTCAAGCCCCTCACCATGTGAGGCCCTCCACCACCTCGGGACTCTGCAGAGAGTTCCCAGGAACAAGAAGCCTCTCACCAGATGCGGCCCCTCTACCTTGGACTTCTCAGCCTCCATTACTGTAAGAAGTGAATTCCTTTTCTTTATAAATGATCCAGTTTCAGGTGTTCTGTTCTATGCAACAGAAAATGGACAAGACAATGAGTACACTTAGTTGTTGCTTCCTGAGTTCTAAAGTCTAACAGAGCAGGTCCTCCATTCTTGCCCCTTTTTACCCCAAATGCTCACTGGCATTCTTGCAACTGCAAGTAATAATTAAAAGTGGCTAAGCCAGGCTGGCGTGGTGGCTCACGCCTGTAATATCAGCACTTTGGGAGGCTGAGGCAGGAGGATCACTTGAACCCAGGAGTTTAAGACCAGCTGGGGCAACATAGCAACACCCTGTCTCTAATTACTATTATTTTTTTGAGTAAGCCAAATAGGGGTTTACTTTCATCTAGAACAAGAAGCCATGTTGGCTAGTCTGGTCTCGAACTCCTGGGCTCAAGTGATCCATCCACCTCAGCCTCCCAAAATGTTGGGATTACGCATGAGCCACCGCATGCAGCCACAAGACCCAGTTTCTTTTCTTCTTCCTTTCTTTTTTTTTGGTTAGAGATAGGGCATCTAACGGCATTGTTTTAGCTGCTCAACACTTTGTTGTTTTTTTTTTTTGAGACGGAGTCTTGCTCTGTCACCCAAGCTGGAGTGCAGTGGTGCAATCTTGGCTCACTGCAAGCTCCGCCTCCTGGGTTCACGCCATTCTCCTGCCTCAGCTTCCCCAGCAGCTGGGACTACGGGCCCACGCCACCACGCCTGGCTAATTTTTTTTTTTTTTAGTAGAGATGGG
>NW_012121821.1:5211581-5220331 GCF_000951035.1 Colobus angolensis palliatus | reverse complement strand
CCGAGATGGAGTTTCACTCTTGTTGTCCAGGCAGGAGTACAATGGCGCAATCTCGACTCACTGCAACCTCTGCCTCCCTGGTTCAAGCGATTCTCCTACCTCAGCCTGTGAGTAGCTGGGATTACAGGCATGTGCCACCACGCCCAGCTAATTTTGTATTTTTAGTAGAGACGGGGTTTCTCCATGTTGGTCAGGCTGGTCTCGAAATCCCGACCTCAGGTGATCCACCCACCTCGGCCTTCTAAAGTGCTGGGATTACAGGTGTGAGCCACCACGCCCGGCCACCTGATTAATTTTTAAGTCATTCACAGAGAACGGGTTTTGCCATGTTGCCCAGGCTGGTCTCAAACTCCTGGGCTCAAATGATCCTCCTGCTTGGCCTCCCAAAGTGCTGAGGTTACAGGTGTGCCACTGTGCCTGGTCAGCTCACCACTTTCAGATCTGGCTCTCTTCACCTCTCTTTTATAGTCATAAGCTTATTAGCACAATTCTAGACATCCACAGCTACATTTAAGGCAGGAAGGAGGTGGTAATAGACACTACCAGCCACATCCGTCCCTTTTAATTAGGATACCCTAGAAATCCTCAGCAGACTTTGAATTATGTGCCATTGGTGAGATGTCATATGATCATCCCTCTACAAGGCAACAAGGTAAAAAAGAATTTAGCATTTCTAGCCTCTTGAGTGGCGATGAACACAGAATAGGAATGGGCATTTGCTTAGGAAACCAACTGTGCCTTACAACGTTTTTGCACTTTTTTCTGTGTAATTTTGTGTTAAATCATATAAAAATGCTGATCCTAACAAATATGGTCAATGAGTCGCACCACAATTCTCTAAGAACTCCAGTCCAAAAAGGTTAATCTTGCTTTTAAACTCCAGGCGCGGTGTTTCACAGCTGTAATTTTAGCACTTTGGGAGGCAGAAGCAAGAGGATCACTTGAGGCCAGGAGTTGGAGACCAGCCTGGCAACATAGCAAGACCACGTCTCTACAAAAAATAAAATTATCTGGGCCTGTTGGTGCACACCTGTAGTCCCAGCTACTCAGGAGGATGAGGTGGGAGGATCACTTGCACCTAGGAATTCAAGGCTGCAGTGAGCTGTGATTGCACCACTGCACTCCAGTCTACCCAGGGTGGAGGCAGAACCCATCTCTAAAACAAAACAAAGTAAAAACAAAACAAAACTCCAAGCAGAGAAAGACTTGAAGAGTCAGATGAGTCTAATGATTCCTAAAGGAAATCCTTATTGAGATTCCAGGAGATTCCATCTCCTCAATAGAGTAATTGATTTTGAGCCTCCCGCCTCCCGAATTAAGGCCCACTCATCCCTATCCCGCACTGAACTGTAGACTCTTCTTTACTTCCTTACAAAAGTGTATTCTTAAATGTACAACAGACTCCAAGATGACACTACTGTAGCTATAGGTGGCAAAAGATGTTGTGGCAGAGAATCCAGATGTTTAAATAGGAATGGAATCAAGGGTCACCGCCCCAAGCACAGATGATAACAAAATTTATTTTTGCCATAGGGGGGCTTTCACTTTTAGCTCCTCTTTTTGTTTCTGCTTAACGTCTCATCTTCCTTATCCACCCCCTTGACCTGCTTCTCAAGCTTTCTCAGGGCTTCTTGCCACCTTTGCAGCTGTACATGGCACCTGCTATAGGGCTCTAATTTTAAACTGACAAAAGGACAATTGAAAAAACAGGAAACTGACTTTTTTTGGGGGAAGAGTAAGACAAACAGGAAAAGGAAAATGAAGACATGTGGTTGATACAGACTGTTGGATTTCAAAAGGAAAAGTCTATGGATAACCGAAAAAAAATTTAGAAATGCATAGTCTTGGCTGGTTAAATAAATATCCATGCTTGTTCTTGTGGCATAGTAGTTATGAGACATTTTTAGTTAAATGGAAAAATGTGAATTACTATAGTTTGAGTGATATGCTGCTTTCCAAATTAAAAGCAGCATAACAAATACATTTCCCAAATACTTATAATTCATTGAATTGGCAATAATTCACCTCCTAATGACTTCATATGAAGTATAAAGTAACTTGGATACATCAGAATAAATCCTATCTTCTAATATAAGAAGGTAATATGATTACATTTAATGCATCTCATATCAGTTATAAAAATGGTATCTATGAGTAAAGAAATGCTTGCGAACAAGAAAATTAATCTTATAAAGGTCAAACAGGCCGGGCGCGGTAGTTCACACCTGTAATCCCAGCACTTTGGAAGGCCGAGGTGGGTGGATCACCTGAGGTCAGGAGTTCAAGACCAGCCTGACCAACATGGTGAAACCGTGTCTCTATAAAAATACAAAAAATTAGCCAGGCATGATGGTGGGTGCCTGTAATCCCAGCTACTCGGGAGGCAGAGGCGGGAGAATCGCTTGAACCTGGGAGGCGGAGGTTGCAGTGAACTGAGATTGAGCCACTGCAACCCAACCTGGGAGACAGAGGAAACTCCGTCTCAAAAAATAAAAAATAAAAAATAAAGTCAACAAACCAAACCCTTCTAATTTATTCAAATCTGCTTTTAATATAAGCAAATTATAAATTATAATTTTAATCTGAAAGAGCAGAATCAGGGGATTTTGGAGCTGGACAGTCCCCTGGAAATTATTTGGATCAAAGCCCTCATTTTATAGGTGAAGAAACTGAGAAGTAAGATTCTAGCAACTTGCCCAAAGGCTTTGCCAAAGGCTATACCAGTGAATGGCAGAGTCTGGACTGGAAGTCCCAGTGCTGCCGTCCAGGCTGGACCTGACCTGTTCCACTTCACGCTACTAGCTCCTGGGCTGAGACCGACCTTTTCCTTGGCAGGTTTCTTTCTTTCGAAACTACTAATTACTGTACTTTTTGTAGACATGGGGTTTCGCCATGATGCCCAGGCTGGTCTTGAACTCCCGAGCTCAAGAGATCCACCTGCCTTGGCCTCTCAAAGTGTTGGGATTACAGGTATTACAGGTATGAGCCACAGTGGCTGGCCCATTTTCCTCTCACCTCTTTGTTCTTTCTGTTTCTTTAGCAGCATTATGTTCTATCATCGTATACCAGTTTCTCAACTTCAGTTATAGTCTGTTCTTCTTGCTTTATGCTATCTTCTTCAGCAAGCTCATCTTGGTCTGTTTTCCTCCTTATCAGGCATACCCCAGAAATTCCTAAGTTTTATCTTCACTCCAACTAAACATTTTCCTGAGTTCTGTGCCTCTGTAAACTGATTATTTGATTAACGTCTTTTTTTTTTTTCCTGAGACAGAGTCTCTCTCTGTCACCCAGGCTGGAGTGCAGTGGTGCAATCTCAGCTCACAGCAGCTTCCGCCTCCCAGATTCAAGTGATTCTCCTGCCTCAGCCTCCTAAATAGCTGGGATTATAGGCATGTGCCACCACACACAGCTAATTTTTGTATTTTTAGTAGAGATGGGGTTTCACCATGTTGGCCAGGCTGGTCTTAAACTCCAGATCTCAAGTGATCTGCCTGCCTCGGCCTCCCAAAGTGCTGGGATTACAGGCGTGAGCCACTGTGCCTGGCAACATCTGTAATTGGATATCTCAATATCAAGAAGGCCCATAATCTTCCTCTGCCTCATCCCTCTCCTAACTCAGTCCTCTTCTTGTGCTTCCCAGTTCAGAGAATGGCACCATTCTCTATCAAGCTGTGCAAATCAGACATGTGTGATTTTTTGTTGTTGTTGAGACAGGGACTCACTCTCACCCAGGCTAGAGTGCAGTGCCGTGATCATGGCTCACTGAAGCCTTAACCTCCTGGGCTCAGGAGATCCTCCCACCTCAGTCTCCTGAGTAGCTGGGGCCACAGGCCCACACCAGCATGTCCAGCTAATTTTGTATTCTTTGTAGAGACAGGGTTTCATCATGTTGCCCAGGCTGGTCTCGAACTCCTGAACTCAAGCAATCCACCCACCTTGGTCTCCCAAAGTGCTGGGATTACAGGCGTGAGCCACCGCACCCAGCTGAAGTGTGATCCTTAACTTCAACCCTTCTCATGCCCTCCATTTCCAATCCATCTCCAGTCCAGTTGATTCCAGCCACTCAATTCTCTTGAAGATTTCCACTTATCTCACTCTACTACTTTTCAGGCTACCACCATCTCTAACTACAGTCATCTCCCAATTCACTGGTCTCCTGGCATCTCTCTGGTTCTCCCCCACTAATTTCAAAACAAATTTACTGTGACAGTGCTCACAACACTCCCCCTTGCTCTTACTAAAGATGCTTACCATAGCCTCCAGGTATTGTATGGTCTGAGGCCTATCTTTCTAGGCGCATGATACACCGTTATCTCCCCACTCTCAAATTTAGTCTCCAGACTCCATCCTTTTTATAGTTCTTTAAAATCATCACAATTCCTCCAACCAATGGGCATTTGTATGTGCTATTGCCTCTTTCCAGAACGAAACACCTTCCCTCTGCCTAGCTAACTTCCATATATCTACGAATGCAGCTCAGTCAAACTTTCTTGATGGACTCCCTCCACAACTGCCAAGCCTGGGCCAGATTCTTTTGTTATGTGCTCACAGAACCATGTTCCTTTTAGCATTCATTGAGTTTGCTGTTTAATTATTCCTATTTTGTTTTTGTTTAATTAGTCCTATCATGGTAGACAAATGTTCCTTAAGATCATGGGACATACAGGACTGTCTCTACATAAAAACTGTTTTGTATCTATAATGCCTAGCGCAGTACCTGGCGCACAGTATATGCTCAATAAATTTTTGTTGAATGAATGCAATTATCATTATATTCCTGACATTAGCAGGTATAATCCAGTTTAAGTTTGGGAACAGAAAGACAAAACAGACTACATCTAATAAATCCAGTCTCCTTTCTTTTTTATTTATTTACTTTTGAGATGGAGTTTTGCTTTTGTTGCCCAGGCTGCAGTGCAATGATATGATCTTGGCTCACTGAAACCTCTGCCTCCTGAGTTCAAGGGATTCTCTGGCCTCAGCCTCCCAAGTAGCTGGGATTACAGGTGTCCACCACCATGCCCAGATAATTTTTTTTGTATTTTTAGTAGAGATGGGGTTTCACCATGTTGGCCAGGCTGGTCTTGAACTCTTGACCTCAGGTGATCTCCCCACCTCAGCCTCCCAAAGTGCTGGGATTACAGGCGTGAGCCACCGTGCCTGGCTAAGGTCTCCTTTCTTTTAATCAGACTTTGGCTGTTCTGCATTGTCATTCACTCAACAGTATTTACTGATGGAGTGCATATCTAGAGTGCTTGATTAATGTTGCTGCCTTGTCATTATTATTATTATTATTATTATTATTATTAAGACAGTCTCGTTCTGTTGCTCAGGCTGGAGTGCAGTGGCGTGATCTCTGCTCACTGCAACCTCCACCTCCCGGGTTCAAGCCATTCTCCTGCCTCAGCCTCCCAAGTAGCTGGGACTACAGGCATGCACCACCATACCTGGCTAATTTTTGTATTCTTAGTAGAGATGGGGTTTCACCATATTGGCCAGGCTGGTCTCGAACTCCTGACCTCAGATGATCCGCCTACCTCGGCCTCCCAAAGTGCTGAGATTACAGGCGTGAGCCACCGTGCCCAACTTAATGTTTCTGCTTTGAAATAAAAATTTAAGAAGTCTTTAATCGGTTGAAAACAGCAAGATTTTAAAAGTATTTTAAAAAGTGAAACAAAAGAATGCTTACTTCATTTCACAGAGATAGGTTTCTCCTTTATGTTATTTCTAAAAGGAGATGGAATTTTGTTTCATTCATTTCTGTTTATTTGGACAGGCCAAATATGAACAGCTGAACACGCCAGCGTTACCATACATGTTACACAGATGCCATCCTTCTTCCATCGGCTCTCATATGCAATACAAAAGTAAAAAGAGGTTCTCTTTAACAGGTAAAAATTGAAGTTCAGTCACTTAACACAGAGTAAACAGTAATTACAGTCACGCTGGTAACAAAAGACAGCATGTTCTCTTTGAAAGCACCGTATTTGGTTTGTTTCCGCGCTTGGTCCCAGTATCTGGCACATTTTCCCCGGGAGTTTTCTTTTCAGTGGGATGATTATCTTCAGGGCAAAAAAGTTTATCAGACTCAAGTTTTAGCAGTACTTAGTTTATTCATTTATATATACGTAACTGTAACCCCATCCTGTCTTCCTCCAGTCTTCTTACTGCATTCCTACTGACACGTATATTGTAACACCCTCCACAAGTTCTATTTACAGTTAAGAATTTCTTTTTTTTTTTCTTTTTTTGAGATGGAGTTTCACTCTTGTCACCCAGGCTGGAGTGCAGTGGTGCAGTCTCGGCTCACTGCAACCTTGACTCCCAGGTTCAAGTGATTCTCCTGCCTCAGCCTCTCCAGTAGCTGGAATTACAGGTGCCTGCCACCACGCCCAGCTAATTTTTGTATTTTTAGTAGAAACAGTGTTTCGTCATGTTGGCCAGGCTGGTCTCAAACTCCTGATCTCAGGTGATCCACCTGCCTTGGCCTCTCAAAGTGCTGGGATTACAGGCATGAGCCACTGCACCCAGCCTGCAGTTAAGAATTTCTAAATGGCACAAATTAACTCCGCTGTTCTCAGTGCAGACGTCAAATCCTCACTGTGCTGAAACACTTTTCTCAGCTTTTGGGAAATAATTACAATTTAAACATCCACAGAGAATGTTTCTTAGACAAACATAAGACAAACATACTCGAGGCTTATCTGGTAAAAACTAACTGCTCTGTCCTTAGCACAAAAAATATGTATCTTTGTAAAATGAGAAGAACCAAAGAATATTTAAAACAAAACAGGAAGCCACATGTATTAATTACACAGGAGACTGACTGACAAATTGGAATTCTCCAAAACAGATTTTCAGTGAGGCTTCTCATTTCAGAGTCCAGGAAAAAAAAAAATCCCAAAAACCCCAAAGGTTGTGTGTATACATATTTTTATTGTGTTAAAAAACACAAAACATAAACTTTACTGTCTTACCAAAAGGTATATTTTGTGGCTCTTCCCCCACTTTTTTTTGGCCAAGACAGAGTCCAGTCTGTCGCCCAGGCTGAAGTGCAGTGGCACGATCTCGACTCACTGCAACCTGCACCTTCTGGGCTCAAGCAATCCTCCCACCTCAGCCTCCTGAGTAGATGGAACTACAGGCATGTGCCACTAGGCCCAGCTAATTTTTGTGTTTTTTGCAGACAGGGTTTTACTATGTTGCCCAGGCTGGTCTTTGTTCTCTTAAGAGTTGTTTTCTCCATCAAAGTTGATAAATAACATTTAGAAAATGAATTATCTATTACAAGAGTAATGATATGTCTCAATTTATTATATGAAATTATCAACACTGCTTTTAATATTCAGATGTCAAGAAGATGAAAAGCAGAAATACATTTTGCAAACATGTGGCACTCCATAGGTGGAAATCATGTACTTCCTCTAATATCCCAATTTTTCTGCCTAGTGTCTGTATGGCTTTTGTCCCAACTTGCTGTATAAGAATTTTCCCCAGCCACCTTAGAAAGGTTGGACATAGTTCACTCCAAATCCACAGTTCACTCCAAGTGTGTCAGTACCACAGAAAGCTCCATGGAAGCCTCAAATGTACGGGCTAGGCAATAGAAGCAGGGAGGCAGGATTAAGAAATTACTGGCCAGGTGTGGTGGCTCAGGCCTGTAATCCCAGCACTTCAAGAGGCCAAGGCAGATAGATGGCCTGAGCTCAAGAGTTTGAGATCAGCCTGGGCAACATGGCAAAACCTTGTCTCTACAAAAAATATAACAATCAGCCAGGTGTGTTGGTGTGCGCCTGTAGTCCGAGCTACTGGGAAGGCTGAGGCAGGAGGATTGCCTAAGCTCAGGAGGTTGAGGCTGCAGAGAGCCATGATTGTGCCACTGCATTCCAGCTTGGTTAACAGTAAGACAAAAAAAAAAAAAAAAAAATTACCGATATAAAATGCTTACACAGCTAACAAACATATTCAATTCCATTTATAGTCTTTTCTTTGAGCCATTTAAACAGAGGGCTTTTTTTTTTTTTTTTCAGATGGAGTTTCACTCTTGTTGCCTAGATTGGAATGCAATGGCATGATCTCGACTCACTGCAACCTCTGCGTCCTGGGTTCAAGCGATTCTCCTGCCTCAGCCTCCCAAATAGCTGGGATTACAGGTATGTGCCACCATGCAGGGCTAATTTTGTATTTTTAGTAGAGACGGAGTTTCTCCATGTTGGTCAGGCTGGTCTTGAACTCCCAACCTCAGGTGATCCACCCGCCTCGGCCTCCCAAAGTGCTGGGATTACAGGCATGAGCCACCGCAATTGGCCGCTATTGTTTTTTAACTCCATATAGTTTCTATAGTTCATTGAAAACTCAAAGAGATGACCTATAAATGTATGATTTCTTACACCGATTTTCTACTAGAAAAAAATCATACTTTTAGAATTGGATTTTGTCTTACAGTCATCTTTATTATACTTTATAAATGAGATTTCGTTTACATAAATCATCAGGAAGCTAAACTACAATAGAAATGCTAGATTTAAATTCTAATTTGAATACTCTGAACACAATAACAAACCTCACATTGGGAAACCATCTATCAGCAAGCAAAGAGCTACTACTGTGTGTCCTTCCTTAGAAGAATGGACACTGAGAACCCATAGCACATTTGCAGTACAGTAACAGCAATTCCTTTGTCATTATCATAGAATTTTAATTTTCATGTACTTTGCTGGGAATAACCAAACCATCCCATATATATATGT
>NW_012121821.1:5184492-5210798 GCF_000951035.1 Colobus angolensis palliatus | reverse complement strand
ACCATATTTTTTATCTTCTTGGTACAACATTCTTTTCTCCACAAAAACCCAATTAAGGACGTTGTGCCAGTTTACTCTTACTTCCTTCCTGTTCACTGAGCTTAAAGTGGGTATAGGTGAGAATGCCAAATAATGTACATAAAATGCCAAGAGCCTGATTAATGGACAGTGGATCCTTAAATAAAACGTATCCTCCAAATAAAGTAATGCAGAACTTGAAGTGTCCAAACATGTTATAGCTGAGGTTTTTGGATAAGGATAAAAAGGAAGAACAAGATAGATGGTATATTTACACACACACTCACACTACATAAAACAACTCAAAAGCAGCCCACCCCATGTAAAGAATAATGGGACCAGGGGCGGTGGATCATGCCTGTAATCCCTGCACTTTGGGAAGCTGATGTGGTGGATCTCTTGATCCTGGGAATTTGAGACCAGCCTGGCCATCATGGTGACACTCTGTCTCTACAAAAAATACAAAAATTAGCTGGGTGTGGTGGTGCACGCCTTTAATCCCAGCTATTCAGGAGCCTGAGGCAGGAGAATCGCTTGAACCCAGGAGGCGGAGGTTGCGGTGAGCCGAGATCATACCATTGCACTCCAGCCTGGGCAACAAGAGGGAAACCCAGGAGGTGGAGGTTGCAGTGAGCCAAGAATGCACAACTGCACTCTAGTTTGGGCGACAGAACAAGACTGTCTAAAAAAAGAGAATAATGGGAACTTCTTAGTTTCTTCAGGTAGGTTTTAGCGATTGATTAATCAGAGACACAAGACTGCCTCAACCATTCCTACTGACCTCCAAAAAAGAAAAGGGATACAATATAAAAGGAAAAACATTCAGAACAAGGTCTAGGGAAGATATTTTGTATAGCAATTTATAATTATGTTTTACAGTGGTGTTTCCTTGGGAAATGAAGTGAGAATAACGTACCAGAGAGCTAACTGGAGTTTAGGAGGGAAAAGCAGGAGGGGGAGAGGGAGCAATACTGAGCACCAACTACACACCAAACGCCATACTGGGCGATTTACACGAAATCTTCGAAGTTAGGCATCATGTTTACCTTCATTGCAGGCTCACTCCTCCTATTTACAGTTGTAGAGGCTCAGAGATTTTAAGTAACATGCCCCGGATTTACAGAGCTAGTAAGTAGCAGAGTTGGAGTCCAAACATAAATGGGTCTATTTAACTCCAAAGCCCATGTTCTAATCCAAAATACTGCCAGTAACATGCCGCTGGATTAAGGTTTTTCCAAATCACTGTATATTTAAAAAGCAAACTAAATACACACACATCCCCTTTAAAAATTACTTGTGGCCACGCACGGTGGCTCACGCCTCTAATCCTAATCCCAGCACTTTGGGAGGCCAAGGCAGGTGGATCACTTGAGGTCAGGAGTTTGAGACCAGCCTGACCAACATGGAGAAACTCCATCTCTACTAATAATACAAAATTAGCCGGGCGTGGTGGTGCATGCCTGTAATCCCAGCTACTTGGGAGACAGGCAGGAGAATTGCTTGAACCCAAGAGGTGGAGGTTGCAGTGAGCCGAGATCACGCTACTGCACTCCAGCCTGGGCAACGGAGTGAAACTCCGTCACACACACACACACACACACACAATTATATTTAAATATAATTATTTTTTCTATATAAATGAGTACTTTCTTGTTCTTGAGATGTATGATATGTGCCTATGTGCTTTTCCTAATTACAACACTAGAAATAGCTACCACTCTGTGCCTCAGTTTCCTCACTATATAAAAGGGGAACAAAATAATACCTCCCAGGGTTATTGTAAGGATTAAATAATATACACAAAGCTTCTAGCATATAGTAAGCACCATATGTGCTAGCTATAATAATAGTTACCAATAGCAGTACCTATGTGTCATAAACACCTGCTTGGAGCTTGACACATTCTCTCAAATACAACCACCCAACATCATAGATCGCACTTCCTCCACTTCATACATTTCATAAGTGATCAGTGAGACCCTGAGAGTTCCCACACTAGTCAGGCCCACAGGTAGTGGCAGAGCTTGGTGTTCACACCTGGACCTGTCTGACCCCTAAGCCCACCTAAGCAGCCTGGAGGTTCCTGCTGGGCAGCAGCAGTGCCTCGGGAGAGCACGGGCCGTGTCCTCAGGTGCATGTGGTGGCTTGATCCCATGGAGGTGACTTCCTGAGACACAGAGGATCTTCCCAAGGTTACTGGCAATAATCATAATAAAATATGTTTTATTTTCAATTATGAGCTATCTTCATGTGCACTGGCTCTAACATTTTAAATATCTTTACTCCTAGGCTTCTCTTTTAAGTATATTTATACTAGAAGGAAGTCAAATTTAAAGAAACTATTCATGAATCCTTTTTTAAAAACAACAAAATAAAGAGCAGTCTACATGTGGTATTTCCAGTTCTGCACTTTACTCCAGGCAGGCTGTCACCCCAACCTTCAGAATGTTCTGGTCAAACCCAGTGCCCTCCACCTCACTCAACCCCTCATTGGTGACCAGTCTCCTTGAACTTGGCCTGCCAGCGGCATCTGACACAGACACCAACCGCTCCTCCTCCTCCTCACTCTGGTTCTGTGCCACTCTCCTCCTTCCTTCCACCTCTAACTGCTCCTTCTCATCCTCCAGCTAGTTCCTCTCATCTCTCTGAATTCCAAATACTGGACTCAAACCCAACACTCAGTCTTTGAACTTATTTTCTTCTACTTGTTTGCTTGGTAATCTCAACCAGTCTCACCACTTTAAACCACAGCTTCATACTTCTGACTCCCTGTGATGCCTCCTGCTGAGACGTCACCTTTGAACTCTGACTTGTTTATCCAAAACTGAGCACGTGGCTGGGCTCAAACCTGTAATCCTAGCACTTTGGAAGGCCAAGGTGGGAAGAATGCTCGAACCCAACAGTTTGAGTTTGCAGTGAACCATGATCGTGCCACTTCACTCCAGCTTGGGTGACAGAGCAAGCTGAGCACCTGATCTTCCTCCCCAGTCCCAAACCTCCTTCTGGCTATCCTACCTCAGTTGATGGCAACTCTACTCTACCAGGTGCTCAGGTCAAAAACCACGTAAATCAGCCTTGTTTTCTCTTTCTCCACATCCAACTAGGCAGCAAAACCTGTTGGCTCTTCTTAGAAATATATCCAGAATCCAATCACTTCTCACTATATCCACTGCTACCATACTGGTAGCCACTATTACTTCTAAATTAGAATATTGCAGCAGTCTCTTGACAGTTTCCTGTGCCTCTTACAGTCCAGTAGTTCTCAACCACGGGTGATTCTGCTTTGTGGGCAATCTTTGGAGGCATTTTTGGTTGTCACAATTGGGCAAAGGGTATGTATGCTACTGGCATCTGGTGGTAGACCCCAGGCCTGCTGAAAACATCCTACAGTGTACTAAACAGGCCTGCACTAAGAACCATCCAGCTCAAAAAGTCAACAGCCCAGAGGTTGAGAAATTCTTCTTTAGTCTATTCTCAACACAGGAGCCCTGAGTGATTCTGTGATTTATTTTTAAAAACTTTTTGTAGCGACAGGGTCTTACTATGTTGCCCAGACTGGTCTCGAACTCCTGGTTGCTCAAGGGATCCTCCTGTCTTGGCCTTCCAAAGTGTTGGAATGACAGGCGTAAGCCACTACGCCCAGCCCACTGAGTGCTTCTATTAGAATGTATGTAAAATCATGTCACTTCTCTGCTCAAAATGCTAATGGCTTCCCATCTTACTCAGTGTAACAGTCCTTACGTAAACGCCCTACTCAATTCAGTTCTGTATTACTTCTCAGCCTACCACATTCCCTCCTTTGCTCAACCTGCTCCAACCACACAGGCTTCCTTGGTTTTTTTAGGGCCTCGCACCTGCTGTTGCCTCTGCCTGGAATGTTCTTCCCTCCTGATCTGCATGGAGCAACCGCATTTCCTTCAGGTCTTTACTCAAATGTCATCTTCCCACTGAGGCCTTCGTGACTAGCCCTGCCTAGAACTTCAATGCTGTCTATGACATTTCACATTCTCTTCCCAGCTCTATTTTCACTCCTTGGCAGTTAACGCTATCCAACACTGTATATAAATATTTAATTGTTTTCTATTTCTAATCTTCCTCACCAGAATTCAAGCCTGTGAGAGCAAAGACTTCTGTCTATGTGGTTCATTACTGTATCCCCGGTGCCCGGCACATAGTAGATGTTCAGTATATAAATATTTTTATATCAATGAATGGTTTAGTGGGTATTCAATACTTACTGAATAAACTAATGTTTTAAATCAGAGCACACATTTGGATGTCTTGATTGGGTAGCATGATGTACAAATTTTGGGACTAGACTGCATGGGTTCAAATCTGGACATCCCATTTGTCAGCTATGTGGCCTTAAGTGAGCTGGTTAACCTCTCTGTGCCTCTATTTCTTCTATAAACTAAAATGACAGACTCTACCTCACAGAGCTGCTATGAGAATTAAATGGACTAATACATACAAAATATTTCTAACAGTATCTGACACAAAATAAATATTTGTTAAGTATTGGTTTTCTAAAAAACTCATCGTCGTTGTTTTTTATTGCTGGTTGGCAAATATCCTACTTATTTACTTCCTGGGGAAATTCATTCTCTGCATTTGCCTAAGGGTGGGGGCAGAGTGAAATGTGAAGAGAAATAGAATGACAAGCAGAATGGTATAAATGGACAGTTGAATTTGACCTTTAACATATAACTTCATTTCTTTTTTTTTTTTGGTAGAGATAGGGTCTTCCTATGTTGCCCAGGCTGGTCTTGCACTCCTGGGCTCAAGTGATCCTCCTGCCTCGGCCTCCCAGTGTTGGAATTACAGGTGTGAGCCATGGTGCCCGGCCAATGACTTCATTACTTGACTTGAAATAATATTGAGAAAAACAGGCACACCCATATCCACATAAGTACAAACACATACTCCATAGACAGATGCCAGTGGCCTGAAATTTTCTTTTGTTATTTGTTAACCATTCCTTTACTTTGTTACTATAAATACCTGAACATGGTTTGAAAATCCAAACCTCCACTTCATTATTCATTCAAAAAATATTTATTTAATTTCACTGTCTGTAAGAAATGGTACTCTGAGTTAATTTTTATGAGGGAAAAGGTCATCTATTACATAAGAAAATTCAAAAACATTCATGACACAAAAAGCTAACCCATTTCCTCAGTTCATATTTCTTTTTTTTTTTTTTTTTTGAGACAGAGTCTTGCTCTGTTGCCTAGGCTGGAGTACAGTGACACAATCTTGGCTCTCTTTAACCTGCGACTCCCTGTGCCTCACCCTCCTGAGTAGCTGGGATTACAGGCGTGCACCATCTTACCCAGCTAATTTATATATTTTTTGTAGAGACAGGGTTTCACCATGTTATCCAGGCTGGTCTTGAACTCCTGGCCTTAAGCGATCCACCCGCCTTGGCCTCCTGAAGTGTTGGGATTACAGGTGTGAGCCACCACACTCGCCCCTTCAGTTCATATTTCTTTAAAATCCTATTGTGTGTAAAGATACAGTAAAAGGTTAAAAATAACTCTCTCTACTCAATTTAGGCCGTGCAATAGTGTGAGATTCAAATAAGGTAATGAATGTGAAAGTTTTGGAGAATATAAAAGACGATGCATTTGTAAGTTATATGAAAAGGATACGTGACAGGTGAAGTGTTCCCAATGATCCAATAAATTGATAAGTTCACCATGAAAGCTATTACTCCAGATAGCAGCACCATAAGCTAAAAATAAAACAAAAGAACCATTAATGCAAAGCAATGCAATCATTATAGTCATCAAGCAAAGGTACATTTCATTCGGCATTTAAAAAAATTCAAATATCAATCATTAATAAATAAGATTAGAAAGAGAATTTGGGAGACAGTAAGAATTGCAAGTAAAAAGGCAGAATGAACTGTATTTAGAAAAAATGTAATTTTTTCCACAAGAATCAATGAAAAATACTGCAATAACATCCTTTCTGTGATTGTGAATTTCCAGGTTCATTTTTCTTATTAATCTAAAGAAAAGTATACATACGCATTATTATTATTATAAATCAGACAATAAAGAAAAGCAGAAAGAATATAAGGAATTCTTATAATCCCAACCATCCACACATTAACATCTTGGCATACATCCTTCGAGATCTTTTTCTATTAAATTGCTCTTTTTTTTTTTTTTAAATGGAGTCTCACTCTGTCACTCAGTCTGGAGTACAGTGGTGCAATCTCGACTCACTGCAACCTCCGCCTCCCAGGTTCAAGTAATTCTTCTGCCTCAGCCTCCCCAGTAGCTGGGATTACAGGCCCATGCCACCACACCCAACTACTTTTTTTTGTATTTTTTGGTAGAGATGGGGTTTTACCATGTTGGCTAGGCTGGTCTCGAACTCCTGACCTCAGGTGATCTGCACGCCTTGGCCTCCCAAAAGTGCTGGGATTACAGGCCTGAGCCACTGCACCTGGCCTCATTTTTATTTTTATTTAACTCAATAAGCATTCATTGGATATCTACAAAGTTAGGCCAGGCCTTGTGAGGAACGCAATATGTACAAACTTCCTGCCCTCAAAGAGCTTAGAAACTACTTGAGGACATAATAAAAATCACGATGATCACAGCTTACACTTACATAACACTTATTATGCACCAATAATTGTTGTTTTACATGTATTCACTCATTTAATTTTCACGTACATCCACAAAGTAGATGTAAAAATATTATTCCTTTTTATAGATAACTTGGCTGGAAACAGGGGGACAAATGGGTTGGAACACTATATACACATACAATGTTCTGTTCAAATCTATCCCATAATTTTATCCAACAAGTTATCGAATCATTTTGTTTCTGAATTTAGACAAAATAATATCCATGATCTAAACTATTAAGAAGTTTAAGTTCCAAAGAAAACATGTCATATTTGAAGATGCTTTTTGTCTTATGTAGGGTTTTGTTATTTTGTTTTGTTTTTTGTAAAGACAGGTTTTTACCATGTTGCCCAGGCTGGTCTCAAACACCTGGGCTCAAGTGATCCTCCCACCTTGGCCTCCCAGAGTGTTGGGATTATAGGCATAAGCCACTATGCCCAGCCCCATGTAGGTTTTATCAGTGTTAAAATCAGTGCAGTCTTAAGAAGACCAGAGGAATTGGATTTGGGTCCTACTTAGGTAAATATAGTAATACCTCATTTAATTTACAATAGTGAGGTCTATTAAATAGCCAACATAGAGAAATTTGCTTAGAGATTTTAAAGAGTTTCTAGAAATATATCTAAAATATATCATTGCTAATTTTATTGAGTTCACAGAATGCTACATACCTATTTCTTGATACTTGGCACATCACATCACTAAAAACTCAATTACTCTACTTTGTTAGGGACTTTGAAGAATATAAAGTAGTTCCATGTTGAAGAGGAGTCGTAAAAGTGGGCATCCTTGTCTTGTTCCAGTTCTCAGAGGGAATGCTTTCAACTTTTCCCCATTCAGTATTATATTGACTGTGGGTTTGTCATAGATGGCTCTTATCACATTAAGGTATGTCCTTTGTATGCCGATTTTGCTGAGGGTTTTAATCATAAAGCGATGCTGGATTTTGTCAAATGCTCTTTCTGCATCTATTGAGATGATCATGTGATTATTTATTTATTTATTTATTTTGGAGTCTTGATCTGCTGCCCAGGCTGGAGTGCAGTGGCACGATCTCAGCTCACTGTAAGCTCCGCCTCGCATGTTCACACCATTCTCCTGCCTCAGCCTCCCGAGTAGCTGGGACTACAGGTGCCCGCCACCATGCCCGGCTAATTTTGTTTTTGTATTTTTAGTAGAGAAGGGTTTCACTGTGTTAGCCAGGATGGTCTCAGCTAGTCCCGATCTCCTGATCTTGTGATCCACCCGCCTCAGACTCCCAAAGTGCTGGTATTACAGGCGTGAGCCACCACACCCAGCTGATCATGTGATTTTTGTTTTTAATTCTGTTTATGTAGTGTATCACATTTATTGACTTTAGTATGTTAAACCATCCCTGCATCCCTGGTATGAAACCCGCTTGATCATGGGGTATTATCTTTTTGATATGTCATTGGATTCAGTTAGCTAGCATTTTGTTAAATTTTAGCATCTATGTTCATCAAAGATATTGGTCTTTAGTTTTCTTTTTTGGTTGTGTCCTTTCCTGGTTTTGGTATTAGGGTAATGCTGGCTTTATAAGCAAAAAAAAAAGTTAGTTGACACAATGCTCTACTTTGAGTCAAGGATGCCTCCTAGGGATATCAAGGAATGAAGATGACTTTCTCTCACACTAAATGGCCTCAGCCTTCTGTGGTCTTGGTTTCTCTGCCTTTTTTTTTTTAATGGCTTTTCTGCTGCGGTCCTCATTTTACAACCTGTTAGAAGGCGACCAAAAAAATCCTCTCTCCTTGTAGCATAAGGTCTCCAGGATGCAATGGTTTGAAACCAGATAACCAGGATGGCTAGGACTTTTGTAAAGTAAGTGGAAGTATTATCTAATAGATGGTCCAATGACTTCTACTTTAGAAAAAAACTGTATATGGTAAAATATATAAATCTGAAACAACTACTGGTCTACTTACGGGAAGCAGAGCAGAGCACTGGAGAATACAGACTTTGGACCCAGAAGGCATGGATCCAAATTGTGGCTCTGCTTATTAGCTGTGGGATTGCGAGCCAGTTACTAACTCTCTATCTCTTGGTTTCCTTGTCAGTAAAAATAATAACAATAGTGATATAGTTTGGATGTCTGTTCCCTCCAAATCTCATGTTGAAATGTGATCACCAATGTTGGAGGTGAGGCCTAGAAGAAGGTGTTTGGGTTATGGGGGTGGATCCCTCATGAATGGCTTGGTGCCCTCCCCAGGGGTAATGAGTTCTTGCTCTATTAGTTCTCATGAGAGCTAGTTGTTTAAAAGACACTGGCATCTCCTCCCCTCTCTCTCTTGTTCCCTCTCTCGCCATGTGATGTGCCTGCTTCCCCTTTGCCTTCCACTGTGATTGTAAGCTTCCTGAGGCCCTCACTAGAAGTAGATGCCAGCACTAATGCTTCTTGTACTGTCTGCAGAACGATAAGCCAAAATAAACCTCTTTTCTTTATACATTACTCAGTCTCAGGTATTCTTTTATAACATCATAAAATGGACTAATACAAATAGTATTAGTATAGCATCAACCTAATAAAGTTATGAAAACTAAATAAGTTAATATTTACATAGTGCTTTGAATAGTGCCGGGAAGAGAATAGGGGCTATATAGGTGCTTGATAAATTGATGCGACCAACAAACAAGACATTCCCACTAACTGTGTTCCAAGAGTTGTGGGAACTCTTGTGGGAAGCAGGAATTCCTGATAAGTAAGGTGTTATGGACTGAATGTTTGTGTCCCCCAAAATTCCTATGTTGAAATCCTCACCCACAGTGTGATGGTATTGGGAGGTGGGGCCTTTGGGAGGTGACTACGGCATAAGGGTAGAGCCTTCATCAATGGGATTAGTCCTTATGATAAGAAGAGATACAAGAGAGCTTGCTTCTCCTCTTCCTTGTTGTCAGATGAGCATACAGCAAGAAGAATGCCATCTATAAAGCAGGAAAAGGGCCTTTACCAAGAACCCAACCATACCGGCCGCCTGATCTCAGACTTCCAGACTTCAGAACTGTGAGAACCAAGTATCTGTTCTTTAAGCCACCCAGTCCATTGTAGTTTTGTTACAGCAGCCTGAACTAAGACATAGGAGGATTATACATTCTAACTTAAAATGTCCCCAAAGCATTAGTCTCAGCTGCTTGGGAGGCTGAGGTTGCAGGATCACTTGAGCTTAGGAGCTTGAGGCCAGGCTGGGCAATATAGCCAGACCCTGTCTCTAAAAAATAAAAGTCCCCAAAATACATATGTCCTTGATTTGCCAATGCCACTCCTGGGACTCATTTCCATAGGAAAAAAGGTATCAGTACATGAGGACACATGATGTACAAGGATGTTTATCACAGTATTTTTCATAGTGGTAAAGAACTGGAAAAAGTGAATATGCAAAGGGGCTACTGTACTGACACTGGCTGGGCGCGGTGGCTCATGTCTGTAATCCCAGCACTTTGGGAGGCCCAGGTAGGTGGATCACTTGAGGTCAGGAGGTTAAGACCAGCCTGGCCAACATGGTGAAACCCCGTCTCTACCAAAAATATAAAAAAATTAGCCAGGTGTGGTGGCTCATGCCTGTAATTCCAGCTACTCGGGAGGCTGAGGCACAAGAATCACTTGAACCCGGGAGGTGGAGGTTGCAGTGAACAGAGATCATGCCACTGCACTACAGAGTGAGACTCTGTCTCAAAACAAAACAACAACAACAACAACAACAACAAAACATACAGACACTGAAAAGAATGCTTTGGAGAGATTTTTAGGAGATATTATTAAGTCAGAAAAGCAAGATACAGAAAAGCATATGTGATAGGATTCTACTTTTGTCAAAGAAACAGATGTGGCCGGGTGCGGTGGCTCATGCCTGTAATCCTAGCACTTTGGGAGGCTGAGGCGGGCGGACCCGAGATGAAGAGATCGAAACCATCCTAGCCAACATGGTGAAACCCCGTCTCTATTAAAAATACAAAAATTAGGTGGGCGTGGTGGTGTGCGCCTGCAGTCCCAGCTATTCGGGGGTCTGAGGCAGGCGAATTGCTTGAACCCGGGAGGTGGAGGTTGCAGTGAGCCAAGAATTGCACCACTGCACTCCAGTCTGGGCAACAGAGTGAGACGCCATCTCAAAAGAAAAAAAAAAAAAAGAAATAGATGTTTAATTGGTGTGTGTGTGTGTGTCTGTGTGTGTGTGTTTATATGGATATATACGGCATGGAGAAAAATATGGAAGAACAAGCACTTAGAATATTAACATGACTTCAAGGGACATGGATTAGGGGGTAATGGAATGTGGAAGAGTGTATGGCTAGGAAGGCTGGGGAAGAGGAATCCACAATAAAAACAGCATCTATGATATCATTCCATATCTAAAAGTATACACACATGCATGTGTACCTATGTGTTTATACAAAAGAGATCCATGAAATGATGCTCACCAAAATGGTAAAGGTAATTACCTTAGTGTGATAGCGTTCCAGGGGCCCTTCACTTTCTTTTGTTGTTGTTTTGGTTTGGTTTTCTTTTGAGACAGAGTCTTGCTCTGTGGCCCAGGCTGGAGTGCAGTGGCACGACCTTGGCTCATTGCAACCTCCACCTCCCAGGTTCAAGCAATTCTCGTGCCTCAGCCTCTTGAGTAGCCTGCCTTGGTCTCCCAAAGTGCTGGGATTACAGGCATGAACCACCACACCCAGCCTCAGCTAATTTTTTTGTATTTTTAGTAGAGACCGGGTTTCGCCATGTTGGTCAGGCTGGTCTTGAACTCCTGAGCTCAAGTGATCCATCCGCCTCAGCTTTCCAAAGTCCCGGGATTACAGGCATGAGCCATCACACCCAGTCAACTTTTAAATTTTTTGTAGAGATGAGGTCTTCCTATGTTGCCCAGGTTCGTTTAAAACTCCTGGGCGCAAACGATCTGCCCACCTCATCCTCCCAAAGTGCTGGGATTACAGGAGTGAGCCACTGTGCCTGGCCCCTTCACTTTCTTTATATTTTTACATATGTTCAAAATCGACACAGTGATTTTAAAGCTATGTTTTCATTGTAAAAAAAGTTTAACTTAATCTAAATGTCCAAATTATTTGTGGGCTCTAGCTTGACATGCTCAGAACAGTAACCAGGCATCAGAAGACATTAATTGTAGTTCTGCTTTTGCCACTGAGTAGCTGCCTCACTCTAGGCAAGTCCCTTCACCTTTGTGTGCCTCAATTTCTTCATCTGAAAAAGAATCCTTACCTTAACTCCTTATCTGGTGATTATGAAGATAAATGTACGAATGGATCGGACATAGTGCTCTGAAAACTAAAAATTATATTAATAATGGAGGAGTTATTATTATATTGTTTCTTAGATATCAAAACAATTAGAACTTACCAAAGCAGAAACTGACCAGGGACCAAATATTCCTCCTTCTCCAAACACCGGCTCAAAGAAGGGCACAGCGACCAGCAACATGACAGATGACATCGGAGCCTGGTAGTACAGCAGCTGCATTGAGTTCACTTGTAATTCATGCTGTTTGGCTCCTACCCACTGAAAATTAGGAGATAAAACATGTCTGGCACAAAAGAAATAGTATCACTTAATCAAAGATGCAACAACTAGAGTCACAAAGATGGGAATGTGGGGTATAGACTAGGGGAAGATAAAATGTCTATTATTCTACAGGATTTCAAAGACCAGTAAGCTATATGAATGCCCTTTAAGCACCATGGATGAAAATAGCTCTATAAATTTAATTTCTGATAATCTAGCTTCTTCTCAATTCTTAGAAGGGGGAGAAAAGTCCTCTATTTCCTTCTACCTGATCCTAGTAAACAGGGAAAAATAAATGCACATGAGGGCCTACAAGGATAAAAGATCTTGGGAAAATAAGCGAAAAATGGAAATTCAGGTGATTAGGAATACAGATGCAGTGTTGGACTTCATTTCTTTCTAAAAATGGCAAAAATTTAAAAATGGAAGACAGGGGCTAGGAGCAGTGGCTGACACCTGTAATCCCAGCACTTTGGGAGGCTGAGGCAGAGAGATAACCTGGGTCAGGAGTTCGAGACCAGCCTGGCCAATATGGTGAAACCCTATCTCTACTAAAAATACAATTAGCCGGGTATGGTGGTGCACGCCTGTGGTCCCAGCTACTCGGGAGGCTGAGCAGGAGAACCAAGGAGGCGGAGGTTGCAGTGAGCTGAGATTGCGCCACCGCACTCCAGCCTGGGTGATAGAGCGAGACTCTGTCAAAAAAAAAACAAAGGAAGACAGAGGTTGGGGGGACAGGATGACAGTGGGGCACGGGGCAGGTTAGAGATGGCTGCCAATGTGTGTGGCTTGAAAAGGTATGTGGTCTTGTCAGTTGCTTTGGAAAACCCAATCAATGGTAGAAGACATTGTCCTCTCTCTGGATGACTTTTCTGTGGATACTATTCCTCATCCCCCACCAATACACCTAGTACATTGGATAATCACTAACCCTAAAATACCGTACCATTCAGTAGAAACAACATCTCAAGACCTCAAATCCCATTCGTCCACAAAATGCTTCACAAATATAACTGAAAAAGAGGCTCTGAAGAAGCTCTAATAGGACTGTTTGGATCAGATCTGGCAAGAACAGCCAGGCTTTGAATGACTTCTACATACTTCTTGTTTCTGTAGGTCTGGGTATCTTGTTACATAAACTCTAAGTCTATAGAAATTCATCAAGACAAATATAGAAGAGCAGGGAATTTGAACCATACTCCTGCCAGCTTTAACTAAGAGTTCTCTGTGAATGTGAAGGACAAAGAACTGATTCTTCTAAGCTGCCTGCTCCTCGGGGCACAGCAGCGAGCAAAAATGGATACAGAGGGTGTGTGATCACCGCACTTACCTTTCACAGTCTCTCCAGGCAGCTGCGTGTCTCGGCCACAGGACTGCCTGGAACAGCAGGGGCTCTCAGGCCTCCACTGTTCCTCAATGCAGCACAGCCTGGCTCCTGCCACCACCCCTCCAATGCTCTCCTAAGGGCACCATGACCTCCTTGGCCATGTCTAGACTCCCTGTGGCCCTTCCTGTGAGCCCTCTTTGCAGAACCTGCAAATTTTGCTTGGAAGAACTACCCTCTGGTTTACACTCCTCCCTCACTGCCTCCTGCACTTAGTTTTTAAGGCAGATGTCTGCCTTCCTCTTTCATCGCCCTGACTGATGTCTTTTACTATTTGCTGAGATCTACTGCTCTTCCCTCATCCCTTAAGCATCCTTAACCTTGTATTAGCCAGTCTCCTGGCCATCTCTACTTATATAATCTGCAGGAACTTGTTTAAAATCAACTGGTGCCTTTCTTCCACAAATGGGCTCCTCTTGTGTGGTTCCAATCATTGATGATATAATCTCCCTCAGGGATCAGAGCCTTACTTTCCCACTCACATTCAGTCAGGTTCTCCTATGTGTTCCCCAAAAGGCCCCTGGAGTGCCTTTTAACCTTTCCCTGTCCATTCCCACTGCCCTAGCCCAGGTCCTTCCTGCTTGTCCTGTGAAGCACAGGGAGGTTCCTGACTGCTCTGCCTTTCACCCTTCCTTCCCTTTTACCCACCCTTCCTTGCCATCAGTTACTTTTCTAAAGGGGAATGATCAAGTCAGTCCCTGTCTGAACCCCTCTCCTAGTGCGTGCTCAATAAAGACACACTTCCTTAGCATGCCTTCATGACCCTGACATCTGACTGCCTAGCCTCACCAAACAAACCAAGTTCTCCAAAACTGCTCCAGACTTTCACGCACACTGCAAGGAAAAGACCAGCTGTCCTTTACTGCTGAGCTCATTTCTGTGTGCCCTTCCATTTAAATTGTTAACTTTTCCGTAAAGTCTTACCTCACCGCCCCTCTTTTAGAGCTGCCACTTCCTCCTTGGTGTTCCCCAGAACCTTCCTCCTACCTTGGGGTACATATGCTATTGTGACCAGCTGTCTCCATGTGTTTCTACACTGCTGGACTGTAGCTGCTTTTCATCTTTGTATCCTCAACGGTCAACATAATGCAGAAAAGATGTCTGCTGAATGAATGAGTGAGCCAACCATCTTTCTACAACTGAAGCTAACAGCTGGTCACTCGTCTTCTAACTCCTTTTAATGTCTCCAGCAGTATAAGAGAAACAACATAGAAATTATGCCAAGATACAGTGGGCAGATATAACTTTAAGAGGAATGTCTTGGGAATATACCTATTTTGTAATAATACCTTTACCATTTACTGATAAGAAACTGTCCATTAATCTACAATCATTCCTTGGTCAATCTCATTTCAAATATCTACCTTAGGGATATAGAACCTTTGATTCTAATCTATAGCAATTTTGAGACTTGTGTGAACAAAAATGATCATAGTGACAGAGATGGTAAGTACTCTGAATCCATTACATATAAGGAGTACAATTTCTTGCTCTGTTTAATAGCCAATACTAGGCAAGAACAAGTGCATTTAACAAGAAAGATGAATAGGAATGTTCACTAGCCTCTTCTTTTATTTAAACTGCTTCTCTGTCACTAGAAAATCTATTTCACTGCAGAATATTTTCAAACACCGTCTCTGACATGATCACTACTAGAATGTTTGAGATGCCAGGGCTCTATTACTGAACTCCTAACATTTCTAACAGGAATGCCTTAGTTTAATAACCAGTGGATGTTTGTGAAAAAAGTAAAATTGGTTACACATTTTGGCTTTGATTTCCCATACAGGCACACACAGAATTTCCAGACCAAGGTTTTCAGTATAGAGAGAATACCGTTTCACTGTCCCCTACAGCAAATTATTTTTTCTCCACTACATAAGAAACAAAAACTATACTTGTTAGATTTTATGGTAATGAAGTAACTGAATCCATGAACACATTTTTAATGAATATCTGCTATAGGCAAGGCACTGTGCTTGCACAAATGGTAAAATATTCATTGATATAAATTACTCTAGTATATTAATATTATAATAATCTATATTAGACAAATTATTAAAAGCCAATAAACAAGTTGTAACAGCAGTATAATTTTTGAGGCAAAAAAACCTAAAAATCTGAAATTTTTCTTTACTGTTCAGATTTCTGGAAGTATACTCACTCCTTCACAACAATGTTAAAAGAGTACACAAAAAACATAAATAAACTTAGGAAGTATAAAGTCTTACTACGTATTTTGTAAAGATTTCCCAGAAAATAACTTCACCCCAAGCTGAGACTGTTAAGCATGGATATTATACACTTACAAACAGGTAGGTATTTGGTCAGCATCACACACCCAAGTTTCTCTGTCTCCTTTCTTCTCTTCACCTTGAGTCAACTTAAGCAATTACGCTTTCTTCCCAACAGTCTATTGTCTCTATACTGTATTTTCTAAACCTTGGAATACAGCTTCAAAATTTATGAAATCTGCTAAAAAGGCACATAAAGAAAAAAAAAATTACCAACCACTTGATAAAGGGATGTAACTAAAACACCAAGAGCAGCAAACACCATTCCAAGGAAATTAAACTTCACATCGTAATAAGAATTTAGGATTACACCTAAAGTTATAGGAATCTGTAACGAAAAAGAGGTAAATGTTGTTCAGATTAAATTCAAGAGACAAAAATTTAGCATTCCTTTCACAATGTCTTACAAGGCTAATGATAAACACATAACTGGGAAACAATGAACCTGTATAAATGTTTTCTTTTTCAACTTGGGAAAACTGGTTGTTAATCCTATTTCCTAAACGTGAAATATGATAAATCTATATTGATATTCACATTTAATTCTATTTTAAATTTGTGGTAAATATATTGCACTTTGCAAGAAAATACAACATGAATACAAAGGTGAGTAAAGGGATCCCAGAAATAGTGTCTAAACAGCATAAGCATAAATATAAAACAACAAAAGCATAAAGACTTTAAATATAAGGCCGGGCACGGTGGCTCACCCCTGTAACCCCAGCGCTTTCGGAGGCCAAGGCGTGCAGATCACCTGAGGTCGGAGTTTGAGACTAGCCTGACTAACATGGAGAAAACCCGTCTCTACTAAAAACACAAAATAAGCCGGGCGTGGTGGCGCATGCCTGTAATCCCAGCTACTTGGGAGGCTAAGGCAGGAGAATCGCTTGAACGCGGGAGGCGGAGGTTGCCGTGAGCCGAGATCGCGCCATCGCACTCCAGCCCGGGCCACAAGAGTGAAACTCCGTCTCAAAAAGAAAAAGAAAAAGGAAGAAGACCTTAAATATACTAAGTTACTAAGTGCTAAAATTGAGTCCACCTCCTTTTATTTAAAGTTGCAGACAGCTCTGCAGTATGGTGCTGCAGACATTTTGAGACCTACTTTATGCTAAATCTCTTCACGTTTTATCATACACGATTTGATTCCCCTAGGGGAGAAAGGCTGTTTTTCAGTTTGAGCTTTTGCAGATACTCTGATAACACTGGACTGTACCACACAATACAGTTTTTCTTACCGATCACAGCACTTAACGATTTCCATCAAATGGCAGCTACTAAAACTCACACAAGCCCACTCTTCTGGGTTGACAAGATGGCCTTTTCCCCCTCCCCAAAATAAGCCCGAAACTTCACTGGCTCACAGATGACTCATTTGTGGATTTCAAGATGAAGGGAAAGACCAGTGTGCGTTCGAATTTCCCGGGGCCAGTGCAGGAGGTGAGTCGGGAGAGCCGCGCCTTGGGAAGCTGAAGCTACTCACCAACGTGAGCTGGATTCTGGTGGAGAAGGTTTTCTGGTAGCAGAAGGTCTGGATGGCTATGATCACCGGCGTGGTCATGGCCTTGGCCAGTTGATAGGTGCCTATGGTATTGTTCTGCAGAGAAAGGTTAGTGAAGACCACAAAGCCACAGAAGCTGAGGGCCAGGAGGAAGATCCTGGAGGGCGGCAGACTTTTGGGGGCAAAGATGTCCAGCTTGTGGCATATATACAAGCCCAGCCAGGTGACTACGAAGTGCACCAGGGTCAGGCTCATGTTAGGGAAGCCGTGGTGCACATAAATCCATTTGTTGAGGAACACAATGCAGATGGACACCAGTAGGTTGAACAGAAGCCCGGCGGCGATTCGCCCGTGGCCCCGCATTCGGTCCACCAGCGATGCCATGATCCCCGCGAAGCCGGGGCCGTTTAGCCTCCCAAGGGGCGCCCGGCCTGTCTCCAGTTGCCCTTCTCCTCCACCGCCGCGTCCTCGCAGACGCCGACCTCACCGTCTGACCCAGGAGTGGCATGCACAGATCAACCCTGGGCGAGCAGCACTCTTAACAGACGACACACGCCTCGCCGCCACCCTGTAAGCCAGCGAGGACACGGCAGCACGTCCCACGCCCCGCCCATCTCCGCCTGCGGCCACGTGACCCGCGACTCCCGTGCCTCCGCCCCCGAGTCGCGGGCTGAACGGCCGCTACCCTGCGCAGGCGCGCTGAGCCCTGGGCGCGCGACGCTCGCGTCTTTGTGTCCTATCCTCTGGGTCCTCAACCCTCTTGGTCACCTAACGCCTACCTGACTAGACCAATCTAGGAGCCCTTTCTTGATGTTTGTTTCCCGTATGTCACTGACCCGATTTGCTAGACAACTTCCCTATGGCTGTGCAGACACTGTTAGCCAATTTTACCTATTAAATGCTGAGCAAATTTAGCCCTCACCAGAGGGGGAAAGAACTTATCGAAAGCATATTTTTATTTTTTGTTTTTCGAGAAAGACATTCAAAATTTACTTTCCAACAGACAGCATCATGGAGTGAGCCCAGGAGTTTGAAGCCAGGCTGAGCAACACAGTGAGACCCCCACCTCTAAATTAAATGAATGAGGTAGGGAAATTAAAACTTTCACACCCAGGACATGCCTGTTCCCACTCTGTAGCCTTCATGCAATACTCAGGGAAAAAGTCTTCATAATTCCTTGGCATAAGTCACATCAAGAAAAGTTTTTAAAAATTAGTATGTGAACCTGTGATAGGAAACATGCCCTTGTTAAGAGTTTCTTCTCTAGAATGAAAACCCAGTTCTTCAAGAGTAGGCACTGAGGAACTAAATTAAGTTGCCTGAAATTTCCCACTCAGGTGCCCACCACTTCTGGTGTTCAGGAAGACAGAGGCATCTGGGAATTGTGAGGAGCACATTGGCGCTCTTGGGGCTCCAACTTGAACTGTATTTAAATAAACAGCAACACACATATTGACTACCTAAGGACTCAAATGAGTCCAATTGGCCAGGTACAGTGGCTCATGCCTGTAATCCCAGCACTTTGAGAGATTGAGGTGAGTGGATCACTTGAGGTCAAGAGTTTGAGACCAGCCTGGCCAACATGGCAAAACCCTGTCTCTACTAAAAATACAAAAATTAGCCAGGCGTGGTGGCAGGCGCCTGTAATCCCAGCTACTAGGGAGGCTAAGGCAGAGAATCACTTGAACCCGGGAGACGGAGGTTTGCAGTGAGATATCATGCCACTGCACTCTGGCCTGGGAGACACAGCAAGACCCTATCTCAAAAATAAATAAATAAAAATGAAAAACAAGTCCATTTGAGGGCATCCTAATTAAGAGTCTAAGGTTGAAGGAATTTCGTAATTCTACAACCTTAGTGGGTTTCTGTTGTTGTTTTTTAAAGTACATTCAAAAAATAAGGCAAAACAAAAGATGAATACAGAGGCGAGGGGGCATGCAAAACAAGTTTCTAAATAGATGACAGACCTTGTCCACTTACCCACATAGTTAGGATGGAAGCATATAATATTCCTCCTCCTCATTAGGCTAAGTAGTTTTCCACTGTTGTTCAACAAATAGGTAATAGTCTTTGGAAATAGTCACCCTAGGTTGTACAAAGTTTCTATATATATAGTTTGTTGCAAGTAACAAAACTACTTTTAAGACTCACTTCTTTCCCCTCCCCCCCAAATCTAGTCTGTATTTGTTTTGGTATGAATTTTTTGTTTTTATTTTTTGCAAAGCAGCATAGCAATAATCATGATTACAGGACTGCATGAGCTGTAAAAATCATTTGCATATTAGTAAGAATAAAGAAAACAGGAAGACAAGATTAACTCTTTAGAGAAACAACAACAAAAAAAGCACATAATATAGAGCTGATCAAATTCTATGATCCCATCTCAGGCTTCCTGAGCCAGCTCTCTTTAGGGGTGGCATCTATAAATACATATTCAAGAAATTCCTTAGATGATTAGCAAATTTGGGGAATTACTGTTTTCTATTAGAATCACATTCTTTTAGTTGTCTCCTATTTATAAGCCCTACACTCTAGCCCATTTGGTGTATTTGTTGGTTCATAAAAATGCCCAGCATTTATCATTTCTTGCTCATACTGATTTCTTAATCTGTAGAGCCTCATCCTTCTTGTGTCTCTCTTTGCCTTTGCAAATTCAGTGCATTACTCAAATCCCAACCCAATATTACTTCCTGAGAGTCTTTTCAGCTGGAGATAGCTTCTTCCTGCTCAGACTACTTGTAATTCTTTTTCTTTTTGGAGACAGTGTCTCACTCTTTCCCTAAGGCTGGAGTACAGTGGCGCGATCTTGGCTCACTGCAACCTCTGCCTCCCAGGTTCAAGAGATTCTCATGCCTCAGCCTCCCCTGAATAGCTGGGATTACAGGCGCCTGCCACCATGACCGGCTAATTTCTGTAATTTTTAGTAGAGACAGGGTTTCACCATGCTGGCCAGGCTGGTCTCGAACTCCTGACAACAGGTGATCCGCCTGCCTTGGCCTCCCGAAGTGCTGGGGTTACAGACGTGAGCCACCGCACCCAGCCACTACTTGTATTTTTTAATGACACCTTTTAAATGTACTTATGGTATTTCCCCTATTAGAAGAGCTGGATTTGTAATTTCCAGTGTATTCAGTGCCTACTATGTGCCAGGTACGCTAAGTCTTTATATGCTCTTGTTTTGATAGGAAGTTTGCTAAATGAAAGCTAAACTAGAAATGTCTTCAAAATAACTAAAATAATAATAGCATGTTACGTTAGAAAACATTCTTGTTATAGTCTTAATTTTAATATTCAAAAAATACTAAATTTTATAAAAAATTACTTACCTGGCTTAAAAATAAATCTACTTTCCATCATCTTTACGGTTTTAAACTATCAGAATGCTTATGATTACAGAAAAAACTAGAATAGAAAATTTAATTTTCTTATTACATGATAGACAATCCTCGAATTTGTAAAAACAGAAAAATTTTAGTTTTTATATAGTTTTATTAATAAGCATACACAGAAATGCTGATATACATACGTTACATGTTCAAAGTGTCACGATAATATTCTGAAAAGTACAAAATTCAAATGTCTAAATTTTACATGGCAATGCAAAAGAAAAAATTAATAACAAGTATATTTTATTAAAAACTTCATTTATCATGAAAATTAGTGAGATTACAAAGATTAAACTATAACTGAATTTCATACCCTAATGGGTCAAGTCCCTGGTCTAGGAGCATTAGAGAGGACTCTCTTAGCTTCTGCAGCAACTTCCTTAGCTCTTCCTTAGAAAATACCTGATTTTTAAAAAGAGAAATAAGAATGAGAACAAAGACAAGTATGAACTTAGTTAGCTAATCAATCTGATTAGCTTCATATAAGAAGAAATTCCTCTTTAAGATTTAGGTAGCCAGAGGCTAGTAAGTTAGAGTAGTTCAGGAATTTCAAGGCGAATTCTCAGAGTCAGTCTATATATTTCTAACTGCTTACAAATATATACACATTTTGGGAAAAAAGCATAAACATTAAAACAGGACTATTACTTTAAGAAAATCCAAGAACAATTACAAATGTAAACACATCTTCACAAAATATTACTACAGAGCATATCAAATCATTAAAATTTAAAACTACAATGCTCTAGAACTTACCAGGTACAGTTTGTGGCGCTCAGAGGATACCATATCTGCTAACTGTAGACATTCCTGATACTGACCAGTACTGTGCAATATTGTATGAAGCAGAAAACACAACATTGGCAGACAAAGCTTTCTCAGTAAAACCATTTGATGTGTTCTTTCATGGTCTTCTTCAGCATCCTACAAACAGAGATCAATAAATCATTTTAACAATTTAAGCTAAAGATCCTTACAAAAAGAAAAGCTAAGTACTGAATCAAATCCAGAATGTAATTGGTAGACAAGATTTAACAGCAAAAAAGTATGAAGATGAACAAAGTAGATTACAGAGAGGTCAGAGGTATGACAGTGAAAATAAAATGCTTCTGCAATTGTATTTCTAATAAACTTACTGTGTCCTGAATAAAAACATGCATAAAAAGAATGAGTTAGAAACTGAACATCATCAGAGCAAAAATCAGAACAGAAAACAATCACCACTCCCTTGGATGTTTACACATATAAATCAAGATAGCTCTAAGGAGGCCTGAGAGGACACACCAGACTGACAGCAATGACTGTTGCTGGGAAAAAGAGGATATGGGGAGGGGCACACAGGGAGGGTCAACTTCACTGCAGACTACTTTGCTTATAAACAAGGAAAATGGAATTTATGATTTCCTCATATAATTTTTAAAAACAGAAAAACAGAACCTATAGATTTGAATAATACAATTAATGAGTCAGAACAGATATATGAGGAAAACAAGTAGGAAAAACAATTGTCATTTCTTTATACATACATGGATCTTTCTTAAAATCGATGTGAACAGTAAAAGCACAGAAAAAAAAGTAAACCTCTTATGCCCACTGCATTTACTTACAACAAATTTGAAAATTAAAATAATTTAAAAGTAATCAACCACATAATTTCTTTTTTTTTTTCTTTTTTTACCTTTTTCTTCTTTTCTGAGACAGCGTCTCTCTCTGTTGCCCAGTCTGGAATGCAGTGGTACAATCATGGCTCTCTGAAGCCTTGATCTCCGGGCTCAAGCGATTCTCCTACTTCAGCCTCCCAAGTAGCTAAGAACCACAGGCATGTGCCACCATGCCTGGCTAATTTTTTTTATTTTAAAAAAATAATAATTTTATTATTTGCAGAGATGGGGTCTCCCTATGTTGCCCAAGCTGGTATCAAACTCTTGGGCTCAAGTGATTCTCCTGCCTGAGCCTCCCAAAGTGCTGGGATTACAGGAATGACACACTACAATTTCTGAAATAATCTTAAAAACAGAAAGGAAATCAATAGCACTAATAGTGCAGAAAAAAACAAAAAACATAAAAACAGGACAAGCTAAGATAATAAAGGCTCCTTTGAAAAGCCTAATGGAATATCTAAAAATATCTTCATGTGAAAGGCTATATTAAATTGCTAAAACATTTTTCAAATGAAGATGTAAGTGGAGGGGTTAATCAACAACAAAATATAATCTGGTAATTAATACCAAGGAGTAATTGTACTGATTTGGGCTAAAATTACTATCAATATTTTGGTCCTGTTTGAAGCATAAATACATAAAAGCAAATATTAAAGTGCTTCTTTACAAGGGAAGCACCTGTATTTCTTTCCTCAAATAGATACTTGCTACCTTCAGAGGTGGATTTTAAATACTTCAAGGTTTTACTTGTAATTCATATTAGTGATCCCAACCTAGAACCCAGTAAGAATAAGAGGACTGCTTCTTTCTGGACCTTTCCATTTGTGCTCCAATATAGTCTTTCTGTCTACGTTAAAGAGGCTGGGTGCCCCTGGCTTCTGACTGTTGCCTGAAAAGCAGCAGATTACTTTCTCATCTCATAGGATGGACCCAGACTTGCCTTTCCTAAATCCTGTTGCTGCCATAATATCAGAGTGTGCTGCAGGTAATCTCTTTTGCTAATTATAATGAATTCTGATACTAGCGGGCAGGCTGCCAGCAACCATCCAGGGTAATGGCTGACAGACCCAGCAATTTGCTACAAGGAAAAGTAAATAAACAGCTCTGCTACAACTGAAGACATTTTTGTCATCTGAATGAACAAAACCTTTGAAATAGCCCGTAAATATGTAAAACAGACAGATTATTTCCACTAGGGATATATAGTGTCTTGTAGGTGAGAAAAACTCATTACCTAATATGTGTTGATAGCAAGAGTTGATTGGTACTGTTATTACAGCTATTCCTAATCTGAAGACAGTACATTAACCTCAGTAACGCAATTATCATTCATTTACCAAGTACCACTGAAAGCCTCTCATGTGCTCAGCATTATTTTAAGTGCCAGAGTCAAAGAAATAAAGAAAACAAGGTTACTCCCTTCATGAAGGTTATATTCTAATGAGGGTAGACATAAAAAAGCAAATAAATTAATACGTATTATATCAGATTGTGCTCAATGCTATAAAGAAAACTAATGCAGGATATGGAGATTAAAAGGGACAGGTGTGTGTGTTATTTGTGTGTGTGTGTGTGTGTGTGTGTGTGTACACACATGCATACATGCTATTTTAAATAGGGTGGTTGGGTTGGGGAGAGGTTCTTGAAAGAGATGAGATTTGAGCAGACTGCTGAAAGAAGTACAAAGTCATCCATGCACATATCTTGGCGAAGGAGCATTCTAGGCAGAGCGGAACCAGTGAAGAGGCCCAGAAGGCCAGGATATAGTGAGGGGAGAGCAGTAGGACACAAGATTAGGGGGTTAGTTTAAAAAAAAGAACAAAACAAAACAAAAGTATGTATACTCTTGTACATCAAGAAAAGAAAGATTTTATTCCAAGTGCAATAAGGAGGCATCAGAAAGTTCTGAGTAAGAGAGTCGCATATATTCCATTCTGAAAGGGTCACTAGTCCATGTGCATAAGGAACAGGTTGTATAAAGAACAGGGAGAAGCCAGGGAAGACAGCAGAGGCTTGGACTAGGATGTACTAGAGGTAGAGGTAGTGAAAGGTAGGTAAAGATGACCTGCCTGCTCCATTTTTTTCTGCCATCCCACTGTGCCAACACTAAGGGGACTATTCTAGTTATTTAAAAACTTGAGGGGTAGCTATATAAAAACAGCACATAATGCTAGGGCTATTGCATACAGCCGTGCCTTGTACAAGGGTGGCTGGCCAAGCAAGTCAGTGGGGCTGAAATCTAGCCTGTGTTCTGTTCTACATGTTGTGTGCACTTGCCATGGAACCTATCTATGTAAGGGAAGGGAATTAAAATTTTTTTTTTTTGAGACGGAGTCTCCCTCTGTTGCCCAGGCTGGAGTGCAGTGGTGCAATCTTGGCTCACTGAAACCTCTGCCTCCCTGGGTTCAATCGATTCTCCTGCCTCAGCCTCCCTAGTAGCTGGGATTCCAGGTGCGAGCCACCATACCGGGCTAATTTTTTGTATTTTTATTTTATGTTTTTGAGACAGATGCTCGCTCTGTCGCCAGGCTGGAGTGCAGTGGCACGATCTCAGCTCACTGCAACCTCCGCCTACTAGGTTCAAGCGATTGTTCTGCCTCAGCCTCCCAAGTAGCTGGGACTACAGGCACGTGCCACCATGCCTGGCTAGTTTTCTGTATTTTTAGTAGAGACGGGGTTTCACCACGTTAGCCAGGATGATCTCAATCTCCTGACCTTGTGGTCCACCCACCTTGGCCTCCCAAAGTGCTGGGATTACAGGCATGAGCCACTGTGCCTGGCCAATTTTTTGTATTTTTAGTAGAGATGGGGTTTCACTATATTGGTCAGGCTGGCCTCGAATTCCTGGCCTCATGTGACCCGCCCTCCTCGGCCTCCCAAAGTGCTGGGATTACAGGCATGAGCCACTGTGCCTGGCCAATTTTTTGTATTTTTAGTAGAGACGGGGTTTCACTATATTGGTCAGGCTGGCCTCGAATTCCTGGCCTCATGTGACCCGCCCTCCTCGGCCTCCCAAAGTGCTGAGATTACAGGCATGAGCCACCGCTCCCGGCTAGAATTACAATTTTCTAATTCACATACAAGTGACATGTGTTAGCAGGAGCCTTGAACAGTGCCCTACGTCATCGACCATATAAGAGTATTAGGCTCAACACAGGTGATTAAAATGTTATCATTTAACTGTTCAACAAACCTCTTTTCTGGATTAGTTTTAAAGAAATAATTGAGATTGAATATTGATTTTTAAATCCCTGATGAAACAAAATGGTATATCATTCATTGCCTTCCATCTCAACTCCATTTTTTTTTTCTGAGACAGGGTCTCACTCTGTCACCTAGGCTGAAGTGCAGTGGCACGATCTTGGCTCACTGCAACCTCTGCCTCCTGGCTTCAGGCCATTCTCCTGCCTCAGCCTCTCTAGTGGCTGGGACTACAGGCATGCACCAACATACTGGGCTATTTTTTTTGTATTTTTAGTAGAAACGGGGTTTCACCATGTTGTCCAGGCTGGTCTGAAGCTCCTGACCTCAGGTGATCCACCCGCCTCAGCCTCTCAAAGTGCTTGGAGTACAGGCGTGAGCCACCACGTTTGACCTCAACTCCAATTTTACGGACCCCAGACTATTTTGTGGCTTTCACTACCTAATCTACTTAATTAATAATTAGAATAGCGAAGATTTATGTATAAGTAAAGCATTGAAGTCTTTTCAAAATTTAAATGACACTTAATTAGCATTTTACAACATTAAAATTTTATCTTCAAAAGAATCAGCATGAATCAGATGAGAAAGGTTTTGCCAGAGGAACCTGTGGAAGGTTTAAAACAAGTCAAGGGAGTTCTATTATGAACATTAGGATAAAAAGTGGAGACTCGGCTGGGCACAGTGGCTTAC
>NW_012121821.1:5160794-5183617 GCF_000951035.1 Colobus angolensis palliatus | reverse complement strand
AAAAAAAAAAAAAAAAAAAGCAGCACCTAAAATTAAAGAAGAAGTATTAAACAGATGAGGGTATGAAGAATAGCAAAAGGAAAGATACCAAGAACACTCCTATCATTTTCTTTGTTCAAAATAATACATCGAATATCCAAGAAGCCAGCATTTCCAGTTCTCAGACAGCTCATCAGGTCTACAGAGGATAAACTAAGCTACTCACTGTTTCTGTCATGCACCAGGGTCAGGCTGCAATGTCTTTCCCTTATATGACTATTATCTCAGTATCCTTTCTTTCCCCATCTCAGCTCATCCAAATTCTACCAGTATGTTCAAAATTCAGTTAAATGTTAACATTTCAAGCATACTTTCCAGTTCCCTTTCAGGTGGAAACAATCTTTTCTTTTCCGGTACTCAGAAAATACTTAACTTGTGCCTTTCTTATGGCACTTAATACTTCTGTAACTGGTTCTCAACACAGGCTATATATGATATTAAAGCACTCCAGGTGATTAAAAAAACAAAAACAAACCCCTGCCCTACCTCAGACCAATTACACCAGAATCTCTGGGAGTAGAACCCTGTAGTATTCTTAAAAAGTTTGCCAGGTCATTAAAATGGACAGCCCAGAGGTGAGAGCCCCTACCTTAGCTATGCCTTACTGATACTACTCGAGTTATCTTTATATCTGTAAATGGAGTCACATACATGTATAATTAAATTTTTAGCTCCAGAATTTTTAAAAATTAAATTTTTGTATCCTGTGTGAACATAGTAAATATGAACTAACAGTTTATCCAAGAATCAAATATTCCCATTCCCTAGCTAGTATTTTCAGTTTAGCTTAAAATATGGGATTTAGCTATATCTACAATTATGTAAAATCTGTAGATGCTCCCATTTAGAGACAGAATATTTAAAAAAAAACATGGTGAGTGTTTCGGTTTTTGGCTATAAACAAAGCACACGGCTTACCTCTCTAACATCCACCATCCACCCTCCATCAACAAACAACAAGACGTTATACATTTTCTCCTTCACATCAGCAGTTAGGGCATCCAAATGCCCTTTCCAAATACCAAAATCCATCTGCAAAACAAACACAAGGCAGACATATAATGTATAAAACCCAATAAATAATGTATTTGTAAAGTACAGACAGGAACATACATATAGAACATCATAAAGAGTTGACGTTTCAGTCTGCCAAATACAAAAATAAGTATTAACAGACTGCAGTTAAATAAAATGCTAAAATGTTAACTTTGTAAATGAATGTTCATATCACCTGAAGGCATTTTTCATGTTTGGTTAATTACCTACAGAAAAGTAACTAAACAGATTGTGTCGGCCGGGCGCGGTGGCTCAAGCCTGTAATCCCAGCACTTTGGGAGGCCGAGACGGGCAGATCACGAGATCAGGAGATCGAGACCATCCTGGCTAACACTGTGAAACCCCATCTCTACTAAAAAATACCAAAAACTAGCTGGGCGAGGTGGCAGGCGCCTGTAGTCCCAGCTACTCAGGAGGCTGAGGCAGGAGAATGGCCTAAACCCGGGAGGTGGAGCTTGCAGTGAGCTGAGATCCCGCCACTGCACTCCAGCCCAGGCGACACAGCAAGACTCCGTCTCAAAAAAAAAAAAAAAAAAAAACAAAAACAGATTGTGTCTTCCAAAGCAGGACATTAACAGGAAGATTACCTGTTATGATAGAAAGATAGTGCTGAAGAAATGATCCATTTAAATATACAACATACATTTATAAGATACAATAGGCACATCCCAGATCCATATTTAACTTACTTCATATTTCTTTTCTTTGTGTTCATGAGCCACTTTCTCAGTAAAAGTTGGTTGAGGTATCAAAGTAGGTTTTTGTGGAACTGAATTCATATGCTTAAACCACTCATTAAAGGTTTCATGGGCTTCCTAAAATGTAAAATAAAAAACCAAAATATAAAATAACAAAAGTTTTCACTTTTATCATTTCTCCAAAATTTTTAACATTTGATTCTTAGAAATAATTTTGCAGCATCAAGAAATAAAACTGTTCAATATGTATTTTTTTGCCTCCAAAAATTCCTATCATGAATAAATGTTTTGTCAAGTGACAAACAAGGTATATATATTGTGTTTTCTGGCATATGCTCCAATATCAGCACCCTGACTGTATATGTATCTTGACATTTATTGCTCTGTAACATAGGCATGTGTACTTGTCTTCTTAACTAGCCTATTAGTTTTTAGAGGGCAAGGATAGGGTGCTATCCACAGATTTGGCCCTACTACCTAACCCACTATCATTACGTAATTATTTATTGAATAAATTTTTTTTTTGTTTTTGAGACAGGACCTTGCTCTGTCACCCAGGCTGGAGTGCATGATCTAATGAAGATAAGGCATGATCTCCGCTCACTGCAGCCTCAACTCCCTGGGCTCATGTGATCCTCCCACCTCGGCCTCTCAAGTAGCTGGGACTACAAGTACATGCTACCATGCCTGGCTAATTTCGTTTTTATTTTTTTGTAGAGATGGGGGAGTCTCACTGTGTTGCTCAGGCCAGTCTTGAACTCCCAGGCTCAAGCGATCCTCTTGCCTTGGCATCCAAAGTGTTGGGATTATAGGCGTGAGACACCGCATCTGGCCTTGAATGAATTTTGTATGAGTATGTTGCTATTTTAGTCATAACAAACCTACAGCATCTTGCTTTTTCTCAGTTATTGATAAAAGCAGAAATTTAAAGCTGAGACATGCATTCACAAAATCTTAAGAAAACATAACTTCCAGACATCATAGACACTATCTACCATGTGAGATGCTCTTGGTTGGTTAGCATCGATTAGAGAATCATGCTAATGAAGACAAGGTCATGATGTCAGTCCCCTTGTGGATGAGTCAGCACTATAGTCACAAGAGAGGTAAGATGAACCAACACTACTTCTAGAAAAAAGTTCAAACTCTGAGAGTGAATCCGAAAAATCACCATGAAGATAGGCACATTTGCGGCTTTCTTTACAGTCTCACCAAATAAGCTCTGATGCACAAATGTTCTCTGATAGCATTATCATCTTCAGCAGGAAGTGGACTTTCCATTCCTTGTTCCTCCCACTGATTATAGATTTCTGCTATAGAATCCTGAGGAATTTTCACAAATACTTCTTTTGCAGCTTCGTGCTTTTTTGATGCTGTGAAAAAAGATACACAATTTTGAATACCCGTGGACTTCCCTGTAATGGTTTCTAAAGGAGTCAAATCACTGGTTTACAAATTTTACAGTGATCTATATCTATTTCAGGGCCCAAAGCACTCTGTTAAAAGTCTTGGTGATCTTTCTACCTGACAGACTGGCTTTTTCCTATCTCAATGTGATACTATCACAAAAGGATACACCAAATGCAGTTACTTTTACATACTTCTATGTCTTGAAGCAATTCATTTTTCAAAGTCTGATAGCCTTGAGATTATTTGCAAAATTGATGAAGACAATGAAAATTCACCGTTAAAATGTTTTATTTCATAATACCAAGTTTGATAAAGAGTGGCTGGTTTTTCCCTCCCCATGGAAGGATCAAAAACAACTCCCCCAAATTCAAAAATACATGAACTTGAATAAAAACGTTTTAAAAAAGAATAAAAAGTCTGGGTGTGGTGGCTCATGCCTATAATCCCAGCACTTCAGGAGGCCAAGCTGGGAGGATTGCTTCAAGGCCAGGAGTTCGAGACCTGCCTAGGCAACACAGTGAGAACCCATCTCTAGAAAAAAATTTTTAAAAATTAGGTGGGTGTGGTGGCAGGTGCCCGTAGTCCCAGCTACTTAGGAGGCTGAGGTAGAAAGAAGAATGGCGCCCAGGAGTTTGAAGCTGCATAAAAATATAGCATACCCAAGAATTTTCTCATAATTGCATTGCCTTGTTTCAGTGCTTCTGCCCTCTGCGCTGGGTCAAATACCAACCAGTCAATTACATCAATTTTTAAACGATCCTCCTATTTATGAAAGGGGAAAAAAAGAAAAAGGAACATCAGGGTTTTTTTTTTAAAGATATTCTACAAATTAGTAGAATTAACTTACACCTATACTTCCAGTAAACATCATTTTCCCTCAAGTTATACAAAATTATGAAAGCATCTAACTTTCCTTAGTGTATTTTCATATTTAACAGCTCTCTATTAAATTATAGAAAATACTGCTGGGCATGCTGGCTCACACCTGTAATCCTAGCACTTTGGGAGGCCAAGGAGAGTGGATCCCTTGAGCTCATGAGTTTGAGACCAGCCTGGGTAACATGGCAAAACCCCTTCACTACAAGGAATACAAAAAATTAGCTGGGCATGGTGGCACATGCCTGTAATCCCAGCTACTCGGGAGACCAAGGGAGGGTGGCTTGAGCCTAGAAGGCAAAGGTTGCAGTGAGCAGAGATAGCTCCACTGCACTCCAGCCTTGGTAATAGAGCTAGCCTTGTTGTCTCAAAAAAATAAAAATAAAAATAAATTATAGAAAAAACTTACTGGATTATTAATCTGGAATTATATATTGTATGCCTCACCAATTTAGCCATGTGATTCCTTTAAATGCTACTCTAAGATAGTTTTCTTAGATATAATTTTCTATTTCTTTCTGAAAATATGAGTAAGCAAGCTACATAAGTTAGTGATTCAATCAAGTATTTAAAATAACCTGATGAGCAACAAGCCAAAGCTGAGATTTTTTTCTATTAAGAAGCTCCTTTAACATACTACTATAAGTAATCCTTTATGTAAGACTTTAAATTTAAAAGGTCTGGGCTGACAAAGAAACATTCTTAAAAAAGAAAAACTAATGTACTACTTCTTTTACAAAGGGAGAAGTTCAGCAAGGAATAACATAAAAGATTATTAGAAGTTACACAACACCTCTGCCCCCCCATCCCAAATTACCTCAGTAGTGCCAGTATCTAGGGCTGGGGCCAGGTCATGATGACTAAATTCACCATTATCTTTCTTTCGAATATTCTCAACTACAGTTTTTGTTATTGTTGCAACATCCAAATCTAAATAATTTTTTGAAGCAACAAAAAACAGAGATTAATAATTGATAGTAATATTTTCTAAATAGTCATAATGATTCAGTAAATTTGGAACAATAATTCCTTAAAATATGTAAAATATGAAAGATATTTATACAAAAGAAAATGCCAAAATTAAAAGATATTTTACATATGAGTTACAGCATAAGTAACTTTAGTCCTAAAACAAAAATTCCCTGAAAATTTTATTCCTTTTTTCCCCTCAACAGAAATAAGATTTAAAACTAGAAGGATAAATGTTACTACAGCCAAAATGAATATTTGCCTACAAAGGCCAAAAGAGAAACTTTTCAACCATTTTTACCTGCTTCTTTAGCCAACTCCAGGCAATGGTGGCGCTGTTCAAATTCTGTAACACTTTCCAAAAATAATGCATACTGGGCAACAGCTAAGTCTTGAGGCAAATGACAGGTATAAAATGCTATGAGATTTGTATGTTTCTCTCTTATTAAAAGCTAAAAAATAGAAAAAGATCAAAGTATGTCATAATAAAATAAAACGTTTACTTCAAAATTTCAAATGTATTCAGGAAAGGTTCATACAGATGTGGATTTGTGTTGCTAACAGAATAATTTTATTTTATATTTATTTATTTGTTTGAGACAGGTTCTCACTCTGTCACCCAGGCTGGGGTATAGTGGCATGATCATGGCTCACTGCAACCTGTCTCCTGGGCTCAGGTGATCCTCCCACCTCAGCCTCCCGAGTAGGTGGGACTACAGGTGCATGCCACCACGCCCTGCTAATTTTTTGTATTTTTTTAGTAGAGACAGCTTTTCACTATGCTGCCCAGGCTGGTCTCAAACTCCTGGGCTCAAGTGATCTGCCAACCTTGGCCTCCTAAAGTACTGGGATTACAGGTATGGGCCCCTGTGTCCAGCCTAGAATAATTTTAAATTCCAAAAAGTGAGTACAGTTGGCTCTTAAACAGCATAAGTTTGAACTGTGTGGGTCCACTTATAAGTGGATTTTTTCCAATAAATATATTGGAAAACTGGCTGGGTATGGTGGCTCACGCCTATAATTCCAGTACTTTGGGAGGCTGAGGCAGAAGTATCACTTAAGACCAGGCCTGGTAGCTCCTACCTGTAATCCCAGCACTTTGGGAGGTTGAGGCAGGCGGATCACCTAAGGCCAGGAGTTCGAGACTAGCCTGGCCAACAAGATGAAACCCTGTCTCTACTAAAAATACAAAAATTAGCCAGGCATGGTGGCACATGCCTGTAATCTCAGCTACTCAGGAGGCTGAGGCAGGAGAATCACTTGAACCTGGGAGGTGGGTTGCAGTGAGCTGAGATCATGCCACTGCACTCCACATTCCAGTCTGGGTGACAGTGAGACTCTCTCTCTCAAAAAAAAGGTAGTATCGGCCGGGCGCGGTGGCTCAAGCCTGTAATCCCAGCACTTTGGGAGGCCGAGACGGGCGGATCACGAGGTCAGGAGATCGAGACCATCCTGGCGAACACGGTGAAACCCCGTCTCTACTAAAAAAATACAAAAAACTAGCCGGGCGAGGTGGCGGGCGCCTGTAGTCCCAGCTACTCGGAGGCTGAGGCAGGAGAATGGCGTGAACCCGGGAGGCGGAGCTTGCAGTGAGCTGAGATCCGGCCACAGTACTCCATCCCGGGCTACAGAGTGAGACTCTGCCTCAAAAAAAAAAAAAAAAAAAGGTAGTATCACCTGAGGCCAGGAGTTTGAGATTAGCCTGGCCAACATAGTGAGACCCAGTCTCTACAAAGAAAAATAAAAAATAAGTTTGCTGGCCATGGTGGCAGCATGTGTCTATAATACCAGCTACTTGGGAGGCTGAGGGGAGAAGACTGTTTGAGCCCACGAGTCTGAGGTTACAATAGGCTATGACCTAGCCAGTCAACTCTAGCCTGGGTGACAGAACAATATCCTATCTCTAAGTAAATAAATACATTAATTTAAATATATATATTAGAACATTTTTTGGAGATTTGTGATAATTTGAAAAAAATTCACACTTGAACCTGAGAGGCGGAGGGTACAGTGAGCTAAGATTGCGCCATTGCACTCCAGCCTGGGCGAGAGAGTGAGACTCCGTTTCCAAAAAAAAAGAAAAAAGACTCATAAACAAATTAATAGCCTAGAAATACTGAGTAAATTAAGAAAAAGCTAGGTAGGCCGGGTGAGGTGGCTCACACCTGTAATCCCAGCACTTTGGAAGGCCGAGGCTGGCGGATCACCTGAGGTCAGGAGTTTGAGACCAGTCTGGCCAACATGGTGAAACCCTGTCCCTACTAAAAATACAAAATTAGCCAGGCGTGGTGGTGCACGCCTGTAATACCAGCTACTTGGAAGGCTAGGCCAGAGAATCGCTTGACCCCTGGGAGGCAGAGGTTGCAGTGACAGTGAGCCAAGATCATGCCACTGCACTCCAGCTTGGGCATCAAAGTGAGACTCCATCTCAAAAAAAAAAAAAAAAAACCCACAAAAAACAAAACAAAACAAAACAAAAACAAAAAAAACTAGGTATGTCATAAATTCATTATATGTAGATTCTGGTTTACTTTATCACTTACTACTATAAAATATATATGAATCTATTATAAAAAGTTAAAATTTATCAAAACATACATACACATTTGCAGACCATACATTGTGGTCTAGAGAAATGTAAACAAGCAAACATGCCGTACTAAATCATAACTGCATAAAACTAACTGTAGTAGGTACTATACTACTGTAATAATTTTATAGCTACTTCCTGCCACTACTGGGGTGAGTTCAAGTGCTGCGAGTATCCATTTAAAATGCCATGTGATGCTAATCATCTCTGAAGAGCAGCTGGTCTCTTCAGTTGCACACTGCAATAAAAAGTAATCTTTCCCAGGTCTCCTATTTTTTTAGTGCAATACTATAAACCCTTAATAACACCATGGGAGCCATACAAAGTGCCAGTACTGATACTGGAAGTTCTCCCAAGAAGCAGAGAAAAGTCATGAGATTACAAGAAAAAGGTGAATTGCTTGATATACTGTAGATTGAGGTCTGTAACTGTGGTTGTCCATTTCAAACAGACAATTCATCTTGTAAACAGACAACATAAACTTACAGTATTAACAGGTACAGTATAGTACTATAAATGTAGTTTCTCTTCCTTATGATTTTTATTATTTATTCTTTTTTTAACAGGCCAGGTGTGGTGGTTCATGCCTGTAATCCCAGCACTTTGGGAGACCGAGGAGGGTGGATCATGAGGTCAGACGTTCAAGATCAGCCTGGCCAACATAATGAAACCCCATCTCTACTAAAAATACAATTAGCCAGGCATGGTGGCGGACGCCTTTAATCCCAGATACTCAGGAGGCTGAGGCAGGAGAATCACTTGAACCTGGGAGGTAGAGGCTGCAGTGAGCCAAGATCGTGCCATTGCACTCCAGCCCGGTTGACAGTGTGACACTCTGTCTCAAAAAAAAAAAAAAAAAGACAGGTTTTCACTGTTGCCCAGGCAAGTCTCGAACTCCTAGAATCAAGTGATCCACCCACCTCGGCTTCCCAAAGTGCTGGGATTACAGGCACAAGCCACCATGCCCGGCCTGATTGGTTTTTTTTTTTTTGAGATGTTCTCACTCTGTCACCCAGCTGGAGGGCAGTGTTGAGATCATAGCTCACTGCAACCTCCAACTCCTGGGCTCACTCAATCTTCCTGCCTCAGCCTCCCGAGTAGCTGGGTTTACAGATATGAACCACTGTGCCTGGCTAATTTTAAAGCATTTTTTGTAGTAGAGAGAGGGGTCTCCCTATGTTGCCCAGGCTGATCTCAAACTTCTGGACTCAAGCAATCCTCCTGCCTCGGCCTCCCAAAGTGTTGAGATTACAGGTATAAGCCACCTCTCCGAGCCCCTTATGATTTTCTTAGTAATGTTTTCTTTTCTCTAGCTTACATTATTGTAATAATACAGTACATTTCAGCTTTGAACAACATGGGATTGAACTGTGCAGGTCCACTTATGCACAAATTTTTTTCAACTCAACTTAGAAAATATAGTATTATCTGGATGTGAAATCTGCAAATATGGAAGGCAGATTTTTCATATATGCAGGTTCTGCAGGGCCAACTGTGGGACATGAGTATACAAAGATTTTGTTATATGTGGGGGTCCTGGAGCCAATCCCCCAAGTATACTGAGGGGATGACTGTATATAATACATGTAATATACAAAATGTGCTAATTGTGTGTTTATGTTATTGGTATGATTTCTGGTCAGCAGTAGGGTATCAGTAGTTAAGTTTTTGGGGAGTCAAAAGTTATAGTGAATTTTTTATTGTGCAGGGCGGGTGGGTTGTTTTCCTAATCCCTACATTGTTCAAAGGTCAACTGTGCTGATAATTAAAAGACCACTTATGGATTCTGATGCTTTCTTACCATTGAGAATTAAAATAGTATCATTCTGAGTTTTGTTTTCATTAAAATAGTAAAAAACAATCAGGTTGTAGGTTCTCAAAGTTTACCTGTATGTATGTCTTTAAAACTTCAATAGAAACTTCTTCCTTTGTAGGAAAAAAAGACATAATTATAAATACAACTGCTTATATGAAAGAGTAATAGAATTTTTAATACAAATTCCACTATTAAATAATTCAGTAATTGTAATGTTTACCACTGAGCAGTAAGTATACACCAAGCTAAGTGCTTACCAAAATTCATCTACTGCCTGATTTAACCTTATCATAACTCTTTTTGGGTAGTTACTATTATTGTTCACATTTTACAGAGGATGAAATTAAGACAAGGGAAGTTTTATTTACCCAGAGTTACACAGATAGAAGCTGCTGAATAAGGGTATAAACTCAGGACTCTTACTCCAAAGCCCAAGCTTTCAACTACTTTATCATTCACTTTCTACATGTACTCTGACCAAAATATTATCTTTCTTTTTAGAAAAAAAGCAACAAAACAACAACCAACAAAGTTTTAAAATCTCACATAGAACTCACTTTGTTTAGTTAGCTTAGCTGGTTGATTTAAAGCTGGGTACAGACAAGAACAAAATTATGAATCTATTAAAAACCAGTTAGCCAACAGCATTCTGTGGCCACAGACTAGAACCCTAAAGGGCCACTCTCAGTGAGTTATCATTGAGTGACTATACAAGACTATATAAGACTTTTGATTCCTTATCACCATTTCTAGAAAACAATAACAAAAAAAGTAGTGTTTTCTTGACAATAGGTATATAGCATCAACATTACAGAGAAGAAGAAATCGTTCATTTTTATATACCTTGGTCTGTAGTCCCAGAGTACGGAAAAACAAAATGAGGTGAGTCATAAAGCGAAGGAGGTGTCCAGGCAGATTGTTTCTGCTTTTGGAAAGCCATTTGCTAAACTCATCCATCAAACCTACAAGCCATCAAAGTGAAGATTCAACGATAGGAATAAAATCAAAAGAAAAAAATAAACATTACCAAGAATATTTACTTCACTCCTACAGTGCTTTAAAGTCACTGTCTCATAATTAATAGCCATGATATAACTCTACACCCTCTTAAACAGAGTCTGGGTTCAATCCAAACTTTATTTTATAAAAACCAAATGAAAGGTCACCTCTGACATAAAGTAAATAGTTGCATTCAAATAGGTTAATATTTAGCAAGATTAAAAGATATGGTAAGTCATATGCATTGTTTGGATAACTTTAAAAAATTACTACAAGACAATGAAGAACTCATAAAGAGTAAAATAAAACTGGCTGGGTGCAGTCGCTCATGTCTGTAATACAATGTCTATAACATATAGCACTTTGGGAGGCCAAGGAGGGCAGATCACCTGAGGTCAGGAGTTGGAGACCAGCCTGGCCAACATGGTGAAACCCCGTTTCTACTAAAAATACAAAAATTAGCCAGGCATAGCAGTGCACACCTGTAACCCCGGCTACTCAGGAGGCTGAGACTGGAGGATCTTGTGAACCCAAGAGACAGAGGTTGCAGTGAGCTGATATTGCGCTACTGCACTCCAGTCTGGGTGACAGAGTGAGACTTTGTCTCAAAAAAACAAAACAAAACAAAAAAAACACAAAGTAAAATAAAACCATATCTTACCATCAGTGTCTCCCAGGATAAGAAACTTTTGAACTATATGATAATGTTCTTGATTCTCTTCCAGAACTCTCTGAAAAAAAAGTTTTTAATTTTCCATAAATCTTCCCAGTGGTCATTCTGTAGTATATATTCATTGTTAAACTAAAAATGTTAGAACTTTTGAAGGAACATATAGAAAGAAAAAGCTGGAAATGAAGGGCCTTAGAAAGATCAAAACAAAATAAAACATGGAAAGGATACTGCCTTTGGAATATACTCATAGCTTACAAATCCAGAACTGAAAAGCATCTTTGAAAGTAGAGACCTATGTTATAACAATTTAATCTCTCAATGGTATTAAACTTTTGTTCTTATATTTTATTCCTATTTACCTTGGCACTACACATGGTGGACCAGAAAGGAAGAACTCATGTGATCTAAGCAAAAAAAACTATTAAGATTTCTTTCAACATGAGCAGCAGTACTTGAAAGTATTCTTTGAGTATTCTCTTCTGTACATAGCACCAAGGGTGAAAAAAGACAAAATAGTGATCAGGTACAGAGTAGAGAAAACCTTTTCTAACTTATTTGCAGCTTGATATTTTTGAAGAATATAGTTCATTTTTTGTTGTCAAACATATTTCAATTTTTATTTAGTTGGCTGTCTAAATTTTCTTTCAGCATTTATTCATTTTTACATTCAAACCTTTGCTCTATCTGTAATTTATTTTAGTTACATGGCATGAGGTAGGATCTAGCTTTGTTTTCTTTGGATGGAAATCCAATTATGCCAGCACCATTTATTTAAATAAACTACCCCTTTCCCTCTGAAATGAAAGGTCACCTCTGACATCTGTTAAGTTGTCATATCTACTTGGATCTAGTTTGGACTTTGTGTTCCACTCATCTATTTATTTTCATGTCAGTTCTATACTGTTTTGTTGTATCTTCATATTAAGTTTTATTATTGAGTAAGGCAAGTACCCTCTATTTTTTTTCCTTTTGAGTGTGATTTTTTGTTTGTTTGTTTGTTTTTGAGACAGAGTCTCACTCTGTTGCCCAGGCTGGAGTGCAGTGGTGCAATCACGGCTCACTGCAGCCTCTACTTCTCTGGGTTCAGGTGATCCTCCCACCTCAGCCTCCTGAGAAGCTAGGACTACAGAAGCATGCCACCACACCTGGCTAATTTTTAAAATTCTTTTGTAGAGATGGGTTTTGCCATGTTGTCCAGGTTGGTCTTGAACTCCTGAGCTCAAGTGATCCTCCTGCTTCAGCCTCCAAAACTGCTGGGATTAGAGGTGTGAGTCATCAAACCCAGCCTATTGCTCTTTTTCAAAATGCTCTTGCCATTCTCAATTATTCTTTTACTTGACAATTTTCTGTCCAGAAGTAATACCCCACAGCATTAGGTTTTTACGCTAATTCTGGAATGAGTGACATTTATATTAAAGGCTCTCATCCAGGAACATGATATATCTATTTATTTATGTCTTATTTTATGTCCTTTAGTAAGATTCTATAGTTTTTTAAATGAAGGGCTTGAAACCCTAGATTAATTTTTTATTCCTAGATCTCTTTAGTTTTGGTCACTCATTTAAATAGAACTTTTGGGGAGGGGGTACTAAATCCTTTTCTAAATAGTTATAACAAGTAAGAAAGACTGACTTAAAAAAAAAAACTTTGTCTTGTATCTAGCTACTTTAACAAATTCTCTTATTAATTCTAGTAACTTACTGAGATTTAAGTTTCTAGACTAATATTTTTATCATATGTAAATGTTCTTCCCTTCTAGTATTTATATCTGTTCCTTAATTTTCTTGTTTTATTTCATTAGCTAGAATCTCCAAAATAATAGACTGGTAATAAATACTTGACAGAAAAAGCATTAATTTCCTTACTATATCAAGTGCTCCCATATAATAATAAGAAAAATATAAAACTCCAAAGAAAAATAGCTAAAAGATATGAACAAAAAATTCGCAAATGGTCAATAAACATAAGGAAACATGCTCAGCCTTATGAACAGACAAGAAAATGTGAGTAGAATAGCAAGATTACTTCCCACCTATTCTGATGGACTGGCAAAACATAAAAAGTGTGACATTTAAGGCTGATGAGAATGTATAATTCAATAAATTACTTGTGGAAGTATGAATTAACTGCCACAACCAGGTAATACATTATTTTTCCATTTCAATTTTCTTTTTCTTTCTTTCTTTTTTTTTTTTTTTTGAGACAGAGTCTCGCTCTGTCACCCAGGCTGGAGTGCAGTGGCCGGTTCTCAGCTCACTGCAAGCTCCGCCTCCCGGGTTTATGCCATTCTCCTGCCTCAGCCTCCGAGTAGCTGGGACTACAGGCGCCCGCCACCTCGCCCGGCTAGTTTTTTGTATTTTTTAGTAGAGACGGGGTTTCACCGTGTTAGCCAGGATGGTCTCAATCTCCTGACCTCGTGATCCGCCCGTCTCGGCCTCCCAAAGTGCTGGGATTACAGGCTTGAGCCACCGCGCCCGGCCTCTTTTTTTTTTTTTGAGACAGAGTTTCACTCTTGCTGCCCAGGCTGGAGTGCAATGTTGCGATCTTGGCTCACTGCAACCTCCACCTCCTGGGTTCAAGCGATTCTCCTGCCTCAGGCTCCCAAGTAGCTGGGATTACAGGCATGCGGCATCCATTTCAAAATGTTTCTTTACCTACCTACCTACCTATTTAATTTTTCTTTTTTCTTTGAGACAGGACCTTGCTCTGTTGCCCAGGCTGAAGTGCAGTAGTGCAATGAGAGCTCACCGAAGCCATGACCTCCTGGGCTCCCATGCAGTAGTATAATCACAGCTCACTGAAGCCATGATCCTCCCACTTCAGCCTCTGGAGGAACTAGGACTACAAGTGGGTGCACCACCATACCCAGCTAATTTTTGTTTTAGAGACGAAGTTTTGCTATGCTGCCCAGGCTGGTCTAAACTCCTGGCTTCAAGTGATCCTCCCATCTTGGCCTCCCAAGTGCTGGGATTACAGACGTGAGCCACCAGACCTGGCCTTTTTATTTATTTTTATTGTATATATTTTTAAGGTATCAAACGTGCTGTCTTCAGATAATTCATTCAGAAACACTGTATATACGTATATACAATGTATAAAGCATATACTTATTTATACTCCTTAACCCAGTAACCCTGCTTTCAGGAAACTTATCCCAAAGAAATAGAAGAACTAGTAGCTAAGTACACACACACGTAAGTTCATTACAGCACTAGAAATAATCTAAATATTACCCAAAGGGGAATGATTGAAATAAATCATACATTATTCTAAAGAACATTATTTATTAAGAAGAATAAGGTTAAGTGAAAATGAATAAACTAACTTGGAGATTATCATTAAATGAAAAAAAAAATCAAGCTATAGAGTAATATATGTAGTACAGTGTGAAAAACACAAAAATCAAAATTCTAAATTGGAATATCTATGTTATTTACACATAGTTGTAAGATCATGGAGAGAAATATAGAAGGATACATATCAGCATGTTTTATCATCTCAGGGGAATAACCATAAAGGGGTAGATATTACTATAAAGGTTTTATTTATACATTCTTAAATTATTTTACTGTTACAAGTACATACAATATTACTACAGTTGTTTAAGCATTTTTAAAATAATATAATTTTTAGAAAATATTAGATTTTAAGATCTAGGAAAATAAAGTCTTAATAATTTTCCATAATGTGTTTTAAATTTTAAAAAAGGAATAAATATAGCTTATGTGCATATACGTAGATGAAATTAATCCTAAACAAAAAACTAAAAATGATGTATCATTTATGTAACTGAGTTTCTTCCTTTCAAAGAATGATTCTTATTTTAATAGGTGAGAAAAAGGGAGAAAGTTCCACCTTTTTCCTTTCAGCTACAGTGCACAACAGAATAACACTGTTTCCTATTCCAGATGTCTAACATATTCCTATTAACATTTACCTTTTTATCTGTAGCTTGAAGTTCCTCAAAAACCTTTTCTAAGGTCCAGCTTCAAAAGAAACAACGGGAAAAGAATAATATTAATAATATGAAAAAGGGCTGTAAAATGAAACATCAAAGAGCATGCTACAAATCACCATAACTCAAAACAATCCAACAAACAAACTCACTTTGCTTCCACATATTCTCTAGGGAGTTCTTCAGTTTCATCCAGAGTTGCTACTGATGTCTGGATCTCCTGTTCTACCAGACTGTCCACCATCACCCGGAAGTAGGCCCAAACTGTGTCTTCCCAGGTGTCACAGACAGGAAGCAGCTTTTTCCCCATTACAAAACAGAAACATATAGACATATTCAACAGAAAAGAAAGGAAAAGCAATTACATCCAATGATACAGACTATAAAATCACTTTATAATGATATAAAACATGGCGGATTTAAAAAAAAATCATGCCAAATAAGCTTTCCCCCGCCAACTACATCTTGTAAGATGTTTGAACTGTTCAGATTTTTTCATACTGTTAACAACATGTTTTCCAGGCTGATATGACATTTCAACTGATTAGTGTAGTATCCCTAAAGATAGCTATAATATGTAGGGAGTAGTGGACTGTGAGAAACACATGCATATGTAAGACAACCCAAGGACTCACTGTGCCTTTCTGGCACATTTCTGCATACAGCTATGAATATTTTAAGTCATCAATAAATGTGTGTTGGAGTTAAATTTACAATTCTTAGTTAAAAACTGAAATCTGATTTCATTCATTAAAACACCATGTATGTTATGGGATACATCAAATTAAGCACAACGAGTCATGATCTCATTCATGATTATCTCTATCATTGTTACACTTAAGTATGTACATACATACTTAAGCATATACACTTAAGTTTATATTTGTTATATACAATTGTTAGAATATTTTATGTATTTAATTTTATTCCACAGAAAAAATTTAAACATTAAAACAGATTGCATACCTGCTTAAGATTCCCACTTAAAGCTGCATAAATTGCTCTCTCGTATCTATTAAAAAGCTCCTAAAACACAATGAATATAAACAAATTTGAAATACTGTTTTTCTTAGTATGTCAATTTTCCTCATAATGTGGAGTCTTGCAATCTCTTCTAGACTGAACCTATTCACTTGACAGTTTTTAAACTTTAGTGAAAGATCTAGTGGGGTAGTAACAAGGAACAACTTCAGTGTGATGAAATAATCAATGCTGAGATCTGGAGAAAAAAAGTAAAACATTTAAATGCCAAATATCGGGTGAAAGCAGATCCAACTCTAGTGGATGCTTTGAATATTTAAAATCAAATTTTATTCCAGATACAACCCATACAGTTATTTTCTCCTAGAATGTTTCTCAATACCTGATACTCTCTGATATTGACCTGATACTCTCTGATATTGACCTATGTACAACATCAAAACAAGGCATGCATTAGTTTGCATCTAATTCCTATGCAGAACTAACTAATTCCTCATTTTACTTTTGGTATTTCCAGTTTTCTTATCATCCAAACAAGAGACTTCAGAGACTCTTACTGCATAACTGAGTCCACCTCTGCCTTGTTTCTTCTAATCACTTCTCCTACCAGTGTCTCTTCCTTCCTTTCCATTCCCATCAATACCATCCTAGGTCAGACCCTTATGACTTAGTGTCCAAATAATTCTGACAGGCTCCTAATTACTTTCTCAGCCTTTTGTCCATCTAATTTTAAGTATATTTTGCCATTGCCATGCTGATCTTCTCAAAAACACTACTGCTATCTGCGCTAGAGCTTCTACCACCCTGACATCCAATTCCACAAGCAAACTTTGGGCCTTTTTCAAGGTAAAGTGCCTTATTTATTGTAGTATTTATGTATTTTTTAATCTGTTTGACAGATGTAAAACTGTGCTACCATTTTTATTAACTTTTTATTACTTTACGTATCACTAATGAAGTTTTTGAGTATTTTTCTCTTAACTCCATTTTCCTGTAAGTCCTGTGGGGTTTTCGTACAATGCTGCACATTGTGGTGACTTTGAATATCTATGTCATGTTACAACAGAACTGACAGTATTTCCTTTATGAGCATTCTACTCCAACCTGGTAGACCTACCTTACTTTGAGTTTCCCAATCTATGTATCCTACCTAGAATTTCTTCCTCTTGTTTTTCATTCCCAAATCGCAAATCCTACTAAGTTTTAAAAGTTCAATTCAACTCTTTCCTTAGGGAAGCCAGCTTTAAGCTTTAGTCCAGTACTTTTTCTCTAAATTCATTTGGTACCTCCTTTACATTTCTGCCTTATATCAATGTTTAATTCTTAGTACACAGTGTTTTAATAATTCTGATAAGTTGTTAAGCCTATTCCTCAGTTTAATTGGAAGTTCTTTGAAAACCAGTTTTACACTACTTTCAACGTTTCATAGCCCCTGAATAGGCTTTCAATTAATTGAGTTAAAAACAGTATCACTGAATATTTTATTTATCTTACATCTTCTGCCATCCTCCAGCAACTTATTTTCCAAATGCGTCTATATGGATTCCCTTCAACAGGTTCTAATTCTGTTCCTATAAGACAGTAAAAGAAAATTTCTGGTTTAAAATGAAACCTTATTACAATCCTTTCTAAAAAGAGAAGCTATAGTTCACAAAGATTGGCATTTAGAGCGAAATGCCTTTGTCCTCAATTGTCAAAATAAAATCTACTAAAATACCTCCATTAACATTAGGGTCATGGTACAGTTTCCAGCCTTCAAGTGTTGCAGCTCTCCATGCTTGACCACAGCGTTTACAGAGTCGTTGTGCCTTAAGAAACAAGAAAAAGCAGTCAGTCCAATAACCTGGGTGCTTTATAGTAAAGTATAACCAATATATGACAAGCTTAGATAATGGAACAAATGTTACAAGGGATGGATGTAGGTAGTTAATAATGGTATTCTGGCCGGGTGCGGTGGCTCATGTCTGTAATCCCAACACTTCGGGAGGCCAAGGTAAGTGCATTACCTGAGGTCAGGAGTTCCAGGTCAGCCTGGCCAACATGGTGAAACCCCGTCTCTACTGAAAATAGAAAAACTAGCCTGGCGTAGTGGCGGGCACCTGTAATCCCAGCTACTCGGGAGGCTGAGGCAGGAGCATCACTTGAACCCAGGAGGCAGAGGTTGCAGTGAGCCAAGATTGTGCCACTGCATTCCAGCTTGGGTGACAGAGTGAGACCCTGTCTCAAAAAATAAATAAATAAATAAATAAATAATGGTATTCTATTTTTAAAACATATGCATGTCTTTCTGTGGCCTCTGCCTTTATTTTTCTTTCTTTTTAAAAATTTTTTGCAGAGATAGAGTCTCATTATATTGCCCAGGTTGGTCTCGAACTTCTGGACTGAAGGGATCCCCCCCCACCTCAACCTCCCAACGTGTTGGGATTACAGGTGTGAGCCACCATACCTGGCCCTGTTTTTATTTCTAAAAAATCCCTTTTCTATTTGACTTTAGGCTTAACAATAGGTTCCCACTGCACTCACTGGCATTTAATTCTGCTAGAAACAAATGGGGTTAAAGAGATTGATGACTTCTGATTTATGAAAAACTACTACAAAAACAGTCTCTAATGACAAGGCTGTTACTGCTCATTTACTCCACTGATGATACTGCATGTTCAACTTGACCAATAAGTCAGTAAGTAAATGTGTTTATATACCAGTAAGGTAAATATATGTTTGTTGTTTCATCATCCCTTTAGGGAATCACCTTTTCCCCATTCTTAGCTCCTATGTTTTGGATAGGCCTGATCCCATTCCAGAACTCTAAGGTTAGGGATGTGAGCTATAGCAAGATTCACCATCAGGACTCTTGCTGGAGATACTGGGAAAGAAAATATACTCCTTTTACTGAGATTGCTAGCTGGTAGGAGGATGTAAGCTTGGAGCTTCTCATATCCATCTCTGATAAAACATGGGGAGTAGCTTCCTGGGAATGAAGGCACAGAGAGAAGGGTAGAGCTATGGGTCTTGGAAATAGACAGTATCCTAGTGATATCTTTGGAGTCCCTGGATCCTGCTGAAAGCCAGCTATACCTTCTATACTTACCACTTTCATGAGTCAATGAATTCTCCTCTTGTAAGCATAAAGTAACTTAGGTTGGCTTTCTATCACTTGAACCCAGAAAGCCTGATTAATACAACCAGTTAAAGAATATCATACCCCTAACATCATTCTGAACTTGCAACCTTTAAAATCTATGAGAGTTATGTAGGAATTAACATGGAAAAATGTTTTGATAGGGTATCTTAAAAAAGCAGGATAAAAACTCAATATATAATATTGAAAACATTATGCTAAGTGAAATAAGATAGTCACAAAAGCACATTGTATGATTCCACCTATACATCATAGAGACAGTAAGTAGATTAGAGGTTACAGGGGCTGAGGGAAGAAGAGAATGAGGTGTTACTGCATATAATGGTTACAGTTTGTATTTGGGTTGATGAAAAAGTTTTAGAAACAGACAGTGGTGATGGTTTCCCAATACTGTTAATGTAATGAATGCCACTGAACTGCACACTTAAATGATTAAAATGGCAAATTTTGTTATATAATTCATAATACAATTATACACTTAAATGATTAAAATGGCAAATTTTGTTATATAATTCAATATATATTATACAATTCACAACATGAATGGTGTCACTTGAAATGGGTGAATTATATGGTATGTAAATTTAATCTCAAATTACTATTAAAAAAGAGGGAAAAAACTTGAATGTATACTATGACTTCAACTATCTTAAAAAGGAAGACAAAAGAAAAAGTGCTATAATTAAAAACAAAAAGCTCACTATCTGTGGTTTTTATAAAGCTAGTGAGACCTTGAGAATTTCTGTTTTTTGAGCCTTCAATAATATGACTGTATTTTTGTTTTTTAAAATAAATCCCATGGCTGGGTGCGGTGGCTCACACCTGTAATCCTAGCACTTTGGGAGGCTGAGGTAGGCGGATTGCCTGAGCTCAGGAGTTTGAGACCAGCCTGGGCAACACGGTGAAAACCCGTCTTTACTAAAATGCAAAAAATTAGTAGCCGGGCGTGGAGGCGTGTGCCTGTAGTCCCAGCTACTCAGGAGGCTGAGGCAGGAGAATTGCTTGAACCCGGGAGGCGGAGGTTGCAGTGAACCGAGATCACGCCACTGCACTCCAGCCTGGGCGACAGAGCGAGACTCCGTCTCTACAATAAATAAGTAAGTAAATAAATAAATAAATAAATAAAATAAATCCCTCATTTACTATAGCAATTTCTAGTATCTTGCACACTGTCTAGCAGAGTGGCTGGGATTTATATATTTTCTGAATAAACAAATACATGGTATCAACTTTTTTAATTTAAAATATTTTAATAATAGAGACAGGGTCTTGCTATGGTGCCCAGGCTAGTCTTAAACTCCTGGCATCAAGTGATCTTCCTGCCGTGGTCTCCCAAAAATACTGAAATTACAGGCATGAGTCATTGTGCCTGGCCAACTTCTTTTCTTAATAAAAACAGTAAGAATGATGCTTAATAAACCAAGGTTTATTACTGTAAGAAATCATTACTGTAAGAAATTACATAAGAAATTAATATATGCTTATGGTTGATAACTTTCTAGAGAACAAACAACACTTTGAACTAACATAGGATCTATCTAAAGACCACTGCAAAAAGTACTGTAAACCAAGTACAACATAATACTGAAGACTGAAACTCCTACACATCACACTATCTCACCTAAAGAGCCATCTGGTAAACTGTCCAATTAGATACTTATCATTCTACATATAAGATATTAACTATCACACACATTTTTAAAAGGTAAGGTTAAAAGTAAGAAGTTTGAGATCCACTGTAGCCTTCAAGTGCCTAAACAGTATCACCTAGAATTAGGGTTGGGTTTATTCTAAACTCTGAAAAGTCAGCATTAGAAATAATGATGATTGGGTCAGGTGCAGTGGCTCATGCCTGCAATCCCAGCACTTTGGAAGGCCAATGCAGGAAGATCACTTGAGCCCAGGTGTTCATGATCAGCCTGGACCAACAGAGTGAGACTCTGTCTCTACAAAAAATAAAAAAGTTAGCTGGGCATAGTGGCATGTACCTGTAGTCCCAGTTACTCAGGAGGCTGAGGCAGGGCTTGAGCCTGGGAGGTAAGGACTGCAGTGGGCCGTGATTATGTCACTGCATTCCAGTCTAGGTGACAGTGAGATCCCATCTCAAAAAAAAAAAAAGAAAGAAAGAAAAAAAATTAATGGAGATTGGGCCAGGTGCAGTGTCTCATGCCTATAATCCCAACACTTGTTAAGGTCAAGGCAGGAGGATCACTTAAGGCCTGAAGTTCCAGATGAGGCTGGGCAACATGGCAATACATGGTCTCAAACAAAACAAAAACAAAAACAAAAATCCCAAACCGAACAAAAAAATACATAATGGGGATATACTTAGAGTATGCAGTGCAATATGGGGAAGAAAAGTATGACTTGTTATAAATAATTTTCTATTAATTAGAGTTGTACAAACTCATTACATTGTTTTCACAAGTTAAGTGTGCCTTATCACTGGAAATGTTCGAACAGGAAGTTAGATCTAGAAATACGACGATTGGAATTACTACATTAAGAAGGCATACTAGGCAACCACAAAAATCTCTTCCAACTCAGAGTCTATGACTTTTTGAAATTAGACAAGAAGGGTATACATGACTGACCTCTTCTGTCATTCCAGCACGGATTAGCGTGAAGAGATATTTGAGTAATCTAACTTCATCTTCTCTATCCAGATCATCAAGTGGCATTTTCTGTCTTATGGGAGCATCAGGATCCTGTAAGAAAAAAAAAGTCATCATCAACCATAAATCCTTTATACTTACATATATTTTACACGTCATCAAGAGATGATAAACCTATCCTGAATTTATATACAAATAAATTCATTTTTTCTTTTTTCTTTTCCGAGACGGAGTCTTGTTCTGTCACCCAGGCTGGAGTGCAGTGGCATGATCTCAGCACACCACAACCTCCACTACCCAGGTTCAAGCAATTCTCCTGCCTCAGCCTCCCGAGTAGCTGGGATTACATGTGCACGCCACCACACCCAGCTAATTTTTGTCTTTTCTGTATAGACGGGGTTTCACCATGTTGGCCAGGTTGGTCTCAAACTCCTGACCTCATGATCTGCGCACCCTGGCCACCCAAAGTGCTGGGATTATAGGTCTGAACCACTGCGCCTGGCTGAAACAAATTCAGTTTCAATTTAGCTAAGTAACAAAGGGAATGAAATTGTCACAAGATTACAAGCGTTCCAAATAGCCACACAGTTGTCTGCTTCCCCACTTAAAACATACTCAGTTGGCCCACAAAGGGCATGCCTCAGTCAGGCAAGGCAGAAATACTACTAGCCTATCCTAGCCCAGGTTACACTAGGAGATGACTTGAGTTTCACTCTGTTATAGCAGCTACATGGTCAAGTCTAAACAGAATTAGACCTAGACGGAACATGAACACAAAGCAAAAAACCTTCTGTTCTGTGACTACAAAGTGTTTACCTGGTACTTTTTGAGAATGTGTGGGAAGAGGGCCCATTAAGACCTATTTTCGGATTAATGCCATATAAAACACACCAATGCCTAATAAAAAAAATTTAAAAGCCGAGACGGGCGGATCACGAGGTCAGGAGATCGAGACCATCCTGGCTAACACGGTGAAACCCCATCTCTACTAAAAAAAAAAATACAAA
>NW_012121821.1:5157318-5159257 GCF_000951035.1 Colobus angolensis palliatus | reverse complement strand
TTTTTTGAGATAGGGTCTTGCTCTGTTGCCGAGGCTAACGTGCAGTGGCACAATCGCGGCTCACTGCAGCCTCAACCTTTCAGGCTCGAGTGATCCTCCCATTTCAGTCTCCTGAGTAGCTGGGACTACAGACAGGCACCACCATGCCCAGCTAACATTTTAATTTTTTTGTAGAGATGGGCTCTCACTATGTTCCCCTGGCTGGTCTTGAACTCCTGGCCTCAAGTAATCCGTCTGCCTCGGCCTCCCAAAGTGCTAGGATTACAGGTGTAAGCTACTACGCCTGGCCAATGATGTTTTTTTAATGATACATTTTTAATTTTGATAAAGTCAAACCAATTTTTTTCCCTGATTATTGCTTTCTATGAGCTAAGAAACATCTATTCTCAAGTTACTAGGATATCTTCCTGTTTTTCTTTAAAAGCTTTATGGTTTTTAGCTTCTACATTTAGGACTACGACACATCTTGAATTAATTGTTCGGTATGGAGTGAGGAAGCCATCAAGGTTAATCTTCTTTCTCATAGATAATATTTTTCTGTAGTTTGTAAAAAAGGCATTCCATTTCCTGCTGGATTGCTTTGATGTCTTTGTTGAAAACCAAATGACCATATCAGTGTGAATCTGTTTTGGGGTTCTCTGTTCTGTTCCACTGATCAGCAAAAACAAAAGGAGATTAACTCATTAAAAATTATAAAAACCCAACAGGGCATTTTAAATAAAAAAACAAAAACAAACAAAAAAACCCAAAAAACTTATTTTCTGAAAATGAAAACTTCCTTTCAGAAACAAATCACATCCACTTAAGATTTAATTTTTAACAAATGCTTAGCAGCAATTTCCTAGTTAAGCAGAGAAAATACATAATTGACTTACAGACTTTGCACACACATGTTACTGAATCCAAAGGCAATCTGATCTTTTTTTTTTTTTTGAGATGGAGTTTTGCTCTTTTTACCCAGGCTGGAGTGCAATGGCGCGATCTTGGCTCACTGCAACCTCCACCAACTGGGTTCAAACGATTCTCCTACCTCAGCCTCCTGAGTAGCTGGGCTTACAGGTGCTTGCCACCATGCCTAGCTAATTTTTGTATTTTTAGTAGAGACGTGGTTTAACATGTTGGCCAGACTGCTCTTGAACTCTTGATCTCAGGTGATCCACCTGCCTTGGCCTCCCAAAGTGCTAGGATTAAAGACGTGAGCCATCATGCCCAGCCGCAATCTGACCTTTTAAAAATCTTTTGCAAGTCTTACAATAAACTGTCCCTTTAACTTAGGGGAACTTTCTGGCTTCAAGGGTCTATAATAATTTAGAAGTACTGAAGAGTGTAAGCAAAAGCAAGACAAAACAAAACAAACCCACACAAGTGCTAAAAACAGGACAGAAGTGATCTTCTTGACAGAAGATCATCTTCTGATATGTTCAATAATCTTACTAAGAAAAAAGGAGGCAGGTGATTGTTTGAAAACATAAATTGGACCATGTCATTCTTCTATTCTCAAGGTTTCCTATCACATTTAGAATAAAGTCCAGAATAGTCACATTGGCCTGCCTGTAAAAGCCCTCTATCTGGCTTCCTCCAATTTTGTTTTCTACCATTCTTTTCCTTGCTGTGTTCCCACTGGCTTCTTTTTGTCAACACTTTATGTTCTCTGGGTCATTACAGTTTGTTTTCCTGCTCAGAATAGTTATCCCCCAGATTTTTGCAAGGCTTGCCGCCTTTATTTCTTAAAAGTTTCTTACTACCTTAGAAAAGCCTTCTCTGGCCACCTCTTCAATTTAAAGTAGGACTCCCTGTCCTATCTATCCATTAACTCTAATTCTTTTTTTTTTGGCTGGAGTGCAGTGGTGCGCTCTCGGCTCACTGGAAGCTCTGCCTCCCGGGTTCATGCCATTCTCCTTAGTAGCTGGGATTACAGGTGTGAGCCACCACGTCCGGC
>NW_012121821.1:5149808-5155727 GCF_000951035.1 Colobus angolensis palliatus | reverse complement strand
TCACTATGTTAGCCAGGATGGTCTCGATCTCCTGACCTCGTGATCCGCCCGCCTCGGCCTCCCAAAGTGCTGGGATTACAGGCGTGAAGTTTCTGATTTTAAAAATACCAAGCAACAATTTTTCCAAACACTATTTTTACTTTTTTAAGATAAATAAATATTATGGCAAAGAATAAAATTTTCTATAGGAATAATCGTTTTTAACAGGCTATTCCTGAAAATACTAGGGCTATTACTTAAAAATCAAAGAATACGGTTTCTAATTCCTTTTAATTGCAAATAAAAAGATCAAGTAGAAAAAAAATTCAGAAAAGTTTTAAGTTAAAAAAAAACTTCAGTACTTTGTATGTCATTAACCTTTTCTCCAAGTTTCATAAAAAAAATTTTAAAATTCTAGTCATACCTGACTTTGTCGAACAAGTGAATCCCTCTGAAATAACGCTTCCACAACTGTTTTTTCACTGGCATTAAGAGCCTATTATGAAAAATATTTAAAGGATAAACAGAACGAAAAGAAGATGCTGTAAGAAATATTATTTTAACAGAAAGATAAAAAGCCAGTAAGAAACAAGTACAGTTAATCATCTATACATAAACATTTTACCACATAGTAAATCTATATATTCATCATTGAAAAGTATCTATTGTATAAATTCCAAACTGCTACATCAATTGTAGCTGCTCTTACCTGGTATTTTGATTCTTTACACTTGAAATTTAAAATTCCATATTCCCAGAGATGGTGTTTTGGGGAAAAATAAACAAAATAAAACAAACAAAAAACTTTAATAGGCCAGGCGTGGTGGCTCACACCTGTAATCCCAGCACTTTGGGAGGCCAAAGTGGGTGGATCACTTGAGGTCAGGAGTTTGAGACCAGTCTGGCCAAAATGGTGAATCCCCATCTCTACTGAAAATACAAAAAATTAGCTGGGCATGGTGATGCAAGCCTGTAATCCCAGCTACTCGGAGGCTAAGGCACAAGAATCACTTGAACCTAGGAGGTAGAGGTTGCAGTGAGCTGAGATCACACCACTGCACTCCAGCCTGGGTGACAGAGCGAGACTCCATCTCAAAAAAAAAAAAAAAAAAAAAACTGTAATAAAGGGCTGAATACAGCCATGTCACATGTTAGAAACTAAACATTTAAAAACTTTAACATCCTTTATAGTCTATACAGAAGTTGATAAGTAATAAAAGCTAAGAGCAATTCAAGGCTCTTACAACTGACTTTAAAAGACAATTTAATGCAAATATTAGCAAGTAATACTAAGCAGTACATTAAAAGGATAATATACTGTGAGCAGTTCAAGAATGGGTCAAATTAATTAATCCATTTTATCCATGGGTTAAAGGAGAAAAGCTACATGGACTTCTTGACAGGTACCAGAATATTTCATAAAAATATCTTCGTAAATTTTACCTTGTCATTTTGATGTGAAAAAATATATATACCTTCATAAGTTAGAAGTAGACTAACTGCAACCTCTAGTAAACATATAGTCGTCCCTTGGTATCCATGGGGGATTGGTTCCAGGACCCCTCGTGGATACCAAAATCTGTGGATGTTCAAGTCCCTTATATAAAATGTTGTAGTGTATTTTATTTAATTATTTATTTTTTGAGACAGAGTCTTACTCTGTCACTGAGGCTGGAGTGCAGTGGGCCTGATCTCGACTCTTTGCAACCTCTGCCTCCTGGGCTCACGTGAGTCTCATATCTCAGCCTCCCAAGAAGATGGGATTACAGGTGCCTGCCACCACATGTGGGTAATTTTTTTATTTTTAGTAGAGACGGGTTTTACCATGTTGGCCAGGCTGATCTCAAACTCCTGGCCTCAAGCAATCTACCCGCCTCGGCCTCCAAAAGTGCTGGGATTGCAGGCATGACCCACCTCATCCAGCCAAAATGCTGTAGTATATTTTAAATCATCTCTATTGGACCTGACTGTGATAAAAAAATAATGAACAACAACATAAACAAAATCATCTCTAGATTATGTATATCTAATATCTAATATAACGTAAATGCTACATATGTAAATAGTTGTTATATCACTTACTGAATAAAGATTAAAAACATCTGCACATATTCAGTACAAACCCAAGATCTTTTTTTTGAGACAGGGTCGCGCTCTGTCACCCAGGCTGGAGTGCAGTAGCACAATTACAGCTCACTACATTTTTGACCTCCTAGGCACAAGCGATCCTCCCATCTCAGCCTCACATGTAGCTGGGACTAGCTGTGCACCACCATGCCCAGCTAAGTTCATCACTTTTTGCAGAGACAGGGTCTTGCTCTCTTGCCCAGGCTGCTCTTGAACTCTGGGCTAAAGGAAGATTTCTACATTGGCCTCCCAAAGTGTTGGGATTACTGGCATGAGCCTCCACACCTGGACTTTTTTTTTTTTTTTTTTTTTTGGCAGAGCTAGCTGAGGTTTTATTTTGGACAAAAAAAAAAGAAGAAAAATAAAAAAAAAAATTGAATTGTTTTATAGCTATAGGCATGGGCAAGGAGGGTACCCCAGGCAGTAAACTCCCCCCACGGGTAGGCGGAGGGCTAGGGCTGAGCCTCAGGTGGGTCTCCTGTTCCCTGTGCTCCTCTGCACAGCAGCCTCTCTGGGGCAGCTGCAGAAGGGTTAGGCTAGGAGAGGCTGTCACAGCTGTTCACTTGGTCAGGACGTCAGAGGACTCGGACACCAGCTTCCCATCGCGGGTCTCGATCTTCACAATCACAGCCCTGGTGGAGCTGGTGCAGATGAACGAACTGGAGCCCGTGCCAGAGCCAAAGCTGGAGCCCAGGCTGTAGCTGAGGCCAGGGCTTGTGAGGCCCCCACAGGCCGAGCTCAGACCACCTGCATAGCCACTGGTGGTCTTGGTATGAATACTCATGTTCTGCATCCTAGACTCCAGCTGGCTCTCCTCGTCCTCCAGCAGCTTCCTGTAAGTGGTGATCTCGATGTCCAGGGCTAGCTTAAGTTCATCAGCTCCTGGCACTCCCGCAGCTGCCACGCCATGTCCTGCTTGGCCCGCCCGCCTCCAGCTTGGACAGCTTGGTGTTGGCATCCTTAACCGCCAGCTCCCTGTGCTGCTCAGCATCTGCGACGGCGGCCTCCCCCAGGGAAGCCCTCTGGCCTTTGAGGCCCTCAATCTCATCCTGGAGCTGGTTGATGTTTCCATTCATCTTAGAGATCTCAGTCTTTGTGTGCCACGGGTTATCCCTGCTTCCAAGCCAGCGTCTGCAGCTCCTCATATTTGATCTAGTACATGCTCTCAGCCTCAGCCTGGCTGTGGTTGGCGATCTCCTTGTACTGTGCCTTGACCTCAGCAACGATGCTGTCCATATCCAGGGAGCGACTGTTGTCAATGGATAGCACCATAGATGTGTCCGAGATCTGGGACTGCAGCTCCCTGATCTCCTCTTCATACAGTTGCCTGACGAAGTTGATCTCTTCAGTTAGCCCTTCCAGGCGAGACTACAGCTCTACCTTGTTCTTGTAAGCTTCATCCACATCCTTCTTGATGAGGAAAAATTCATTCTCCATCTCTGTACACTTTTTGATCTCATCCTTGTACTTGTTCTTGAAGTCCTTCACAAGTTATCCCTGCAAGTTATCAAACTCTACCTCCAGCTTCAGCTTCTCTTGGCCCAGAGTGTCCAGATGCCAGCAGAAGGTTGTTGATGTAGCTCTCGAACATGTTGTCCATGTTGCTCCGAGCCATCTGCTGCTGCTGCAGGGGCCCCCACTTGGTCTCCACCATCTTGTTCTGCTACTCCAGGAACCGTACCTTGTTGATGAAGGAGGCAAACTTCTTGTTGAGGGTCTTGATCTGCTCCTTTACCTGGGTGCACACTGCTTGGATGTTGGGGTCCACCTCCAGGTTAAGGGGGCTCAACAGGCTCTGGTTGACCGTGACAGCGGTAATGCCTCCTATACCGCTGGCCCTGCCAAAGCCTCTACCCAGGCCACCCCGGAAGCTGCTGCTGCCCACTTAGGAGAAGCTTGAGGAGCTGATGTGGGCACCGGGCCCACTCATGTAGGAACGGCTACTGAAGGCCCAGGGGCCAGAGGTGGACACCTTGTAGGACTTCTGGGTCACCCTGATGGACATGGTGGGGGCAGGAGTGAAGGCAGGCAGGCTGAGCCAGGAGGAGATTCAAGAAGGAGCAGAGAAGCCCCTTCTTGGTGATTTTTTTTTTTAAAAGAATACTTTCGATCTGCGGTTGGTTCAATTCATGGGTGTGGAACCCACACGTAAGGAAGGCTGACTATACTTAACTGTAAATTGAGATACTCCCTTTAAAATCCAGAAGATGAAGAGTAAGAATTCATTATTATTCAACTTTACTTTGAAAATTCTAGCTAACATAATAAAACCAGGAAAAGAATTAAGTTAGCAATAAGTATGGAAAAATAGTCAAAGTCATCACTACTTGTAGATAACAGAATTGCCTGGAAAATCAGAGGAAACCTATTAAAACTAGTAAGTGAGGTCAATAAATAGCCAAATATGAGTCTTCCTAGATGTGCATGTTACTTTATTGGAATGAAGTATTTGTAGGACAAACAAATTAAAAGATTGGAAAGATATTAAAAAATATTTTAAATGAAAAAGTAGCCTTGGAGTTTGAGACCAGCCTGGTCAACATAGTAAGACCCCCCCATCTCTATAAAATATAAAAAAGAAATTAGCCAGGCATGGTGGTACACACCTGTGGTCCTAGCTACTTGGGAGGCTGAGGCAGGAGGCCCACTAGAGCCCGAGAGTTCGAGGCTGCAGTGAACTATGATCATGCCACTGCACTCTGGCCTGGGAAACAAAGTGAGACCATGTCCCTGCCGTGCTGGCCACCCCCCAAAAAAGAAAAAGAAACAAAAGAAAAAAAAAGCAGTCTAACAGATACACATAAAATATTTATTATAAATATACATTGTCTTTTTTAACTATATATACTTGCTTCAAATATGAATTACTTCTGGGCAAGACATGGTGGCTCATGTCTGTAATCCCAGCACTTTGGTAGGCCAAGACAGGTGGATCACTCGAAGCTAGGAGTTCAAGACTGCCTGGACAAGATGGTTAAGACCCTGTCTCTAATAAAAGTACAAAAATCAGCTGGGTGTGGTGATGCATGCCTGTAATCCCAGTTACTAGGGAGGCTGAGGCACGAGAATCGCTTGAACCCAGGAGGTAGAGGTTGGAGTGAGCTGAGATCATGCCACTGCACTCCAGCCTGGGCAACAGAGCAAGATCCTATCTCTTAAAAAAAAAAAAAAGAATTACTTTTAAAACCAGAAAATATACAGAAGTTAACCCCCAAAAAGGCATCTGGTCTTGGTAGTTTAACAGGCACATATGTGTACATATTTTTTCAAAACAGATATAGCTGGTTATTTTGGAAACAAGTCTCATCCAGAAACGTTCTTTGCTGCATTTAAAAATCATCTGAGGCTATTTGCATGTTTCTTTCCCAAACCCTCAATCCAGCCAAGTCCAGTTTTATCACCCAAGGTCCTTTCAGGATCCCAGACCTGGAGGCTGTAGAAGACAGCATTGAATACTAAGAGCAAAAGGATGGTGTTTACTTGTCCAGACTTTCTCTCACACACACACATATGTATGAAGAAAAACATTCACTGCATTTTTTTTTTTTTTAGAGATGGGATCTCACTCTGTTGCCCAGGCTAGAGTGCAGTGGTGTGATCATAGCTCACTGTAGCCTTGAACTCCTGGGCTCAAGTGATCCTCTGGGCTTAGCCTGACAAGTTGCTGGGACCACAGGCATGTGCCTCTACACCAAACTATTTACTGCATTATTAATGGCTACAGTAAGAATACTAGTAACAACCTAAATATGTCCAGCTGAATATCTCAGAAAATTACAGTACTTTTATACTCTGACATAGTATGAAAAAATA
>NW_012121821.1:5146746-5149758 GCF_000951035.1 Colobus angolensis palliatus | reverse complement strand
TTTTTTTTTTTAAAAGAATACTTTCGATCTGCGGTTGGTTCAATTCATGGGTGTGGAACCCACACGTAAGGAAGGCTGACTATACTTAACTGTAAATTGAGATACTCCCTTTAAAATCCAGAAGATGAAGAGTAAGAATTCATTATTATTCAACTTTACTTTGAAAATTCTAGCTAACATAATAAAACCAGGAAAAGAATTAAGTTAGCAATAAGTATGGAAAAATAGTCAAAGTCATAACAGAATTGCCTGGAAAATCAGAGGAAACCTATTAAAACTAGTAAGTGAGGTCAATAAATAGCCAAATATGAGTCTTCCTAGATGTGCATGTTACTTTATTGGAATGAAGTATTTGTAGGACAAACAAATTAAAAGATTGGAAAGATATTAAAAAATATTTTAAATGAAAAAGTAGCCTTGGAGTTTGAGACCAGCCTGGTCAACATAGTAAGACCCCCCCATCTCTATAAAATATAAAAAAGAAATTAGCCAGGCATGGTGGTACACACCTGTGGTCCTAGCTACTTGGGAGGCTGAGGCAGGAGGCCCACTAGAGCCCGAGAGTTCGAGGCTGCAGTGAACTATGATCATGCCACTGCACTCTGGCCTGGGAAACAAAGTGAGACCATGTCCCTGCCGTGCTGGCCACCCCCCAAAAAAGAAAAAGAAACAAAAGAAAAAAAAAGCAGTCTAACAGATACACATAAAATATTTATTATAAATATACATTGTCTTTTTTAACTATATATACTTGCTTCAAATATGAATTACTTCTGGGCAAGACATGGTGGCTCATGTCTGTAATCCCAGCACTTTGGTAGGCCAAGACAGGTGGATCACTCGAAGCTAGGAGTTCAAGACTGCCTGGACAAGATGGTTAAGACCCTGTCTCTAATAAAAGTACAAAAATCAGCTGGGTGTGGTGATGCATGCCTGTAATCCCAGTTACTAGGGAGGCTGAGGCACGAGAATCGCTTGAACCCAGGAGGTAGAGGTTGGAGTGAGCTGAGATCATGCCACTGCACTCCAGCCTGGGCAACAGAGCAAGATCCTATCTCTTAAAAAAAAAAAAAAGAATTACTTTTAAAACCAGAAAATATACAGAAGTTAACCCCCAAAAAGGCATCTGGTCTTGGTAGTTTAACAGGCACATATGTGTACATATTTTTTCAAAACAGATATAGCTGGTTATTTTGGAAACAAGTCTCATCCAGAAACGTTCTTTGCTGCATTTAAAAATCATCTGAGGCTATTTGCATGTTTCTTTCCCAAACCCTCAATCCAGCCAAGTCCAGTTTTATCACCCAAGGTCCTTTCAGGATCCCAGACCTGGAGGCTGTAGAAGACAGCATTGAATACTAAGAGCAAAAGGATGGTGTTTACTTGTCCAGACTTTCTCTCACACACACACATATGTATGAAGAAAAACATTCACTGCATTTTTTTTTTTTTTAGAGATGGGATCTCACTCTGTTGCCCAGGCTAGAGTGCAGTGGTGTGATCATAGCTCACTGTAGCCTTGAACTCCTGGGCTCAAGTGATCCTCTGGGCTTAGCCTGACAAGTTGCTGGGACCACAGGCATGTGCCTCTACACCAAACTATTTACTGCATTATTAATGGCTACAGTAAGAATACTAGTAACAACCTAAATATGTCCAGCTGAATATCTCAGAAAATTACAGTACTTTTATACTCTGACATAGTATGAAAAAATATGGTAAAACCTAGATGAATTTTAAAAAATCTAAGAAATATTAATTTTAAAACTCTCAGTATAAGCCGGGCACAGTGGCTCACACCTGTAATCCCAGCACTGTGGGAGGCTGAGGGGGCAGATCACGAGGTCAGGAGATAGAGACTAGACTGGTCAATATGGTGAAACCCCATCTCTACTAAAAATACAAAAATTAGCAAGGCGTGGTGGCACAAGCCTGTAGTCCCAGCTACTTGGGAAGCTGAGGCAGAAGAATTGCTTGAACCCAGAAGGCGGAGGTTACAGTGAGCTATGATTGCGCCACTGCACTCCAGTCTGGGTGAGAGTGAAACTCCATTTCAAGAAAAGAAAAAAAAAAAACCTCTCAGTATAATGTATAAATGAAATCAATCATATTATGTTAAAAAACAAATACGTGTGTGTATACAAATATGTGCGAGTATGTTTGTATATATGTATGTATCCATAAAGATGCATAGAAAAATGTCTGGTAGGATATATACCAAAACTGTTACACTAGTCAGTGGGATAAAAAGGGACTTTTACCTTTAACTCTCTAATATAAATCAGTATTTGATTATTTTTTGAGACTGAACCTTTTATTTACTTGTAAAATTTTTAAAATGAAGAAACTCAGCATTGAAGGTTGAAAATAAATCCTGGCTGGGCACAGTGGCTCATGCCTGTAATCCCGCCACTTTGGGAGGCCAAGGTGGGTGGATCACCTGAGGTCAGGAGTTCAAGACCAGCTTGGCCAACATGATGAAACCCCGTTTTCTATTAAAAATACAAAAAATTAGCTGGATGTGGTGGGGCACGCCTGTAATCCCAGCTACTCGGGAAGCTGAGGCAGGAGAATCACTTGAACCCAGGAGGTGGAGGTTGCAGTGAGCCAAGATTGCGCCATTGCACTCCAGCTTGGGCAACAAGAGTGAAATTCCATCTCAAAAAAAAAAAAAAAATCCTATTAGTAGCATTTTAATTTTTATGTATTTATAAAGGAAAAAATTAATATAAAACTTACAGTAACTGCAAGTACACTTTCCTCTTCTAATGCAGACTGTATTCTGTCTCTGGGGAAAAATAATACAAAATAAAAAAGCCTTATTTCACATGAATATAATGAATTCACCACTGAGCATCTGAGAGAAGGAAACTCTGGCTAACTTTTTAAAAATTTTTTTATTATTTATTTTTTCAAATATGTATACCTGTATTTTTGTATATTTTGTATATTTTGTATATTTTGTATATTTTTTCAAATATGTATACCTGTATTTTTGTAAACAAAATTTTT
>NW_012121821.1:5137139-5145917 GCF_000951035.1 Colobus angolensis palliatus | reverse complement strand
ACTCCAATCTGAGCGACAGAGCGAGACTCTTTTTCAAAAACAAAAACAAAAATGGCGGAGGGGACATCATTTATACATTAACATGAAATTCAGTTTTCATATAACAATATGTCATGAATATCTTTCCATGTCAATGAATATACACAAATGGTTATTTATTTATTTAAATTATTATTATTTTTGAGATGGAATCTCACTGTGTCACCCAGGCTGGAGTACAGTAGCACGATCTCGGCTTGCAACCTCTGTCTCCAAGGTTCAAGTGATTCTCCTGCCTCAGCCTCCCAAGTAGCTGGGATTACAGGTGCCCACCACCATGCCTGGCTAATTTTTGTATTTTTAGTAGAGACAGGGTTCTACTACGTTGGCCAGGCTAGTTTTGAACTCCTGACCTCAAGTGATCCACCCGCCTCGGCCTCCCAAAGTGCTGGGATTACAGGCCTGAGCCACTGCGCCCAGCCCACAAGTGGTAATTTAAAATGGCTGCAAGTTATTCTGGTTGTAACAGAGCTGCTGTAATTCATTTAACCAATTCCTTAGTAGTAGTTTTTAATTTTTTGAGATTTAAAAGTTTTATTAATATGTGGTTGTATATATTTCTCATTATTTCCTTAGGTTAAATTTCTAGGCATAAAATTCCTAGATTCAAGGATATGTACATGGTATAATCTTTGTCTTCTGGAAAATTTGGTTAACTTCTTTCAAACTTCCGTAATACATGAAGTCTAACTTTCAGCTCTTTTCTTAATTTAGGCTAAGTATTGCACTATTTTTAGTACTTTCCTTAAGTCTTTACACACATCCAATTTTGGTAACTACCAGCTTTATGATCTGGTATCTTCCTTTTCCCTCATAACTCACTCTTGACAACTAAGGTATTAGAAATGATAAGCATCATAAAAAAAAAAAAAGAAAAAAGAAATGATAAGCATCAAAAATAAAAATAGTAAAACCTATTTCCAAGCACGACCTACCCTAACTTTTAAATTAATCTGCTTTTTGGTTTATTACCTATGTTTATTTCACTTAAGAATTCTAGACGCCATTACCTATACAAAGAAGCCAGCAGCCTCCATGTGACCATCTCCTGTTGAAGAAGCCAGAGCATACTGGCTGTTTTTGAAAATTTTTGAAGTCCAGGTGTTGCTCGACTCACTATTTTACTCAGTATATTCACCTAAATAAAAAACACAGACGTAAAGAGGTTAATTTTCTACAATTTTGAGTCACAGATAAGTTTGTATTTGAACAGAGTGCTAAAATAATTGTATATAATAAGTGTATATTATAAAATTGCCTTCTCTATTTTGTCTTTTTAAATTAAACGTAATGTGATGTTCCCACTAGAAATGGATCTAATTTGGAACAAGGTGGGTTTATCTGAGTATATATATGTCTAACATACTCTTGATTTCAGATCCAACAGTGGCAGTGATGGGATATTTTTTTCTCCCTGTATATCTACCCAGAGGATAAGTTAAACCAAACCTATAACTGAAAAAATCATAACATAAGCCAACATTTTAGCAATTGAAATTTAAAAAGTTATTTTAAAATTATGTTTGAAAAATTTGTATCAGGTAACTAATCAAGAAAGATATTTTCCTAAGATTGGCACCAAAAACATTATCATTTCTAAACAAAACTTCACGAAAGTCCTTCCTCATTCCAAAATAGTGGTCTTAAACCTTTTCAGAGGCTGGGCACAGTGTCTCACACTTGTAATCCTAGCACTTTCGGAGGCCGAGGTAGGTGGATTGCTTGAGGTCAGGAGTTCGAGACCAGCCTGGCCAACATGGTGAAACCCCATCTCTACTAAAAAAAAATAAAAAATTAGCCAGGCGTAGTGGTGCATGCCTGTAATCCCAGTTACTCGGGAGGCTAAGGCAGGAGAATCACATGAACCCAGGAGGCAAAGGTTGCAGGGAGCAGAGATCCTGCCACTGTACTCCAGCCAGGGCAACAGAGTGAGACTCTGTCTGGGGAGAAAAACAAAAACAAAAACACCTTTTCAGGACTGAGGCACATGTGAAAAGGCATGAATGGTCCCCCTAGAAACACACACACAATTATTCACCAGGAGGTTTAACGACCCAGGGTAAAGAAAACTGATCCAGGGTAAAGAAAACCGTTCTCAAAGGTTATTAGTACCTCATAATCTTGTCAAGGGAATTAAGGAACAAGATTACTCTCATTCAGAACACCACAATGGGTTTTCCCACCCCTTAATAAGTATTCACAAAGTAATGTTACTACAGTCTTAAGACAAGTACTTCATAAAAGTGTTATCTGCACTTCATTCATTACATTCTCAGTTGGAATCCTGACTCCAGTGATTCACTATGTGATCATTATTGCTTTTGTTATTTAGTGAAGCTACTGCATTTATAATAGAACAATTCAGAGGTCAATTATGAAAACATGAAATGATAAAAAGTTGTCTATTACTATTATTCCAATTATTACTGAATGCAGTGTTTTCTTGAAGTCTTTCCTCTTTCTAAAAATAGACTTCTTTAGTGTAGTTTTATTTTATTTTGAGACGGACAAGTCTCACTCTGTTGCCTAGGCTGGAGTGCAGTGGCAGAATCTCAGCTCACTGCAACCTCCGCCTCCCAGGTTCAAGCGATTCTCCCACCTCAGCCTCCCGAGTAGCTGGGATTACAGGTGCCCACCACCACACCTGACTAATTTTTTTGTATTTTTAGTACAGATGGGGTTTCACCATGTTGGCCAGACTGGTGATGAACTTCTGACCTCAGGTAATCCACCTAACTCGGCCTCCCAAAGTGCTGAGATTACAGGTGTGAGCCACTGCACCTGGCCTAGTTTTAGATGCACAGCAAAATGGGGCAGAAAGCAGAGTACCCAAATATCTCTTCCTCCACACAATCACAGCCTCCCTCACCATCAATATCTAACATTAGAATGGTACATCTGTTACAACCGAGGAGACTATATTGATACATCATTATCCCTCAAAGTCCATAGTTTACATTAGGATTCATTCTTGGTGGTGTACATTCCATGAATTACGACAAATGTACACTGACATGTGTCTCCCATTATAGCATAAAGAGTAGTTCCAATGCCTTAAAAATCTTGTGTTCTACCTATTCATTGCTCCCTCCCCACTAACTCCTGGCAACCGATGATCTTGTCACTGTTTCCAAGTTTTGCCTTTTCCAGAATGTCATATAGTTGTAATCATATAATACGTAGTTGTAATCATATAATACTTTTCAAATTGGCTTCTTTCACTTAGCAATATGCATTTAAGGTTTCTCCATGTTTTTTCATGGCTTGATAGCCAGTTTCTTTTCAGCACTGAATAATGCTTCACTGCTCAGATGTACCAGTTTATTCATTTACCTACTGAAGGATATCTTGGTTGCTTTCAAGTTGTTATGAATAAAACTGTAATAAACGTCTGTGTAGGTTTTTGTGTACACACAGTTTTCAACTCACCTGGGTAAATATCAAGGAGTTTGCTGGATCATATGACAGTAGTATGTTTAGTTTTGTATGAAACTGCAGATTGCCTTCCAAAGTAGCTATAGCTGTTTGCATTTCCACCAGCAATGAATGATAGTTCCTGTTGCTCCACAGCCTCTCCAGCATTTGGTGATGTCCTTTGGATCTTCATCATTCTATTTCTTTTTTTGTTTGTTTTTGCAGAGATAGGGTTTTGCTATGCTGCCCAGGCTGGTCTTGAACTCCTGGCCTCAAGTGATCCTCCTGCCTCAGCCTCCCAAAGTGTTGGGATTACTGGCGGAAGCCACAGCACTGGCCTGGATCTTCATCATTCTAATAGGTATGTTGTAGTATCTCTATTTTAATTTGCAATTTTCTAATGACATATGATGTGAAGTATCTTTTCTTTTTTTTTTTTGAGATGGAGTCTCGCTTTGTCGCCCAGGCTGGAGTGCAGTGGCTCAATCTTGGCTCACTGCAACTTCCACCTCCCAGGTTCAAGCGATTCTCCTGCCTCAGGCTCCCAAATAGCTGGGATTACAGGTGCCCGCCACCACATCTGACTAATTTTGTATTTTAGTAGAGACAAGGTTTCACCATGTTGGCCAGGCTGGTCTCAAAACTCCTGACCTGCAGTGATCCGCCCATCTCGGCCTCCCAAAGTGCTAGGATTACAGGCATGAGTCACCGCGCCTGGCGGATGCATTTTTCATATGCTTATTTGCCATCTGTGTATCTTCTTTGGTGAGGTGCCTGTTCCCATCTTTTGTTCATTTTTTAACTAGATTGTTCATTTTCTTATTGTTGAGTTTTATTTTGTTTAAGTTCCAGGATAAATATGCAGGATGTGCAGGTTTGTTACATAGGTAAACATGTGCCATGGTGGTTTGCTGTACCTGTCAACTCATCAACTAGGTATTAAAACCAGCATGCATTAGCTATTCTTCCTGATGCTCTCCCTCCCCCTACCCCCCTTCTTATTGTTGAGTTCTAAATATTCCTTGTATATTTTAGATTTTCCTTGAGACAGGGTCTACTCTGTCACCCTGGCTGGACTGCAGTGGTGTCATCACAGCTCACTGTACCCTCAAACTCTGGGGCTCAGGCAATCCTCCCACGTGAGCCTTCGAAGTAGATAGAACCACAGGTGCATAGCGCCATGCTTGGCAAATGTATTTCTTGTAGAGACAAGGCCTTCCCATGTTGCCCAGGTTGGTCTTGAACTGCTGGGCTCAAGTGATCCTTCTGCTTTGGCCTCCCAAAGCATTGGGATTACAGGTGTGAGCCATTGCATCAGGCTGGATTTTCCTTTTGTAAAGCAGCAGAATCCTTTTTTCTCCCAAAGAAATCTTATATGGGCCCTCAATATGTAAAATGCAGAGATGCTCTAGTTGACTTTCCCTCCATTCCTGCCACTGTTCCCCTAAGACATCTCCCTTAAACACTACGAAAATTAGGAGATTCATGCTGTTCATAAAAACTGAAAATACTGAAGTTTGACTAATGATGGACTGAAATTAGCTTACCTGACTACCACAGATGTTTTCATACTCTTCCACAAGATCAAAAACTGTACTCGAAGAGTGCTTCAGAAAAGACTGCAGGAAATCAGAAAACATACTCATGGATGCTAGAATACACACAAAAAAAAAAGGAATAAAGAAAAGTTAAGTGACATACTTCTAGGTAATTCTGTTTGTTTTAAAATTTATTTATGTTTATTTATTTATTTTTTGAGATGGAGTTTCACTCTTGTTGTCCAGGGTGGAGTGCAATGGCATGGTCTCAGCTCACTGCAACCTCCACCTCCCAGGTTCAAGTGATCCTCCTGCCTCAGCCTCCCAATTAGCTGGGATTAAAGGCGTGCACCACCATGCCCGGCTACATTTTGTATTTTTAGTAGAGATGGGGTTTCATCATATCGGCCAGGCTGGTCTCAAACTCCTGATCTCAGGTGATCTGCCCACCTCAGCCTCCCAAAGTGCTGGCATTACAGGCATGAGCCACCGCACCCAGCCTGTTTGAAAACTGAAATAGCTACAAATCTTTTATAAATTCACTGCTATATTAAAAAATAAATTTTTTTTTTTTTTCAGACAGAGTCTCGCTCTATCACCCAGGCTGGAGTACAGTGGCGTGATCTCAGCTCACTGCAACCTCCACCTCCCAGGTTCAAGCGATTCTCCTGCCTCAGCCTCCCGAGTAGCTGGGACTATAGGCACATGCCACTATGCCTGGCCAATTTTTGTATGTTTAGTAGCGATGAGGTTTCACTGTGTTAGCCAGGATGGTCTCCATTTCCTGACCTCATTATCAGCCCACCTTGGCCTCCCAAAGTGCTGGGATGACAGGTATGAGCCACCACACCTGGCCTTAAAATTTTTTTTAATTGGCAAGATACATATAATATAAAATTTATCTTAATCATTTTTCTTCTTCTTTTTTTTTTTTAAGAGAGGCGGCTCTTGCTCTGTCACCTAGGCTGGAGTACAAGTGGCGCAATCATAGCTCACTATAGCCTCAAACTCCGAGGTTCAAGCGATCCTCCCATCTCGGCCTCCCCAGTAGCTGGGCCTATAGGTATATACCAGCCACCATGCCCAGCTAATTGTTTACTAGTCTGTAGAGAGAGTCTTGCTAACTCCTGTCTCAGCATCCCAAAGTGGTAGGATTAAAGGCATGAACCACTAACCCTGGCTTAATCATTTTTAAGTGTATAGTTCAGCGTCAGTAAGTACATTCACATTGTTGTGCTACCATCACCACTATGTATCCACAGAACTATTTTCATCTTGTGAAACTGAAACTCTGTACTTAATAAACATGAACTCCCCACTCCCACTTACCGCAGCCCCTGACAACCATCCATCTACTTTCTGTTTCTACATGTTTTGACTCTTCTAAATATCTCATGTAAGTGGAACCATAGAGTATTGCCCTTTTGTGACTGGCTTATTTCACTTAGCATAATGTTCTCAAGGTTCATCCATGCTATAGCATGTGTCAGAATGTCCTTCGTTTTTGGCTGAATAATATTCCATTGCATGTATAGATCACATTTTGTTCCCCCCATTCATCTATCAACAGGTACTTGGCTTGCTTCCACCTTCTGGCTACTATGAATCATGCTATGAACACGTATATACAATTATCTCTGAGACTCTGCTTTCAAAGTAGATATATATATATATATCTTTTGGATATATACCCAGAGGCAGGTTTCTGGATCATATGGTAATTGTATTTTTAATTTTTTGAGGAACTGCCATACTGTTTTCCATAGCAGCTGCACTATTTTACATTCCAACCAATAGTGCACAAGGATTTGAATTTCTCCACATTGTTGTCAATACTTGTTATTTTCTGGGTTTTTGTTGTTGTGTTGTTTGTTTTCTAGTAGCCATACTAATGGGTGTAAGGCAGTATCTCGTATCTCACTGTAGTTCTGATTTGGATTTTCCTAACGATTAGTGACATTTGAGTATATTTCATGTGCTTCTTGGTCATTTGTGTATCTTCTTTAGAAAAGTGTCTACTCTATTTCTTTCTTTCTTTATTTTTTGAGACGAAGTTTTGCTCTTGCTGCCCAGGCTGGAGTGCAATGGCGTGATCTTGGCTCACCACAACCTCCGCCTCCCGAGCTCAAGTGAGTCTCCTGCCTCAGCCTCTCGAGTAGCTGGGATTACAGGCATTTGCCACCATGCCCGGCTAATTTTGTATCTTTAGTAGAGACAAGGTTTCTCCATGCTGGTCAGGCTGGTCTCGAACTCTCAACCTCAGGTGATCCACCCGCCTCAGCCTCCCAAATTGCTGGGATTACAGGCATCAGCCACTGCATCCAGCCTGAGTCTATTCTATTTCTTTGCTCATTTTTAAATTGGGTTGATTTTTTTGTTGTTGAGTTGTAGCAGTTTTTCATACATTTTGTATATTAACCCCAATCAGATATGATGTGCAAATATTTTCTCTCATTCTGTGGGTTGCCTTTTCACTTTGCTGATTGTATCCTTTCATGCACAGAAGTTTAAAATTTTGATGTAGCCCAATTTATCTATTTTTTTATTTTGATAAAGGTCTTTTAAGATCTCAAAGATATACTACTTATTTTATAAACAATTACTTAAGAAATTGAGCCAGATTTAAAAATACCTGAATTGTATTTTAAGCACACCATTACAAAGTAGTCGAGAAAGTTATAATACATACTAAATGGCATGTTCCACTCTGGGAAAATACAGGCACTTGGCCTAAGTAGAAAGTATTTTGAGTCACTTAACGTGAGTACCTATTTTTGACAGATACTACAAGAAAGTAGTAGTTACCAAAGTGTTAAGAGCAGGGCTCTGGAGCTAAACTGCTTAGTTTCAAATCCTGATACCACCACTTCCTAGCCAGGTGGTTTGAGGTAAGTTACTTAACCACTTTGAGCAGTAGTTTCCTTTTCTCTAAAACGGGAATAATTATTGTACCTATTTAATGGACCACCATAAGGATTACATGAGTTAATGCTTGTACAGTGGTCATAACACTATCTGAAAAAAAGTAACAGTATTAGCGTCTAGGACAAAACAAAACACATCAACAATGTTAGATTAAGAACTAAACCAAAGAAAGAGATGCACTTTCAACAGCACAAATAAGAAAAAAATGACAATATGAGACTTGTCTAACTGGCTGCTATTTACATTAAAAGATAAAATGGCAAGATGCTGCTCTGATTGAGAACTAAGGTGAGGTTCTCAACCTTCTAGTGATACTGTATTAAACACCGTAGCCATAACCACAACTAATTAGCTTAATGAAAAATATATTATAGACAGCAGACCACATGAAGACACAGGAGGAAGAGAGTCATCTGTAAGCTAAGAGAAGAGGCTTCAGAGGAAACCAACCCTGCCAAGACCTTTATCTCAGACATCCAGCCTCCTTGTGAGAAAATAAATTTCTGTTGTCTATAATCCCAGCACTTTGAGAGGCTGAGGTGGTAGGATTACTTGTGTCCAGGAGTTTGAGAGTAGCCTGGGCAACATAGTGAGACCCTGTCTCTACAAAGAAATAAAAAATTAGGTTGGGCACAGTGGCTTACACCTGTAATTCCAGCACTTTGGGAGGCCGAGGAGGGCGGATCACTTGAGGTCAGAGTTCGAGATCAGCCTGGCCAACATGGTGAAACCCCTCTCTACTAAAAATACAAAAATTAGCCAGGTGTGGTGGTGGGCACCTGTAATCTCAGCTACTCGGGAGACTGAGGCAGGAGGCTGAGGTGGATCACCCACGGTCAGGGGTTTGAGACCAGCCTGGCCA
>NW_012121821.1:5124682-5135259 GCF_000951035.1 Colobus angolensis palliatus | reverse complement strand
CGTGCCTGGCTAATTTTTTTGTATTTTTAGTAGAGACTGGGTTTCACCGTGTTCGCCAGGATGGTCTCGATCTCCTGACCTCATGATCCACCCGCCTCGGCCTCCCAAAGTGCTGGGATTACAGGCATGAGCCACCACACCCAGCCTATAGTGTATTTTTAATACCTAGGGGAAGTCATTCTGTATCACAGCTTACATAACATTTCTTTTGCTATTTTCAATACTGTTCTATAGTGATTCCTAAAAAGTATCTCATCTACCTTTTCCAATTTTCTCTTTTATCCTTTTTAATACATTTTATCTCTTCCTTATGATACTCTGCATCTGTTACCCTCTGATTCCTACTCTTGTATGCTTCAAAACAGGGATCAGATTTTATAGCCATCAGCAACCAACCACAGCATGTATTTCTTCTGGTCAGCAAACTGACAGATTAAAACATCTTATTTGCATCTAAAGGTTGCTGGTGTCACAGTTTCCATCTGTGATATCAGATGCATAAGGTTTTCAGTTTTTTTAATGTCTAATTAATTATTTCAATCCATATAACCTAAAGTTACTTTTATGATGATTCTGACTCAATATTCATTAAAAGGCTTTTATATCAAATGTTATACTTTTATAAAAAGGGAGAAGTTCTTTTTTCTCTTTTTTTTTTTTTCTTTTGCAATCACAGGTCACTGCAACCTCTGCCTCCTGGATTCAAGCAATTCTCACAACTCAGCCTCCCAAGTAGCTGGGATTACAGGTGTAAGCCACCACTCCCAGCTAATTTTTTTATTTTTAGTAGAGACAGGGTTTCATCATGCTAGCCAGGCTGGTCTCAAACTCCTGACCTCTGGGAAGCCAAGGCGGGAGAATCACTTGAGGTCAGGAGTTCAGGGGGTGCTGAGATTACAGGTGTGAGCCACCACACTCAACCCAAAAGGAGTTCTTAGTCCTATTTTTCTACATACCATGGAGAGATTTCCGAAGAACCCTGAAGACTGTGTAAGTCGGGGCGACCTCCCTCCTGTTCCAAGAATGCAGGAAATATCTGGCTGCCTTAGTAAGCTTCGGCTTGTTGGGGTAACTATAAACAAAAGGTTGGTAGAAAGAACCTAAAGTGTGTGAGCATTCATTATCAAAACAAAGCAAACAAACAATGAAGAATAAATTTTTACTGTACTCTAACCAAATAAATACTTTAGACTCTAACCAAATAAATACTTTAAATGTTAACATTTCCATGATACAAGGATTTAACTTATTTTTCTAAATTTGAGCTGCAAGTACTACTGAGCCTAACAGGAAAAATTTTACTGCAATTACAGATGCTTTCATTATAGCATAACTGAGCAGTTAAAGCCACTAATAAGTCAATGGATTCTTCGTATTTTAATTTTATAAGGCATACCAAGGCAGTGGTAGTACAGTGGGCATAAACTTTGGAGTAAACAGATCATTGTTTGAATCCCAGTTCCGTTATTTACATACTTTTTTTTTTTTTTCCTGAGATAGAGTCTTGTTCTGTCGCCCCAGCTGGAGTACAGTGGCACAATCTCAGCTCACTGCAACCTCTGCCTCCTGGGTTCAAGCAGTTCTCCTGCCTCAGCCTCCTGAGTAGCTAGGATTATGGGCACGCGCTACCATGCCAGCTAATTTTTGTATTTTTAGTAGAGACAGGGTTTCACCATGTTGGCCAAGCTAGTCTTGAACTCCTGGCCTTAAGTGATCCGCCCACCTTGGCCTCCCAAACTGTTGAGATTATAGGCATGGGCCACTGCATTGAGCCTATTTACATACTTATTGCCTATATTAGTTAACTTCTCTAAGTCTCGCGTTCAGTTTCGGTAAAATAGAGCTAACGATACCTACGTCATAGTTACTGTGTGTTTATGGAAAGTACAGTACCTTGTACATGGCAAGAGTTCAAACAAATAATAACTGCAATGACTATTATTAGTGTTTATTGATATTGTAACCAAATACTATACTTATGTTACAATAAATGTTAGTTGCTATTATAATTATCATTATTATTAAATGCTTTAGAAGCAAAAAAGTCTTACAAGGCTGTCGAAATGAGCTAGGAGTTCGAGGGATAACCTGGTTTCTTGGTGTAGTATTACTAAAATTTTCATCTTGAGATGCCTGAACTGTACAATGAGTTAAGAAAAGTTTTCCATGTAGAAAAGAGATCATTAAAATGAGAATTAACCATCTTTTTACTATACAAATTATGTGAATACATTTTTCAAGAACAAGGTATTTTACGGCTACCATTTTTCAATGCAAAGGGTAAATAACTCATTCCTTCTGCCATTTAAATTCTCAGACGTCAGTCTTAGATAACTACACACTGAACTAAATTTTTTTTTTTTTTTTTTGGCGGAGTCTCGCTCTGTCGACCGGACTGGAGTGCAGTGGCCTGATCTCAGCTCACTGCAAGCTCCGCCTTCCGGGTTTACGCCATTCTCCTGCCTCAGCCTCCCAAGTAGCTGGGACTACAGGCGCCCGCCACCTCGCCCGGCTAGTTTTTTTGTATTTTTAGTAGAGACGGGGTTTCACCGTGTTAGCCAGGATGGTCTCGATCTCCTGACCTCGTGATCCGCCCGTCTCGGCCTCCCAAAGTGCTGGGATTACAGGCTTGAGCCACCGCGCCCGGCCTGAACTAAATGTTTTTAGTCAGTTTTCAAATAATAAAAATCTCAGCAGAAGCTAACCACAATATGATGTCAGCAGTAAGAAATATCTTTATTTTTAAGGAAATATAATCTTATTAAATTTTTGCATTATATTTACCAAATGACAGCTTTGTGGAGTGAAAAAAATTTCTACAGGATTTTATTATAGCTAACACTTAATACTCTTATAAAAAGAAAATCCTACAACACTGATTCCAAACATGTTACAATTTTTATAATGATGCTTAAATCGCAAAGGATACTTAAAACTCTTTTTTGAGCACTCTGTTTCCGTGCAGTCCGTGTCACCTCTGCCTCCCGGATTACAGGGGATGATATATCTCCAAAGCCACTCCTAAAGTAGTATAATCAAGCTTATATAAGTGAAACGAGAATATAGCATTTGTAAAGAATTTTATCATCACAGCTGGAGTAAAGGACCCTGAGTAAGTTAAGATATAGGTCATTCCAGTAGCCAAGTCTTGGATCTTTTGCTGAGAATGCACTTGTGGCTCCAAATCCTGCTTATTCTTCAAAGTCTTACTCAAATCTTACCTGCACAAAGACTTCTCTGACTTTCTAGTACTCACTATGTTCTTTTTTCCTAAGGAATTATTTCAACACTTGGAATCTATATTATAACACTGTTTTAGGTAATTGCTTCATAAAAGTGAATCTTATTTCCCTTGCTGAATTGAGGAGTTACCTAATTGCAGGAATTCTCTCTTAAAAGATTTTCTGCAGAATCCAAAATGCTTTAAACCATGGGTACTATTAAAAAACAAACAACAACAACAACCAGACAACAACAACAACCAGAGCTTGTGAGATACAACCACAACAACAAACAGAGCTTGTGAGATAGAAGAGTAAATAAAAGAATTCTGGTAAATTGTAGCAAAATGACCCTTCAAGTTATTTCAACCGAAGAGGTCTCCTGTCCCATCACAACACTCTCTGTCAGTTTCACTCAAAGGTCTAGAAACTAAATTGTGTGGACTAAAAGGCCTGTGTTTAAGACAAGAATCTAATATGCTTTTCCTCCACTTAAAACCTTCAGATATTCCTTCAGCAAGAAAGTATGGTAAACAACCACATAGAAACAATTTTAAACGTTTAATAATTAAAATTAAAAAACAAAACAAAACAAAAAAAACCTTCAGATAGCTCTCTCTGGTTTATAGAAGTGCAAATTTCCTAAAATGACATTTACAATGTGACCCCAGTTTAGGCGTTCAGTCTTCTATTCAGCCACAAACATCACTTTAAACATATACTGCATGTGACCACTGAGCTACATGTATTTTTGTTTTTCATATCCTAGCACCTTTGAATATGTTTCTTTTACAAAGACCTACATTTGCCCCCTTGGGCACCTGGTCAACAACTAATTACTCCTCAAAGAGCCTCAGGTAGGCTGGAGACGCACAGAGGCAGGTTGGCAATTTGGTTCTTGTATTTATTAGCTTCCTAACTTTCAGCAAGTTCCTTAACCTCTTTTAGTCTCAGTATTATATATGAAAAAGGGATAACAGTACCTATCCTCATAGGATTGTTCTTGTTCTGAAGATTAAATAAACTGATAATATATATTCAAACAACGGCAGTCACATAGTAGGTACTCAATGTCTGGAGTACGAATAATGTACTATTATTATGCAAAGACCAGCTAGAAAGTTACCTTCCTTGAGAGGTCTTTCTGATAGAGTGACAGGGAGACTTAATCGCCCCCAAACACTTATCACTTTATACCGCTTGGCTGTCTCCACTACACAACTAATTCCCCGAGGTGAAGGATCTTGAATAACTGATCTTTGTTGCAGGCGGCTAGCACAGTACCCAGATCATAGAGGGAACTCAGTATCTGATGCTGGCACTTGTAATCAGAAAGTCTGAGCTGAGATCCCAGTATCTTCACTGACTAGCTTTGTGATCTCAGGCTGGTCACTTAGCATTTCGAACGCCGGGCGACCTACCCCGCCCACCCCAGGAGCGATCAGCGGCTGGTCACTTAGCATTTCGAACGCCGGGCTACCTACCCCGCCCACCCCAGGAGCGATCAGCGTTGCAGCCCCAAAGCGCCGAATAGATCGCAGAACGTAGTGGGAATGTAGGGGACCATTATGATCCGTACCCCACCCCGACGCAGGCCAAGCGGCCTTTCCCCATTTGTAGCCAAATTTCCCGGCGTGGGGAAGGAGTCTTAGGGGAAGCACCTGGGACCTCCTTGGCTTCTTCTGGGAGTCTAGTTTCACCTATTTCGTTTCGCCAACAGGCGAGAGGGGCAAGGCTTTGGGCTCAGCTGCCATCATCAGAACTGACCTGTCCATGCCTAAAGCCTTTTCCACACAGAATAAACGTTGGCTCCAGTTTAGCTACCGCGTTTTAGCCTTCCCGCTCTCCGGAAGCAAGCCCTTCGACCCGGAAGCAGTCTCTCCCTAAAACAGCCCCACAGAAAAGGGGTAGGGGAGAAGAAACGACGTTCCCATCTAGCGCATGCGCGACTTCAGCCTACAGGTGCAGGCCCGGTGGGCGCAGGCGCAAAAGTTTGCCAATGTGTGCCTGGCTCCACCAGACAGGACCGGGGGCGGGAGCTGGTTGCGTTTAGCCCAGACGCCTTGCGGCCGCTTTGCCTGACCAAAGTCTGTGGGCGTGGAACAGGCCCTGGGTTCGCCTACTGGGAAAAATGAAGCATGTTGCTAGTCTGGAAAAACGTGAAGTCATTTCCTGGTATTTTCTGTCAGAAATGCCTGTTCTTGGAATTCAGATGCGTGGGCTCTGCCCCACACCTCGGGAATCTCTTATCTCTCTCCCTACACTCAGTCGTTTGTTCTCTAGCCCCCTGCAGTTTTTGAAACTATTTTCCATAACTGCTATTTGTTCTTTACATGGTATTCTTTCCTATTAAGGAGAAACAGTTCACCTGTATTAAAAAGTAGAAAGGCAAGCGTAAAACATGATGGTATTGCCCTCTATTTCAAAGTGTCGTCTAGGCAAAAAGTGGTATATTTTGGTCTTGAAGGAGTCAGTCACATTTTTGTTTTGGTTTTTGTTTTTTCCAGTTTGAAAGTAGTAACTGGCTATTAACTGACCGGATTACAAAAATAACGTTAGATGCTTCAGTTGATCCGTTTGATAAGCCTGTTGATATGGTCTTTTCTGTTGCTGGCATTTGTACCTTTTAGTAATACAGAATAGGTAGTCCTTCATTCTCCCTCGTGGAGAAGATAATTTGAAGGATCACAGGAACTTGAAGAGTTTTTCAACAGCATAGATCTCATGAATCAGATTCTCCAGTCAGATGATGCCATATTTATCAAGAAATCTATTAATCAAAGGGTTATCTGTTAAGGTAATTTGTTTATTGGTTTTGCCATAACCAATTTGTAGATCAGTTCATTTATTGATTTCAGGTTTAGGTACTCTATGCGATGTAATCCTCAGCATGTTAACTGAAGCCTTGTTGAGTTTAACAGAGGTGCCATGGAAGATCTGGGGAGAGTGAAGAGGTTGCGACAGACTTTCGGGCTCACACCATTGATACCTTAAGGCAAGTGGCAATTTGGATTTCACAGGTATATAGAAATTGTCAGCTTTTCTTGTCATATATTCCTTGTGACAGTGCTGAGCTTTTTTTTTCTTCTTCTTCTTGCTTTTTTATGGACTTGATTTTTTAAATTATGTTTCCTTCCTTCCTTCCTTCTTTGTTTTTTTTTTTTTTTTTGAGACAGGGTCTTGCTCTATTGTCCTGGCTCAAGTGCAGTGGCACAGTCATGGCTCACTGCAGCCTTGACCTCCTAGGCTCTAGCAATCCTTCTACCTCAGCCTCCCTAGTACCTGAGGTTGCTGAGACCACAGGCATGCACCACCATGCCTGCCCCCCGACCCCGTTTTTAAAAAATATTTTGGAGAGATGGGGTCTTATGTTGTTGCCCAGGCTGGTCTCAAACTCTTAGGCTCAAGCCATCCTCTTGCCCGGGCCTCACAAAGTGCTGGGATTACGGGGGTTAGCCACCACATCCGACAGTGCTTAGCTTTTTCATAGATGTAGCTTTCTCCTTGCTTTTCTTTCTTCTTCTTTTTTTTTTTTTTGAAATGGAGTCTCATTCCATTGCTCAGGCTAGAGTGCAGTAGTGCCATCTTGGCTCACTGCAACCTCTGTCTCCTTGGTTCAAGCAATTCTCCTGCCTCAGCCTCCTGAGTAGCTGGGATTACAGGTGCCTGCCACCACGCCCGGCTAATTTTCGTATTTTTAGTAGAGACGGGGTTTCCCCATGTTGTCCAGGCTGGTCTCGAACTCCTGACCTCAGGTGATTCGCCTGCCCCAGCCTCCCAAAGTGCTGGGATTACAGGTGTGAGCCACTGCATCTGGTCTTCTCCTTGCTTTTCCAAGCATTTTGTGGGTAAACGTCTTTCTCAGGCACTTGACCTTCAGCTCTGTGAAATTCCTTTATGTGTTTTATTTATTTGTTTTTATTTTTTTGAGATAACGTCTTGCCCTGTCGCCCAGGCTGGAGTGCAGTGGTGCAGTCTTGGCTCACTGCAACCTCTGCCTCCCCGGTTCAAGCAATTCTCCTACGTCAGCCTCCCAAGTAGATGGGATGACAGGTGCGCACCACCATGCCCAGCTAATGTTTGTATTTTTGGTAGAGACAGTGTTTCCCCATGCTGGCCAGACTGGTCTCAAACTCCTGACCTTGCGATCTGCCCTCTTCGGCCTCCCAAAGTGCTGGGATTACAGGTGTGAACCACCGTGCCCAGCCTTCCCTCACATTTTTAAAGGATTTCTGGGACAGCAGGAATCTTCTTTTTCTTGTCTTCAATACCCTCTATGGTTTCAGCTGGGAAAGAGGAAATCAGTGGAAGTTTTGCCTTAGCCATTTATGTTCTGCTATAATTTTGAGAAGCATAGTTCTCTGGAAGGCCTCTTCATACCTTATTATCCCCTCTCAGACAACATGGCATTTTGATAAAAACATTGCTTTGGGCTCCATCTAGGCTCAAGTCCCCTGCACCTGCAGTTTCCTCATCTGTAGAATGGAGAAAACAATACCTTTGTCACGGGGGTGTCGTAAGGATTAAACAAGATGTCATAGGGAGTCCCTGTCTCTCAAATAAATTTTAAAAATTAGCCAGGTGTGGTCACGTGCCTGTGGTCCCAGCTACTTGGGAGGCTGAGGCAGGAGGATCACTTGATCCTGGCAGGCCGAGACTGCAATGAGCTATGATCATGCCACTGCACTCCAGCCTGGGTGACAAAGTGAGATCCTGTCTCAAAAAAAAGAAAAAAAAAACCAAAGAGAGAAACATCAAATGTATACTGTACATAGCAGGTCATTGAAATGTTACTTTTCTCCTTTAACAACCTTTCTGAAGAATTATGCCCTGGCATGGTCTCATTCTCCCAACCTCCTAATTCTCCTATACAAAAGTTCACTTTTTCTTATGGAAAGTGAAATGTAGTCCTAATGATTTTTGTCAGTGCTGGGGCAAGTTTATTCAAAGTGTGATCTGTGGTTCATGTTCTTGCTCTGTGTCCCTCAGCAATTGAATTCCAATGAGTTTTAGTTATGTAATATACTTGAAGAGTACTTGAGGTGATTGACCCTGAAGCACACAATAAAAAAGAAGAGCAATTGGGGGCAAAAAAATCCCTGTGTTCAGTTAATATGTAAAGAAAGTGCACTGGGTTTCACTTTTAACACATTTAATTAGTAGACATAAACACCATACCAGCCCCGCCAAAATTTCAAAACATACTCATTTCATTACCTTAAAAGGATATGAAATAAATTTCTTGTGTGGTATATATTGTATACATGGTAGCTTTATGTTTAGTTTTCTTGGTTGCAATGACAGAAATTGACTATGGTTAACTTAAAAGGGAATTTACTGGAAACACATCAGGAGCTCTTGAAATTGTTAAGAAACTGGAAAAAAGGTCTGGGAAAGCACAGCTCCTCAGGAGCTGAAGGCCAGGAAGTGTCTTTCCCAGAGGCACTCAAACTCCAGCTGTTCACTCCGGAGCATCCTTCACCTTCCTTATCCCCAACAGCTGAGGCATCAAATATCATTATTTGCACCCCCACCGCCCTACCCCAATTTTTTTTTTTTGAAACAGCTCTTTGAGCTGGGTGCAGTGGATCACGCCTGTAATCCCAGCACTTTGGGAGGCCAAGGCAGGCGAATCATGAGGTCAGCAGTTCGAGATCATCCTGGCTAACATGGTGAAACCCTATCTGTACTAAAAATACAAACATTAGCCAGGCATGGTGACGGACCCCTGTAATCCCAGCTACTCCGGAGGCTGAGGCAGGAGAATCACTTGAACCCGGGAGGCGGAGGTTGCAGTGAGCCAACACCTCGCCATTGCACTCTAGCCTGGGCGAGACAGCGACACTCCGTCTCAAAAAAAAAAAAAGAGAAAGAAAGAAACAGCCTCTTTGGATCACTCATGCTGGAGTTCAGTGGCGCTATCTTGGGTCACTATAGCCTCAATCTTCTGGGCTCAAGCAATCGTCCCACCTCAGCCTCCTGAGTACTTGGGACTACAGACACGCTCTACCACCCCTAGCTAATTGCTAATTTTTTAAATTTATGATTTTGTAGAAATGAAGTCTCACTGTGTTGTTCAGGCTTATCTGGGACTTCTGGGCTCAAGTGATCCTCCTGCCTCAACCTCCCAAAGTCCTAGGATTATAAGCCACCTTGCTCAGTCTCTCCCTACTTTTTATTTTGAAAATTTTCAAACCTACAGAAAAGCTTATATAAAAATAGTACAGTAAGGCCAGTCGCAGTGGCTCACACCTGTAATCCCAGCACTTTGGGAGGCCAAGGTGGGCAGATCACCTGAGGTCAGAAGTTCGAGACCAGCCTGGCCAACATGGTGAAAACCCGCCTCTACTAAAAATACAAAAGAAAGTTAACTAGGAATGGTGGTGAGTGCCTGTAATCCCAGCTACTTGGGAGGCTGAAGCAGGAGAATCACTTGAACCTGGGAGGCAGAGGTTGCAGCAAGCCAAGCATGCCAGTGCACTCCAGCCTGGGCAACAGAGCGAGACTTGGTTTTTAAAAAAAAAAAAAAAGGCCGGGCGCAGTGGCTCACGCCTGTAATCTCAGCACTTTGGGAGGCCGAGGCGGGTGGATCAGAAGATCAGGAGATTGAGACCATCCTGGCTAACACAGTGAAACCCCATCTCTACTAAAAATACAAAAATTAGCCAGGTATGGCGGCATGTGCCTAGCTGCTGGGGAGGCTGAGACAGGAGAATGGCGTCAACCCAGGAGGTGGAGCTTGCAGTGAGCCGAGATCATGCCACTGCACTCCAGCCTGGGCAACAGAGCAAGACTCCGTCTCAAAAAAAAAAAAAAAAAAGTACAGTAGACATCAACATACAATATTTCACCACAATTGCTGTCTTTTTGTTTTTGGTTTTTGGCTGAACCATATGAAAGTTAGCTGTGGTTATGATACTTCACCCCTAAATTCTTCAGCATGTATCTTCTGTTAAATAAAATTGATATGAGGAGCATTGCTTTGGACTGAGCTCATGCCAAATCCATGTAATCAAACTGAACTTTAAAACAGTGCCTGTAGTCTCAGTTACTCTGAAGGTTGAGACAGGAGGATTGCTTAAGCCCGTCCAGCCTGGGCAACACAGTTAAGACGCCATCCGAGGTTGGGCGCAGTGGCTCACACCTGTAATCTCAGTACTTTGGGAGGCCGAGGTGGGCAAATCACAAGGTCAGGAGTTCGAGACCAGCCTGGCCAACATGGTGAAACTCCATCTCTACTAAAGATACAAAAAATTAGCCGTGCGTGGTGGCATGCACCTGTAATTCCAGCTACTTGGGAGGTTGAGGCAGGAGAATCATTTGAACCCGGGAGGCGGAGGTTACAGTAGGCTGAGA
>NW_012121821.1:5119143-5122085 GCF_000951035.1 Colobus angolensis palliatus | reverse complement strand
CGTGCCACCACACTCAGCGAATTTTTTATTTTTAGCAGAGACAGGGTTTTGCCATGTTGGCCAGGCTGGTCTCGGGACTCCTGACCTCATGACCCGCCCACATTGGCCTCCCAAAGTGCTGGGATTACAGGCATGAGCCACCACGCCTTGCTTTTCAACCCTTTTATGTCTATAAAACCCACCTCCTCTGCCCAACTCTGCCTGTTTTGTGGATGGGATGCTGCCTGATTCATGAATCAAATTTAAAATTTGATTTGTTGAAGCTTTTTTTATTTGACACTCCTAAAACAAGGACAAGACATTCTCCTACCTAGTCACAGCAAAAGAAACACTTAGAACACTTAATAGCAACAGAAAGCCACAACTAATGTATGTAAATCTCCCCCATTCTCCCAGTAATGTCCTTTATAACTGCCCCTCTCCAATATAGGATCTAATACTGGATTATGCATTTGTCATGTCTTTTTATTCTGCTTTAACTTAGAATAGTACCCCAGACTTTTTGTTTTCTTTTAGTCATTGGATTTCTGATTGTTTCCTCATTATTACTTTCTCAAGCGATCCTCTTGCTTCAGCCCCTGAAGTAACTGGGACTACAGGTGTGCACCACCATGTCTGGCTAATTTTTTTGTTTGTTTTTAAGTTAGGGTTTTGCCATGTCACCCAGGCAGTTCTTGAATTCCTGAGCTCAAGTGACCCACCTGTCTGCCTTGGCCTCCCAAAGTGCTGAAATTATAGGTGTGAGCCACTGCGCCCAGCTGATAAACACTTTAAAATAAATTGAGGGGAAGGCAGAGTGCAGGAATACTACATAGATGTTACTGAGTATTTCTTAATCACATTGGATGGTATATGAGGTCTCTTTGTCTCAGTTTCAAAATCTGCTGAACTGTCCTTTCCCTAGACCCCCTCCAAAAGAAAGCATCCTTTCACCTAATGCCCCTTTCTAGCTGCTGTTTTTTCTCTCATTCCCTTCTCAACCAAACATCTGTTTTGCTAAATTGTAAATAGCCAATCGTGGTTTTCTTACTATAAATCCAGTATAAGTATCTCTTACAAAAAGAGAAAAGACATAACAAAAAGAAAAAATTAAAGAATCCTGTGATTCCATCGACTATAGCCGACTACAATTCCATGAAATACCCTCATCAAGAATTACCCAGCTAAGTCCAGTTAACCCACAGAACCAAGAGAGTTAATAATATATTGATTTATGCCACTACATTTTGTGGTAGCTTTTTATGTAGCAACAGAAAACTGTAACAAATGGAATTATATTGTAAAAATATTCTTCAATCTGCTTGTTCACTTAATATGAACATCTTTTCATTTCAAAATTATTTGTCTACATCATTCATAATTTATCAAAACAATTTGAAAGAGTCACATTTCCTTTTTGTCTCCACTTAGGTTTACAAGGTGACCTAATGCTGTCTGACTTCAGCCTTCACTGGTAAATGAAAACTAAATAAGGTGACCAATGATCTCTGCCAGAAAAAGTTTATTTTTCATTTCTCAGCATCTCTGGAGTATTTGACACCATTCACCACTCTCTTCCTTGGTACCCCCATGCCATTTGTTGTCATGATTTTGTTAGTGGGCTTCTCCTAGTCCACTCCACCTTCTCTTGGCTAGTCTTCTCTATGAGCTCTATAAATCTGCCCTTACCTTAAACATTAATTAATCTTTTCCAGAGTTCTGACCCAAGCCCTCTCTTCTTCAGTTCTGTATTATTTTCAGGCTTCAAACTACTGACATTTTCCTAATAGATGTCTAATCTATATTCTAGCCCATATCTCCATTTTATATTCCAGACACACATCTGGTAGCTTACTAGACACATTCACTTTAAAGATATAAGGTACCTGAAACTTAACATGTTCTAACTCTAAACATGAACTCAATAGACCTGCCCCTCCCTCACTCCTCACCAAAACAACAACAATAACCCTACTTCTCCTCCTGTATTTTTTTTTTTTTAGTCTTGGCAAGTGGCCATATCCAGTTCGCCAAAAATTTGGAATTTAATCTCAGTAGGACTAAAGTTCCACAAGGGCAGAGATATTTATCTTGGTTTGGTGCTGTGTCTCTCTGTTTGCCAATTGAATTATTCTTCTCTCATCCCCTGCATCTACTTTGTCACCAAATCTCAAATATGTCTTCCCATTTCCATCGCTACCTTCTTCATTTCCAGTCCCAACTCACCATCTCTTCACGGTTCTAAGGTAGGTCCTCCAACTGAATTCCATTCTTTATACTGCTAAGAGAATGATCTTCTAAATATGCAAATCTGATTGTCACCTTTCAGTTTCTTTCCAATCTCAATTTTAACTTCAAACTACTACACTCAGCCTTCAGGATGTGATTTACCTGTCATTATCTCTACCTCAAATTCTATATTCCAGCTATATTCAACTACAGTTCCCCAAACATTCTGCAGCCATTTAGTGTATTTTCTGTGCTCCTACTAAGTAGAAGCAGAAGAGGAATAAACCAAGACCACGTCATAGACTGCTATGTAGTCATTAAAAGGAAGTTTAGAGAGCATTTGTAATAACTTGGAAATGTTTATGTTTTACTTTAAATCAGGGAAGCAGACTGTCATATTATATATATATATATATCAGTATGCTCAGAAACAGTGTAAAATGTATAAAACAATACTGGACAAAAATTATACCAGAGTTCATACTGATCATCTTTGGTGAGACTTTGGCTATGCCTTGTTTTGTTTTGTTTTTTTGAGACAGGGTCTTGTTCTGTTGTCCATGCTGGAATGTAGTGGCACAGTCATGACTCATTGCAGCATTGACCTCCTGGGCTCAAGTGATCCTCCCACCTCAGTCCCCCAGATAGCTAGGACTACAGGTGTACACCACAATGCCTGGCTAATTAAAACAAAAAAAAATTGTGTGTGTGTGTGTGTGTGTGTGTGTGTGTGT
>NW_012121821.1:5100303-5110531 GCF_000951035.1 Colobus angolensis palliatus | reverse complement strand
CTCCCTTCCTTCCTTCCTTCCTTCCTTCCTTCCTTCCTTCCTTCCTTCCTTCCTTCTCCACTCCACTCCACTCCACTCCTCTCCCCTTCCTCAGGATCTTGCTGTGTCACTCAGGCTCAAGTGCAGTGTCACAAACATGGCTCACTGCAGCCTCGACTCCTCCTGGGCTCAAGTGATCTTCCCACCTCAACCTCCCAAGTAGCTGGGACTAGAGGCGCACACCACTATGCCCAGTTCATTTTTGTATTTTTTTGTAGATATTGGGTTTCGCTATGTTGCCCAGGCTGGTCTTGAAATCCTGAGCTCGTCTCAAATTCCTAAGCTCAAGCAAGCTGCTTGCCTTAGCCTCTCAAAGTGCTGGGATTACAGGCATGAATGAGCCACCATGCCCCGCCCAGTGTTTTATTCTTTTTGTTTGTTTGTTTTGTTTTTTTTTTGAGATAGAGTTTTGCTCTTGTTGCTCAGGCTGGAGTGCAATGGTGAGATCGGCTCTTTGCAACCTCTGCCTCTCAGGTTCAAGCAGTTCTCCTGCCTCAGCCTCCTAAGTACCCGGGATTACAGGCATGTGCCACCACACCCGGCTAATTTTGTTTTTTGTTTTTTTGTTTGTTTGTTTTTAGTAGAGACGGGGTTTCACCATGTTGGCCAGGCTGGTCTCGAACTCCTGACCTCATGATCCACCCATCTCAGTCTCCCAAAATGCTGGGATTACAGGTGTGAGCCACCGTACTCAACCTATATATATTTTTTTGAGATGGCGTTTCACTCTCGTTGCCCAGGCTGGAGTGCAATGGTGCAATCTTGGCTCACTGCAACCTCCACCTCCTGGGTTCAAGTGATTTTCCTGCCTCAGTCTCCCGGGTAGCTGGGATTACAGGCACATGCCACCATGCCTGGCTAATTTTTGTATTTTTAGTAGAGACAGGGTTTCACCGTGATGGCCAGGTTTGTCGCGAACTCCTGACCTCAGGTGATCCACCCGTCTCAGCCTCCCAAAGTGCTGGGATTACAGGCATGAGCCACCGCGCCCAACCATATATAGATCTTTAAAATGATTTATTTAGTTTGGCTTCCTCTTAAAAACACAGCAGATTTTTGTTTGAATATAAGTAGCAGTGATATTGCAAAGCAGTTAAATATTGGCGATGTGAAACAAAACAGTGCTTTGAATGTATTTTAGGAGGAAACTGCAAAATACTTACATTTGGTTCAGATAGACCAGGTAGCACAAAAGATAGAAAAAAACTGTTAAATTTCAAAAAGTTCATGAGTCAGGGGAGGAAAAAAGTATTTGAGCCTGGAATGTGTAAGGAATGTGTAAGTTGTGTATGCCCTCAAAAACTCAGGTGTGCTATTTGAACTTCATGTATAGGAGAAAAGCTAATGGAAGGATTCAACGAGACAGATATGATTCTAGGAAAGGATGTGGTTGTGGTGATTATAGCAGGAAGCCATTGATTAAGTACATTATGTCTTTTCAGATATGGCTTTTTTGGGCGTGGGGAAGTGTCTGCTTTGAAGAAAAGTGCATTACTTTAAGGTCAAACAGGGTCAGAGTTTAAATGTGGAGCCTGGTCGGCACTTGTTAAATTGAGTGTCTTCCCAGTCAGGCAGTGTAATGTAGTGGGTAGCATCATTGTCAGTTAACTTCTGGTGAGTTATTTCACCTCTTTATACTTCAGTTTTCTCTTCTGTAAAATTGAGAGAATAAGAATATTATCCTGAAACATTTGCCCTGGGAACTAAATAATATTTATATAGCAGTTGTGATGTCATGCAGAACAAAAAAGACTCCTTGAATTGAATTCTGGGTCCCCTACTTACTCTATGGAACTTTGGAAAATTATCTCTCTATGCCTTTGTAATTTTATGACAGAAATAATAGTACCTACCTCATAGATTTATTGTGAGGATTAAATTAGTTAACATACATAAATTGCTTAGGACAGGATTGGCATAGTTGGCATATAATAACAACTCAATAAATGTTGGTTAATGTTATAATGCACAACATATAATAAAGATTAAATAAATGTTTGCTATTTTATTCAACTCCAAGAAGGCAGGGACCATATCTATTTTATTCACATTCACCTGTTGACACTTAGTAAGTACTCAATAGATTTTTCTTGAATGAGGAGGTCATTTTCAATCAATACACTTGCATACAATTCCTCAAAAACTACTCTAACAAGATTAATTTTTAAAAATAATGAGATTATTTTTCATTTTCATTGTATCACATATAGATATTTCACAGTACTTTCTACCACTTCAAATGATGTCTTTATCATCATAATCTTATGGTGTTTAAAAACAGGAAGAATCCTTGAACAGTTTATTTTTTATAGCTTCTTTTCTTAATTTTTTCAAACTGTGTTCAATTTACACAGGAAAACAGAATAGTGAAGTATAAAACTTTCTAATTTCAAATTACTCATATTACTGAATTGTGATTTAAATGCTGACATCTGGGAGATTTTTAGCATAAAATCACAAATACATTACTGCTTCTTAGAATTCTAATGGTAAGAGTTAGTTTTTATTGTGGCTTATGCTTATGCCTTAAGTTAGTTTTCACTGTGGCTTATGCTTCTAATGTCTTAAGCATAGAGTAGCTAGTGAGATTTTTGAGGTGCTGGTGAATTTGCTGACAAAATGTTTGCCAGACAAATAAATCAATTGCAATGACTCTTTTTCACAGACATCTCAAGCCTCATCAGTAATGGAAATGATCTTGGGGCAACTGAAAAACTAAAATCATTATCCTCTGTTGATATAGGACATTATTCAGCTAAACCACAAAACTATTATTGCAATTTATGCATTTTGCTTTCCTGTTTTCATGTACTTCTCTGCTTGGCATAGAAATCCTGTAAATCCAACACACAGCCACGTTTCTGAAGAGTGATTTATTGGGGCCCTTGGGAGAGCATTGTTTTGCTGTTTTCTCTAAATAGAACAATTTATACTCTGTTTATATTTTATTATGCTAAGAATGTAGCTGGCATGAACCTTAACCCCAAAATTTGAGCAGGCAAGAAAAGTCACATCAAAATGTTTCTCTTTTGTAGTTGTAGTTCTGACTGAGCCCTCATTCTGCCTGATATGATGGGCTGAGGGCAGGAAATTCAACCTCACACATCACAGGGGCTGTCTCCTCTTCTCTAGGGCTTGCACAAACATTGGGGGGATGAGGAGTGGCTTCTGTGCTGCTAAGACACAGGAAAAGGCTTTTAGCTTTCAGTAGGTTCTATCTAGCTAATGCAGATCATCATCCAGGCCTCAGTGTTCGTCTGAAGATGGAAGGCATGTGCTATTCACATCCTGAATGAAGTGGAAGAGGGTAGGGGTGAGGTGGGGTGGGTCTGAAAATACAGAGAAAACAAACAGACATCATTATCTGAATAAATAACTTTTTGAAAACAATGTAACAAATAATTAAAAATTTGAACGGATAATCAGTTTTTACATATATATATATATCTTTGGCTATAAGCTAATATCTTCTAATTAGAGGATCTATGATAATGTATCTTTAAGAAGATGCATCATGCATCTATGATCCATGAATCTGCTCTTTAAAAACAACAGAATATTCAAGATGTCTTTAATTTTTTTTTTTTTTTTGAGACAGGGTCTTGCTCTGTTGCCCAGGCTGGACTACAGTGGTGCGATCATGTCTCACTGCAGCTTTGATCTCCTGGGCTCAGCCTCCTGGATGGCTGGAACCACAGGCGTGTGCCCCCATGTCCAGCTAATTTTTAAACTTTTTGTAGAGCTAGAGTCTCCCTATGTTGCCCAGGCTAGTCTTGAATTCCTGGGCTCAAGTGATCCTCTTGCCTCAGCCTCCCAAAGTACTGGGATTATACGCATGAGCCACCACACCTAGCCAAGGTGTTATTTTAATAATGGAAAATGTAGTGTATAAATGTTCATAAATCAAGAGCACAAACTGACTTAAAATATTTCAAGTATATTTTAAGCTACAAACATATTGGCATATAAGAGCAAACTATGCAGCTTTTATAAATGGAAGTGCATTGAAAAGCATAAAATGATGGAATATGTATTAGCAGTGCAATATAATGCTAAGAAAAAGTTGTGTCTATCATGAACATTGCCCTTGAAACTTGTTTGGAAGCTGAATCTGCTGCAAAAAGGGCATTTGGGAAATCTGTGCTTCAAAATCCATCCTGCCTACCTATTTGCAATTTTAAATGATTGAGTTTAATTTTTAGGAAACCCAACATCCTAGAGAAGTCCTTCTGCTTCTTTGTCCTTCACAAGATCAACTGAAGTTCTCTAGCTGTGTAAAAAGGCTGAATTTCAGGTAATTAAAGAAAGTTAAACTTTGGTTTTTTGAATTGTTTTCTTGTTTAAATATAAGGTTTAAGTATAATGACAATTATTTTTAAATTTCTAAAATTAATTTTACTCAAAGATAGCATAACAATGTTAAGGAAAAGGAAATAATAGAGTCATCCATGATACTGTTGCCAGCACAATAATTTTTATTAATGCATATTATCCTCCCATGTATTTACATTCATATTTCACATATAATGATGACATTCATATAGCTTTTTTTTTATATTCCAGAAAATGTTATTTACTTGTTACTGACAAGTAACTCTTCTGTATCCCTATGTATAGAAAAGGGTATAGAAGAGTCATCCTGTTTTTTCTCCCACTGTTGTACTTTTTCTTTTCTTCTTCCACCTACTTAGATCCTTCACTTCCTCACCCTTACTTCTATATCACCATGTCAGGTAATGCATATTAACAACTTGGTAAATATCCTTCAGTTCCTTTCTTCAGCTCCTTTCCCAGGCACCCACAGGCGTCCCTCACATACATCCTTCTCTGTATTCTGTTTTGTTCACTTTGCATGGGAATCCCTCTAAGTCAACCTTTAGCCATCAAACTCATTTTTAAATGAATGCATAATGTTCTGTATTATGCATGAATCATAATTTATTCAATTATTCTATTGATGGGCATGCACTCTGTTTTTCCTTCTAGAGTATGGCAATAAATAATCTTGTGTATATGTCCTTTCATTTCTTTGGTGTAGATATCAGTAATAGAATTAAGGTCAAATATGCATATTTAATTTGAATAGATGTCAGCTCTACAATGCACATTTCCATAGGCAATAAATGATTCATTTCTTGCCTTTTACCTCTTCTGGGACTGTAGTGTTCGCTGCAGTTTTCGTCCATGTGTTGGGTTTGTTGGTACTTTGATTTGTATTTCTCTGGCTACAGTTAGAGCATCTTTTTATGATGATGGGCCATTTGGATTTGTTCTTACCTGAATTGCCTAGTTATATATCTTTCAACCATTTTTCTTTTGAATAGTTTATCTTTTTTTTTTTTTTTTGAGATGGAGTCTTACTCTTGTTGCCCAGGCAGGAGTGCAGTGGCATGATCTTGGCTCCCTACAACTTCCGCCTCCTGGGTTCAAGCGATTCTCCGCCTCAGCCTCCTGAGTAGCTAGGATTACAGGCATGTGCGACCACACCCAGCTAATTTTGTATTTTTAGTAGAGATGGGGTTTTTCCACGTTGGCCAGGCTGGTCTCAAACTCCTGACCTCAGGTGATCCACCCATCTTGGCCTCCCAAAGTGTTGGGATTACAGGCGTGAGCCACTGCGCCTGGCTGTGAATAGTTTTTTTATCTGTGTTATACTTTCGCAAATTTGACTTTGCAATATATTTTGTCAAATTTTAAATTTATATATACAGTCCCTGACTTACTTTTTCAGTTTTGTGATGGATTTATCAGGATATTAAATGCATTTTCGACTTACATTTTTTACTTATGATGGGCTTATTGGGACATAACCCCATTGTAAGCTGAGAAGCATCTGTATGTACACACACACACACATTTGTTATTTACTTGAAGTATATATTTTAAATATAGCTTGAGTTTTAAAAATTGACTAGGAAGGTCTGCCCTATCTCTAGATTTCCAGTCTCTTAGATTTTCTTCTAAGACTTGTATTGTTTTACTTTATAGGTTGAAAAAATTTCAATATATCTAGAAAGTGCTTTTTGCATGATATAGGGGTTGAACTTTTATTGTCTTTAGATGGATAGTTAGTTGTGCTAGCATTTTACTGATATTATTTTCTACTGAAATATATTTTTGTCAGCCGGGCATGGTGGCTCACACTTGTAATCCCAGTACTTTGGGAGGCCAAAGCGGGCAGATGACCTGAGGTTGGGAGTTCACAACCAGTCTGACCAACATGGAGAAACCCCATCTCTACTAAAAATACAAAATTAGCCCAGGCGTGGTGATACATGCCTGTAATCCCAGCTACTTGGGAGGCTGAGGCAGGAGAATCACTTGAACCCGGGAGGCGGAGGTTGTGGTGAGCCAAGATCATGCCATTACACTCCAGTTTAGGCAACAAGAGTGAAACTGTCTCAAAAATAAAATCAAGTAAAATAAAATAAAATGAAATAATATATTTTTGTCATATATAAACTTGTCATATACTGGAATCTAGTTCTGGACTCAGTTCTACTCTACTGGTTAATCATTGTCATTTCTTCTTTCACTTGAAGATCATTTTGCTTAATTTCTTTTCTTTTTTCTTTTTCTTGAGATGGAGATTTGCTCATGTTGGCCAGGCTGGTCTCAAACTCCTGATCTCAGGTGATCCACTCGCCTCAGCCTCCCAAAGTGCTGAGATTACAGGCGTGAGCCACCGCGCCCAGCCCATTTTGCTTAATTTCAATTTCAGAACCTCACCCAAGCCTGGCATGGTGGCTCATGCTTATAATCCCAGCACTTTGGGAGGCCAAGGTGGGAGGATTGCTTGAGCCGAGGAGTTCAAGACCAATATCCAGTCTATTAAAAAAACAAAAACAAAAACAAAACCTCACCCAGTTGAAATTTAAATTGTAATCATTATACATTAACATGCTAATTTGGGGGAATTTATATTTTTATGATATTATCTTCCCATTCAATGTATTTATTCAGATCTTGACTTATGTCCTTCAATAAGATTTTATAATAGTTCTTTCTTAACCTTATACCTTAAGGCATTTAGTTTTTGTCTGTCATGTTTACTATCATATCAACTTCTCGGTATTTTTTATAAATACAAAGAAACACTATTGATTTTTGGCATGCTTATCTTATATCAGCTACTTCCCTAAGCTCCTGAATACTTCTAATAGATTTTTTTGAGCTTTCAAGGTATTCATTTATAATACATCAAAAATAATTTTATTTTCCAGTATCTGTATTTAAAATTTCATTCTTGTGATATAATGCATTCATTAACTTTATTAGGAGACTCAGCCCCTATTTCATAGCATTGTTGTGAGGGTTAAACAACACATGTAACGTGCTTAGAGCAATGGTGGCACATCTTAGGGTGTCCAAGACATAACTAGTATTATTACTTCTCAACTATCAGAGCTTATCAGTTCTTTAATCTAGAAATGTCACTTTCAAGCTGTATCAAGCCAAATAACTGAATGAGTAAGCTATCATTTGCTGGTTTTTCTTATTCTTTCATTATTCCCCATTTTAATTGAATTTGAGGAGCCTACATGACAGCTTTCTTAAACTTCTATTTGTGATTCATGGGATGGCAGAAAAGAAGAGCCGAGAAAGTCTGCATAGGGATGATTTCAGATTGTTAAGGTTATTTCTCTTTGGAAAAGAAGTTAATGTCAAACTAGATTTAAGGTTAGACATTAAATCTGTTTTGGTTTAACTCATGTAGAGTTTATTTTGTGCAGGTCAGGGAGATCTGGTCACAAAATATCTTTTGCTTACTAGAATTTGTAACTTTTCTTTTTCAAAGTGAGATAAAGCAGTTGAGCCAATTGTGACAAATTCCACTTGCTCCTCTGAGTGAGTTTTAGTAGTAACTGGGCTAAGAAAAAAACCCCTTCCTTGTTATAATAGTCTTAGGGAGATCAACACTGTGCAACTGGCTCCTCTGACAGTATGGAGGTAGGTAGTGACACTGTAAAATGTCTTAACTTGCCAGGGCTAACCTGGTTGGCATTCTGTATCCATCCTGTTTGGATGACATCCTGAGACCTGTCCTCTTTACCCTCCCTTGAACAAAAGCCTTGGCAGGGGGCCTAGGGCAACCAAGTCATTAATTCTGCATATGTCATCAACTATATCCTGCCAGGGAGAGAATGCCCTGACCATGAGAATATCTTGTACTGGTTCAGAGTGGAAGGATGGGGGTGGGGTAGTGGGCGCCACTTCTTTCTTTGGTGACATCCTCTGTGAAAGCATTGGTGGAATAAAATCAGTGGTATGATAGTGGCCAATGATGTCCTCTTATTTCTGAAAAATTAAGAGCTAGCTGTTAGCTATTTGCTAAATAGTAATTACCAGATAGTTCAGCTTCTGCAAGGAGCCAAGATGTATTTCAGGAAGTATTATTGCTTTTTATTCTAACCAAATAGACTATAAATCTCCAGTTGAAATCCTGTATGATCCAAGGCATGAAGTCATGCTTTACTAAAGTTGGAAAATGCAAAGGAATGAGTAAGTGAAGCGAGAACTTTTTCCACAACAGCTCTGATAGAGAATGACTGAATCAACTTCTGGGAACTTAAGTTTGTATCTTAAACATGTAAAGCACACAAATGGTTACAATTTCCTTATACCGTTACTTGAAATAATAAATGGATAAAAAGGCTATCTGGAGAAGCCCAAATTCATTTTTGAGAAGTGATTACAGAGACAAGAAACCCAACCCTAATGCTGAATGTACTAACACATATAGAAACCCCAAAACCCGTTGGGTTGAATTAATCTCTAACTTCCTCAAATGTTCAATGTACTTCATTCCAACGAGATGAGTTTTTATCATTTAATTCTGTGCCTGTCCATTCCTCCCACTTCTTTTTTTTCATGTACCTCTAGATATGACACTCCTCCCATTTCTTAAAAAACAAAAACAAAATAACCAAGCAGTAAATAAAACATTGAATTCAGTGCAGAAGCAAAATCTTATAAACACCACTATTTGGTCTCAGAAACACTACTTTTCTCTCATATGAATCACATGTGTCTGATTAAAAGTGTAACGGGTGAGATGAAGAGAAAACCCTCTAGATATGTCTGAAAATGAAAAACAAAGAAAATACGTTTGTTATATTACTATTAGATCTAAGTAAAAGGGAGGACGTTTCTGTCATCATTGATAAATATAAAATGTGTAGAGTAGGCAGAATATATACTGACACAAGTAGAAGGTAATTCTGTGGGATGACAATGGTTAACAGTATTCCATGCCTAGTGTGTTGCTTCTGGAATTGTAGAACTAGTCCATACTAAACCTTTGATGGACTCATTAAAGTCTCACCTGATCCCAGACTTCCCTCGGAATCCTTGTAGAGTAGCTTAATTCTGGGGCTTTCCTAAGTCCTCAGGATCTCTCTAGGGAGACCGGAGGGTCTGCTGATTCAGTTCAGAATGTTTTGAGTTACCCTGCAGCAGACCCATACTAGTCTTTGGTACTGAAAAATTGTTACAATGTTTTGGTAGGTTATCAATGGCTCCCAAAGATATGTCCACATCCCAACCCCCAAACTTCTGTTAACTTGATTTGAAAAAAGTGTCTTTGCGGATGTGATTAAGCGTTTTGAGATAAGATTATCCTGAAGTATGTGGGTAAACCCTAAATGTCAAATCAATTGTCCTTGTAAGAGAAAGATTAGACAGAGGAGGAGATACAAAGATGGAGGCACATGTGATGTGGCATAATGATGTGGCCTCTAGGAGTAGTACATCCTAACACTTTGATTTTGGCCTTTGACCTTCAAAACTGTGAAAGAGTACATTTCTGTTGCTTTAAGCCACCAAATTTGTGATAATTTGTTATAGCAGCCCTAGGAAACTAATACATACTTTTAAACTAGGACACTTATTTTTTTAGAAAACAATAGAAATAGATCAACATATGAGAATCCAATTAAAAAGAATTTTCTCCCTAATATGTTGGGTAAAGCAACAAAATACCACTTATGAAAATTGAGAGAAAATGAAGTTTACATTACTGGGGAAGTAGAGAAATACTGCAAAGGCATATATTTGAAAGATGACTTGCCGGGCATGGTGGCTCATGCCTGTAATCCCAGCACTTTGGGAGGCTGAGGCCGGTGGATCACGAGGTCAAGAGTTCAAGACCAGCCTGGCTAAGATGGTGAAACCCCATCTCTACTAAAAA
>NW_012121821.1:5091100-5099263 GCF_000951035.1 Colobus angolensis palliatus | reverse complement strand
GTTAAATTTTTCTGGACAATGCCAGCATTTGGATTTTTTTAAAACAAGTAAATTTCTTATTGACAGCAACTAAATGGTGTTTGTAGCATTTTTATCATACAGTAGATTCCATCCATTCACTATACTTTTCTAACTGAGTTGTCCTACATGCAAGTACATGTTTTTAATGTTGTCTGTCTTCTGTGCTGTTCCTGTAAGTTTGCTATTAAAATACATTAAACTACAATAAAAAAAAAAAGGACTTATCTTGTTACAGCTGAATTTTAAAGTTTGCCAATACTGGCTCTGCAACAGACTTTATAGTTGCTGCGGATATACATAGACCTGGTACTAATTAGAGGATGGTATTTCCAAAAACTATCCCATCATCTCCTTACATTTGTAGCAAATTCACCACCAAGTATATACAGAGAGATAAAAATAATGAAGCATTTTACAGCATAAAATTACTGCTGGTTTATAGCATACTAGAAGAGGAACAATAGTATTTTGCCCTTTGCCATAAAAGATGCTGTATTCTCAATTGCTGCTCAGCTATTTGCCTTGTTCTCTGCCTGTGTCTTTGTAATAGCAATCTTTTGTACTCCAACCCTTCTCCCCATCCCAAGCCTGTTTAGGCCAGGCTTTCCTTTTTATTACTATTTTTAACCCCATGTAATTCTTATGAAAATAATTTCATTCACACTCATGGTTTCAGTTGCCTCCAATATGTGAATAACTCCAAGGTCCAACCATTCAAATCTGATTGTGCACTGAAAATACATGTTCAGAGGTAGCTGACAAACTGGCTGTGTTAATCCTGGCTCTACCATTACCCCTCTCTGGGTTATCTTTCACACATCTGGCAAATCTGTTGCTTCAGTTATGTAACATTTACTATTAGTCTCATTTAGAACAGTAGAGGGCTCCCCACAACTACCTGCTGTACCATACCCATCCGATTCTATTCCATTTCCAGTAGGGAAAGATACTTTCTTCTTTTTTAAGAGACAGGGTCTCCCTATGTTGGCCTCAAACCACTGGGGCTCGAGTTCCTCCTGCCTCAGCCTCCCAAGCAGCTGGGATTACAGGAAAGCACCACCACATGCACTTATTTTTTTCTGCCAGCCACATCATTTTTCATCATTTGTTGATTTGCTCAGGAAATCTGACACTGACCTGTTAATAATCAACTAGATGTAATAGTTGGGAATATAAATCAAACAGTCCATGTATTTTACAAAATACAATTTTTACTACGGGTCACTTGTTTTAGTATGGATAATGGAACAAGAGCCACCTATGGTTAGACAAGTTACTAGATTTGATAGTTTATTTGACTGGTCTTTCCCATCATTGACTTGCCAGCAGAGACTGGATTTTTTTTTTTTTTTTTTTGCAACGAGTCTCTGTTGCCCATGCTGGAGTGCAGTGGTGTGTTCTCAGCTCACTGCAATTTTGGCCTCCCAGGTTCAAGTGATTCTCCTGCCTCAGCCTCCTGAGTAGCTGGGATTAATAGGCACACACCACCACGCCCATCTAATTTTTGTATTTTTAGTAGAGACGGGGTTTCAACATGTTGGCCAGGCTTGTCTCGAACTCCTGGCTTCCAGTGATCCACCCATCTCCGCCTCCTGAAGTGTTGGGATTCCAGGTGTGAGCCACCATGCCAGGCCAGAGACTGGATTTACTATATCGTTTACTCCTTCCTACTCCCCTCTGCTCCAAACTTACTGCACTGCACATTAAAGAGTTTGACAGTAATAGAATTTCCTGTTCTGAAATCAGTGCTCACAGGGGACATAACTACCAGACTATAAATAGAAATTTGAATGGGTAATAATGACAGATGACAAAAACATTAGAGGCTTTTGATCTCTGCCTATTTAAAAACTGAAACCTGACTTAAGTGATTATTCACATAAAAATCCTGTAATATATGTATGTGCTGTTTAGTTTTCAGAAAAAAACCCTGCATTTTGACCCAAATGTTGAATTTGGATAATTGTGTCATTTATGTGGGTCTGTAAGGAAAGTCAGGTTAAACTAGGTTCACAGTAAAACATAGTAAAAACTGTCTTCATACCCTTTTGGAGAAATCAGAAAAATTAGATTATCTATGAATAAAAAAATTTATGAAAAATGATAGCTCACTTTTCAATCATTACAATTTTCTCCAATGGAAAGCTCTTAGAAAGTTTAACAAACCGTTACCAATAGAGCTTTGTTCATTTGCTGTGTGTTTTCCCCATGTGGGCAGAAAATCCCTGCTGTACCTCTGATATTGTAAACAGTACCTGAAACACGGTAGACAATACTGAATGGATTTATTGATTCTTAGATACAAAAATCAGGTAGATATCCCTAATTTTGGATAAAGGTCAGTAACCTGTAATTCCTAAGGTCAGTAACCTACAGGCCACCAACAGGGATGTTTTAAGGAAGCAAGTTTAAAATATGTGTAACATGGAATACTTTTTTTAAAAAACGGCAGCATTTAGAATACAGACCTATTTAGCAATAAGCACTTTCATTTTAGCAATAAGCACTTTCACTTGTACAAAAATACAAAGATAAACTAATGTCAAGCCTAAGGAATTAGTTGATTAATCTGTTTAGTAGTCTTGTTTCAACAGGTATCCCAACACAGACTCATCCATTTTCCTCCCAACAGTCAAGGAAACATATAAAAAGTTTAGTTCTGTTCTCAATCTACCTTTCTTCTCTCATGTATTCTTGAAATATCAAATGTATTGATTAGGCTGGGAGCGGTGGCTCACACCTGTAATCCCGGCACTTTGGGAGGCTGAGGCCAGCAGATCACCTGAGGTTGGGAGTTCGAGACCAGCCTAACCAACATGGAGAAACCCCATCTCTACCAAAAAATACAAAATTAGCCAGGCGTGGTGATGCATGCTTGTAATTCCAGCTATTCGGGAGGCTGAGGCAGGAGAATCGCTTGAACCCAGGAGGCAGAGGTTGTGGTTAGCAGAGATTGCACCATTGCACTCCAGCCTGGGCAACAAGAGCGAAACTCAGTCTCAAAAAAAAAAAAAAGGAAAATCAAATGTATTGATGCACTGTAACAAATAGAACAGACTTACTTTTGTTTTTTTCTAAGACAGGGTCTCACTCTGTTGCCGTGGCGGGAGTGCAGTGGCGCAAACACAGTTCACTGTATCCTCCATCTCCTGAGATCAAACAATCCTCCTGAATAGCTGGGACTACAGGTACAGACATGCACCACCATGCCCAGCTAATTAAAAAAAAATTTTTTTTTTTTAGAGATGGGGTCTATGTTGCCCAGGCTGTCAGATTTATTTTTTTTGAAAAAAAAAAATTTTAGTCTTACAATCACAATGTTAAGGCTCACTGATAGATTGAGACAAGCCTGCAAACACTTGTAAGGTTTCTAAGGTAATAGTTAAGAGTATTAATTGTAAAACACTGTAACTCCCTTTTACATTTCCAAGATTTAAAAAGAGAATAGATGGAGATTAAATTCAATGAAAACACAGATTAAGAGTTTACCTCAAAGAAAGGTTGGGCCGGGCGCGATGGCTCACGTCTGTAATCCCAGCACTTTGGGAGGCTGAGGCGGGTGGATCATGAGGTCAGGAGATCGAGACCATCCTGGCTAACACGGTGAAACCCCGTCTCTACTAAAAAAAATACAAAAAACTAGCCGGGCGAGGTGGCGGACGCCTGTAGTCCCAGCTACTCAGGAGGCTGAGGCAGGAGAATGGCGTGAACCCGGGAGGCAGAGCTTGCAGTGAGCCGAGATTGTGCCACTGCACTCCGGCGTAAGCAACAGAGCTAGACTCTGTCTCAAAAAAAAAAAATAAACAATAAAAAATAAAATAAATTCACATTGAACCATCTCCAAACTGTCTCAGGCAGAAAGGGATCCACCTTAATCTTCAAATGAGACATTTTTGGCCGGGCACAGTGGCTCAAGCCTGTAATCCCAGCACTTTGGGAGGCCGAGACGGGCGGATCACGAGGTCAGGAGATCGAGACCATCCTGGCTAACATGGTGAAACCCCATCTCTACTAAAAAAAATACAAAAAACTAGCCGGGCGACGTGGCGGATGCCTGTAGTCCCAGCTACTCAGGAGGCTGAGGCAGGAGAATGGCATGAACCCGCGAGGCAGAGCTTGCAGTGAGCTGAGATCCAGCCACTGCACTCCAGCCTGGACCACAGAGTGAGACTCTGTCTCAAAAAAAAAAAAAAAAAAAAGTTGTAGTGATGAGTTTTGATTCTAAGTTTGCTATCCCACAAAGATGGAATGATTTATAAAAACAAGGCAAAACTTCATTTTATAAATGGAATTTAAAAAATTTCTATTTGTAATGCCCACATATGGTAAAGATGAGCTATTTACATTTAAGAAACAACTCAATCAACAAGAAAGTCAATACAGGGTTTTTACACTTTAGAAAAATGTAAGTGAAAGACCACTTTTTCTCCTAAAACTCAAGTTTCTCCAAGTATCCTTGGGGACATGCAAAGGAATTCATGCCTTTTCTGACTCAATTATTTTAGTATTTTCCCATTAAGCACCAGAAAAGTCAGTCTACATGAGTTGTGTTCCTAAACTGCAGTTACTATTTTGTATAGGAGAAAATGGTGCTTTTTGCCAAACCACAGCCTTATTCCAATCAGCATTAAAAAAAAAATTATATTATATATAATGTATATAATATAGTATCTAATATATAATATATATATATATTGACCTAGAGGATAGCACTGGCATTCATTTCACTCTTCTATGAAGTAGGTATTATCATTCTCATTTTACAGATGAGGAAACCAAGACACCCAATCAAAGGCATATAGTAGGAAGTGGAAGAGCTGGGATTAAAAACCCAGGAAGTCTGGCTCCAAAGTTTATATTCTTATTCACTATAGTAAACCATCCACCTTGTAACCCTAACATTCATCTGTAACTAATGTGTTGTTTCCCACCAGAGCAGTAGTTCTTAACCAGGGTGATTTTGCCCTCCAAGTTCACCTCCCCTGTCCCCCAACAATCCAACTGGGGGACACGTGGCAATGTCTGGAAACATTTTTGGTTGTCACAACTTGAAGGCTGGGGTAGTGTTACTGGCATCTAGTGGGCACATATTAAAATTCCTATAATGCACAGGAGAGTCGCCAGAATACATTATCAAACATAAAACATCGATAGTGCTGAGATTGAGAAACTCTTCAATAGAATATAAATTCTAGGAGGGCAGCAATTTATAGTTGATCTTGGTTGCTGCTACATCCTTAGGCCTAGAACAATTTTTACACTTAAGTACTTAATTTGTCCAGTGAATGAATATTTAGTTGTTTGAGCCTACAACTGTGCCTGGTACATAGCTGGTAGGCAGCAAACATTTATTAAAAGTAATTATTGAATTAATGGCAGTATCAACGGATATAACAGGACATACTATATTGAAGTAATTTTAGTGTTTCACAGTCCCAGTTTTTTGGGCTTAATTTTTTTCCCAAATGAATATATATAAAACCAGTTCTGCCAAAACAAGTCTCTTTTGTAAAGAATCAGACTTTTTTCTTAACATGAAAGCCTTTAAAAATGTATCATTCAAACAGTGTGTATTTAGGGGATTAGCAGATACCCCTCTATTAGATATTATCACTAATTAATTGCTCCAGTAGCTGGAAAATACTTTGAGAAAGTTTGTGTGAAGAGTTTCTTTACAATTTTTTTTTTACATTTTTAAAATAATTCTGTAAGAATTCAGTTCTTACAGAAGAATTCAATTATAGCATATTTAAGAAAAATATCGATTCTCTAAAAAGTGCTTAATCCACATCACTCAGATTTTTATAACCACAATATTCTAACTTCATCCTATATTTTAAAAAATTCATAGTATAACATCCATCAAAGTATTTTAAATCGTTCCTCTTTTACCTGCCTCCTCAAAGAGCTACTGAACATTACCCAAAGGCTCTGTTCATAAATAATACTGCTTGATTTACAAAATTATTTCTCAAGGAAAAGTTCAAAAGGTGGTTATGTGGATATTCGAACAATACCAGAAAACCCCCTGCTTACTTATTCCTGTAATTAATGAGTCTGGTTTGCCCAAATGTTAAATTATGAAACCACGCTGTGTAAAATGCACCTATTACAATTAAAACCAGGGTAAACCCATATTTATTTACTAGCACTGTTAAAACATTACACAAAACACATTCAAGTGGCAAGTAATTATAATGCAAGCCCTTGCATGGCAATCCAAATTTATTGAACTACTGATGCTAAGTTATACAAAATTGCACCACTTTAATTAAGGCTTTTAGTTTACATTTGGCCACCTCAAAGTAGTTGTAACATTAGGTTGGTCAATTTAAATACTGTGGCTCCCTGTTGGATAGACACACAATCTTTACATCCAAACATTAATGCATACAAAGCAACAAGGCATTGTTAAATAAAACAGCAATAGTTACTGCAAATTAGGCCTTGTGACCAATTACATATGATTAAAATTACTTCCCACATTCACATCCACAGTACTCGTCCACCATTTAACATCTCAACCAAAACGTTACACATGTGAAACGATCACTAACAGGCAAAAATACTAAACCTGTATATTTGGTATTGCAAATACACTTATGCATGAGCAAGCAAGGGATTCACAGTGAGAATCTACAGCTGCAGAAGCCTGAAAATGATTTACAAAAATTGTTAAATCATTAAAAAATTGTTTGAAAATATACACTTCTTGTTGTAGACCCCCACTGTACACACGACTATAAACATTGTTCCCTATGTAAACAAAAAAAGGAAACATATAATAAGAGATTTGAAAAGTCTGGACATTTCCTTCCCAACAGATATTAAAGGCAACGTCTTTAATCTAAGACATTATACTGAAAGGACTATATTTTAAAGACAAGATCACTGTCTCCACAGGTTTTTTAAAAATTAAAAAAACTATATAGCTGTGTTAATCAAAGCGCTTATTTTGTACAATAATAATGACCTTGAATTTCTTAAAAAAAATTACAATAAGCTACAAGTATCAAAGAAGCGAAGTTATCTGGAGTAGTCTATATAGGAGCTCTTTGGACTTTCTTTTATTATGCTAAAATAGTGGTGCTTTTAGGATTTACATTATTGTACTCTCCAATACAAAGTATGGGGCATGTTAAAGTATACAGTACACCATTTTCATACATGTACAACATTGGTGGATGAAGAATGTCTCTTAGCAGTAATACTGGATGTAGCCTCTGGTTTTACCAGCTGCGTACTCTAGGACTATTATATAAGTAAAAATCTCTCTTGTGATACTGGAAAGTGATTAGAATGTGCAAACTGATATAGTAGCTTTCATCCGCCTCTTAAAGGGTACCACCACAGGAAAGTCCATTTAAGATGTTGGTAGGTTTAACAAAGTTGGAATGCTGGCACTGTTGAATTGGGCAACAGTTCTTCAGACCTGTCAAAAGGAAAAAAATTAATTAAAAACATAGGCTGGAAAAAGTAAAGACCCAAAAGGAAACAGTTAAGAAAACAGTCTTAAAAGTGTTAGAAATGAATATAATCTAGGCACTTGTTCTAGGCATTACATTAGTGGCAACATTAGTACCACATTAGTACCACATTACATTAGTACCACAATTAATGGCAGACCTTTTCATCTTTTCATTCCAAAAAGATGAAGTCTATTCTGTTGCCCTCTTGAAAGTCAGTTAAATGCAAATCTTAGGAACAGAAAGGGAAAGTTCCTTTGTGCACATTTTTGTGCATTACCTTCCAAGGATTAGAAAGGAAAAAATCACATTAAAATTGTTAGTCAAGTCAACCTTACTAGAAACAGGATTAAACAGTCAGATAGCAATATTAACAAAATGAGTGATCCTGTGTTTACACAATCGTAGTGTAATCCTAGAATTAGATCATAAGTATAGAATGCACATCTAATCAGTTTCTTTCTAGTATCAGATAATCAAGTTCTTCCTTACTCTTTCAATGAGAGTGGCTAAAAAGCTCGTTCAGAGAAGCAGACAAATAGAATTTATTTCATGATGGTGTTTTACAGATTTACAATCACATTATATACTTTCTAATTCCACATTTAAACATTCTATTGGCCGGGCGCAGTGGCTCAAGCCTGTAATCCCAGCACTTTGGGAGGCCGAGACGGGC
>NW_012121821.1:5083779-5090040 GCF_000951035.1 Colobus angolensis palliatus | reverse complement strand
AAAAAAAAAAAAAAAGTTTCCTATTTTATTTTCCTGGTGATCACACTTGTTACAAGCTCTGAAGAGTTGTTAATATAGACGTGGCTGCTGAAATAATTTTCACAAATGCCTAGAACTTTAGGTCCTCATTCTGAGTCTGAATGAGGTTTGCAATCAAGTTTTCTAAATCCTAGCAGACTTGCAAATTAAAAAAGACAGATGGAAGTGTGCGAGCTCAAGCACATGTGTGCTGCTAAGAATGGGCACGTGGTCAGGAATTACAGGATATCAGGATGAGATGATATATCACTAAACAGAAAGCCCTAGATGGAAGGTGGGAATAAAAACTCTAAAAAGATACAGAATCAAAGTGCTATGGCAGCACTGAGTCAATTAACATAGGAAGAAACAAGAGTCAGGAATATCAAAGGTTCTTAAGAATAAATAAACAGTTTAACAATAGACAGTTTAATGACAGCTGAAGAGGAAACCATTATCATTGGCAAACAGCAGCTAATAGTTGAGTGTTAAGTATGTGCCAGGCAATGAGAGAGATCTGTGCAGCAAACCCCCATGGTACACGTTTTCCTATGTAACAAACCTGCACATCCTGCACATGTACCCTGGAACTTAAAAGTTGAAGGGGAAAAAAAAAGTGACTGGCGCATGAACATCTCAGGTGTGGGGGTGGGGTGTGTGTGTGTGTGTGTGTTTTAGGGATGGGGTTGGCTGGGCATGCTGGCTCACACCTGTAATCCCAGCACTTTGGGAGACCAAGGTGGGCAGATCAAGAGATTGAGACCATCCTGGCCAACAATGGTGAAACACCATCTCTACTAAAAATACACAAAAATTAGCCGGGCATGGTGGCACATGCCTGTAATCCCAGCCACTCGGGAGGCTGAGGCAGGAGAACTGCTTGAACCCAGGGGGCAGAGGTTGCAGTGAGCCGAGATTGCACCACTGCACTCCAGCATGGCGACAGAGCAAGACTCTTTCTCAAAAATAAATAAATACATATAAATAAATAAATAAAATTAAGGATGGGGTCTAGCTATGTTACCCAAACTGATCTTTGACTCCTTGTCTCTAGCAATCCTGCCTCAGCCTCCCAAATTTCTAGGAATATAGGCATGAACCACTGTACCTGGCCATGTTAGGGATTTTTATTAGCAACACCACCCTGTATTTATCTTAATACAGAATTTATCATGTTTTGCAATTAACTGTCTTTCTCGTTCAGTATACCTGAATTAGCTTAAAGTAATTAAGAGTCAAGGAGAGAAGGCTGGTCTTGTTCACCACTGTATTGCCAGCACCAACCAGTATACAGAATGAACTTATTTAGAATATTCACTCAGTCAGGTGTGGTGGCTCATGCCTGTAATCCCAGCACTTTGGGAGGCCAAGGTGGGTGGATCACTTGAGGTCAGGAGTTCGAGACTAGCCTGACCAACACGGAGAAACCCCGTCTCTACTAAAAATACGAAAATTAGCCAGGCATAGTGGCACATGCCTGTGATCCCAGCTACTTGGGAGGCTGAGGCAGAAGAATTGCTTGAACCTGTGAGGCGGAGGTTGCAGTGAGCTGAGATTGTGCCACTGCACTCCAGCCTGGGTGACAGAGCAAAACTCCATCTCAAAAACAACAAAAAAAAGAATACTTTACTCATGATGATAGGTAAATAATTATTTTAATTAATAAGAGAGCATACTAACTCATGGATATCTTATAAAAATGAACCATTTATTTTTCAGAACCAACAAAAAGAATTCCATACTTGCTTTCTTGACAGAGTGCCCTTAATAAGGTTGAGTGATTAAAAGTTAAGAGGTAAGATAAGTGAACATACCTGGCTCAGAGCTACAATGCATTTAGTATATTAAAGCAGCTGACATGATGACTTTTTGCGAGCCTTCCCAGGCACTGGAGTTTTTCTGTTAATTTGCCGCACTAGGTCATAAAAGATCTGCAAATACATTAATTTGTTTTAATTTACAGGAGGAACACCTCCCCACCAAAATTAAAAAAGTAAATTGAAAAAACCAGAAATTTCTATGGATATAAATTAATCCCCAGAATTGTTCAGCTAAGGAATGAGAATAAAATCAGGTGTTATAACTGCCAAGCTCAAATTTTTTGGGGAGTGTTAATATTGTGCTCCTTAAAATACTTAATTGAAGGAGCTGTAGAGACCTTAACTTAGTTCAATTAGAACATTTACCATCACACAATGAAAAAATCCTTTTAAAAACTGTAAGTTTTTGCTCTACAACATGACTTGGAGCCTTTCAAGAACCATGCATGCCTTCTGGCATTTTAGTCTCTATTTTTTTCATAACATCCTTCATATTCCCTATCCCTGTATTTTCTGTCCAGTCTTCCTTTTTCATGGTACATATCAATGTACAAATATTTAATAGAGACTGAAATAGTATTGTTGTTTACATACTACATGGATACATTTAACATAAGAGGTTTTTTTTTTGTCCTGTAACATCATTATGTACCCTGAGTACATATTAAGTTGGGGTTAAGACATTTTCTGTTCATCTTCAATGTTGTACTTCAAATAAAGAGCCACTGTAAGTATATTTGACCATACCTCATTAACATTTATTTTTGATTTTGCAGAAGATTCTAAGAATGCACAGTTGTTCCATTGTCTTGCTAGGTTTTGACCTTGTTCCTTTCCTACAACTCTTTCATCTTCCAAGTCACACTTATTACCAACAAGAATCATTGGAACCTAAAAATACATTTGTGAGAGTAAAAATAAATAAGTAAATATGCTATATGAATTGAAATAAAAATAATGCTAAGAGTCAAATCTAAGAATTACTTTTCATATAATGCCACAGAAAAAAATTAATAATGTATAATAAAATTTACAGCCTTAATTTAATCTGTAACATAAACATAAATAGTAACTTTGATGTCAATTATCTCCACTGCCTTCTCTTTTCATGGAGATGTCAAACGGTAACTCCAAAGGGAAGAAAAGAGAGAAAGAAAGAAAACTCTCATATGTTAAGTAAAAAGAACACAACCTAGTCAATGTAGACATAAATAAGACACTTTTACATAAAATTTTGAGAAAACAAGCTATGATCCTGTTATGAGAAATGGGGGAAAAACCTTAGAATTTTATCATAATGGACTTATAACTAATTATAGTAAGCAAAACATAAACTTTTTAAAAGGAAGTACAAAAGGGTGTTACTGTGAAAATCCAATATATTTCAGCATTTTAAAATGTTTCTCTAAAGAGTGTGAATCAACTTCAAGTTTTCTGGTTTCCTGACGTGCATTTATTAAACTCAGCATTCTCAGTTGCACAACACAAAAAGGAGAAATTTGGAAGGCCCCCAAAGCAGAATTTTTAATTTCTCAAAGTCTTGTATTAAAAAACCCAATCAAGGCCGGGCACAGTGGCTCATGCTTGTAATCCCAGCACTCTGGGAGGCTGAGGCGGGTGGATCACCTGAGGTCAGGAGCTGGAGACCAGCCGGGCCAACAGGGCGAAACCCTGTCTCTACTAAAAATACAAAAATTAGCCGGGTGTGGTGGCACATGTCTGTAATCCCAGCTACTTGGGAGGCTGACACAGGAGAATTGCTTGAACTTGGGAGGCAGAGCTTGCAGTGAGCTGAGATCGTGCCATTGTACTCCAGCCTGGGCGACAGGGCAAGACTCCGTCTCAAACAAAACAAAACAAAACAAAAAAACCCACTCAAACTTAATGTACTAAACATCAAGACCACTTATTAAATGGATTTACAAATTAAAAAATGTTCCCTGAGGTTGCTGTAATTAGGGTCCCCCCAAATTCCGTTTCAGAAGTCCAGAAAATAACAGTATTTACCATGGGTGTCTCCCAGCTCTCACAATATTTGCTATAATTAAACTGCAGTACAACGAGTCTTATTTATTTATTTTGAGACAGGGTCTCACTCTGTCACCCTGGTTGGAGTGCAGTGATGTGATCTTGGCTCAGTGCCAACCTCCACCTCCCAGGCTTAAGCAACTGTCCCATCTCAGCCTCCCAAGTAGCTGGGACCACAGGCACGCGCCACCACGCCGGCTAATTTTTTTTTTTTTTAGATTTCTGGTAGAGGTGGGGTTTTGCTGTGTTGCCCAGGGAGGTCTTGAACTCCTGAGCTCAGGGGATCTACCCGCCTTTGCCTCCCAAAGTGCTGGGATTAGAGGTGTGAGCTACCATGCCCAACCTAGTTCTTACGGTATCCAGATCAGCATCACCAACACCACCCTGAAACTTGTTAAAAATGCAATGACCTACTAAATCAGAAGTTCTGAGATCTCAGCCCAGCAATCTGTTTTAACTGGTCCTACAGGTGATTCTGATGCAAAATCGATTTTGAGAACCACTGCTGTATTTAGTGTGATGAGGAATTCAACTCCATTATGGTAGACTCTGAAGGGGCACCTAAATTAATGTTAGAATCTAATGTATTTGTTGCCTTTCTTTAAAAACTATTATTATTGGCCAGGCACAGTGGCTCATGCCTGTAATCCCAGCACTTTGGGAGGCCGAGGTGGGTGGATCACCTGAGGTCAGGAGACCATCCTGACCAACATGGTGAAACCCCATCTCTACTAAAAACACAAAAATTAGCCAGGTATGGTGGCATGCGCCTTCATCCCAGCTACTCAGGAGGCTGAGGCAGGAGAACTGCTTGAACCCAGTAAGGTGGATGATGCAGTGAGCCCAGATTGCGCCACTGCACTCCAGCCTGGTGACAGAGTGAAACTCTGTCTCAAAAAATAAAAATAAAAAAAAAGAATTGATGGGTGCTGATGAGTTGATGGGTGCAGCACACCAACATGGCACAAGTATACATATGTAACAAACCTGCACGTTATGCACATGTACCCTAGAACTTAAAGTATAATAAAAAATAAAAAATAAAAAAAAAATAAAAAAATAAAAAAAATAAAAAAAAAAATAAATAAATAAAAAAAAAGGCTGGGGGCAGTGGATCATGCCTGGGTGGATCACAAGGTCAGGAGATCGAGACCATCCTGGCTAACATGGTGAAACCCCGCCTCTACTAAAAATACAAAAAATTAGCCGGGCATGGTGGCGGGTGCCTGTAGTCCCAACTACTCCCAGGAGGCTGTGGCAGCAGAATGGTGGGAACCCGGGAGGCGGAGCTATCACGCCACCGCACTCCAGCCTGGGCGACAGAGCGAGACTATGTCTCAAAGAAAAATTGAAAAAAAAAAAAAAGGAAGGGTATAACATTTAATTTTCACAGGATAATGGCAAAGAAGGAAATTTCTCACTTTCCACATGACATATATTTGAAAACATGTATGGGTATTTTTGCCTTTCAAGGAAAAAGTATACAAAAACCAACACCCCCCTCCCCACCAAAATACATGAGCTTTAAAATGAATTTAAATGTAGACTTATACAATTATAATCAGAGTTTTGAAATAAAATATATTTATTAGGAAGTCAGCTTACATCATCAGTGTCTTTAACTCGAAGAATCTGTTCTCTCAGGTCTTGTAAATCGTTAAATGTGGACTGTGCTGTGATGGAATAAACTAATGCAAATCCTTGTCCATTTTTCATGTACAAATCCCTCATTGCTGTAAATTGTTCCTACAACAGAAAGAAAGGAACGTTAAAAAACAAGAATGTTTTGACAGTTATTTTTATAATTTCGAAGTCTATAATTATAGCTCAATGAAGAATACTGTAGTATTATGTAACTTTGTTAAAATTACAATCTATGACAAGATACTATTTGAAAAATTGGCATTTTAGTTCCTGTTTTTTGAGATGGAGTCTTGCTCTGTCACCAGGCGCGATCTCAGCTCACTGCAACCTCTGCCTCCCGGGTTCAAGTGATTCCCCGGCCTCAGCCTCTCGAGTAGCTGGGACTACAGGTGGGTGCCACCACGCCCGGCTATTGTATTTTGGTAGAGACGGGGTTTCACCATATTGGCCAGGATGGTCTCCATCTCCTGACCTCATGATCTGCCCATCTCGGCCTCCCAAAGTGCTAGGATTACAGGCGTGAGCCATCACACCCGGCCAGAAATAGGTTTCTTATTTAAACATCATACACCAAAGTAGATTTACATATAAAAAATATACTCAAATGGAACAGAAATATCCCATCCCCAAAAGTTACTAAAGGCAGCTTTTAAAATACATCATAATGTGTAAGAGCACCCCAACTGTATCAGCCAAGTTAATCTATACAGCTATGACTCAAATGCTGTAGTTCTGTAGAGCTCCATCAGCA